>NC_134144.1:19379509-20004509 GCF_033958435.1 Carettochelys insculpta
AGCAAGGTATGTAAAGGGTAACAAGAAGGGTTTTTACAGGCATGTTAACAATAGGAGGGTGATCAGAGAGGATGCAGGGCCATTACTGGATGAGGGAGGTAACCTAGTGACAGAGGATGCAAGAAAGGCTGATGTACTCAATGCTTTTTTTGCCTCAGTCTTCACAGACAAGATCAGTTCCCAAACCATGGCACTAGGCAATGCAGTATGGGAAGGAGGTGGACAGCCCTCAGTGGAGAAAGAATTGGTTGAGTTACTTCGAAAAGCTAGTGGTACACAGATGCATGGGTCCATATTTAATGCATCCAAGGGAATTGGCAGATGTCATTGCAGAGCCTTTGGCTATTATCTTTGAAAACTCGCGGAGATCAGGAGAGATCACAGATGATTGGAAAAAGGCAAATGCACTCCCAATTTTCTTTTAAAAAAGGAAAGGCAATCCAGGGAGCTATAGACTGGTCAGCCTTACCTCAGTCCTGGAATCCTTTGTGCAGCACTTGGAAGAGAGGAAAGTGATCAAGAGTAGTCAACATGGATTCACCAAGGGCAAGTCATGCCTGACATAAGAACATAAGAATGGCCATACTGGGTCAGACCAAAGGTCCATCCAGCCCAGTATCCCCTCTGCCGACAGTGGCCAATGCCAGGTGCCCCAGAGAAGGAGAACAGAAGACAATGATCAAGTGATTTATCTCCTGCCATCCATCTCCTGCCCTTGTGCTGAAGGCTAGGGCACCATACTTTACCCCGGCTAAGAGCCATTTATGGACCTAACCTGCAAAAATTTATCGAGCTCTTTTTTAAACCCTAATAGAGTCCTGGCCTTCACAGCCTCCTCCGGCAAGGAGTTCCACAGGTTGACTGTGCGCTGTGTGAAGAAAAATTTCCTTCTATTAGTTTTGAACCTACTACCCATCAATTTCATTTGGTGTCCCCTAGGTCTTGTATTATGGGAAAAGGTAAATAATTTTTCTACATTCACTTTCTCCACACCATTCATGATTTTATATACCTCTATCATATCGCCCCTCAATCGCCTCTTTTCCAGACTGAAAAGTCCCAGTCTCTCTAGCCTCTCCCCATATGGGACCCGTGCCAAACCCCTAATCATCTTAGTCGCCCTTTTCTGAACCTTTTCTAATGCCAATATATCTTTTTTGAGGTGAGGAGACCACATCTGCATGCAGTACTCAAGATGTGGGCGTACCGTAGTTTTATATAGGGGAAGTATGATATCTTTTGTCTTATTATCTATCCCTTTTTTAATAATTCCTAACATCCTATTTGCTTTACTAACTGCCGCTGCACACTGTGTGGATGTCTTCAGAGAACTATCCACTATAACTCCAAGATCCCTTTCCTGATCTGTCGTAGCTAAATTTGACCCCGTCATGTTGTACGTGTAATTTGGGTTATTTTTTCCAATGTGCATTACCTTACACTTACCCACATTAAATTTCATTTGCCATTTTGCTGCCCAATTACTCAGTTTGCTGAGATCTTTTTGTAGTTCTTCACAATCCCTTTTGGTTTTGACTGTCCTGAACAGCTTGGTGTCATCTGCAAACTTTGCCACCTCACTGCTTACCTCATTTTCTAGATCATTGATGAACAAGTTGAACAGGATCGGTCCCAGGACTGACCCCTGGGGAACACCACTAGTTACCCCCCTCCATTGTGAAAATTTACCCTTTATTCCAACCCTTTGTTTTCTGTCTTTTAACCAATTCCCGATCCATGAAAGGATCTTTCCTCCTATCCCATGACCTCCTAATTTACATAAAAGCCTTTGGTGTGGGACCGTGTCAAAGGCTTTCTGGAAATCTAGGTATATTATGTCCACTGGGTGCCCCTTGTCCGCATGTTTATTAACCCCGTCAAAGAATTCTAACAGATTAGTTAGACGAGACTTCCCTCTGCAGAAACCATGCTTTGCCCAACAATTCGTGCTTTTGCCCAACAATTTGTGCTCTTCTACGTGCCTTGCAATTTTATTCTTTACTATTGTTTCTACTAATTTGCCTGGTACTGATGTTAGACTTATCAGTCTATAATTGCCAGGGTCTCCTCTAGATCCTTTTTTAAATATTGGCATTATATTGGCCGTCTTCCAGTCATTGGGGACTGAAGTGGATTTAAAGGATAGGTTACAAACCACTGTTAATAACTCCGCAATTTCACATTTGAGTTCTTTCAGAACCCTTGGGTGAATACCATCTGGTCCTGGAGACTTGTTACTATTTAGCTTATCAATTAACTCCAAAACCTCCTCTAATGTCATTTCAATCCAGGAGAGTTCCTCAGATTTGTCACCTAAAAAGGCTTCTATGATGAGGTAACTGGCTCTGTGGACATGGGGAAGTCAATGGATGTGATCTATCTTCACTTTAGCAAAGCTTTTGATAAAGTTTCCCACAACATTCTTGTCCATAAGTTAAGAAAGTATGGATTGGATACGTTGACTTTAAGATGGATAGAAAACTGGCTTGATGGATGGGCCCAATGGGTAGTGGTCAATGGCTTAGTGTCTGGTGGTGGTCGGTTTCAAGTGGAGTGGCCCAAAGATCGGTTCTAGGGCCAGTATCATTCAACATCTTTATTAATGATCTGGATGAGGGGATGGATTGCACCCTCAGCAAATTTGCAGATGGCACTAAGCTAGGGAGTCAGGTAGGTACATTGGAGGGCAGGGATAGGGTCCAGAGTGACCTAAATAAATTGGAGGATTGGGCCAAAAGACATTTAATGAGATTCAGCAAGAAGTGCAGAGTCCTGCACTTGGGACAGAAGAATCCCAAGCACTATTACAGGCTGGGGACCAACTGACTAAGTAGCAGTGCAGCAGAAAAGGACCTGGGGATTATAGTGGATGAGAGGCTGGATATGAGTCAACAGTGTGCCCTTGTAGTCAAAAAGGCTAATGGTATATAGGAGTTCATTAGGAGATGCATTTCCAGCATATCTAGAGAAGTTATTGTTCCCTTCTACTCAGCACTGGTGAGGCCACTTCTGGAGTATTGCATCCTGTTCTGGACCTCCCAGGATACAAAGGACGTGGACTCACTGGAGTGTGTTCAGCGGAAGGCAACAGAAATTATTAAGGGGTTGACGCACATGACTGAAAAGGAAAGGCTGAGAGATTTAGGCTTATTTAGTTTGCAGTAGAGAAGAGTGGGGTGTGATTTGATAGCAGCCTTCAACTTCCTGAAAGGGGGCTCTAAAGAAGATGGAGAGAGACTGTTCTTAATGGTGACAGATCACAGAACAAGGAGCAATGGTCAGAAGTTACAGAGGAAGAGGTGTAGGTTAGATAGTAGAAAAAGATATTTCACCAGGAGGGTGGTGCAGCACTGGAATGTGTTACTGAGAGGGGTGGTGGAATCTCCATCTTTAGAGCTTTTTAAGTCCTGGCTTGACACAGTCATGGATGGGATGATTTACATGGGGTTGACCCTGCTTAGGCAGGGGGCTGGACTAGATGACCTCCTGAGGTCCCTTCCAGCCATAGGATTCTATGATGCTATGAAATGTAGCATGGGGCTTTTGGGACAAACACTTTCTGGATATACCAATTGTCCTTAGGCACATGTAGTAGAGAGAAGAGGAGTATGCAATCTTCTGGCTCATTCCAGGGAGAGGCCAAGCCCACCCAGCTTTCTCCTTCCTCATCTTTAGGATTGTATGAGGGCAACAGTGAAGAGAAAGTGCACTGACCACCTGCCCAAATGCAGCAAGAGTTAGGGAAGGAGATCAGATGGTGGGGGGAAGGGGGAATGTGGAACTGAGGCATTGGGTCACTTTGGGCAAGGTGGTGGTGCTCCTAAGCCCTTAAATCCAGCTCTGGAAAAAACGTTAGGGGACTGGACTCTGGGGAGGACCATTCTGTGCTGGACTGGAGAGAGAAGAGTGAGGGGGTGGGCAGAAACTTTGAAGGCTCTTGTCTGTGCATTAGGCTGAGACCGCCCTTGTGTGCAGAGTGTGTATCCTCGAAACAGTCAGGTAATTTCATCCTCGCTTTGAATTACTGCTTCCTTTCTTCAACCCACATTTACCATTACACACTTGAAAGATTTCCTTTTCAAACCATCCGTCTTCCTGCGGGCTTGGCAGCAGCTCTTCCATGTCACCTCAATAGTTTTCAGAGTGCAGCTGCCACTCAGCTCTGCTTCAAGGCTCTTCTAGCAAGAACAAGCTATGTAACACCCCTGCTCCACTAGAAGACCCACAAGAGATCTTAGAATATTTACACATAGAACTGGGTCTAGCTTCCTGTTCTTTCATATCCTGTATGAAAAGCATGTGTCTTCCAAGATATTTCAAAATAATGGTACCCTTATTCTTGAGTCTGTGGTAGGAGGTATAAATGAAAAACAAAACATTTTATTTGGCTTCACCCTCCAAGGGCTTGGAGCCACCTGTATGAAGTAGCATTTTTCAAGCAAGTAGTCTGAATAGATGGGTGCTAGGATTTTGCTGAATTAAAAGTGACATCATCTCATACAGGTTTTCTGGGTCGCTCAGCTTCAGGAACAAACAGCTTAAATCTGAGAACAAAATCTGTACACTACCAGTATTGTCTCTTACAGATCTGTGATGGAGTAGAAAACGCAGCTGTGCATTCAGTGTTTAGGCCTTTATTCTTCTGAGAAACTGAAATGGAGGGCATTCTAAAGACCATGTTAAAAGCTGACATAATGGGGAAAGAAGATATGTAGCAACTTATTTATCGGGTTGTTCAGAGAGAGTGTTGTATGCACCATGGCTTGCCATCTCCTTCCGGCAGCGGGTGGAGGAATGAGAGCTTGCTATATTCTTAAATATAAAAGGAAACTTATTGGAGGCTCCTTTTATTCATACCAACATTTCTGTTGGCAAATATGTGTGTCCAGAAAGGTCTGTCTAGCCACCACTTCTCTGCCACAGCCGAGCCCAACTATAATTAAATCTCATATATCTCACATATTATGATTATGACACAGCTTGGAATCCCCAGCATGCTTATTTGCCATGGTACTGTTTCGCACTGCAAAAGGCCTCGTTGTTGTCTAAAAAACAGCAAGAAGTCCTGTGGCACCTTATAGACTAATAAATGTTTTGGAGCATAAGCATTCGTGGGCAAAGCCCTGCTTCATCCGATGCAACGTAGTGGAGATTCCAGAGGCAGGTCTAATTATACAGGCTCATGCAAAGGAGGGAGTCCCAGTCAAGAGGAAGGTCAGAGCTCGCAAGGTCAATTCAGTCAGGGAGGAAGTGGCCCACCTCCAGCAGCTAATGTGGAGGTGATGCTGCTGTCAGTAGACCACATTTTCCCTGACGGAAAAGCTCTGGCCTTCCTCTTGGCTGGGACTTCCTCCTTTTCATGAGCCTGTATGATTAGACCTGCCTCTGGACTCTCCACTGCATTGCATATGACAAAAAGGGTCTTTTCCCATGAATGCTTATGCTCCAAAACATCTGTTAGTCTATAAGGTGTCACGGGACTTCTAGTTGTTTGTGTGGATACAGACTAACACAGCAACCTCTCTGATAATTGTTGTCTAGAGTATACAGAGCCACATCCTCAGCTATTGTAAATCTGAAGCCGATATATCCAGTGACTTCACTGAGCTTCGGATCAGACTATGGCTACGTCTACATGTGAAGCCTACATCGAAGTAGCCTATTTCAATGTGGCGACATCGAAATAGGCTATTTCGATGAATAACGTCTACACGTCCTCCAGGGCTGGCAACGTCAATGTTCAACATCGACGTTGCGCAGCAGCACATCGAAATAGGCGCAGCGAGGGAACGTCTACACGCCACAGTAGCACACATCGAAATAAGGGTGCCAGGCACAGCTGCAGACAGGGTCACAGGGCGGACTCAACAGCCAGCCGCTCCCTTAAAGGGCCCCTCCCAGACACACTTGCACTAAACAGCACAAGATACACAGAGCCGACAACGAGTTGCAGACCCTGTGCATGCAGCATGAATCCCCCGCTGCAGCAGCAGCAGCCAGAAGCCCTGGGCTAAGGGCTGCTGCACACAGTGACCATAGAGCCCCGCACGTGCTGGAGAGACAGCGTCTCTCAACCCCCCAGCTGATGGCTGCCATGGAGGACCCCACAATTTCGACGTTGTGGGATGCAGATCGTCTACACGGTCCCTACTTCGACGTTGAACGTCGAAGTAGGGCGCTATTCCGATCCCCTCATGAGGTTAGCGACTTCGACGTCTCGCCGCCTAACGTCGAAGTTAACTTCGAAATAGCGCCCAACGCGTGTAGCCGCGACGGGTGCTATTTCGAAGTTAGTGCCGCTACTTCGAAGTAGCGTGCACGTGTAGACACAGCTTGTATGACTGAAAAAATCTGAGCTTTATAATATACAACAACTTCCATAGATTCCTGGGCAATAAGTCTATTTCTTTTACTGGTAAATCCACCATTGTTTTTACAAGTAGTAAAAAAATAGAATGGTTTTTGAAGTACATTTGTTAATTAAACAAGGTTCCTTGTGTAGAAGCAGAATAAAGTACTTTATCTGTGTCCACCGAGAGCCCACTGTGAACCATGGCGTCTACTGTGAGGGGTGAATAAAGGCATTAAAAATAAACACTTTCATGTCACAGCATCTTAGTTCTTGTGTACTTCTCATGACTGAAAAGAAGCCTTTGAATTATACATAAAATACTTGTAAGAGCAAGCTGAATGATTATATTTGCTATCTTGCTGGTTCATTTTGCCATCTTTTGATGTAATCTTATGTAACTTTGCCAGCCTTTTTTGATGTGGACTTCCATGTGACTTCATGTGATCCAGTGAACATAGAATTAACAACATGTGAATTGTTCTGATGGAATTTATCAACTCCAAAGGAGCTCTCTAAACCTGAATGTTCCTACTTGTCCTTTTCATTTAATTTTCCTCCTACTTATTCCCTATCAGAAATTGATTTACAAACTCTGTACCATTATTGAACTGTTTAAATTGTAATTTTATAGCTGGTATATGTAGAAATGACAATGGAGAATTCAATAACAAAATTAGACTCTTAAAAATTACTGCTCACTTCTGACGTGTATGTAAAACGCTTCTCTGTCCTGTAAACAGTGTGCCTATAATTCTTTCAGAATACTGCAAAACTCTGAGTGTTCCCTTACTTTTATGGGAGCCTTTATAAGATTTATTTTTAAATGAACACATTGGATAGTATATGGTCATTTTAGGACAATGGTATTAGAGTAAAGCCATACATAACATTGGGAGATGCTTATTGTCTACAGATGAGTGCCCAAAAGTGTGCCAGGACCTTTCACCATGGGCTAGGCAGCAAAGGTGATAAATGAAAGAAGGTGGAAGGGACAAAGGCTAAGATCCCAGCAAATGACAGTAAAGTTGTGATGCCACAAACAAGAGCAGTGAATTGATTGTTTTCTAATTTGATAGCCAAAAAAACAAAAAAATCCAGTTTGTCATTTTGTTTCTGATTGCTATGGCCTCTGCCCTCTGTTTCTTTCTTTATTTATTGGTGTTTTAATAGGTTTAGCTAAACGTCCAAAGGAAATGTCAGCTTAAAATAAAAAGACAAAACAGTTCATTTATGAAATGTCAGAAAGAAATGTTTCCACTTCTGGAGAAAAAAAAACATTTATTTTCAATTACAATTAGTTACCAAAATCCACCCCCGTTTGCAAAGTTTTGCTCAAGCTGAAACTGCTTCTTCCAGTAAATAAACTGTCGAAATAATTTTGCCTAGATCTGTGCATGATCTAGATAATGAAAGAGTGAGTGACTTCTTACTGTGTAGTCCCACAGACTGTATCCAGTGCTTTTTTTTGTGCCGGTACTTGCCGGTACTGAGTACCAGTTCTGGGTTTTTTATTTTTACAAAAAAAAAAAACAAGCAGCATTGACTGGATCAATCAGCCTTAGCCGGTATTTCTGACCTCATCTCCATTTACATACTAACACAATCCCCTTTCAATCTGCTAGTGATGTTGGCATTGGTGCCCCTTTTGTTTGCTTCTCCCATTCCTGTCTCCATAGTCTTTCCATGCTCCTCTCAGACCTCCTCACAACCCCATGACCCAGCCATGTATGGAACAACCTCCTCAAGCCTGTTCACCCTTTGTATCTTTCAAACCCCTTCCCCAAAATTTACTTCTCTGTTGTCAGCAGGAAGGCTTGGTCATGCAGACATTCTCAGAAAGAACACTTTTGGATGGGGTTTCCTCTCCACACAAGCCGTGGACAGATTTATGGGGGCCAGAAAAGCCAGTTAACCTTAGATGGTGCACCCAAGAGGCAAGCCAAGGATTGATAAAGTCCAGTTGTGCACGAAAGCTGGGGTGGGCCAGGAACTGGTATATGATTATAAAACAGAAAGTGAGAGCAGGAAGAGGCTGCAGGGAGGAGGTCAGCAGTCACCTTATGTAGGGAAAGGAAGTTGGCTAAGGACAAGGACTCCCCTGGACTGAAGTCCCCCACCCCACCCCACCCCAAGAGGTCTTGAGGCATGAAGTAGCCATAGTAGCAGAGGCATCTCCGTGGACACACGCAGAGATAGGCAAGGAGACTGATGGGATAGAAGTCACTCCAGGGAATAGCAAAAGGGTCAGAGCAGAGTAGACCTAGTGTGCTAGTCCCTGGTCTGGAACCTGGGATAGCAGGGCAGGCCCAGGTTCCCCTACCAGCTCATGGCCCAGGGCAGGTCCAGGTTCCCCTACCAGCTTGTCCAGCAAGACTTTATTAACTTGCTAGGAGCAGGACTATCTAGTGACCTGACAGGAGAGCCAAGTCACCAAGAGGTAGTACTCTGAGTCATGGGGGTTGATGGCATAGTGCAAGCAACCAAAAGCTATCACCCCCTCAGGCTTCAGTAATTCCCTGATCCAGCCACAAGGAGGTCCACCTGTTTTGAGTGAAACTCTGTTTACACTTTTCAGAATTTGGAAACAAAGGCAAGTCTTTCAGGATCAGCTTAACTGACTGTTCTGAATGAGAACCATACAAATACTTTTCTTTGTTGATGATCTGCAAACAGGGATTTCATGACTCTGGCTACTTTTTCCCCATATTTTTATAACTATGTAGACTAACACTTTAAATCTGCAATGGGATGCTAGGCGGGAGGAGGACTGGGAAAAATTTTGTTAGCTGTTCTTGTTTGGATTTTTTCTTTGTCGAGGCAAAATCTCTGCGGTGAATGTTGCTAACAAATACCATGCATAAAAAGTCATTGTACACCCTGCCACCATTTGGCTTAAATACTCTACCTGACAAATGTCAAACCCATTGCCCAAGTTCTGTATCTGACATTTATTCTTGATGCCGTTGTTTGGTCTGAGCCTGGTGCTATGTTGCCAGCTCTCATAATTTTATCATGAGACTTATATTTATTGCTTTTTTTAAACCTACAACTGCTGGAATCCTGGGGTAACATGATAATTGCAACTTTAACACAAAAAAAATATGTATATTGCCAGAGTCTCCCAAGGAACTGGAGAGATGCTTGCATATACGACCTGAGAGCCCACGAAAGGCTAAAAATAAATCAGGAAGAAAATAAAACAAAACAAATTTAAAAATGTGGCCTCATCATTTGGGGCCTTACTCATGATTTTTGAATGCTTTGTTGTTGGTAATTTGGACTTTATGGCTGCTTTTTATAGCTAAAATAGCTTAAACAAAACCCAAAATCATTGGCTTCATTGTTGTAATATAGATCCTTTTCTACTCTCACAAATACGCTCGCAAGGATATCACATGGAAATACCCTTTGACAGTGTATGTCTAGAGAAGGCTTAAAATCCAGGTTGAACCACTCTGATCCGGAATTCTGTCATCTGGCAAACTCCATAATCTGGCATGATTTCAGTTAGCTGGATGACCACTTATCATGGGTGTGGCCAAAATTCCCACGGTCCCATAAAGTTTGTGTCTCAGTGTGCTGTGCTGTTATTTAGCTGTAATTTACCCCCAAAATGGCTTCTAAAATTCCAGTAAGCAGTGGAAGTGTTGGTAATGTTGCTTGAAAATATGGACCTCCCATCATCCAGCAAATTCTTTCATCCCGCATCAGTCATGTCCCGAGGGTGCCAGATGAGAGACGTTCAACCTGTAGCATTTTTCCCCAAATACCTAAAATTACAAGGTAGAGTTACAATGAAAAATGGAGAAATATTTGAAGTCTCTGGCTCGGCAATATTTATTACCACTGACTTTTATTAAATTTGGTTACATCTTGAACCACCACGTAGGCTACATTTTTCTGTATAGCAGAAGCTCTAAGGAGGGTAAGGGATGGTCTGACCATGTATGAGGAAGCTCCAGTCTGCACTGCTGTTGAAAGCTTTTCAGTACTAATCTCTACAGAGCTCTGTATCTTTCCAAGTGTCCCCAGCTCTAGTGTGGTGAAGCACATGAACACTGTACATATGGCAGTATTATAAGGAAGGCCAGGCTGGTCTATATCAGGAATAACCAACTTATTGAAAAGAAAAGAGGTGGGAAATGAGTTCCTCCTGATGTCAGCATTATCATGGCTGGATGAATGGAGAAAGAGTGTACATTCATTTGTCTATGCCTCCAGCAAAACATGCCCTTTAACTATACACATAAATGTGCTAGCAGGGTAACAGCTGGGACAGTAAGACAGTAGTAACACTAATATAACCATTTCATTGTTCAGGTAGAAAAAAAAAAAGTTGCCCAGTACAATGGCACTTCTGTTTCTGTGAAAGCAGCTGGAATTACATATGTTAAGTTGCATGTAGTTGAAGACTTTATGATAAAATAAAAAGAGGTTCAAAAGGTTTATTTTATAGCATACAAGTTTCATGCCAATGAAGAAATATATTCCTTTTTAAAGTGTATTATCATTAACTCATTCCACAGAGTGAGAGCAAGCATCTGGAAATGATCAGCCTATCAGATTCATGACCCATAATGCTTGGGTGTTTCTGTGACATATCCCTGAAGCCGTTGTCTATCTCCTATTAGGCAGAGAGTTGATGGGGAATGAAAATCTAGGGGCAAAATTCAGCTAAGTGCAAGGCACTTAGCAGAGTTTAGGAGCAGCAAACAATCCAGCCGTATCTCATCTTCTGCGCGGGCTGGGGCATAGTAGTACCGTTGTCAAGGCTGTCTCTTGGCATACACAGATGCACAGCTGTGCAGGGCTCCCCTTTGCTCCAGATTAAGTAGTGAAGACCAGTGCTGCCTCAAGCAGCCCCATTCTGCTGGCCTCCACTCCACCTCCTGGATGTGATCACCAGGTCCCCTGCCCCTGGGCCTGTGCTCCACCTCCAGCCCTGCAATCCAATCCTCTGGCCCCTCTACCCCCACTCTGCCTTCCACCCCCTGCAACTCAATCCCCCAGCTCCTCCCCACCTTACCCTGCCTCCCAGCCAGCAGCCCAGTCTCCCGGCCCCTCAACCCCCGGCCCCACTCTGTCTCCTGGCCCCAGTACCTGAATCCCTCAGCTCCCCACACCCGGTCCTGATAGCGCCCCTGCAACCATGGCTGCAATCCCCTGCCCCCCTTCTCCATCTCCTGACCCATGGCTCTGGCAAGTTGTACTGCTCCCACTTCCACCTCTTCCCCCCACCAGCTTCCTTGTCCTGCTCCTGCCCCCTCAGCCCTGAGCACAGCCTCCCACCCTGCAGAGTTACTGTTCAGCTCCCCAGTGGGCAAGGAAGGTACAGGTGCTGGGCTGTGCAGGGCACCCAAATTCACAAGATGGCCCTGGCCATAATAGCAACAGCCATTCTGTGCTGCATAGAGCTGTTAGTCCACAGAGTTGCTTCCAAATCTTCCCAATTCACTGACTTTTTCAGAGCCTGTACAGACCTTCCTGTCAGAGCATGTCGGCTATTTGGCCTGTCCATGTGCTAAGATAGGAAAATCTCTCTGAGTGACCTGCGTGACCTTGAGATCCCTTCCCATGCTACAGGTGGATTTCTTCTTATGCATAAGGTTCAGACTATGGATATTTCATCTAACATTATGGAAGAGCTTAATTCTGCTCCCTATCAATTCTTACTCTGCCTGATCGGTATGAAAGCCTTGCAGTAGTGCAGTGAGCAATGTGATTAATGAACTATGCTCAAACAATAAAACAAAACCTCTCGTGAGAGGCAAGAACCATAACATTGGATGTGCTTGTATAGTGCTAAGCTTCCATACCAATTTTGCCTGCTTATGGTGCCTTGAGGCCATCTGGAAATTCATAATAGACTGAACAAGACAGAGGTCTGTCCAGCAGTCACAAGTCCTGTGCATGGGACCGACGATGATAATGCAGCAATGGACAATAACAGGTGTATGGCTGGATGCATTTCATCAGAGTTAGTCTCTGGCAGGCCACCGCCGCTGTTTTTACCTGTACTGCCACAAGTTCCACTGCTTGCAGCTCCTGTTGGCCAGAGATTGTCATTCCTAGCCACTGTGAGCTGCAGAAAGCTCTGTCCCAGTCCGCTTCCCAAATCTCCCATTGGCCACAAATAGTGATCTGCATCCAATGGAAGCTACAAGTGCTCATACCTGTGGAGACGCAGCTAAATACAGCAGTGGCGGTACACCAGGGACTAACCCTGGTGAACAACAGCCCACCTCTCTGATAATGCCTACCACAGTTAAGCCCTGATCCTAATGGAGGTTTCTAGCACCTCCTGTAATATCAATGTTATATAATGAGAATAATTGTAAGCATTAAATAATTCTTAGCCTATTGGTTTATATTTTATTAGACAACACACAAGATAGACTTCCAGGTGTGGTAATAGCTCATAGGAGGCCTTACACCCAGTCATTAGTCCCATTTCTGTCAGACTTGTGTCCTAGACCTTTTTCCATACTCATCTCCCTCTGTCCCCCATGAAAGAGGACCTGTTATCATGGGACAGTGGAGCCTCAGTGTTTGTGTTACGGGAAATATAATCAGAACATGCTGAACAGTTAAAAGCAAGCCTGAAATGAAGACTATTTCTGAAAACACTGGCTTCTCTGAGTACAAAACACTCTGACAAGATATCTGTTATCCAAAGGCAGTTTATTGCCATGTCTGGCTTTAGCACTAAACCCTTAACTAAAAAGCAAAAGCGTGATAGGAAAGTGGCATCACACGTCCCTTCAGCAAGCTGGGGATCCCGGTCAACTGAGAGCGAATGGGAGTTCTCTAGTCTTCCGATGCACCAGCACCATGACCCATCGGTGAGGTCCAAATCGCATTGGTTTCTGTGTTGGTTATATACAGTTTCTCTGCCTCATTACACAGTTCTGTTAGGTCACTCATTACCATTTACGGTATTTCCTTAGCTGTCAGGTATTGATCTGTTATTAGTTCTGTTACTTCTTTTCTATAACCCTGCTTATATGTTTACCACTTCTCATCATACAAGATTGTTTCATGTCTGTGCCCTTCCTCTTATCTCTATCTACAAATTGTTCTGCTACAATGCCACCACTTACCTTGTTTGGTTGTTTTTCCCTGGCTGTGTCTGCACTACAAAAATAACTTCGAAGTTGCTTACTTCGAAGCAAGCAACTTCAAAGCAGAGTGTCCACACACATCCTACTTCAAAGTTAAACTTCAAAATAGGGCCCTACTCCATTCCTGGGAATAGAGTAAGGACTTCAGGGTTGGGCTCCCTACTTTGAAGTTAACTTTGAAGTAAGGGAAAATGTGTGTGGACTCTCTGCTGGTTACTTCGATGTAGTGCCTAAGTTTGAAGTTAACTTTGAAGTTAGTTCCTAGTGCAGACACACCCCCTGAGGCTTATTCCTGGCTCAGTAGGCATGGGGCAGGGTGCTTGCCTCATCACCCCTAAGCTTTCACATACAAAGTTCTTCTGCAATTGACCACTACAACAGGAGAGGACCCTGAACCAAAGAGGAGTCCATTTCAGTGCAGGTGGCTTTGGTGGATGGTTCCCTCCAGATTTTCAATCCTGTGAACCAAAGGCCTTGCCCCTGCTGTGAAAGATGACGAACCCATCTCCTTTTATTTTGGAGCAGGATCATAATATCCTAAAAAGAATTCTACAAGTAAATCCTCACAGAACGTTCCTTTCCTACCTGGCTGCCCTCACACAGGGCTTTTTGTGTGGCTGGTTTACTTTCCTGTGGAAGAAACTGATCTGCCCCCAGGAAGTTTGTGACAGATATATATGTGCTGTTCTTGTTATATTATCTTAATTGCTGGTCCCAGTTCATAACACAGTGGGACTGTGAAACTGTACATGTGTTGGCTTCAGCATACAGCAGCTTAATGCAATTAGCAGTTTAAAATGTTTCCTTTCCCCATGGTATAATGAATATTTAGATAGCTTGTGTGATTATGTTTTTGCAGCCCTCCTATGGTGCAGGTTTCTGAGGGTTTTTAAAAATTCTGGGAAACCAAGAGAGTCTGTAGGGTGTTGTATATTTCCAGAGGGCTGTTATGAAAGGAAAAAATTATTTTCACTTAGCACAGTGCACAATGTATAGTGTGGCGTACTGCTGGTCTACTTCTTTCACATTTTCTGATCCTGTAGTAGTGATGAGGATAATAATAATTACACTGTTTTATAGCCCAGGGTGTGCTATGTGTTTCCCAAACAGAAATAAAGTCATAGTCTGCAATTCATAGATTCTAAAAAATCAAAGACAGAAGACTGCAGGAAAGGGATCTAGCATGCCAAGCTAAATGGCCACAGTGAAGACAGGCGTACCTCTTCATTACATGTTTCTCATTTTTCAAAGTTAAACACTAATTTCCCCTCTCACACCATAACTACAGTAACTGTAAGATAAATATAATGGCAATTTGTCTGTTCAACTTACACAGCTCATTTACTGGCCAGCAAAGAGTATTGGCAGAAATGTCTGTTGTCCCCGGTAACAGGAAATATCCAATGGTGACATCCTGGACCTACTGAAGTCATTTCCTATTGATTTCAGTAGAGCCAGAATTTCATTCTGTGGTTTCGGCAAATGTCTGACCTGTTAAAAATCCATCTGTTTTGCAGTAATTCAATAGAGATAAGAGTTGTCTTTATTTTCCCTGGAAATGTTGCTATAGATAGTCTTTGACACAGGTTGTCACAGATATTTTCTAAAGAGCCTGACGCAATCCTGACTGATGCTGGAGCTAGTTGTGCTCTCACTTGGGTAGCAGGATAAAAATCAAAAGTAATTCCATTGTCCTCAATGGAGTCATGTGGGTATTAAGATCAGTGTGAATGAAGGCAGAATCAACTTGCTTGAATACTAAGCATAGCCACTGTGGGTTTTCGTTGTACGGCTAATCGGTGTAGTCAGGGTTGGGTAGTAAGAATTCCTGAGAATAAAAACTCAGTGCAGATTAGAAACTTTCTTTGTGTAGTGCAGTTTTTACAAAAGAAAACTATGTTACCTATAGAAACAACAAGAAGTCCTGTGCCAACTTATAGACTCACAGATTTATTGGAACATGAGCTTTCGTGGACAAAATCCCACTTCATCAAATGCATTCATCTTTGCCCACAAAAAGCTTATACTGAGATAGATCTGTTAGTCTATAAGGTGTCACAGGACTTCTCACTGTTTCTGCAGAGACAGACTAACACAGTTACCCCTCTGATATATGTTATCTTATACCTTCGCAGAGGTTCCTCCTCCCACAAACAGGTGCACAGCTGAGTTTACACTGTTGGCCTATTGTTTACCCCTTCAGTCCCACAGCCATCAGTATCACCAACAAAGAGGCCAACAGATTTGGTGGGTTCCTGGCCAAGATGGTGGAGGACCAGCTCCACACACTTCTTGGGCAGAAGGGACAGGGGCCAGCCCTCAGAATCACCCAGAGGATGCTGTGCCCCACCCCCACAGCCCTCAGAGTCACCCAGAGTTTGCTTAACAGCACTCCAGTGGCTATTGAAAGGGGCCAGAGTTCCAGCCACCACCGCTGCTGGGCTACCAGCAGTGGTGGCTGGGAGCCCCAGGCCCTGGGGTATCTGCTGTCTTTGCCATCTTCCAACCCCTACTGTCAGCAAGCCTGACCTCAAAGAAAGTTCAGTACAAAGATGACATCCAACCTGGGATATTCCTGAATGGGTCCAAGGCCAGAACACATGGGCAGTGTATTGCTTTGTTTCGACTATCATGGAAACTCACAAAAAAAAGGTGAACTGATTTTTTTAAATATTTACAGACACAAAAAGCAGCATTTCCAAAGCAAGTGAACAGGCCTTAATTCTAAAAGTGACATCACAGTGTTCATGTCTGGGGCCAGCTGCTGATATTCATACGCATAGACTCATACCACCCTAGAACTGGAAGGAACCTCAAAAGGTCATCAGGGCTAGTCTCCTGCCCACATGGTAGGACCAAGCACCATCTAGACCATACAACTCATGATGGCTGTGGCTACACTACATTTCCCTTTCAGAGGCCAATTGTAAATGCAAATGAGGTGCTGATTTACACATTGTATGCCTCATTTGCATAAAGGTGGCCACTCACTGTTTGGGAAGAGCTGTTTTCAGAAAAAAACAAGCAGAGTAGATAGGGTTAATTTGAAAGGAAACTCCACTTTTGAAACAGCAACGAAGGGTCCTGTGGCACCTTATAGACGAACAGAAAAGTTTTGAGCATGAGCTTTCGTGAGCACAGACTCACTTCATCAGATGTGCTCACGAAAGCTCATGCTCAAAACTTTTCTGTTCGTCTATAAGGTGCCACAGGACCCTTCGTTGCTGTTACAGATCCAGCCTAACACGACTACCCCTCCGATACTTGACTCCACTTTTGAAAGCACCCTTCTTCCTGAAAAACATGAGAAAGAAGGGTGCTTTTGAAAGCAGAGTTTGTTTTTGAATGAACCCCATATACACTGTTTGTTTTTTCCAAAAACTGCACTTCCAGAAGAGCGAGTGCCCACCATTATGCAAATGAGGCAGTTGATATGTAAATCAGCACCTCATTTGCACTTCCGATTGGCCTGATTTTCATTCTTCTTCCGAAAGAGGAGTATACTGTAGCCACAGCCAATGAGTAGCATCGCACTCTAGGAGTAGCCCATTGTCTTCACACAAATAAGAACTTACCAAAGTTGCAAGTGCCCCGAGATCCAGAAGCCAAGCTGGGTGTGTTCTTCCTGGCTACCGCATCATCTCTAATTAGAAGGATTCTGCAGAATCTAGTTCTGCTGCTGATTCCCAAATTAGAGGTAGTCTAGCCCAGTTTCCGTTTAGGTGTATTAGCTTTCTAATGCTAGCAGAAGTAAAAAGAAGCAAAAACTTAACATTGCCATTAAGTGACTTACAGCTCTTAACACACACAGCGTCAGAGAGCCCACACAGAGCACCCACTGCCTCGAGTCTCTGGGCATTCGCTGTAGAGCAGATCTTGTTGCAGTACTTTATGGGACCTGATCCAGAGTGCCTTGAAGTCAGTGGAAATACTCCCGCTCATGTTAGTGTCCTTTTAACCAGACCCAGTTTCTTCCGAACAAAATCACACATGAAGTATGGGACTCAGACCTTCCAAAGTTAGGAAATGAATATCCTTCACCAAGTGGCACGTTCCAGCTGCTGGGAAAGGGCCTTCTAACTATTTCTTGTGGGAAACTCATAACTGCAGGAGGGCTGTTGTGCAAATATACCTGTACAATGGAACCAAATTGAGCCTCCAGTGAGCACCCTTTGACCAATGGGAAGGGATCTAACTAGCAGGTGCTCTCCCACTGACTCACATAAAACATCCATAGTCAATGGCACTTGCCAGGCACTCAACAGGACCACAGCCAGGTCTTTTGAAGTGCATTCTAAGAGTAAAGCCTGAAACTAGCTTGATCTGCAATAGGCAGCCAGTCATAGGTTTGTCTGATAGGACATGGAGGTGACAAAAAAAATGGTGACTTTTGTATACTGTATGCAGAGGAGAGAATTTAATCTGGGAAACTGTGTTTTAAGAAGAAGTTAAACAAAATGCCACCACTTCACTTCTGTGATGCACGTCCCCATGTGTAACAGTAGTACATTGATATGTTCAAGTTCTTGAAACTATTTAACCATTTTTTCAAAAAGCCTTTCAGCTGCTTGTTAGACCACATCAAAGAATGTACAACTCACAAGTGTAAATTAAACAATATAAAAGTATCCCTGTGCATGTAATTGGTACACCTGGAGACTGCCACATATCCTCTGATGGTCATGGACCAGAGTCTCCATAGCAGCAGATGTATTTGATGCTGATGTGACTGGAATTAACCTGGGATGACACAGTGATGGGGGTGACTGTCAGTCCTGTTTTGCCTGGGACAATCCCTTTTTAAGCCCTGTCCTGACTGTCCCAACTTTTTGGCAAACCTGGTCATTGGTCCCATTTGCTCTTGCCACCTGATCAGTCGTAGGGGCATATGGAGCAGGTGGGCGAGTGACAATACCAGCCCTGTGTGGGACGGAGGACTCAGGAGAGCAGCTAGGGACTACCCAATACTATTCAGGCAGGTGACAAATGGATGTGGCTCATGCCAGCCCCAAGTGCAGGGGGGTGGGAGGTTCATGCCAGTCCTTTGCAGGAAGGAACAGGAGGCCTTGATCCAGCTCCATTTGGGAAAATAAGATTTCCCCACAGAGTGGAGGATCTGGCTCTGTGTTCATAGGGTTATTTCCCACCCACTCCCCCGCCCCCACGATTATTCTATTCTTGCAAGGTCTGCTGGATTGTCAGAACATTTTTCCTGTGAAGTACAATTACTCAGTTATGAATAATCATGAGTAACCATTTGATTATAACCTATCCTTTAAGAGGCAGAGGAGGTAATTGGGCACTACCACAGCATCGTCATCATCGATGATCTTTTGCACAACAATACATTTGTCCAATATCTGAGATGTAGGGGATCTCTGGTGAGATGTCATATGTCCCCAAGATAAAATGATAGTCCTCTGTTTAATAATTAATATGCCATGCAGGGAGACAGAAGGCTGAAATTAAGTGGGATTCTCCTTGATGAAAGATTGGCATTAAAGCTCTTGTCTTTGGAAGGGAGGTAGTTTTTGAGTCACTGAGAGATGTCAAAGCTGATAAAGAGGGGATCCAATCTGTAGGCAGCATTTATGCCAATTAATAATTGTAAAACTGGTTTTTTTTAGAAATTCAGGTGTCAAAATATTAACGTCAACGCTGACGCTCTGGGCAGAATCATGAATTTGTGTCTGTGGGTCTGTGTTTGCTTGAAAGATGAGGAAAACCCTACTCATCCTACTCACAATAGCAGTACTTGTGTGCTGCTTTTGCATCTCAGCCCAGAAAAAGCGTCATGTTTGAACTTCTATGACTGCAGGATGACTTTA
Source organism: Carettochelys insculpta (assembly GCF_033958435.1). Classification (NCBI taxonomy): domain Eukaryota; kingdom Metazoa; phylum Chordata; order Testudines; family Carettochelyidae; genus Carettochelys; species Carettochelys insculpta. The sequence continues at coordinate 19,398,811 of NC_134144.1, forward strand.
CAGCTGGGGTCAATGGGAGATATGAAACCTGCCCAGGTCGGGGCTCTCTGCTCCAGTAATCTCTTCCCAGAAATTGTGCCTGTGTTGGATCTGTCCCACGAAAGCTCACCTAATAAACCATTTTGCTAGTCTTTAAAGTGCTACTTGACTGCTTTTTGTTTTTCCGTCTGTGTGACATTTTGTTTGGTTATTTGTATTGAACAGTTAAATTCTGCATTTTTTTCTCCTCTTTAGCAAGCCAGACCCTAGATAAATATGGAGGGTGTAACATCCTGTTTCAACTGAAAGTAGATTAAAATTGAAGGGTGAGAGGAGAATTGCTGTATTAAGTATACCTGTCGCTTTTGGAAATATATTGATCTCTTGAGTTACTGTCTCTTTAAATGTTTCTTCGTTTCAGAAATATGCTTTGAGGCTAGGAGCTGTTAATCTAGCATGTCCCAGAGTGATAGCACAGTTAGAATTTGCTGGAAGGAAGCAGCTGAGGAGAGAAGCTTTATGATCAGAATGGGCCTCTGACATAAGATATGGGAAATAAAACTGCTGCTAAAACTGGAAAATAGATTCTCTAAAAGCCGGACAACAGAGAGACAAACAGCTCACCCAGAGGAGGAGCAATTCAGCCAATGTCCCACAGCCTAAGCATTTGTGCATACTTAACGTATATACGTGTGGATCCCCATCTGGTGTAAACCTGGCATAAAGGTGTCATAGCTCTCTCCTATCTCAACTTTCCTGGAATCCCAGCCTGGGGTCGGGGTAAGGGAGCAGATCTAGAACTTCCCCAGGAGTTGGGGATCTGGCAGGGCAGGAGCACATTGTGCCCTGCCAATTCCTAATTGGCTACTGGGCATAATTTAGCCTAGCCCTGGAGCACATCTGCCGCCATGTATGTGGTCCCACAAACATCTCACACTTCTTTGGGTGTGTGGCACTGGCAGACCAGGCACTAACTCTTGCCCAGGCTTTTGGCCTCAGATTAGATAAATTCACTGAGGGAAACCAGTCTGTCTCACTTCTGTGTCAGCGTGGTTCAGGTGGACAGTGGCCTTATAACCATGTAGTTAGTCTTTATGAAATACTTGTAAGTTGCTGCATGCATTAAGATTGCATATAATATCTTCATCACAGGCTATGAGGTCTTTTTTTTTCTTTCTCACTCTAAAAAATGAATGTGAACCCATTCAGGCAAGATCATCTGCTCATGAGGGACCATCGGAACTAAATGGGCCATGGTGGACCATCACGATACATAGATATTTTTAATTGCCCACTTACCCAGGAGGAAGGTCCATGCAAAAAGGTTCAATCCATCAGCTTGAATTCTGGAAGCATGAAATAAAACTAGGGGACAAGATTATTTTTATCTCTTTTGCTGTTTGGACTCTTACAGGGCCAATGATGTGAAGCAAAAGCTAAGATCTCCAGGGACAACCTGGGTTAGCCCCAAATGACATTCAAACGTCAGGGTACTACCAGCTCCATCACCTTTTAGAACAACAGGCTGTATCTCATTTGTGTGTATATATATATTTAGCACATTTAACTTTATAATAACTCTCATTTGTTTTTTCTAGCTAATAAATTTTCGGTTAGTTTATTTCAAGATTGGCTACATGCTTGTCTTTGATGATATATCCAAGGTACAAAGTGATCTAGTGACAGGTCTCTTGGGACTAGAAGCAACCTGAATATTTTGTGATGCTTGGTGTATATAGCAAGTAACTTAAGTCCAGCTTGCCTAGGTGGCAAAACCGATGAGTATGTCCGAGGAGACTGTCTGTGACTCCATGGTAAGGCTGTTACAGTGCCTGAGGAGTTCACATTTGTTACTGGATTGGTGAAATCTAATTCTAGACCACACAACCACTTTGGGGTCTCTGTCCTGCTTCTTGACATTCAGATTCTGGCACTCATGAACCACTCCAGACTGTGTGACTGGCTGCAGCTGAGGTTTGAGGCCATTGTATGGACAAATATGCAATGGATTGTGGTGTAGGAAGTATAGATTCTAAGTAGCACAGCTGTGATATGTGTTCATGAACATGTCATGCTGAAAATAGCCACCTGTGGTTAAAATAACTTACCAATTAGTGCATAAATTAATTGTAATATTACTGTATTAAAATGTACTTGTTAATAATAAAAACTGTACACAAGCCTTAAAAGGCCATTTAATTCTTAGATATCTCTGTTTGGACTGATGAAGTTATCACAATGCACCTTTACCAAATTCTTAGGTGTGTAAGTGTATGCACATGTAGACAATAACCTAATGCTGACCATTTACATGTGTTGCACTCTGAAGTTAAATTACTTTCTTTGAAGAATTAAAAAAATCAGTGGCTTTTCCTTCATTTGCCCAGAAAGCCATGGTGACCTCATTCGTAGCCAACAGGTTGCAGCATACTTATGGTAAACTAGCAGACCAGATGAGAGGTGACCTCACTAAAATTCCATTCAAATTCTATTATTTTGTACTGCTTGGGTTGATGGGGAAAATTATTGGAATGGTTCTGCGGATTACTGGGATTACTGTCTGTGGGTATGAACTAGGAAGACTTTCTTTGCATAAAATACCTTTTACTATTTTAATATTAAATAACCTTGTTAGTCTACAGTTTGCCAAGCTGTCACACTCTGCCTTGGTTCTCAGCAAAAATCAAATATGCAAGAGATATAGTGATTTTGTATATATTAGCTAGGATTTATCATTTGTATAAAATATGACCCAGTCCATCATGAAGAATGATCATAACAATTCTCCTAAACAATGTAGAATATATAGTTTCATTGAAATTTTCCCTGTTTCATCACTTCTTTTGTAATTAACAAAACTGTGTAATTTTCTATGGGTAGCTTAGTACTTAGGGTGAACTACTAATGACAATATCAAATCCTAACATACTCCATTCACTTAATGCTGATGTGTCTAATCTGCATGATTCATCCCTTCGTATAGCATAGCTGTAATTTACTTTACTCTGTGTTCGCCAAAAACTACACTTTTCATTGCTTTTGATGACCCTGAAAACACACTATTTTAAAGGATAACAGAATGCTGATCCTGGGGCACTTTCTCACACATAAGCCTTACTCACGTGAGTACTTCAACTCATGCCCAGGGTTGAGAGTAACCTGAAATTCCTATAGTTACTGTCCTCTTGCAATCTGGTTCCCTACCAGCTTTTTAAATAGCTTCTTGATGTCTTTTGCTGCGGCTTAACAAGCTCTCGTTGGAGCTATGCACCAGGGCACACCTGTTTACTTTCATCTCTGCTGATACCAGACTGACTGGCCCACCTGTAGCCCAGGGTATGATTCAAGCAAGGAAGATTTGCAAGATCAAGTGTATATTGTAAGCCGTAGAATTTTTGGTGAGATATTCTCTAGAATATTAAAGCTATTCCAGAGCAACTCACCAAACCAAAATAGAAACTCACAGCACTGGACACAAATGTCTTACATGGCAGTAGAGACCTAGGAATGTAGAACTGCCATTGTCTGTTTATTTAAATTCATATTTAATAGATGCCACCATCAAAGCAGTGATGAATTAATTAAGAAAGCACTTAATTAAGAATTAATTAAGAAATAGTAAGAAACCAGTTAATTTTTAAAAGACTATCATTTTGTGATGGTGAAGTGATTCTAGACATAACTGCCAGGATGCCAAGCAACACTTGCAGAACAGTTCAAAATGATCCTCAATGTCTGTCAATAAATTTTGCAGAATCCAAAACTATGTGGGAAAGGATGATGTCCGTAGTGTTCAAAGAAGGGGTGCAAAGGGCTGAAGGACAATGGCTAAGCAGTGGGCTGTGCCATTGCTACTGGTAGTTTACCCAAAAACCTTGACTTGACATAAAAATAGTCATGAGAGATAATATAGATGTTTCATTTCCATCATCCTTCTTCTGTTTGTTTCTGCCCAAAGAAGCTGTGTCTACACTTGCGTTCCTCTTTCAAAAGAGGCATGCAAATAAGGGAAATTGAAAATGCAAATTAGGTGTAGATTTACATATATGGTACCTCATTTGCATATTCTTCTTTCTAAAGGCCTCTGGCGGGAGCTTCTCAGTGGGGACACTGCAGTTTTGCCCAGCATTGTGGCCAACACTGCCTATCCTCTGCAGCCATGGCTCCTGCAGCCATACACAGGACACACACAGCCTCGGCAGGACTCCCTCTTTTGAAATAGCCATCAGCAGAGCATCTACACACGCTGTCTTTCAAAAGAGTCCTTCGAAAGATGGCACTCTTTTTACCACGGGAACCGCGTACTGATTTCGAAGGACTATCCCTCTTCTTTCAAAAGGGCGTGGATTCCGTGTAGACACTCCATGGGGAATTTCGAAAGGGGCCCTTTTTTCAAAGTTCCTTTCAAAAGTACTTGCTAGCAGAATGCGGCTGATGAGGGGAATAAGCTATTTTAGATGGCACTTTTGTACCATTGTAACCAAATCTGTCGTAGGGATGGTACCAGTGTAAATACATCTTATTAAAGAAAAAAATAATTACAACTTCTAACCCACGTGGTTATACCGGCACAAATCTGTGCGCAGTCATTGCAGAAAGCAAGTGGAAAAACCCACTTTGCCTCGCCTTTTTTTGAGGCGGGGATAGTTCAGCAAGTGTCTTATTCCACACACTTTTTCGACTCCTTTCTGAAAAGAACTTACTGACAAAAAAAATTGGGAAGGAAAGGAAGAGACTTCCTTGCACTTAATTTTTTTCTACTGCAAACCTGTGATGAAGTCATTTTAAAATTGTCATACATTGTGTCACTTTTCAAACTTTTTAGAATTCTTTCCTCCACTGTCTTTCTCCAATGGAAAAAGAGACAATTTTACTAATTCAAGAAGTGGCTGGAGGGGAAACAAAGCCCTAACCATTCAAAACAAAGGAAGAAAGCATTGAAAAACCAGGAGAATGAAACTATTAATTTTATCTCCTACTTTCTGGGAGGAGGAGGGGAATCCCCAACATATGAGCCAGCTAAGCTGTGCAGTGTCTCTCACAATGGAGCCTTGATTAGAGGAAAAGAGTCAGTCTGACTTCTATTGCAGGAGAGGCACAGAGGATTGTCCAGTGGTGGTTAATGAGAGAAACTATTGCTGTCGGGCTCTTAGTCAAACCTAGCTTGTCACATAAGTAATGTGAGAAGACTGTGGTAATTAGACAAAAGTGTCCTTTGAGCTGTTTTGTTAAGATCCACTAGGACCCACACCAATCCAGAAATATGAACTAAAATAGATGAGGGAAATATCCAGTTCTTGATATAATGGTTGTTCATTTTCTTTCCCCTAAAAATACCTGAGTCCAAATACTCTAGCACATTGATCCCATGGCAGTGCATTAACCAATTTGATTGAAGGACAATATTACTGTCACAGTATTGCTATCTTTCACAGATCAAAAAGTCTTGACTTTCTGCTTTGCCCCATTTGTTAAAACCATTGTGCTAATCTTTAGTATAAGGACCCAGGGGCTACATCTACACTAGCATTCCTCTTTCAAAAGAGGCATGCAAATAAGGGAAATGGAAAATGCAAATGAGGTACAAATTTACATATCTGACACCTTATTTGCATATTGTTCTTTCTAAAGAGTTTCTTTAGAAAGAAGAAAAGCAGTGCAGACATGGCTCTTTTGAAAATAAACCCCATTTTTGAAGGAACCCTTCTTCCTACTTTTTTGGGGGGGAATAAGGGTTCTTTCAAAAACGGGATTTATTTTCAAAATAGCCATGGCTACACTGCTTTTCTTCTTTCAAAAGAAGCTCTTTTGAAAGAAGGATAGGCAAACAAGGCACCAGATGTGTAAATCTGCACCTCATTTGCATTTTCCAATTTTCCCTCATTTGCATGCCTCTTTCGAAAGAGGAATGCTAGTGTAGATGTAGCCATGATGTTTAATAACTTTATGAGCAGTAACTATAAGCAGTCCTGTGGCACCTAGGAGATTAGGAAACGTATTCAGTCATGAGCTTTCATGGGCAAAATCCACATCATCAAATGGGTAGAAATGACAGAATTTGGGGTGTATATGTATACCAGCAAAAACTCTCCGCCCTTTATTTTTTTTTGTGCTTTACGTAGCCTGGATTCCATTCTTTCCACACATCTGATAAAGTGGCTTTTGCCCACAACCTTTGTTAGTCTTTAAGGTGCCACAGGACAGCTTGTTGCTTTTGAAGTTACAGACTAACAAGGCTACCTCTCTGAAACTTTATATAAAATGTTAGCATCCAATCCAGACTGTTTCAGCTTTCTAGTTCTGTAGCGCTTAGAAGATGCCAATCACCTTTCTGTCTTCCAAATAACATTTCATGCCAGCCCACTGCTTTAACAGGCCCCTTATGTTTGGTTGCTCAGAGTTTGAGAGCTTTATGCCTCAATATCAAAGAACATTTCAGGTAATAAGCTATTAAGGCAGCAGGCATTTGAATTAAAAAGAAAGGTTTGGGGTTGTGTGTGGCTATTGGATGATGTTCTCAAAACAAGGGCTGTAATTTCCTGTTTTAGCTGCAGCACCAATCCACAACTGCAGTGAAGTGCAAACATTAAAAGACATTTGTGTTAATAAACTTGACTTGCAACAAATATCTACAGGGTGTAAATAGCTCACTGCATATGTTTGAGTCAGAGGAACACTCAAAACTCAATTTGTATCTATACCTGCTGGGTTGTTAAAAGTTCATCTGGATATCTAGTGAGAAGAGCTTTCCTTGTACGACTGCTAGTTTTGCTTCTACATTAGTTTCATCCAAATACGTTATTTTGGTATGGCAAGCCTAGAGACAATGTGGTTGTATGTACTCCTCTAATCACCCAGGCCACTTCTACACTATAGCACTCTTTCAAAGGCTGATCTTCTGGAAGAGATCTTCTTCTGAAAGAGTGCATCCACACACAAATAAATGGATCAAAAGATGGATCTGCTCTTTCGATACAGAGTGTCCACACCGCCCCCGCTCTTTCAAAAGAATGGGCAAGGGATCAAAAAATCTGGCACCATGATCTACACATGATTTTTTTGAAGGAAGCTTTTGAAAGGAAGTGTTCTTCCTGATGCAAGAGTGCAAGAGGGCTTCCAGAAGAAGAGCCACATTCTTTCAATTTCAGATCAAAAGAGCGCTTTTTGTGTATGGACAGTCACGTGTTCTTTCTAAAAAGGGCCTGATTTTCCAAAAGAACTTGCTGGTGTAGACGCATCTCCTGTAGCAATGTTACAATGGGAGGAGCAGCTACACAGCTCTACTTCTATGGCTGCCTTTATTAATTAAAGCTGAGAGAAAAAGGTGTCAGTCTAATGATGAGTGTGAGAGTTTAGCAATTACATTTTCTCACTACCTTGCTCCCAAAACGTGTCTGGGTGCCCATAGGGAAAGACTATGAAAATAATAGTTACATTTTCTCTCAAGGCTAATGAGTAGAGATACTTACCTGGAATTCCCTTGGTTGATTATCTAGTTATCCATCATTTCAGCATTCCCATTATGAAACACAGAGCCAGAAGGAAGTACAATATAGACTGGGATGCTGGTTGGAGAAAACATGGCACAGTGTGGAGGTCCAGGCCTCAGGCCATGCTATGGGTATTTTATGGCATTTTGATGTCATTCTGGAAGTAAATTTAAGTTAATATCCATCACATTTTCTAGCAAAATTTCCAGTAAATCCTCAGTAGACAGCTGTGAGTAAAAATACATTCAGTAATGATCCTCTCCCGTGCCTTAGCAGTGATTAAATAGCTGGAAGAATTTGATTGCTGTTACTTTTGTACTCTTTCCTCAGTTCACAGAATTTAGGGTTGGGGAAATATATCGCTGCCCGAACCCAAACCGAATATATCACTGCCCAAACATATCACTGCCCTGACGCTGAGATTTTTGCCTTTAAGTTTTGGCTATGGCCAAAATTTATTTAATTAATTATTTGTTCCTAAAATACAATAAAAAAAGGCAACACACCACTAGCTATTTGGCTGATATTCCACCAAAAGGCATTGCAGCCCCCAGTGGACTGGCTCAGTGCAAACCTAAGAGCATGTATTCATATGCTTGAGAAAATCAACTCTGAACAGAGACAGCTATAATGTTAGTTTGTACGAAAATGTAAATTATTAACTACCTAACTCCACTGGAACAAGTAATACTTCTTCTCACACAGAAACAGAAGCTGTTGAAGTTTTCGCAGACCTATTTCCATTCTGCTAAGAGTCTTTTTCTCCCCTTGGGACTTAGAAGGGAATTTCCAGCATGCCTCACTGGAAGCATTTGCATTTTCTCCTTGACTTATCAAGAGACGTCCTAGGTGAGACCTTTGGAGTTTCCAAGACAGTCTGAGAACAGAACCTCTTTCATATACACTTAGGCTCTGAAAGCACTACAGCACTCTGTCAGTAGAAGTCACTGTGAGAAGAGATTTCCCAACAAAACTTCTGTTGACAGAGTGTGGCCACACACAAAAGCCAATCAGGAGACCACTCGGCTCTGTTGACAGAGCGGCCAGACTCCCAGCTGCTCTCTCAACAAAACAGGCACCCTGAAGCACAGCAGACAGGGCTGACTGTTGTGGATGCCCTCTCTGTCGAGAGAAGGCCCCCCCAGAGTGTCCACACAGCTTTTTTGTTGACAGAATCTGTCAACAGCAGCTTTATGCCCCAAAGCTTTGAGGGAGAAGGCTGACGGCGAAAGTGCTGTGTTTTGTCCAGGTACCACAGACAAATCCCATTTCGAGTGCACACGCCACGAATTTTATCAACAAAACCGGGGGTTTGCAGGCAAAACTCACTAGTGTAACCATAGCTTTTGGGTGAAAGAAACCTCAGCTCCAAAATGTGTAGAGAAGAGCTCTCCAGCCTATGGCATCTCCCTAGGGGGAGAGGAAGGAGTTGAGAGCTCCCTGTAAGGAGCTGCACACAAGTAACCACTGGCAGTACACAAAAAAGTTGTATTGGTCCCATCCTGCAAAACCCAGGAACTATGCTACACATTCTTGAGCACCATCTACTGGCACTTTATCGTTTAACTCCATACCTATATACAGATAGGTTTCTCTCTGAAGCTGCAAGGAGCTTGCTGCAGATCCTGCCCCAACTTGCCCTGGCCTAAATTAGAGATGCCGAGGATCAGATTTAGTGTATACCATCTGCATAAGGCCTGCCAGTGATTTTACACCAGTAGAAGACTAGGTGTAGTGGAGCTACACTGTCATGTCCTGCCTGCCTATGCTTTTTTGCATAGAATGCCTATGCAGCTTGCATAGAAGTTCAGGCAGCAGATTAGATTCCCTATGAAGGGGTCAGTTTAACATCCTTTTCACCACTTGAGCAATGCAAAATGGACTTCATAGATGAATAATCAAGCCCATAGATTTAGGATACTGGAATTTGCCCCAGTTACAGTGCTCAGAGACCTGCTGTTGAACAGTGCAGCTGCAGCAAACCTGCAGTGGACCCAGGTAAATCTGCTGGTTGCCCTGCTGCAGCTTATATCTAATGGAAACAACCATTAACTCACACTGTATAGCAGTGTACTCTGGCTGCAGAAGGGACCTGATAAATACAGCAATGCCAGCAGTTAGCCAAAGCAGGATAAGTCTCCAGTACAGGCAGAGTCTTCCTATGCTCATGGGAGCAAGCCAGCATGGTAGTGAATAGCATCTTGGTCCCTTTCCTGCTAATGTAACAGATTGTGTTGTCAAAGGAGCAGGTAGCCTAAGCCTGGGGTTGTGAGTTTGATACTTATTGGGGTCAATTAACTTTTTCTTCCCCTTAAAGAAAGGTGGATCGTGCTTGGTCCTGCCAAGCGGGCAGGGGACTGGGACTGGATTCAATAACCTCCCAAGGTCCCTTCCAGTTCTATAAGACATGTATTTCCAGATATATATATATATATATAGATATATAGATATATAGATATATATATAGATATATATATAAAGGTATCACTAGCGCAGAGATGGCAACATTTTCAGAAAACCATAGGCTAAGGCGGTATCCTGTCTCATTCTCTGCTGCACCAGAGGGCTGACCCACCCTGCTGAAGGAGGGCTGTTCCACAGGTGAACCAGGGGGCAGGATCTGGGCATTCAAAACAAGTGGATGTCCTTGCATAAAAATTCTGTGTGTCCCTGGCAGGGAGGAAATGTTGACCCAGACGGTGATCAGACAACACAGCACTGGGTACCATGTAAGAGTCTTGATAGACAACTAGGAGGGGAAGGAGTGAGGCCACGAGGTCTGCAAAAATAGTTTGGCTGGTCTGTTTTCCTCAGTGGCAGGAAACATAACAGTGGTGTGTTGATCGAGATGAAGAGGATTCCCTGCTCATTAGTTTCTGCAGGGATCCCATAGCATTTGGCCCGTCCACTTACCATCTTCTAGGATTTGGCCCTAGGGATGAAGGTGAGGTGCCATCAAAGCCCAGAGTAACTGCATTGTTCTGAAGGAGCATGAGCTTTATGCACTCTGAGTTTAATTGTTCTTTCTTTATGTGTAAATGATTCCCCTCCCACTTCAGTTCATTTTATTTTACTGATAGTGATTCAACCTCTGTGCTCATTTGGCTACAGTTACTTTTTAAGTTTAATATTTTCCACCAAAGCTATCACTTGACTCTGATATTTAGGGTGATGAAGCTTTCACTTTTACATTTTTAAAATGCTGTTTTCAGTCTGTATGCCTTCAGATTGCACCTAAAGAATACTTACTGTTGCATGACAGCTCATAAAAAATATTTTTCCTATCACATACAAATGATGACATTTTTGAATCAGAAATTAATTACATACTTAAGGAGTGAAATGTTTTTTCTGTTCACACACATGCTTTTCTAAAGTATATTTCTTTTCATTTTGAGAGAAAGCCAAATATATGCATAGTGTATGAATAAAATCAGTGGCTCCCAGAACTGACAGAAAATTAGTAGGCTTAATAAACTGTATTGTGGCTTGCTATCACTGCTGTATGTTGAAAGGAAAACATGTATTAGTCATTTTTCCTTTGAACATCACCTGTGTTTCTGTCATTTGTAATAAGCCTGTTGCTTGCGATGTTGGTATTGACAAAACATCCCTTTTCACTTCCTCTAATTAAAAAATCAGCATAATTAGTTTTCCAGAACTATAACTCTTCGAAGCCTCTTTCTTCTGTGAAGTCCAAATTTATTTTACAATGCCTGAACTGTACACTTCTGTGTGTGCTTGTCTGGGTGGTCGTACGTATTTAAATATTCTGGGGATAGTGCCTTCTGATCCAGACAAGAATCATCCTCATACCAATCACCAAGGCTACATCTACATGAGAGGATTTTTTCAGCAAAACTGGGCTTTTGTAAGGAAAACCCGCAGAGCATCTACACGCAAAATGTGCTTTGTTGACAAAACCTGGCACATCCGATGGCCATGTTATACCTCTTCCCATTCAAGTGTTATACCTCTCCCACCTCTCTTGACAGTGTTCTGTTGACAAAACAGCCGTGTAGATGCTCTGGGGCCCTTTTGTCAACAGACAGGACTTCTGGTTCCCCAGGCAGCTCAGTTTGCAGAGCTTCTGGTCAGCCATTCTGTCAGGAAAGGGCCAGGCAGTCTGGCTGCTCTCTGTCAACAGAGTGGATTGCTCTTTTGATCGGCTTTTATGTGTAGATGCAATCTGTCTACAGATGTTTTGCCTGGAAATCCCCTCCAACAGTGACTTCTGTTGACAAACTTTAGATGTAGCCCTTGACTCTTAACAATTCTACAAGCAAAGACCTGACATTTATCTTGATTGAATTAATCATAGACAATGCTAACCCAATAACAATCACAATTGGCTTAGTAACCATTTCCTATTTAAAAGGTTCCAGGAATAAGGGAGGTTTGCCCAGTTTTCAGATGCATATTGCAAATGCTTTTTGACTGTGAATTTTAGAATGAATAGATTTAAGCTGACCTGAAATGTTCATTTGTAAATGCCTTGTCTTTGCTCCAGTGCAAAGGGCTGACACAATGTCCTTTGCCCCAGGTGACAGTGTCTTTGTGGCTGTGCAGTGGTGCCTGCATGCACCCTGATTACAACAGGAAAGGTCTCCATGTCCACCGTATATAAGTCAACACAGAAGGACAGGTTGGAGATGGATCGGAGTTAAGGCAATACCTCAGGAGAGAGTCCAGACTGGTTCCTGTGCAGAATCAGTCGCCCCAGTTTTCTGCAGTTGTCATGGTGGGGATGGGAGCAGGGCTATGTTTGCTACCCCAACCCACTGGTTGGGATACCTTTTATTTATTTACTTTCAGTGAGTGTTTTCACTTTCATCTATTCCATTCTTCCACGTGTCCTTCACCGTAGGTTCTGCATTAGATAAATGAACTACCTTGCTTACCTGGTTCAAAGGGCAAGTGAAACAAATGTGCCCACAAGTGAGCAAATTCATGGGTGTTAGCTAGATGTTAGGCATAATATACAATGTTGTGAAGGCCAAGACTATAAAAAGTTCATGGAAGATTCCGTAAGTGGCAATTAGCCGTGATGGGCAGGAACAGTATCCCTTGCCTCCGTTTTCCAGAAGCTGGGAATGGACTGCAGAGAATGGAATGCTTGGGCCACGTCTACACTAGCAAGTTCTTTTAAGTGTTTTTTGAAAGAAGAGGCTCTTTAGAAATATCCAGTAGAGAATCTACAGACAAATTGTTCTTTTAAAATGAAATCAAAAGAACACAGTGCTCCCTTCGAAAGTGCTCTTCTACTCCCGTTTCAGGAAGAATGCCTTCTTCTGAAAGCTTCTTTAGAAAGAAAACATGTTTAGATGTTTCACAGGGCCTTTTTTTGAAAAGAGCAGTCCTCAAGGCACCTGATTTTTTGATCCCTGGCCAGTTCTTTTGAAAGATCAGGGATGTGTGGAAATCCTCTTTCGAAAGAATAGATCACTCTTATGATCAGCTTTTTTGTGTGTGGATGCGCTCTTTGGAAAGTGTCAGAGAGGTAGCCCTGTTAGTCTGTATCTTCAAGAACAACAAGAAGTCCTGATGAAGCAGGTCTTTGCCCATGAAAGCTTATGCTCCAAAATATCTGTTCGTCTATGAGGCGCCACAGGACTTCTTGTTACTTTTGAAAGAAGTTCTTTCAGAAGATATCTTCAAGAACTTCTTTCAAAAGACTTCTATAGCATGGACATAGCCTTGATGATTACCTGTTCTGTTCATTCCTTCTGAAGCACCTGACACTGGCCACTGTTGAAAGAAAGGATATGGGGCTAGATAGATCTTTAGTCTCATGCAATATGGTCATTCTTATTTCTCAACAGGTTCAACCTATGGCTAAGTCTGCACTATAGCGATCTGTCAACAGAAGTTAGTGTTGTAATGTGTCTTCCGACACACTCGAGTGTAGACGTAGCCTATGAGTATAATATAAAGCGTTGGTAACACAGGTTAATTTCATGTATCATGCTCTTCTCACAATTCTTTTCTTTCTTTTCAAGTACGCACACCATTTTGCAAAGTTGCAGTCAGATTTGGCATTAGCAAATAGGAAACTTGTCAAAGACAAAAATAAATCAATGTTCTGCCCTCTGAAAAGCTGAGGAGGTACCTTCACAGAGCAGTATCTGGAATGCTAGTATACAAAACAAAGATAAGGAAGGTAGAGAACAACCACTTAAGCTAATGGGAGAAAAGGGGAAGGTAGGTTTTGGTCATGTGTAGAAAATTTTGTAACTTGTAAAGTAGTATAAATACTGCTAGATGAAGTGCTTATCTCAGAAGCACACATGCTGTGTAAGGTAAATTTCCTGTGAGAATTGGATTCTCATAAGGAGGATCTGTATTTCTCCTCCTTTTATTGTACAGTTCTGTCTTTAAAGCGTAAATTTGGTTGCGTTTGCTTATTTGATCTTTGGAGGATATTAAGAATGAATCACAAGTTAAACAGTCAGCAACACTGTTGGAAAGTGGTGCGGATCCTGGAGCAGGGTGGTATCCCTGTATCTTTGTGCTCTCCGTCAGTTCTGCCTTGCAGGATGCCCTAGAGGTTATAAACCAGGACTACTTGGACCCAGGTGTAGGTGATCTGACCAAATAGTCAGAGCAGGAGTTATGCCTAGTGGGCAGAGCTGGCATCCAATTTGGGGAGGAAATCCCAAGGTCATCACCAGAGTCAGCTGCTACTTACTAGAACCAGGGGTCAAGACGAAGTCAGGAATTGAAACTGAGGGTCAGGGCCGAAGTCAGACACCAAATGCCAAAGCCAGAGTCAGAGCCAGGACTGATAACTGGTGATGGAGATAAGGGCCAGAATTGGAGGAGAGGTAAGGAGCAGGTATGAAGTAGGAGCGTAGTGGGAACAGGAACCAAAGGTGGGGAATGAGGCTGGAGCACAGCAGGAATCAGGAACAAGTCTGGGTGCAGAAGGCAGCAGGCACAAGAAGGGGGCAGTGCAGCCACACCAGGAAATCCCCTATTCCTTGGACAAACTTCTTGTACCATTTGCTGGCTAAAATGACATGCCCATGGTTGGACCAATTGGTGGAGGTGGACAATACATCCATCACAGCTCTTCTGGTTAGTCCCTTGGCTGAGGCTATTGTCCTAGTAACTTCTCAGCCCATCAGGTTTCAGCAGTCATTGGTTTGAAGGTAGGATATAGCAGCTGCCTTGGATAAGCCCACACCTATATTCAAGACTAGGGACATTGCACTGCCATGGAGAATGCCCTATTGGCTAACATCAGTCAGTTGTATGAAAGCGGTTCTGGCTCGGACCCATCTGCTGACACAATTGAGGCAGTATGTCACAACGGGAGAAGGATTCCCTTTCAGGCCAGTAAATCCCAAGCCCTTTAATCCCAAAGTCAAAATCTTAAACTGTTCCTGGTAGGAATATTACCTGAGTGGAGGGGGTGGGGGCTGCACAGAAGCCCTAGTTGAGTTGGGGGGATGAATTTCACCTCCCTGTTCTCCACCCACATAGAACCCAAAACCAATGGGCTTTAGGCTCATGGAGTGAATTCCCCCTACCACCACCAAGAGCGAAAATGCCTTTGACTGTTCTTTTGAGGAAATGTTTTGATTTCATGATAGAGAACGAATAGTTCTATAGCTCCCAATGAAATAATACAAGTCAAAAGTAAGTAGTAATTAAAGCTATGTTTGTTATACTATGAAATGATGTACTTATGTTTCTTTTTGTATCCCTAGAAAACTTCAAGAAAGGGAACCAAAGCAGGGTTTGGGGGGATACAACAGGAAATAAGATAAAGATAACACACAGAACATAGTGTATCAGACAGACAAAACACCAGTCAGAGCCAGGAAATGGACATTATAATGTAGTGATGTCATTGTAAAACTATCTCCAGAGCCATCCCACCTGCAGCCATACAGTGTCATGAACACATCAGCAGTCCACAATTACCTGACAGTCAAACGACTCTAAAACTAAAAGCCAAATGTCATCAAATTTGGAAACTTTTCCCTTTTATGTGTAACTCTTTCAAGAGTTTCCATGTCATTTAATCCATTGAACTATTTTGTGTCCTGGGAGAAGCAAGTGCTTTTCAGTGTTTATTGTATCAGAGATTTTGCTACTCATGTGGCTTGTAGGAACTAGGTTTCCTGTGACTCAGTCTGAAAGTGAGAGCTTTCAGGTTGATTGACCTTCATAGGCAGAATTATGAATTTCTACCTGTCTTGAAGAGGTTTCCCTGCTCTTCAAGAGTGAGTGGCATTGCATAACATTGAATTCCTATGAGAAAAGCCCTGTGAGAAAGTGAAGTGTTCACACTCCAGAACTGCACTGCATAAAATGTCAGAATCTATATATTTTAATCACTTATGTATAACCAAAAAAATACAGTGTCAATAGTCACAGCAGTTGGTTCAATAACAGATATTATCCCACCTCCCTTGTCTCTCTAATATCATGGGCCCAAAGCAGCTACAACACCCCTGTGTACGATAACATTAATCCTCACTTTTCTTGCTCTGTTTCTGATTGTTCATATCATCAACGTCATACAGCCGGATCAGTGCTATATACTGTACCAGTGTATACTAGAATATTTTGCAGTTAGGTTTTCCCTATTTCCTAGCATGTGCCATAAAACTCAGTGAAATGAAAAGTAAATCACAAGGCTCCTTTTTGCCACCAAGACAGTGGAATACTTGAGTCAAAAATCAAAGGCTGACACAATCTGCTGAGAGGCATGGCACATGCCAGGAAATGATGAGCCTTCTCATGTTTATACAGAAAGGATTTTTTTCATTCGTTTGTGTTCCTTCCCACTTTGTGCACTTAAAAAAAAAAAACTTGTAAGTTATTTGAGTAACTGGCAATGAAATGTGCTTGGATTACTCACTATTTCAAATGAAGATTAAAATGCATGTTATTTTCGTCACAAACGGGTGAAAACATGCCGATGAATGTAATCTATTCATTCGTTTAAAGACCCAAAGAGCCACTGAGAGCATCAAAAATCCATGTGATGTCCAAACGTGTTATATTTTGTGTTCAGATCTGCGAGATAGCTGAAAACAGTACAAAATCTTTGCAAACAGATATAGACAAACCGTACCCATTGGATATGCACCAAAGAAAACCCCTGTGCATTGCTTATTACTGGAAGCATAGGACATGTATTATGTTCATAAAATGTGCTCAACGCTTTCTCAAGATAGGAGCACTGGACTTACAAAAGTGCAGGGTTAAAACCTCTGATTCTTTTGGGAAAATGCTTTAAACCTGGGTAATCCATTCAAATTTGTGAATACTGGATGTGATTTGTAGTAGATGGCAAGAGTACAAGCTACTGCTACTAGTCCAAGATGATAGATTACATCCTGCACAATTTTGTCCTGTGATTAAAAATCAAGCTCTCTGTTGTTGTAAGGTACTATGTTAAATTAGTTTGAAAAGAGAAGCTAGGGAGAGGATATCAATGCACAGCAGTAGGTGCTCTAGCACACTGACTGAGCGAGGTTCTCCAACCCGTCACAGCCGTGCACAGGGCAAGACTGGGGCAAGGAGAGGAAGGTAAAATATGGCTTCAGATCACCAGTGTTCCCTTAATCCTGAGATTGATCATAGTCTATTCTGTTTAATTGTATTCTATCTAGCTTCTTACACTATACTCAGCACTGTTGTAGTAGAAACAATAGTACCCACTTCCTTGCATTGGAATGCCTTCCACTAAAGGGTTGAACAATGAGATTAACATCTGTCTTGTGTTTGTGATCTTAAATTCTCCCTCAGGGGGTGCAACTGAGCATCTTATTGTGCCTTGCACTTGGGGTAGAAGGCGTTGAGCTTTGTGCTGACCCTTAGCTTCCAGAGTTGTTCCTTCCAGAGGCATGGGTTAGCCCACAAAATGCCCTGGCCAATGGAAGCAGACAGGTTTGAAGTGCTTGTTGTAATCTGGGTTGCTGAGGGGCTGTGCTGTAGCATTCTGTTGGAGTTTCCTGAATGTGAAGGCTTCTTGTCCCAGTACATTGCACTGCTGTAGCCCAACCAACAGGTGACAAATGCATGAAAAACTGAGGTCAAGTGGTCATTCACAGGGATGCGAAGTAGTCTGGTGGAGATGACAGAAAGGGATCCTGTTATGTAAGAGTTTAACATCACCTAGAAGTCTCCTAGGAATGTAGGAGAACTCCTAAACTCCTGGCTGAGATGTGGATGTGGAGCTTCAAATAGTTGCAAGTAAATCCTCTTGGCTACGTCTACACGTGCAGCCAACATCGAAATAGGCTATTTCGATGAATAACGTCTACACGTCCTCCAGGGCCGGCAACGTCGATGTTCAACTTCGACGTTGCTCAGCCCAACATCGAAATAGGCGCAGCGAGGGAACGTCTACACGTCAAAGTAGCACACATCGAAATAGGGATGCCAGGCACAGCTGCAGACAGGGTCACAGGGCGGACTCAACAGCCAGCCGCTCCCTTAAAGGGCCCCTCCCAGACACAGTTGCACTAAACAACACAAGATCCACAGAGCTGACAACTGGTTGCAGACCCTGTGCCTGCAGCATAGATCCCCAGTTGCCGCAGAAGCAGCCAGAAGCCCTGGGCTAAGGGCTGCTGCCCACGGTGACCATAGAGCCCTGCAGGGGCTGGAGAGAGAGCATCTCTCAACCCCCCAGCTGATGGCCGCCATGGAGGACCCAGCAATTTCGACGTTGCGGGACGCGGATCGTCTACACGGTCCCTACTTCGACGTTGAACGTCAAAGTAGGGCGCTATTCCTATCTCCTCATGAGGTTAGCGACTTCGACGTCTCGCCGCCTAACGTCGAAGTTAACTTCGAAATAGCGCCCGACGCGTGTAGACGCGACGGGCGCTATTTCGAAGTTGGTGCCGCTACTTCGAAGTAGCGTGCACGTGTAGACGCAGCTCTTCTTTATCCACCATTGTCTTTCCTTGTGGTGATGGTAAAATCATATGTGATGATATAAGTAGAGGTATATGTCATCTGTGCATTGCTAGCTGTTCATAGATTCCAAGGCCAGAAAGGACCAGTAGGATCATCTAATCTGACCACTTGTATAATTTATTTCACTAGGAGGGTGATGAAGCACTGGAATGTGTTACTGAGAGAGGCGATGAAATCCCTATCTCTAGAGGTTTTTATATCCTGGCTTGACAAAGTCCTGGCTGGATGATTTAGCTGGGGTTGATCCTGCTTTGGGCTGGAATCGATGACCTCTTGAGATTCATGATTCTTTGATTCTATAACACTGGCCATAGGTCTTCCCCAAAATAATTCCTAGATGGGGCTTGGTCTTGCCATGAGTGCAGAGGACTGGACTTGATGAACTTTTGAGGTTCTTTCCAGTCCTATGATTTTGTGACAAGAGGGGAGGTCCTCTCATAGATCAGTAAGTAGTCAATAGATGGGAGACAAAGATAGGCATAAACAGTCAGTATTCACAATGAAGAGAGATAAATAGCAGGGTACTGTGCTGGGACCAGTTCTGTTCAATATATTCCTAAATGATTATACAAAATTACTCAAGATAGGTAAGTCCCAACAGACTCTGACTAGTTGCAGAAGGATTTTACAAAACTGGGTGAATAGGCACCAAAACGACAGATGAAATTCAATGTTGATAAGTACAAAGAAATACATATTGGAAAATATCATCCCAACTACACATAAAAATTGTGCGGACTAAATTAACTTTTGCCACTCAAGAAAGTGATCTCAGGGTCATCACAGCTAATTGTCTGAAAATGACTGTTCAATGTGCAGCAGCAGTCAGCAAAGCAAACAGAATACTAGGAACCATAAGGAAAGGGACAGGAAATGACTGAAAAACCAATGCTACTATATATACCTACGGTCCACCCACCCCTTGAATACTTCATACGGTATTGGTCACCTAACAAAAGACACATTAGAATTAGAAAATGTCCAGAGACTGCAATAACAATGATTAGGACTTTGGAAAAGGCTCCTGACAAGGAGAGATTTTAAAAGACTAGGACAGTTCAGCTTAATAAAGAGGTGATTAAGAGCGGGTATGAGGGCTATAAAATCATGATTACTGTGGAGAAAGCAAATAGGAAAGTGCTATTTACCCTTTCACATAGCACAAGGACCTGAGGTCTCCCAATAAAAATAATAGGCAGCAATTTAAAATACACATAAGAAAATACTTCATGCATTGCATAGTCATAGTATTGCTACAGACCGTGAGTGTTCAAATGAAGGAACTTCTTGCCAGGGGATATTTTGAAGGTCCAAAGTGCAAGTAGGTTCAAAGACGAGTTAAATAAATTCATGATTAAGGCTATTTTACTAAACTTACTAAAAGGCATGGGCAGGGCACTGGCAATAAGCAAAAATTCACAGCCTGTGATCTGTCTGTGACTCGTAATATATACACCTGACTACATGGGTGGGGGGAGAGGGAGCGGGCACTGCAGGTGCTGGGGTTGTGGGGGTCGGGGGGAACAAGAGACCAACGTCCAGATTCTGGTCTGAGTCAGGTGGCTATGATTTCAGGGAGCATTCCATTCAACCACATTCAGCAGCTGCCTTGCCCAAACCAGGCTCGTAAGTGTTAGCATGTGTTAGCTGATGTGTCCCAGCCATCCTTCATCCTGACCAAGGCAGTTGGGCTCAGGGTAGACAGACAATGACAGCACAATGGCAGGTGTGGCGGGAGAAGGAGTAACAGAAGGCCAGCTCGGGAGAGAGATGGAATTTCCCCTCTCTGTGGATACGCAAAGTTGAGAAGCTGCAGCCCCTGCGTTTGCTACAGCCCTTAATTCCTTCCTCCAGGGGAGGATTAGGAGGAAATTCCATGCGTTGAGCTTCTCGGACCTCTCTGGCCTGGTCCTGCAGGTGTTCCCCTATGAGGGTATTCTGTGGTGCTGTGTCATCTGGACAAAAGATTTGAATTGATGTTAGTTAATTCATGCAGGGCCTCGGCTTCCTCAAATACACAGGCAAGAGGTTTTCACACAATGGATGCCTAAATACCACACTTGAGCCCCAAAACTGGGCCAGATTTTCGCAAGTGCAGGGCAGGAAAGGGTCTGAAAGCACTGGGGACTATGGAAAATCACACCATTTATTTCAAGCTGTCCTGTGGCCCCTGAGAGACAAACACATTTATCAGGTCACCAGCTTTCCTGCACAAAACCCCACTTCATTTGTTCATGGCCTCACAAATAACAGCTCAGGACCAAGAAATGCGTTCACCTGGAAGGGGCTTGTTATTTGTGAGGCAAAGGACTGACAGAGCCCTCCCTCTGTGACTGCCCTTTAGCTAGCTGCTGTACGCACCCACTCTGGAAAATCTGGGCCATAAATGTGGTGCCTGGTTCAATTCAGGTTCACGCTGAAGATTGCAGCTCTGTCCCTGCCGGGGCAGACTGGGGAACCCGTTCCTCCCCTCCCACGTCAGACCCGGCCAGCTAAGGAGAAACCCGACGTGCATAGCATGTTGTTATTTACTTCTCCCACCAGGCAGTGTTCAGTGACTGAGGTGCTCCGGCCACACGGTGGTGCTTGCCAGTTTCAGACCACCCCCCCCGCCCCCCGAGCATTGCTGCAGCCCGTGAGGCTTGAAACGAACTAACAACCCAACCCACCCCGCAGCCTTTGGGCCGCAGGTGACATTTCTTGCAGGTGTGAATAATTGAGGCGCCTGGGAGCTGGAGGGGGAACGCCGGATGGCATCGTGGCTGCGGGCTCCCGGGTCCATTCACTCCGCCGCGCGGCCCGGGGCAGCGCTGCAGAAACACGTGGGGATGGTTCTCCGCAACGCGCGCTTGACTGTCACCAGCCGCCTTCGCCCCCGAGTTACCGGCGCTTTCTCCGCCTTCCCAGCGGGTGCGATCGGCCCTGGCGGGCGGGCCCGGCTGCCGCAGGCGGGCGGGGGCTCTGCGTCCATTGAGCTGCGTGGCTAGGGAGCCGCCCGGGCAGCCCGGCAGCCGCGGCGCTTGTGCCTCTCGGGGGATGGGACTTGTCTCGCCTGGCCACCGGGACCGCCTGGGGCTGGACCCTGCGGCTGGAGGGAGGGAGGGAGGGAGCCCGGTTGGGCGGGGTGCGGAGGTGGCGTTTGGTCTGGCGCTGGCTGCAGCAGCGCAAGGGGCCCTGGCGCCCGGTTTGCGGGGTAGGGCAGGTGCAGGCTCCGCGCTGCGCTCCCAGCCCCGGTTGCAGGCGCGGCAGGTCCCGCAGAGTGCCAGGGGGCGCGGAAGGAAGGTGGCAGCCGTGGCCCCGTGGCGGTCAGTCAGTCAGAGGCTCCCGCGGAGTTTCGCAGTCTCCCAGTGGAGCACTGAAACAAGGGAGCCGCTCCCCTCCCCCCCGCTGCCCAGGCCCCCGGGATCTGGCTCGGCCCGGCCCGGCCTCACCCCGTCTGCCCCATCCCCGCGCGGCCGGGCCCGCCTGCCCCCACCTCAGCGCGCTCACGGGCGGACAGCTCCGCCGCGCGCGCGGTACTTGCTCGAACTTCAGTGCGACCGCACGCGGGGGGGGGGAATCCCCGTGCACGCCTGTGGCTGTGGGGTCCGGGGGCTGGCCGCACACGTGCCCGCGGTCCCCATGCAGCCCCCCGCCCCCTTCCGCGGCAGCCGGCCCCGTCAGAGGCACCCCGGGGAGCGCGCAAGGCGCGGCGGGGAGTCCGGAGAGCCGCAGCACCCGCCGGCAGGTGCATCGCTCCCCCGGCTCCAGCTCCCACCTCCAGAGCGGCCCGCGGCGCCCGCTTCTCAGCGGCGCGGAGCCTTCCCCGGCCGGTCCCCCCACGGCCACGCCGCAGCATCCCTGCCTCCCTCCCCCCCGCCCCCCCGGCCCGCCCCGCCCTGCCGGGGTCCTGCATCCTGCTCCGCCAATCAGCGGCCGCGCTGCCTCGGTCACGTGACCCCGGCGGGCTGAGGGACCTGCTGCTTCCCCCGCGCCGGAGGGATGCAGGCGGCAGAAGGCGCGAGCAGGCGGCGGCCGCTGGGCTGCGGAGCGCCCTGACTCCCTCCCGTCCGCCCGCCCGGAGCCCTATGGCCGCCGCCGCCGCCGCCCTGCTCCCCGGCCCTGCCCGCTGAGCCCGCCGCAGCCAAACTCTCCGGAGCGTCATGCGGGGGCTCGGCCGCCTCCTCCCGCCCTGCAGCCGGCCGGGGCCCGCGCGATGCTAGGCGGCCCCCGCCGCCCGCCGAGACCGCGCCGCTCCGGGGAGCCGCCGCCCGCCGCCGCCCGGCCGAGCGGAGAAGTCATGGTGCTGGCGGCCGCCTCCCCCCCGCGGCAGTGCGGCGGCGGCGGCGGCGGCCGGACGCTGGGCGATTGCTGCTGCTGGCTGCTGCTGCTGCCCGGGATGTTGCTCCTCGTGGCCCGGCCGGTGAAACTTGCCGCTTTCCCTACCTCCTTAAGTGACTGCCAAACGCCCACCGGCTGGAACTGCTCCGGTAAGCGGCCAGCCGCCCTCCCTCCCCCGCCAGCGCCCTCCGCCCGGCCAGCGCGCCCGCCGGCCCCCAGGGGATGCACGACCGGGCAGAGAGTGCGGGGATGCGGAGGCGCTTCCCTGCCCTCTGCAGGCTTCCGCCCCCGGGCGCCGGCCGGCGGGGCAGCGCGGAGAGCGGAGTTTGTTGGAGGCTGGACAGTGGCAGTCGGTGGGCCCGCGGAACCCGGGGCTGGGGCATCGTGTTCGGGCTTGGTGTGCTTTAAACCTACGGGAAGTGAGAGCACAGCGTGTGTGTGAGTGTGGGAAAGAGTGTGTGTGTGTGTGTGTGTGTCAGAGAGAAAGAGGCAGTTTTAGGCGAGAGAACGCAATAAATCGCGTTGCGGCGGTCTGAGAAATGTTGATTCCGCGCAGGAAGTGCAGGAGTCGGTGCTAGGGAGTAGCCTGTCCGAGATAAAAAGCAACTCTTGCTAATACGGCTAATCCTGTTAGGCAAAGACCCCGTTTTGTCACTGCTTCCAGGCATTTGCTTTTGTTGTCGGCAGGGGGTTTGGTTCGCTTTTCTGCCTTTCTTTCTGTTGGAAGCAGTTTGTAAACCCGGGAGAGAAGTTAGCAGAGGAGCCGTTTACAGCTGTCACACTGGGTACTCGCAGGACCAAAGGGCAGGGTAGCTAGCGGCAAGTGAGCAAGAAGTAACGCCTCCTGCTTGGATTTCTGCTATGGGCTGCTATTAAACAGCCCCTCTTTATCTGGTCCTCTCTTTATCTGGTCAATTTCAGCCCCGCTGGAAGGTGCCTGCCAGGCACAGTGTGGGTGAAATGTACTGATTGAGTAAGGAAGAAGCTGGGGGTGGGGACCAGAGTTCTTGCCCTTTTAGATCAGCTGGGAACTGGCTTTGTGTCTGATCAGCATAACCCCTAGTACAATAGCACGGCATTGCATGGAGTATGTTTGCCATTTGTGCAGTATGTTCAATACAACCTCTGTTAGCATCTGTGGATGTGAATTTTCAGTTTCTAGCTGAACACCCAGTCCTCCTTTTTGAAGCACTTTTTTATATGTAGAAAGAGGGACAAAGATCTCCAAACCCATTTCAAAATCACTTTGTTTCTTTCAGTGACAAAGTGATGCACGTTTAAATATGTGAGTGAGTGAGTGAGTGTGTGTGTGTGTGTGTGTGTGTGTGTGGTGGGGGGGACAAGTGCTGTGTATAGACTAAAATCAAATATTTATCTATCCACTGATTGAAAAAAAAACCTGGAGTCTCAAAATAGGTTGATCCCAATTATTTATCATCCTTCAAGTCACGGACTTTACAGTGAGTATAATATTTGGGTCAGCAGGCTATGCCTCGGATATTCCAGGTGTTTCTGCGATTGGACCTTATAACAGGATTCTGATAAAATAGCAACCTTCAAGGTAATATACGTATCATATATGATTGGCAAGAAGTAATTTTCACTCTTCATTTGTAATACTCAGTGATATGATTAGAATCACTAGGACCTTTAAACATCAGTGGGATTAAGTCTACGTGGATTTGGAGGATAATAAAGCTGTTTTGTTTTATGCATTGCTACACACTGTTGGAATGGGATGGCAACTAGTGAAATTTGAAATTCACACAGACATTCATGAGCTAAATCTTCAGCCAGATCTGTTTGTCTGCAAAAACGAAGGGAAAGATCTAGGTTCACTCAGCAGCTTGTGAAGAACCTGGCACCCCTCCTGTTAACTTGGAGGTGATCAATTTTCATTGGAATCCGACAGAGCATCACAGAAAACACACAGCCAGTTTATCTTTATTATTGGGGCTTTGTTACAGTATTGTTACGGTATTGTCTGGAGAAATTCCAATCTGGACTTTCGCTCCAAAGATCTGCTATTGCGTGGGAAAATGTTGAACCAACCAAAAAAATATAATGCACCAGTTACTGGATCATTCCTGAGGAACTGGAGTCTGCTTCGTAGAATAAAGAGGGTGGAGGTGTGGGGAATAAACACATACAGTGTAAATAATGGAAAACAGGGAAGGACAGAACATCTATACTGTATTCTTTCATCAACAAGATTACAGTGCTGTGTAAATTAGAAAAGCAATCACCCTGTGTTGTATATCCTGCCCGACTGAAGCTGACAGTATATTTCTGTTTACATTTGAGGTTATGATGACAGAGAAAATGATCTCTTTCTCTGTGACACCAATACCTGTAAATTTGATGGGGAGTGTTTACGAATTGGAGACAGTGTGACTTGCGTCTGTCAGTTCAAGGTAAGAAGATTGCTGTTTCATTCTTTAATTCTCTAATGAGAATACAAATCACGGATCTCCCTTTACAACCTATCACTTGGCGGTTTATTTCTCTACATGCAGTTAAGTTAGAGAGAAAACCTGGCAGCAAGTATAAAGAGCTGGCAGGAGAGCCAACTGATGTCAAAAAGACATAAGTTTCTCTGGGAGAATGCAGATGCTGCGGTTATAAATGTCCCTTTGGGGGCTGCAGCTTCAGGTTGTGAAATGTGTTTTTTGATGTGCCCTTTTAACAAGGATTTTAAATCCTTTCCAAATTTGCTGATATGCTCAGTGTTCTGTTCTAGTAACAGAAACTGTTCTGTAAAATGCCTGTCCGATATTTTGAGTAAGCCTGGGTAGTTGCAATTCTTTTGCTTCTTTATTGGATTCAAAAAAAATAACCCCCACTGTTCCAAAATCACAAACTTCCTTTAGGTGGTGGGTAGTTTTACAGTTTTAGTGGGCTATTGTTAATCTTCTCTCCCGCCTTCAGCCTCCCTTCTTTCTTCCCTCTCCTTTTCAGTTAAGTCTAAACCTCAGACATCCTTAAAGTCACATGCTTTAATCATGAACTATTCCTTCTACTGTGTTTTGCCTCACCCCGAAAGCAGTTGTGCTTTGCATAATTATGCAGATAAAATTTTTACAAATTATAGAGTTTTTTAGAATGTACAAGCATATGCTAGATGTACACCAATGTCCTGATGGGCTTTTCACTTTAATACAGCTTTATTAAGATGTAAAACTTTTAATAAGTGTTTAAATACTTATAATAGAACAGACCAAATGGTTCACTATTGCATTCATCTATAATGACTGATTTAATTTATTATTGAGTGTTTTGAAAGACTGTTTACTCTGAAGCATGACAACTATTACTTATATTACCATAGATAAAAATATATCAGAGGAGGAAAGAGGCAAAATCAAAAACACATTACTTTTAAAAATGAGACTATCTCACCAAACGCAAAAGAATGGTTTTACTAAAATTATGGTATTTAACATTAACTGATTGCATTTTCCTATTGACAGAGAAAATATACATAAATTTCCAGTTTACATATAGTCAGGCATTTCATATTTAAAAATAAATGTTAGAGTTGAGGAGTGGAACATTTGCATTTGTAACGTGGTTAGTTATTTAGACGCTTGTGTTCCCAAAGAAACCCTATAATGAAATCAACATTTGTGACTTGTGCTTGTCTGATGCTGATACCTGTGCTGTGTCACTGCCATTCCAGTCATGCAGTGTCCAAAGAGAACACTGTGTTCTTGTGTTTGGGCACTGTTTGGTATTGGCAGTTGGTTTAAAGCAATGGACCATTTGCTCAGGAGGCGCAAACCAAGACTTTGCTAATGGCAGGGAATACAATGGAGGCTGTGTTTTCCTAGGAACCGTGCCAGTCTTTGGTGACTTAGAATAAAGAAACCTTAGTAAAACTCAATAGGATGCATTCTTTTGTGGATTTGGGAGCCCAGGAATATCTACCAGAGGGGTAGTCACGTTAATCTGTATCTGCAAAAATAACAAGATACCTTCGAGACTAACAAAATTTTGGATCATAAGCTTTCGTGGGCAAAGACCCACTTTGTCAGATGCAATGTGGGTCTCTGCCCATGAAAGCTTATGCATCAATAAATCTGTTAGTCTATAAGGTGCCACAGGGCTTCTCATTTTTTAGTAATATCTACACTGATGTTTGAAAAACATATGCAAAGGGACAACTGAAATGTGCCAGAGAAATAAGATACAAGCTAGCCAGGCTTCATCATCTGGTAATGTTTACAATCTTAAATGGCATGAGAGTGAAGTGACCAGGTGATTGTGGGTCCCATTGAAAATCCTCTGAAGCCAGGTGGAACCTATCCAGTGGGAACCCATCCAGTGGTTTCAAAAGGCGTTGGAACAGGGCCTGTGTGATTTCAGAGCTCATACTCTTTGCTTTGGCCATCCATGGAGCCACATCTTTGAATTTGAGCTCAGAAGGCAAGTTACCTCTATGTCTGATGCTGTGCAGACAATGCATAAACTTGTGCTGCTGAGCCTGTCGGTTTGCAAGAGTCAAAGTAATCCTTGTGCTTCTGAAAATCCCTTGTGTTTGTAAAGTTAAAGCAGGGTGTAACTTGGCTTATCATGTAGCAGCAGTGGACAGTTTGGTACACAGGAAAGGTACGCTCCTGTAGCAGAAAATGAATTCTAGTACAGTAGCAGGAATTGACTGAGTACTGCGTTAAGTGTCTTGTGGGGTATGTGGAACACAGTCACAAATCCATAGGGTTCATGTTAGGGGGTTTGCTCAGTCAGAATTCAGGCCCCTTTTACATCTTCACTTCCCTATGATGACAATGAACAAATCAACAGAGGAGTGCTCATCACTTTAATTATTTTGCATGTTTTCTCTGGTACTTACTGGGGAATTTACTGCAGTTAGAAAGCAAAGCCAAGGATTGCATTTATGCTATTTAAAACTTCTGGCTGGCCACCCCCTTGATATTGTCCATCCAAATTGATTTAACAAATAAACAGTTGTTGCTTGAAGGCAAATTAAAACCAGTCTGCTTTGGATAATTTGAGTGGGCTCTTGCCCCCAGGCAGAAGATAAGTGACTGTAATTTTCCTCCAATGGATTCTTTTGCTTTTTTAATGCTGCAAAAAGACAGATCACCCATTCATGTCACCTGGTAAGGGACTTGTATTTCACCAGAGAGTATCCTGTCCACATTTGTTTCAATGGAGCTATGTCTACACTAGAGGGTTTTGTCGACAAAACCCAGGGAGCATCCAGATTCCCAAGGCATTCTGTTGGCAGTGAATTGACAGAACGCAGCAATTTTGCTAACAGTCTTATCCCATGCTCTGCGAGGCATAACGCTTTGGTTGACAGAGATTTGTTGACAGAAGGCCAGTCTGGATGTTTGTTGGTGCGGGGGTGCTCTGTCGAAAGACAGAGCTTCTCGGACATTGGGCAGCCCTGCCTTCTGTGCTTGCAGTTGGCCGGGCAGTCCAGCCACTCTCTGCTGACAAAGCAGACAGCTTAGCAATTTGGCCACCATGTGTCAACAGAAGTTTTGTCAGAAGATATCTGCCAACAAATACTTCTGTCGACACATTTATGTAATCTAGGTATAGCCTAAGAGCAGAAGTTCACCTCTTGTGTTAGAACACAACCCTATGCATTCATTGGGTATTAATGCATCAGGCCAGAAATCAACCCCTGTTAGTGGAGCACATTGTTAGCAATAGGTGAGAACCTGAAGGATTTAGGGGGGGAAATATTTCTTTTTATGGCTTCAGAATCTGTACATATTAGAAGGACCTGAATGCACTAATGTGCCCTCGAATTCCTTTCCCTATACGATAGCACAAAAATGTCTGACTAGGTAATTTCAGTTGATGCTAGGACTGTTTCTCTACAGTTAGGCCCTGATCTTGAAAATGTTTACATACACTAGTAACTTTTTGTAGGTGAGTAGTTGCATTTGCTTCAGTGGGGCTCCTGATAAAGGTTAGTTAACTCACTTGCTAATGTGTTTTCAGGATTAGGGCCTTAAACACAGTGTTGTGAGTTATGTAGTATTGAAATACATTTTCATATTACTTTCCTGGCTCAAAATATTTCAAGTGTATTGACAGTATTTATCACATCATGCTTATGAGAGTAGGAAGTAATCAGTGTTGTAGTGCTAACATGAGCAGGATTTACGCAAGTATGTCAGCTTCTCTGGAAAATAAACCTGTGCTAAGTAGACCTTATAAATGCTGCTAAGCCAAAAAGTTCCTGTGCCTCTGATCACAGGTAAACAAGTTTCCAAATACTATAAAAGGTGAATGTCTAAATTAGGGTAAGCTGCTTGTTCTGCCTCGCTTGGGTTAAGCAAATATATGCTAACAACACACATGTGAGAAGGAGAATTCCACAATATGGAACTTTGTCAAAGCAGCTGATGGCAGTTTTGACATTATCTGAGCATCACTGAAATGCCTCCTAAGGTCTAGGATTTGATGTACTGAGTCCTAAGCCAATTCATAGTCTGTACTGCTGGATTTAGAGAACAGTGATAGTCAAAATCAAATATCCCAGCAACCTCTAGCACCGGAAATAAATAATTTATATACCAACAGAAAGCTGTGAATGCCAGCTTACCATTGGTATAAAGTTGCAGAAACTAGCTCTGGTAGACTGTAAGATATTAGATCATTACAATCGCAATATTCTCATAACCATTTTGCTTTTTCTTTACTACTTTTCAGTTGTGATACGATTTTTTTATTGCAGTCTTCAATGCCATTGGTACCCAGAACCATAGTTACTCCTGACAGCTTCACATGCCCACAATCACTGTTTCTGAGCAGTCGCTTTTAATTTCTTTATCTTTTTTGTCAGCAGAACAATTTTGTATAGATAACGGCATAAAGAATGGATGATAGATGCACAAATGCATCCTGCAGAAAGGATGTGCCAGCTGTATGTACTCTGTAACACATGGCTTGTTGAGTGTGTTACATAAAACCTGGTTCCACCAGTGGGCCTGATTCTCAGTTTGAAAATGTCAAGTGCCGTGGGTGAGGTGCAAGAGGAAAAAGCTTGTGAAAGCAGAAAAGGGTAGCATCCTCCATTGGATGCAATAGTCTTGCAAATACATTGTAAGCTTGTATTAAGTCTGAGCCAGGGCAGGGGAGGTCCATGGGCCAAGCAGGGAGATGAGGTGTTCAGGCTGATCAGAGGGTGGGGGGGAAAGAATTTTGGGCCAGGGGGTGGGGCTGGAGTGAACTAGAGGTGGCTGGAGGGAGATCGGGGTGGCAGAGACAGCGGGAGAGCCAGGGTTGGGGGCAGAAGGGCATGGCCTGCTGTCGGGAGTGGCAGTGGAGACATCCACATTTCCAAAATAAAGCACCCCGCTCCCCAGAATTTCCTGTGTACATGCCTGACAACACCTATGACTTAGTCCTTTCCGCTTAAAAAAATCGAGTTGTTTGCATTTATTGTCTTGGTAAATCACCCTTCAGCTCTGGCTAAATCACTGTTTAGCTTCTGGGTGAAATCTGGCACTTCTGTCTTTGACATAGGTCAGACTTAGATTGTATTTCTTATAATGGCAAACCAGCACATTTTAATCAAGAATTGAAAATCTGTGACCTGCTGAGCATGGGCTAGGAGAAGAAAGCATTTGTGGGCATGCTAGAAAAAGAAGGTGGCTGAAAAGGCCTGAGAGTTTCAAGAAAATACAACACAGAGGGAAAATGTCTCTCGTCTTGGACCAACCAACATGTCACTCTGAACAAGTATGAATAACTTCTTGGCTATATCCCGGCATAGACGCTTGCAATTTATTCAGCTCATGCAACTGTATCTGTTAATTGTTTCTGTAGCTGTTTGTATCTAGGCAGATTTCAGATTCCTATTGACATCAGTTTCATAGTGGATATTGTGTATTAGCACAACACAAAGACATAGGACAGCTAAATTGATAGTGTGACTTTTTAATTTTTATGTGTTTTTAAAGAGAGGTGATCATTTGTAAATAATAATCTTGATCATTACCTTTGTTATAATTAAACAATGAGGCATATCAGGAGTATAGTAATCATAAGATAATCACATCCCTGGCATAATTACCAGGTACAGGGCACATCCAAGTATCTCTAATACCTCAGAGTGTGATTATCTTATGATAACTACACCCTGTAGGATGCCTAATTTCCATTATAAAATGGAACGATTTTTATTAAAATGAGCAAGCGGGGTAAAAAAACTTGTTCTTTTTGTGACGGAAGGAAATAAAACTAATAGTTGACAATACTGAGCAGAAGTTTCAGCTGAGCTGATAGCATGTATGTTGTTCAGTTTTCTGATCTTTACTATTTTTTGGCTTTATATGTGTTGTGATTGTAACCCTGATGCCCTCACCATGCAATGGAGAGCTGTGAACTCTGTGAAATGCTGTTACAAAAGCTTTTTTGAAAAATTCCAACTGTCAGTATTGTTAATGAAATAGGACACATCTTGGGTGACAATTTCCCCCCCAAAAACTCCATCCTGTTTTCCAGTTAGTTTTACTTCTGAGAGAGAGAGTGCATGCCAATTGTCCTCCAATGGCAGCAGGAATGCCTGTATTGCTGTGCCAGATCCCACAAGTAGTACATCTTGTCTAGCGTTCTGTCTCACAGTAACCAATACCAGTTACTTTAAAGCCATATGAAAGTCCATAGTGGACAATTATGTAATAACTAGCCCATAGAGCAGGGGTGAGCAAATACCAACCCACAGGCCAGATCCAGTCCACCAGGGTTAGTCCCTGGTGGGCCCCACATCTGTATTTACCTGCACCTCTGCAGTTTTCAGGTGATTGCTGCTCTCATTGACTGTGGATTAGTGTTCACAGCAATGGGAGTGGCGGGCTATGATGTCCCAGCCTGCATCACTTTCCACCATTTCCATTGGCTGCAAATGGCAATCTGCAGCCAAGAAGAGGTGTAATCGCCTGATATTGCTGAAGGAGCTGGTCAACATAGTGGTGGTGGTGGCCCAGCAGAGGCTAGTCCTGGCATTTTTTATTGCCCACTCCTACCATCTGGGAAGTTTTCCTCAGACCTGTCAGTTAGAGATCAGGTTGTGCCCTGAAGCATGACTGTTTATATTCCTTTAGTTTTGCCCCTGTAGTCCTACTAACAATGATACATTTGTAAACAATGCACAAGGCTCAGGCAGTTTCTAAGCTCCTGTTGTTTTCACGGTGTTTTATTTTTTGTTGGGAGAGGCGTATGACATAGCATGGTACCATTTGGTGGTTGTTACTAATTGCATTCTTCCCTTTTTTGCATTCATTAGTGTAACAGCGACTACGTGCCAGTCTGTGGCTCCAATGGCGATACCTATCAGAATGAATGCTATTTGAGACAGGCTGCCTGCAAGCAGCAGAGCGAAATACTTGTGGTGTCGGAAGGATCATGTGCAACAGGTATGCATAATACTCTGTTTGTAGAGAACTTCGTTGGAAACCAGATAAAATAGCTTGTATATCATGATAAGGATGCTTTGGATACCTGGGGTGTTAGTTCCAGGTGAATAATTTACCATACAGACTGTAAGAAGCTACTATCATCCATTCTTTCTTTAAAAAAAAAGATTCTGTGTGCTCTTTTGAGGAGCAGGGCATAGAATACCCTTTCTGTGTTAATGTCCGTGGTGTAGCAGGCATGGAACATTTAGGTGGCCACAGCTTTAGGTTGGTGGGCAATTACGAAGGGACTGGGAGGACAGGATGAATAGGGGGATAGTCTCCACTGACCCTCTGTAGCTGGACTTAATGGGAGGTGATGGATGGATCCTCTGGGCATAGGCTCTCTGGGGCCCCAGGTATGCATTCGGCTCCTGCAGGAGACATTCTTCTCCAGCACACATGGCTTCTTGCTTCCTTCTGTTTCCCACTGCCCCATGCTTGGCCCATCTCCCTCAGGCAGGGGGCCTACCTTTTTGAAGATCTCCTCTATCACTGCCAGTCACCCGCTTGCTCACCCTCCTCCCAGAGACAAGTTAGCCAATGAGCCAACGTGGGACCACAGAAAAATAGGTGTACCTGCTCCCAGCTCCCAGTGGTCCTGCTGGGAGGCAGGGTAGGGCTAGCTCTACTCCATCCACCCCACCGTTGCTCCAGCAAGAGTGGGAAGCTGCAACTTGGGGACTTGCCCCACTCCCGTCTGCCCATCCCTGACAGAAGCACCAGAGTAAAGCAAATCTCGGTGCCCTGTCTCTGCTCCATGGCTGGGGTGCTGGGCCCCTGCCCCATGCTTACAGTCTAGAGCTGGAGAGCTGGGCAGGTGGAGCAGGGCAGGTGCTGGGAACCAGGCTGGAGTGGGCGGGGGGCGGTCCTGGATGCTAAAGGTGTGGGCCACCCATGGCTACACCCCTGTTGCGTTTTTCCATGTGGTGTGCATTTCATTCCACTATGTAATGTGAATGCAAGTAACTGAATACAGAGATTAATGGGCAGATCAGAAGCTTAGAACACTTTGTGTCAGTGGCACTCTGTAATCTGGAGGGGATCACAGGTGAGCACTACTGCATGTGGTAACTGTTCCACAGACATTGTCTTATAGACAGGTTGCACCTCTCAAATCCGGTACACTCTCATCTGGCAACATCCATGATCTGGCAGATGAGATAGAACTGGGCCATGCAGGAGCCCCAGCCCCTGCCTGTCCTGGCTCAGCGCGAGGCTGGGAGCTGAAGCCCCCACCTGCCCCTTGGCAGTATGAGGCTGAGAGCCAGAGCCTCCCCTGCCCCATAGCGGTGCAGGACTGGAGCCCGCTGGCAGCCCCCCGGCAGCCAGGAGGAAAAGGGCTGGCTGGGGCCATGTGGCAGCCCCAGAGCACAGGGCTGTCTGGGTGCAGAAGCCCTGAACCTCCCCTTGTCTGGCAAATCTTGTTCGAGACTTTCCAGGTTCTGAGCATGCTGGATAAGGGGGATTCAGCCTGTACTTAGGCTTAGATCCCCTGTTAGTTTAAATCACGATAGCTTCAGTGACTGCCATGAAACCATACTGGCTAAAGTTTTGGTCCATACATTTTACATTAAATTAGCAAGATTGTAAGATGGTCTGTGTAGTTCTTAGAGGAATTTGTTAAAGAAGGTGGCTAATGAGTATTATTTCTTACGACGCCTTTCCTTAAGTCTGGGTGCTGGGAAACATACATAGCTCTCCTGTGTGGAACATACAGAAAGGGTGAATGAGCACAATTTAACAGGAGAACTGACTTGCTGTCTACTCAAGTTCTCAAAGTTTTCTTTTTGCATTTTGTACTCGTTAGAGCTGGGCAGTGAAGTTTAACTTGAAAAGAAGCAACTCTTTGTTCCTCGAGGGACGTCTTTATATGTAAAGCGGAACTTTCCAAGTTAATGGAGGTCTTTCTATTTGTGGGGCTTTTGACTGAGCCTTATCTGAGAGAGCTCTGTTTTTCTTGGAGCTGCTGGGAAATGACTGGATCTCACTCTAGGTATAGGTGGAGAGCACAGAACCCCTATTCCATCACCCTGAGAGGCAAGTTGCTAAACCAACTGTTCTGGAAGTTTGGAATCTTCTGGATTCCCCTCAGAGGGTGGTGTAAGAGGGAGCAACACAATCCAGTCCTGCAGGGGAGCATGCCACTGAGAACATCCTGTTACGAAAGGGAACATGGTGAGAAAGAAATGCCTCAAGGATGACTAAATGGTGTCTGGATATGAGTGTGTGGAGAGAGCAGGGGAAAACATGGAGCTTCTTTCCTCCAAACAGTTGGGAAATGCACTGAGTACAGAAAAGAGGAGAAAAGGTAACGTTCATCTCTTCTCCGCAGCCAGGCAGGCAGGGCCTAGGCAATCTATGATTTCTAGAAGCCTCTAGTGGTGTGAGATTGAAGAGACCTTCTTCTCACAAAGGAGTTGGGTGGAGATGGTTTGTGGCAGGAGTTAGGTTGGAGAACCAGATTAAGAGTAAGTGTGTTGCAAAAGTTGTTAGGTAAGAGAGCACCATCAGATCCCTTGTCCAACCACTCCTCGCCCCTGCTGTTTATGATCATACTGTGGAAAAAAACAACAGCCATAGTTTCAGGATTTAGCCAGCTAGAAAACCCACACAACTGAGTAATGTGTCTCAGCTGCTTGTTTATCTAGCTGCATGATTTAATTGGTAACTCACTGCTGTGGCAAAAAAAAAAAGTCTTGTTTAATCTGAAGATTTTTTTTATCTGAATAATGATGGAGTTTACAAATTGATTTGGATTAACGAGATCTGACTGTAAATAAATTGGGCTTCAATTCTTGATACACAAACAAAATCACGGTCTTGCCTTTGCAAGCTCTCCATTTGCCTTTCTAACTGCCTTAGACACTGAGCAGTGGTTCTGAGTTGAGCTGGCCAGTAAAAAGACGGTTTTGGCAGTGAAACTTTCTTTTTTTTAAATTTCATCAATGCCTTTATTATATTCAAGTGCTGAAAATGTAGGTTTTCTTTCAGCCAGACATCCTTCCATTTGTGTTCCTTTTCACAAATAAGCCGTGTCTACACGTGCACGCTACTTCGAAGTAGCGGCACTAACTTCGAAATAGCGCCCGTCACGGCTACACGTGTTGGGCGCTATTTCGATGTTAACACCGACGTTAGGCGGCGAGACGTCGAAGCCGCTAACCCCATGAGGGGATGGGAATAGCGCCCTACTTCGATGTTCAAAGTCGAAGTAGGGACCGTGTAGTCGTTGCGCATACCGCAACTTCGAAATAGCGGGGTCCGCCATGGCGGCCATCAGCTGAGGGGTTGAGAGACACTCTCTCTCCAGCCCCTGCGGGGCTCTATGGTCACCGTGTGCAGCAGCCCGTAGCCCAGGGCTTCTGGCTGCTGCTGCTGCAGCTGGGGATCCATGCTGCATGCACGGGGTCTGCAACCAGTTGTCGGCTCTGTGGATCTTGTGCTGTTTAGTGCAACTGTGTCTGGGAGGGGCCCTTTAAGGGAGCGGCTTGCTGTTGAGTCCGCCCTGTGACCCTGTCTGCAGCTGTGCCTGGCACCCTTATTTCGATGTGTGCTACTTTGGCGTGTAGACATTCCCTCGCAGCGCCTATTTCGATGTGGTGCTGCGCAACGTCGATGTTGAACATCGACGTTGCCAGCCCTGGAGGACGTGTAGACGTTATTCATCGAAATAGCCTATTTCGATGTCACCACATCGAAATAGGCTACTTCGATGTAGGCTTCACATGTAGACGTAGCCATAGATTTGCTAAGAATGCTGCTTAATGAAGTTCTTTACTTGACAATTTTGTGTCACTCTTCTCCCTAAAACTGGAAACTCGAACAGTCCAGCTAAATTTCTTCAGGTTAAGATGAAGGATTTAAAGATAAAGCACTTGGTTTAACCAGCAAGTAACCATTATGAGATTCTGTTATTCTGACCTTTCCTATAAAGGGTTAAACTAATTATTTCAACTGACAATGTTGTTCTGAAAATGTACGGGGCAGAGGAAAAAGGGTTTGCTTGGTAGGTATTCATAATAAATATTCCCTTTCTTTACTTCATAGGCATTCGGTTTATGGTAGGAATACTGACTCAGTGTTTGTCATCAAACATTTCTGATATTCCTACATCTGTAAAGTTCTTAAATTGTTATGACTCTATGTGAAATTCATTTTCTATGTGTTCCAACACCAAATGAAAGTTTCTTTTCTTTTCAAAATATGGCGTGTACAAGGGGAGAAATGAAAGTGCTTGGTGAAGTAACTTAGCAAAACTGTTCATCACAAAGCTCTTGAAGAAGATGGTTTACCAGCCTCAGCAGTGAAACAGAGGCTTAGAACATTACAGCACTCCTGTGCTGTGGCTTTTGCTGTCCTTTTAAGGAGGCATTTAAAAGGAAAATTCGGGCATCAGAAAGATGGCTTGAGCAAACCATGTGAAGATTAGATCTCTGTAATTTACACAGAGATGACATTGAACATAAGATACACAACAATACAGCTAACTGAGCAGTGTTGCCTTACATAGTCATAGGTCATATTGTCACATCTGAATGTGAATTTCATTGTGTTCTCTCTTCAGATGCGGGCTCAGGATCTGGGGATGGAGGTAAGAATCTTCTTTTAATACTGTTGTGTCTATCTCAACACACAAGATCTTTCCCTTTTCAGTAGTGCAAGTGATATGCTTTTGCAGTTTTGTTGTAACGCTACATATTGTCTTTCACTTCGGTTTTTCTGAAGTGACATTTTGCATTTTAGTCAAGCTGAAACCTGATACAGACATGCTGTTTTCTAGGGAAATTCAGCAACCACATTACTCCTGAGAAGATTTTGAATTATTTGGGTTGTACTAGGCACTCTATCTCCATCTGCTGTTTCTAGTGCACTCATTTGTTTTAAGTTTAAAATAATATTTCTCCTGTTTTTAAAACATAAACCAAACCCCTTGTGTTATCAGTCTTCCCATTGAAGGATTCAAACCAAATAATGTGCTGAACTAGGGAGCATTCTTGTAGTGATTTATGAAGAAGAAACATCACTGGTAGGAGAAGGATGATGTGGCTTTCAAAGAGAACACAATACGGGCCACAGACTCTTAACTACTTATTGGGGCACTGCCTGCAATTGCGATGCTCTTTTAAAACAATGTGTAGGGTGATTTGTTAGTTAAATGTGTTGAGTTAGATCATAGATCTTGTACATAGTGCTCCTAGGCAAGAGGCAGTGCATAGCTGCAAAGAAGGCTCTGGGATGCTTTGTGCTCAAGGGGATTTCTATGTCACAATCAAAGGTTTGGCACACAGAGATGTACCCAAGCTACCTTTGATCTCCCTGGCTCCACTGTCATAGCAGCGAAGCCAGTGAACCTGGGAAGCAGTACAAGCCTGCCCAGGAATCTGGACAGATGTTCTAGTTACTTGTCCAGGCTGTCATGGCTTCACTGCTATTATTCTTTAAGCTAATTAGACCCAAACTAGTCCAGGTGTGTCTCCAGGTGCTATAGTCCCATCTTGGATTGCTGTGTAAACCTCCCCACAGAGAGAAGGACAGTGCTTTCCAAGCACTCTGGCTATGGTAGGTCAGGGAAGGAAGCTTTCTGAACGCAGGATCATTACTTGATCAGCTCATGGCTAGTCCAAACACAGCCTCATGGGATGGTCTACAGAAGAGTGGGGCCCAGGAGTTGTCCCTAGGGGAGCGTAAGGTGCAAAATCCCTGTTTCCCAGCTCATCACCATCCACCTCAGGTCACAGAACAATCTGAGTAGGCCTTCAGTCCCCTGCACAGTCACAATGGGCCTAGCCAGAACCTCTCCCTAAAACAGTCCCCTATCATCTTGGAAACCTTACATCATTGTGCCAGTTCAGAGACTATAACAGTGTGGCTTATCCCTTAAGGGCTGGCAGCATGAGATTAGCCAATCATGTTTCTTGAAGGAGGTCTCTGTGCTGTATTAACATCTGTGATGGGGCTCATGGGAGAACGGTTGACTCCCCTACAAAGGGCAGCAGGAAGTTGGAGAAGCCTGGGGAGCTGTGGTCAAGAATGAAGAAAGGCTTCGGTAGGGAAGATCCTGGGAACAGGGGAGTTGCCTCAATGAGCAGGTGTGGAGGTCACATGCTAAGACAGAAGTACAACATGGGCGCCAGGGGTGTAAAGCTGACCTCGAGGCTGATAAAGCTTGGGAGTGTTGACTGCTCCGAGAAGCAAGGCGCCAGGGACGACTTCTCTAAGAAAAGAGAAGCACTGAAGAGGGGCTGGGGCCTATAGATCTAGACTATGTCAGGACTAGGGCTGCTGATTAATCAAAATTAACTCACAAGCCTGTCAGAGAGGATCTCTCATTCCATCCACCCTGTGGTCTGGCCACGATCAGTCGATAGATGTTTTGTCAGAAGATATCTTCTGAAACGAACTTCTGTCGACACATCGCTCTAATCTCGACGTAGCCTTTGTGAGTAGCAGCATTGTTTCAAAATAAGCTATTCTGGAATAACTCTTCTGGAATACCTTATTCTGAAATAAAGCTGCTGTGTAGACATACCCTTAATGACCTTTCTGGATTTCGCATGGGGAAGTTATTGCTGCTTCATACACCATTCGCATCCCCCAAGTCTGCTCCTGATGCACAACTATGTTAACATGACGGGTGGCAGCCACTGCAGAAGTCATGTGCCCAGGCTTGTGGGGAGAGGAAGCTCTTCATAGAAATAAGGCCTCTCCCAGTGTCCTGAGAGCCATGCAATTTGTATGCTATTTGAGGTGTAAGGGCCCAACCCTCTGACCATTCATGGGTTGGAGCTCCTTGTTGAATGAGGAACACACTGTGTGATGAATCTGTTTTCTGCCCTGATGGGAAAAACTCCCCATAAGGAAAGATAAAGGTATAGACTCAAAAGCCACTTCTAAATTTTGATCATGGATTATGGAATAGGGGATGGAATTATTAAAAAAGCTGTACTCCAGAAGGAGCAGTGTGAAGCAAATGCTAGGGCCTAATCAATAAAAAAT
This sequence comes from Carettochelys insculpta, assembly GCF_033958435.1. Lineage (NCBI taxonomy): Eukaryota > Metazoa > Chordata > Testudines > Carettochelyidae > Carettochelys > Carettochelys insculpta. The sequence continues at coordinate 19,437,980 of NC_134144.1, forward strand.
AAAATAAAAAATCTCCCTTTGATGTGGAAAACTTCATATGCAGAATTTTGAAGAAGAAGAAGAAGAATTTAAAGAGACCTCACTCACTTTTAATCTATGTTATTCTTGAGATGACTGATTTTTTTTTAGAACCCAAAGCAGTACCATTTATTTACCTTGAAATGCTTCACAAGGAAATGTTGTTCTTTTTCTATTTACAAACTCAGGAATCAATATTTCTATTGCTGTTCTTAATGTGCTCAAAACAGTCTCACTTTGATTACTTGTTTCCCTGAAATTCATTCCCCCTTGCTTTACTTGTATTAATATATCTTGCTGTTCAGATTTCCTTCCTAATGCAAGGGATTTATTAGGGATACCTAGCTAGCTAGGTTTCTGTATGGCCCCCGTTACTGCAGTATCTGAGCATCTACATAGACCTAATTTCAGGGCCCAGCTCGATTTTTGTTGAAATCCTGTTGACTTCAGTGGGAGTGAGATGAGACCACTTCTGCCACACCTCTCATCCTAGCTTGATTTAATATGTTCATTGTGGCTTAGGATAAAGTTGAGATAAAGAAACCAAGTCACATAGTTGATCAATACCCCCATTATTTGTGTCCCAGTAACATAGAGTATTTTGCAGAGATCACTCTTGTCTTCTAGAAAGCTTGCACACAGTCCCTGCCCCATACACCTTATAGACTTAACAAAGGTTGGAAATAAATGGCAGCTGTGAGAGTGGAATGATTTGCCTAAAGTCACATAGCAATTCAGTGGCAGAGCTGGGAGTAAAACCCAAGTATCCTGAATCCCAGTCCAATGCCTTCAATCAGTTTAACCATGATGCTTCTCAATAGGCCATGAGGTTGCTCAGATGTATTTGAGTAAATAACTGAACCTACATATTCTTCCTATGTTACTGCTTTATCCCTAAGACACTCTGTTGTGATTAATCATGAGCGTACTCTCTCCTGTTACGTTGTTCATTTTTTTTCTTCCTTGCTCCCTTGGGCCCCTATTCTGCAAACTGTAGTCTTTGAGATTCACTGTGGGCAGAGAGTCCACCCACACCTATCCAGTGGCAGATATGGGGCCCTGACCTCCTTTTCCTGCAGGCATTAGAGACATTGGGATGTGGGGGAGGGTTATCAAGCAGTTCAGAAAAACAGGTCATCTCAGAGCACTAACCTAGGCTTCTTGTCTCAAGCAAAATAGAGAAAGAGATGAATCCTTTGAAACCTGAATGTCTGACTTAATTTAAGGCCGATTGTCATGCAACAAGTATCAGCAACAAACAGTTACACTTAGCCACATCTATCTCTCTCCCTCTCCCTCTCCCTCTCCCTCTCCCTCTCCCTCTCTCTCTCACACACACACACACACACACACACAGACACACAGAGCCTCCCTCTCCCTCTCTCACACACACACACACACACACACACACACACAGAGCCAAACTGTTACTTTGGCCTCATTATTTCCCTGTGTGCTATTTTGGTATGACTCACTGTGAAATTCAGCAGGGCTGATGCTTTTCAACTAATATTTTTCCCACTCTGCTTTATTGTAACATAGGTTGATGGGCAGGGCTGTGCACGACATAATGAGTAATGTTGTAAACTCCTTCCTTGAAATATTACTTCAGTCCCAGTGCTTGATAAACGCTTGAGTGGAATGAAGCAGTGTATAAATGTGATACTAAGACATACACACAATATAAATGTGAAAACCATGTGAGTGGGCTCGTTTAAACTATAGAAGCAAAGGAATTCCGACTGAAGACTGAGGCTACATCTGCATGGCATTCCTTTCATGAGAGAGGATGCAAATGAGGGAACCTGACATTGCAAATGAAGTGCTGATTTACAAATCTTGCGCGTCATAATATCGCACGATCGTGCTGTCAGGAGAGATTATGGTGAAAAATACCCATCCGTGTAGATGGGGTTCCGTCAGCGAAAACCCCCTTCGTCGACAGAACCCTTATCTATTATTTTTTTCAGGGAAGGGAGTTTTCGCCTCAAAACCCAGTCTACATGGCTAGTTTATTTTAACCAAAATCTCTCCCAGGAGTGTGATCGCATGAAATTTGTAAATCAGCGTTTCATTTGTAATGTCCGGTTCCCTCATTTGCATTCCTCTCTCACGAGAAGATGTAGATGTAGCCTGTTAACTTCTGTTGCTGGGTTGTAGGTAACATGGCACACCATCGTGCAGCCTGACAATGTATTTATCTAAAACTGTTTATCAAACAGCTTTTGGTAGCTTAATTTAATTTAGAGTAAATTTTATGGCAATATCACAAAGATAAGAAAATGTAGTGAGTGTAATGCAAAAGTGATGGAGAATGTTTAAATCTGAAGTGCTCAATGTGAACAGCCAGCCGCATGTTTTCATTGAGAGGCATGCTTTACGTAATCCCTTTGTAATATAGGCGTAAGATGTTGCGGTGTAACTCGACATGGGCACTTAAGAGTATACGGGCTTGTCTGTAGGAACATTTAGACCAGGACATGCTGGGATGTGAATCTACGCCGCAATAGCCTGCTGGGGTCTGTCTGGTTGAACCCTGCTGATGTGCTTTAGTACTGTGAGCTAGAGCAAAGTGTTCTGAGGAACTGTTAATGGACGTGCTGCACCCACTCCCATTTATGCCTTTTTGTCGCTGATGGGTGTGTGTGTGTGTTTTATACCCCGAGTGGTACGTTTTGCCAACATAAAGTGGTAGCATAGACATGGCCTTAAGTTCCTGAATGCGTCAATCGCTTTTGAAAATGGAATTGAGGTTGCTAAGTCACTGAGATGTTTTAGTACATTTTAACCTTGACTCTCTCCTGCTGCCCCACCTCCCAGCCATGGTTCAAAACCCTAGTATGCTTGTAAGCTCTCCTTGATTTAAATGCATAACTCCCCTTCTCTTTTAACTTGTAAAAGTGCCAATCACATAGTCTTTGGACATTGGCAAATATGCTTTAAAATATATGGTGTTTCCCTAACAGTTGACAGGTCTCAGTTGTTGAATATTATCTTTGCCCCTTTTCAGTCATTCATGCAAAAGGCTGGTCAAAAAATGGACCTTGTGCAAATTTAACACATTTGTTCTAACTAGTGGTGGAAGTGAACTCCAGAAGAGAGGGGCTTTGAGTGAGAACATCCTCACTGGATGGTTATCTTAAGCATTTGAAACACCAGGAACAACAGCATGCCAGGAGAGCCTGGAAGGAAGTGATTCTCTCATATCAAATGAGTGTGGCATCCTCCTGGCTGCATAATGCTCATTTCAAATGGCCTATTTTTAGTTCTAAAATCAGAAACTCTTCTCCATTCCAAAACTGAGATAAAAGTAAAAACTTTATTTTCATGATATGTATGTAAAGGCCATAAGCCACTCTCGATAGTGAAAATGTGCAACACATCCTATAATATTCCAGATCAAAGAGAGACCATCCTAGCTCATGCACCAAACATATTGGTATGAGGCTATAAACAGAATGAGGGACGTATACAGTGAGCCATTTTTGGCTGTTACATTGACATGAACATGGATTAATGTCTCTTGACTATGGTAGAGTTAAGGGAATCATATAAGACCAGCAGAATTGAACCCATAATTTTGGCTATTGGCATCCTTCCTGACGGAGTGAAACTATTTCTCTGAAGCTTTATAATGGATACTTCATACTCATGCTAAGTATCACAAGAACCCCGTATTTAGGAAACCACTTAAGTACAGGTATAACTTCCAAGGAGTGCTTAAGAGCCATTGACTTTATGGCTGTAAGTGTTATCCTGAGCAGAGAGGGTTTCTGAACTGGGGCCTAAGGAAATCTACAGGGGAGCAAATTTTGCTTAGTACTCTATATGCTTCATATTTATGCATTCTGTGGTTTAATGGGGTAAGTGCTTGACTGAGAACGCCCATGCCTTGAATTATTTGCTTTCATGCCATCTGACTGGTTAGAAGTTCCAATGAGATTTAAAAGCACAAATAAGATGAAAACATCCTCTCAAAGCTCATGTGCTATTTCAGCTTTAACTCTTGCACTAATTTCAGACAGCGTCTTTGATATAGTCTGTTCTTGATTTAAATTCTGCTTTTGCCCTAGAGGGTTTTTTTCTTTATTCTGCGAGCTTGGGAGTCATTGTGTCATGTCATATTCAGAGCAAATACAACTGGATCCCAAATATTTAACAAGCTATGGATCGACTGACATAGCTTAAATATGCATACAGATAGATTTTAATGAATGTACTGTGGACCTGAGATACCACAGGAGTTCACATAGCTGTTCAGATAAACAAAAAATTGCATTGCTAGGTCTCGCAATTTTATCATGAGCCTTGTGCTGTTGGTCTTGAAAGTCCTGGGCTCTGAGGCCTGTTATTGCGTAAGACTCTCACTTCAAAAGTGTCTAGGTCTGAAGGGTGGAGAGTGAGCTCCATAATAGACCCTAATGGCATAAATGCCAGAAGGCAAATAAAAAAAGCCCCAAAATAGCTTGTGAAAATGGCATTACTATGATTGTTTAATGCTTGAAGTAGGCAAACTTGTATGAACGTACAGAGAAGTAGCCATGTTAGTCTGTATCTTCACAAAACAAAAAAGCCATCCTGTAGCATTTTAAAGATTAACAAAATAATTTATTAGGGGATGGAAAGGAAGATGATGTCTGTCTGGATCTATGCAAGATTCTTCATGTAGTTGATGGATTTCCATTCCAAACAGCTAAATGTGTAGTTCCTTGCCTGCTGAATAGCCACAGAGAGGTAGCTGTGCTAGTGTTCGCCATCACCGAATAAATAATATATTGTTTTGTTAGTCTTTAAAGTGCTACAGGACTGCTTTTTTGCTTTATATGAATCTAGTTAGATAATGAGAGTATAAATGTAGGCTATATATTGTAGATTATAAATCCAATAGAATGAGATTGCTCTTGTGTACAAATTCTGTTGTATGGGATCACGAAAGTAGTTACTGTACTAGGCTGGCATACTTGCAGCTGACAAAGAAACAAAATATTTTTCTCACCTTCAAATTTTACCAAAGGCATGCACAGAAGATGAAAAAGCATAATATAATAGAAGACGTCTCTAATTCTTCTTTTCACTGTTTTGCAGTTGAAAGTGTCGTCCTAGATAACTTTTAATTGCATTTAAACCCCACTTGAAGATGGCCATCAGTCACCATAATTCACAAAGCTTCATGTTATGTCCAGTGTTATGTCAGACAAATAGCAGTTAATGAAATGGATGGGCTTCAGTTTTATTTAGATAAGTGACCTTTTGAAAAAGACGTTGTTTGGTGTGCAGTTCTGAAGTGTGTTTACGTCGAATGAGGCTTTGGTTAAAAGGAGGTGACGTTACTTGCGATCTGTGCAGAGGTGAAGCAATGATACAGATGGCTGGTCTATAATCGCTTCAGAGAGGCTTGTAGCACTGTCCTGGAGCACAGCAAGAGCGTGCAGAATTTCAGCGTACAATGTAAAATCAAATATAATAGCATAAAACAGCTTTCTTAGACTGGTTCAAATAACACAAGTCCTATTTCTGTCTTCATATTCCTTATCACCGTGCTTTGCAGCTATACCTTTGTAGCAGGTTTTACTGTTATGTTGGGGTAGATGGCCTCATAATGGCATTCTTACCCATGTTTTCTATTGATTCTTTCACACTAGATTTTCCTCTCTGGAGACAGCTAATTTGAGCAGCTTGAAATCTAAAAAAACTAGTGCTGTAAACTCTGGTTTCTAATTCCACAGCTCAGCGGACAGTGCTGGGAAGTGACTTCCAAAAGCAGAAAATCTAACACCCTCCAACAGACTTGGTTTAGCCTTCATGCTGGCTCCCAATTGTATTGTGTTGCCCCAAAGCCCATGGACTTTCATGTTACCATCAGGGAACAACCTCTTATCAAACATGTCTACAATTAAACTGTGCTTCTTGCTGTGCCAGTACATTTAAACTGTGGCCATAAAGCAACTTCCTTTATGCAATAATAGAAATGTAGTTTCCATGCTTATGCATAGACACCCAGTTAAAGAGAGCCGTAAAACGATTTCCTAAAATAATACCGAAAAGGTGTTTGTTTTTTCTGTATCTGTTTTAGGATTTTTTCCTGCAGTATGCTGAGCTCTTACACACTGATTCAATAGCCAGTATCTTTCCAGCAAAGACTTTGGAGATTCGAGCACATGAAAAACATGATGCAACTATATGGCTGTGTCTACACTAGCCCCAAACTTTGAATGCCATGCAAATGGCCATTTCGAAGTTTACTAATGAAGCACTGAAATACATATTCAGCGCTTCATTAGCATGCGGGTGGCCGCGGCACTTCGAAATTGACGCGCCTCGCCGCCGCGCAGCTCGTCCCGACGGGGCTCCTTTTCGAAAGGACCCCACCTACTTCGAAGTCCCCTTATTCCCATCAACTTCGAAGTTTGGGGCTAGTGTAGACATGGCCTATAAGTGCTTTGTTGAACTGGGGCAGTTAGTTAGTGGAAGCTGATGGCATTCAATGTCTTGGAAGTTCAAAACTAAGCACCTTATCCTTGCTCTGGCCCCAAGATGCCTTGTACAGGGGTCAGAGTTGCAAAAATAGGCCTTAAAATTCCTATGGACAGCTTAGGGTGGCTTCCCACGGAACATGTGATGCAGGAACCCACTGTGCACTTGTTTTTCAGGGACCCTTTTGTGTGCTCAGTGTAGGCGGTATTATGGGGGTTGGAGCAAGATTATCAGTCTTCCTGCAGCACGTACAGAGGCTTGAATAGAGAGTGATATAACATGCTCAAGCTTTCAGGCTGGCTGATTTACACTGTACGCCTCTCCCCCAGAGCAGCTCAACGGTAGCTTAAAGCTGCTGTAGTCACCTCTTGTGCAGCAAGACCTGTGCTGTACCTCTCAGCCACCGCACAGAACCTCATGTCGTCCTTTGGGCACAAGTCTATAGGATGCTGTGTACCTTCAAGTCTTGACTTGCATGTGTTTTGGTATTTTTTTCAGTGGGAGTTGAGGAAGCCGAGCATCTTGCAGGACTGGGTCTTTAGAACCCAGAAATTTGTTTTCAATGCAGAATCCTTCATTAGTTCTTTGTTTTGAGTGGTAACGTGGTTTCGTTTCTCTTCCTGTCAGTGCAGCCGTAGCTGTAGCATACATTCTAAGGCTGGAAGGGACCCCTGAGATCATCTAGTCCACAGATCACAGGCCATAAACTTCCCTAAATAATCCCTACAATACATCTTTTTAGAAAAGCCATCCACTTGAAGTAAAAATGGCTAGCAACAGAGAATCCATCAAGTCCTTTGGCAAACTGCTTCAGTGGTTAAGTACCCTCACTGTTAAAAAATCCATACATATCTCTACTCTGTTTGTCCTCTGCTTCCAGCCATTGGCTTAGGCTTTTCCTCTCTCTGAAGCCAACAGCAGTTTCAGAATAGTTTTCTTTTAAGTTCTTGGGGTTTTACCAGCAGGGGGAGCTTGCAACGTTCTACTATTGTGGGTCCTGGAAAAATGTTTGAGACTTTTTTCTGTTTTTTGTTATCAGATATTTGAAAACTGGAGCGTATGTTCTACCATATTTTTATAGTAAGTTTAAGATCAAATTTGATGGCTTAAACCACAATACTTGAGTGCTCCTTCAAAATTAAGGGCACCACATGCACAAGTAACTATCTCTAAGTAGAAGCAATACAGGTTCAATCTCCCTCATCCAGCACCCTCCGGACTTGAGTGGTCTCAGACCAGAGATTGTGCCGGACAAGAGTTGGTCAGTTCTGCCCCCATGCTGGCCTTAGCTCCCTGCCTGTGGCTTTCCAACCTCCTCTCCCCTCGTGCAGGCTGCCCAGCCGTCGGCACTCGGCCGCAGCCACCCTTCCCCAGCTGCAGCTTCCCAGGGCTGCAGCTTCCTGCACAGCCACGGCTTCCAGGGCCAAGGCTTCCTGTGCAGCCACAGTGATAAGCTGCCATTTTAGCAATCTGGGCCACTAGTCTCTGCTGCTGCTCCTGGTTTGGTGTCCCTGGCAGCTGCTACCCCATCACCCTCCTTGCAGCCAAACCAGCTGTGGCTGCCCTGCCCTGAGCTGCTGCCGCTGGTCTGGCTGGCCCATCCCCCCGTCCCCCTGCCCCCCCCCCCCCCCGGGGTCTCTCTGGTCCTGCAAGATCTGTGGTCCTGCCAGATGACAGATGCTGCCGCATGAGAGAACGCCGGCTTTGGGAGTCTTAACCTGTAATGCTATTCTCAAAATGAAAGCTTTTATATGTAGAAAACTTTACTAACTAGCAAAGTAGACCCCTGTCTGGTTGGCTTAGTGTTACTTATGGCTAATGGCTGAAAGGCTGAAGGACATTTTAGAGGTTGTGTTCAGCTGCTTTTTCAGGAAGTTTTTAGCTGGATGATAAATACATCAATTTCAGCTGAAATTTTCCATCTAGTAGCCCAAGAGGTATTTGTTTGTTTTTTCTCTCTGCAAATGGTGGATAACAATCCCTTCAGTCATGTTTGAGTCCCTAATTGTTTTAATGAAGTTTTGTGGGGTTGGGGTGCTTTGGTTTCGGAGTTTTCTGTTGCTTTTAACAAGGGCATATTTCAGACAGAAGCCATTGTCCATTAATTTGTGGCCAGCGCCTTCAGATGGTGCTTAGGTTGTCTTTGTGTCAGCCAAACCTCTCTCCTTGCTGAGGTTTAAGTTAGTGCCTTTCCCTCCTGGAAAGCAGGACTAAAAGGGAGAGACTGCCATTGATTGCACTGGGCATTGGATGAAGCTCATCGAAGCTTATTCTGTTCCCTCTGGGTCCAGTGGAAGTAAGAATGGTCTCCATATGGTTACAGTTGTAATATCCATTTAATACCACAAGGAAAAAAACTCTATTAAACTAGAACTGAGGCTCAGAAAACACATCTGTAATGTGCTTTTTGTTTAAATAGAGATCTTAGAAGGAAGTTTTAATTATTTAGAAACAGAAACCAAGGAAACTCGGAGCTAAGAGAAAAATTAAAAGAAACCAAATATTTCATAAGATGGAAACTCAGCAAGACGCCTGGGATGTCACCATCGTTCTCTTCTGTTCCTTTTCCACTTGGTCAAAAAGTCAGGGTTGCCTCAGAGCTTGTCTTAGTTTCAATCATGTAACCCTGCTTTTTCCTCCCTCGGTTGCTCAAGAGCAGGCAACACTCACTTGTGCGCCTGATGGCTTAAGGGATGGATTAAAGGAGATCCTGAGCATTGGATTAAAGGAGATCCCATTGGTGATGCTGGATAGTTCTTTGCCACAGTCCCTTATTTTTCAAATGGCATATAAAATGGCAGTGCTTCCACCTAGCTGGGCACATTTAATGATGCGTCTTAGGAACCTCCAGGAATACTTAGTCCAGTAATGATCTGGGGTTAACTCCCAAACTACAGTTAGAAATAATACCTACCTAATTGATCAAATTAGAATTAAAAGCACACCGTTGCTTAACAACTTAAGGAAAGAGGGTTATAGACTAAACTTGAATACAATCAATTAACAAAGTATACAGAAATAAATTAAACTTACCTAACTGGCATTTACCCGGTCATCAGTTTTCCTACCACCGAGTTTACTCGCAGGTCTTCAGCTGAACTGGAGACAGCGTGGTGCAGGGTGTGTGTATCAGTCCAGGCTAAGGCAACAAGCTGACCAGCCCTGACACTGAAGCTGGCTCCTGCAGCACTTTAGCAGGCACAGATAATTACAGTCCATTCTCTGCAGGGCCTCCCAGCAGCAGGCTCTAGCTTCCCAAAGCAGTTCCTGGACTGGGGAAAACAAGGCTCCACACCTGCCTTGAAGTGGGCTGCTTGATCACAGGCTACAGCCAGCCTTAGCCTCCCAAAACACAGAGACCACCATCTTCTCTCCCTGCCTGGCAGAAAAGTCATTTCCTTCCCTTTTTCCCCAAGGTGTCATGGGAGTGGTAGTTTCCAGAGCCAGACTGTAGCACAAAGGATCCTCCCAGTAAAAGTCAGAGGCTCCTATGGACAGAGGGACCCACAACCAGATGTGTTAGAAAAACTTACATTTGGAAAATGACTCACTTGTGAGGTTTCTAGAGGCCTGCTGCTTAGGACGGTGTGCTTTTGAGGCTTGTGGAAGGCATCTGATTCATACAGCTAGTAGTTTGGGAAATATATGTGTGGGGCCAGTGTACCCAGCTCACACCACCTCTTCTCATCTAAATGCCATGATGTCATGAGTAAGTCCTAGGAGGCTTGTATACACTCACTGGAGGTATAAGGTCACTAGTCTAATTGGTGCCTTGGTAGGAGCCCCTCACTTAGGAGAGCAGGCATTCTGAGTTGAAGGTTGGTGATCACCTTAGCTCATTAGGACTAAAGGAGATGACAGGGTAGGGGGAAGCTGGAGTCCATCTGCTTATACAGTGCTCTGTTGGTGGTGGTGATATCAGCTGCCCCTCTCCATTTGCTAGTACACATGGCCACATATTGTAAATCCTCAAATACCTAAGGCTGTGTCTATATTAGCCTGGGAGATTGACTGGCTCAGGATCGATCATCCAAGGTTCAGTTTCACACATCTGATTGGGACACACAAAATCAGCCTCTCAGGGGCTGCAGTTGATGCCTGTATTCCTCGCAAGACACGAGGAGTAAGGGAAGTCAAAGGGTGAAACTCTCCCATTGATCTTATTCAGTAGGGACAGCCAAGTAAGCCAAGTGCAGATAGGTTGTTCTAGCTACACAATTGTTGTAGATAGAATTATCTGTCTTCAGAAGACTTACTTTGCCTAGTGTGACATAGCCTTAGTCTTCCATGTCAGAGGATGGAAGAAGGAGTCTGTAATGGGGTTTAAGAAGATATCCAAGAACGTTCCATTCTCCTCTGCTTCTTCCTCTTGAGGGGGAAAAAATGGGATCAGAATTCCATTCTGATGTAGCAGGACACCAATTCTCTCTCACTCTCTCTCTGTGAACTTTTCACAAAGCTAGAGGATTGGCTTTCAGGCTTGTTGCCGCAAGTAGAGGTAAACTGCTTTGTGCCACAATGGAGTTGAACTTCACAACTCTCAGGACATGTTTTGGATATGGTTGGACAATGGAACTGGGGAGTTAAAGAATAAACTGGAGAAGATTAAAACAGAACAGGCCTGGAAGAGGGTCAGAGGAGGGAATTCCACCTCCCTGTTAGCTCAGCCTCCTGTGCTGTGGTTGGCATGAAAAGATTTGGTGCCTGAGGATTGCACACTGCTCAACAATTCTAAAAATAGGAGGAAGCCCTTGTGTAGCAGCATTTCTCTTCCTTTAAGGTAATCTGTTACACAAGGCTGCTGTAATTTGGCTTTCAGCAGTAATGACTAGTTATGCCAAAAATGGATAATAAATAAAGTCTAGACAAATGTAGTGTGTTACCAGAGGCAGCCAGCAGATGCTTTGTGTAAACCTCAGTCTATTGCTAGACAGATTAATTTTCAGTATGCTTTTAATTTTCAACGCCTTTAAGCAAACATAGTTAAAATAAAAATCCTTTATCAATTTGGGCTTCTTCAGAGAGTGTAACAAAGAACATTGGTTTCCCCTCTGTTCCAAAGAAGGGTGGAACTTGTCCCTCTTAAGAGCCCCAGTTGTGATCCCTGAATCACCATGTAGTTTACACATATTGAAGAGCATCTCTGGAGTACTCCATAGTTAATCCTCTTCAATTATCATAGTACATTGGATAATGTCAATAGAGGGAAAACAGAATGGTAATAAAATGCAGATAGACCTAAGGGATGGAAATAGAGTTCCCCCAGCATTGTGTGTTGAGAATATGGTTATAATTTGATTTTTTTAAAAAAAGAAAAGCCTCTCTTTTCTATAACAAGTCTGGATGTTCTGAAATATGTGGATCCTAGTATCTTTTATTTAGATTGCATGCTGCATATTGAAGAGCTGCACCACTGCTTTGCACTTGGAATAGTGATAGAATCTTAAAAATCAAGCTTTTCCTTTCAAGTAAAGCAAAGTAGTCTCGCTGACAAAAAGAACAGAGAGGTCAGCAAAGCTTGTCCTTGATAGAAAAAGAAGCCTGCGCTGATACTTCTTTGAAACCTGAATGGTAAGCTAAGCTGTCCTTGATTCGTGGGAGATGTGATTGAGCTTTTCACTCATTACAACTGCCACCAAGCAATTCTCTTAAACTAATAGTCTTCCACGTTGCTTAATTGAGGAACAGGACTTGCTAATGAATTTTCATGAGTTTATTGCTCCTGGCATTTTTCACTGTAATGCAGTCAGGATATTGTATTAAAAATGTATATCACCACAGAAGCAGTTTTGTAAAGCAAGCTTTAATACAGCATCTGCTTATTTGAGCCTTGGGGATGCAAAACAAAGGCAAACTGCTTACTGTTTGAGAAATCAGCACACCACCATGTAGAGTGCTGTGGTGTTAGAAGGAAGAAGAAATGCCACAGAGTGGGTGTAGATCAAATCGTTGTGTTGGTAATTAGAAGACAATAAGGCTACATGAAATTGAACTGAGAGGTATTAAAATCAGGTAGTAATTCTCCCTAATGCTGACTGGAAGCTAGCCACATCGGTAGGTATCCGGAATCCATTATTGTTTGCCACTATAAAAAGGTCCATTTAAATAGCTACGTGTCACCGAGGACTACTTAACCTTTGGTAGAAGTGAACATTAAAGGACGGCCTAATATATATTTTGTGTTCTGAATTTGGCACAATGCATACACATTATTTATATAGGAACATAAGAACTGCCTTACCGAATCAGACCTGGGTCCATCTAGTCCAGAAATATATCGCTGATGATAACCAGAACCAGTTGCTTCATAAAAAGAAGCAATAAACCCCACAGTAGACAGTTACAGAATGACCTACTGAAATGAGGTGTCTTGTCTGAAACCCTGTCACGTCGCACATAGCTTATTCCCTTTTGATATTTTTCCTATCCTCTCTGAAGTAATTGTCATGTCCTCATTATGCTTCTAAATGTATAGTGAGTACTACTAAATTGTTGGCTTAGGCAAATATCCTGTTTCAATGAGTTCCACATCTTGTATTATGTTTCCTTAAAGCTTTTCACCAGATAGACACTTTTCCTTTAGTTTATTTGATTTTCCCCTCTTATTCTAGGACTATAAAAGAGGGCAAATAGGATACTTGATTTACCTTCTCTGTGCTAGTCATAATTTTTATATACATTTACAATGACTCTTGTTTTTCATTTAATTTAATTTAGAAATTAATCGGGTCTCTTCATTCTCATCTCCTGTGAAAGTTATTCCATGCCTCTCATTTCCAGAATCAGAACCATGCCTGTCTGGAGAGTTCCAGAGCAGGGGATACTACTCCTTATTTAATATTTACCATTTGTTTTTTGTCCTGCCTCTTATGCATCCTGAAACTTTTGGGTTTGGACCCTGCTGTACAAGAAGAAATTTTATCACAGACCTTTTGTGTGGCCAAATAATTTTTATCAGCTGGCTCTCCTTCATTTGCTATTTTTAATAGCTACGTCTACACTAGCCCCCTCCTTTCAGAAGGGGCATGGTAATGACCGAGTTGGGAAGATGCTAATGAGGCTCTGCCATGAATATGCAGCACCTCATTAGCATAATGGCAGCCGCATGTGATTCGACAGCGCCGCTTTCAAGTTGCATGCCGTCTGTGTAGACAGGCCTTTCGAAAGGATCCCACGGACTTCGAAAGCCCTTTTTTCCTAAAACCAAACAGCATCTTCCCAACTCACTCATTACTGTGCCCCTCCCAAAAGGAAGGGGCTAATGTAGACATAGCCAATATGTTCAAAGAATTTTAATAAACAAAAGCCTAGTGTTTACACATCTTCACCAAAAATGAACCAGTCGGCCTGGCTATATGTAAGTCAGACTTTAGCTTGGGGCAAAATTTTTCTGTGAAGTTTGGGACAAATTGGACAAGTTTTGGGAAGATGTGATGCATTGAAAATTGAAGTTGGTTTTATTTCTGGAACATCATTCAATGTTTATTTATATGGGTCTTCTTATCTCCCAAATAGCTTAACCTTACCCTTGCATGAAGTAAGGAAGAGTTATTTCCTAATTAACAGCTTTCTTTTTGTTCTTTGCGTGGCTGTGATATGACCTTTATAAAATCTATATTTAGATATGGACAGTCATGAGGAGGGAGCCTCAGGCAGACAGTTACATGAGTGGGGGATAGATCCAATCTGTGAGAGCACTAGCTGTGTCAAGCTCAGGGTCTGTTGTGCAGCTTGGAGGGTCCACTAATGTAGTCACAGAGCAGGTTTTTGTGCAGTGCAAACAAAAGAGAAATTCTCAAGCTTAATTGCTCATTATCGGGAGTGGAATGGGGTGGTCATTGTCCTCTAGTGACTCGGGTAGTAAGGGATCTGAGTCTTTGTTCCACAGGTCTGGGGCTCTGAGGAGAGATTACCCTGAACATACCATAGTCAGTGGAATTTGGTACTGTGGAGATGAAACTCTGGTCTGTGCACCCAGAGACACCAACTATATTTTGGTGGGGGATAGACGTGCGGAAGGCTGCTCTTCCATGGATTTCAGGAGTTCCGAACTTGTGGGCTCCAAACCTTCTTCTATTCTGGGCTCTCACTTCCCATCTCTGAAGTGGCTAGCAGGCCTGCTTATCGCCAGGACAGCACAAGGCACTCATGGCTGACAGCCATCACTGCTTCCCAGAAGCCTAAGTGCAGTTTCCTCCTGGTGGTCCAATCTAGGGTCCCAAAGACACTAGGCCGCTCCCAAAGTACAGCACTCGGTATGGCTCCTACAAGTTTGATTCATAAGGATAGTGCTAATGACTGATGGATTGCTGAATATGTTAATCTGCATAACTTGATGCTTAAAAATAAAGCAGTGTTACACAATACCTTTGCTTTTGTGCAGAGATGAGTTAATAACACCAATGAGATTAAACTGACCTAAGTATACTAACGCAGGGGTCAGCAACACCCAGCACAGGTGCCAAGAGTGGTACATGCGTTGATTTTCGCCTGAGTTTGCTCAAAGCCATTCTACCTGTGGATTAACAAAAGACCAGCTAGTGCTACCAAGCACCACCTAAATGGTACAGCTCTGCATCTTTGTTTATTTATTAATTAAGCTGTTGGAAGTAGGACTATTAGTGACTGTAAAAAGTGTCACCAGCACTCAGACCGTACATAGAGGTCAAAAAGTCAAATTTCCACGTTGGAAAGGTTGCTGACCCCTGTACTAAGGCCATGTCTCAACCGCATCTTATGTTGTCCTTATTTATGTCACTCAGAGGTGTCAATAAGCCACCCCACTGGAGAGATATAAGTTTGCTGACATAAGCACTGGTATGGATAGTGCTGTGTTGGCAGAAGATCTTCTCCCATGAGCATAGCTACTGTGTCCCACAGAGGTGGCTTATTTATTCCTGCAGAAGACCTCATCACCCGGGCTACGTCTACACTAGCCAAAAACTTCAAAATGGCCATGCAAATGGCCATTTTGAAGTTTACTAATGAAGCGCTGAAATACATATTCAGCGCCTCCATTAGAATGCGGGCGGCCACGACACTTCGAAATCGACACAGCTCTCTGCTGTGCGGCTCGTCCAGACGGGGCTCCTTTTTGAAAGGACCCTGGCTACTTCAAAGTCTCCTTATTCCTATCTGCTCAGAGGAATAAGGGAACTTTGAAGTAGCCGGGGTCCTTTCGAAAAGGAGCCCCAGCTGGATGAGTCACACGGTGGTGAGCCGCATCAATTTTGAAATGCTGCGGCCACCCGCATTCTAATGAGGTGCTGAATATGTATTTCAGTGCTTCATTAGTAAATCAAAGTTTTGGGCTAGTGTAGACACGGCCCAGATGTATTGCAAGAGCACAGCTGCTGCATTGTGTGTATAGACAAGCCTTTATGACAGATATCCAACCCTTCCATACTCAACATCTGCACCTATATCTGCTTCTGATCAGCAGCATAACCATGAGCTTAATTCTGAAGTCCTTATGCAGGCAACTCTGTTACTGAGCTCAGCCTAATCCTGAAGTAGCTCCACTAATTTCAGCCTGTAAGGCCCTGAGCATTGCTAACAGCACATGCACTTTTTATTTACACTAAGACACAGTAGGAAACTCAGATCTATATATTCTCACACTGCAGCAAAGATCAGTTTAAAATAAAATCCACAGCTCACCTTTAAAGGTCATGGACAAGCCACTAAAGGGGAAGAAATTCTTAGTTGTCTGTTCTGAGGCAGCAGCATTTTAAGGCTAAAACGTACAGTCCATGGCCCCACTGTGCTTGGGGGCATGGGGGGAAATGCATTGCTTAAGTGTCAACGCACAGAGCAGATTACTTCTGCAGGCGCTGCAGGGAGCATGGTGAGCTGTAGCTCTTACTACGCTGTTAGAAATGAGTTCTCCTGCTGGATAGCTGCATGGGGTAGAGACAGAGCACTCTTTCCCAGGTCCATCCAGGCCACTAGTGCAGCAAGCAGCCCTTTGTCCTCCTGGACACAGGTAGCTAAATTGTTGATATGCCCTGCAGAGTTGGAGTAGGAAGTTGAGTTTTCTGTCTCCCCACAGCTGCTGTGCAGTTCAGATGCAATAATAGATTTTATGGCCATAGTGGTGTAAGAAACTGACCTCCTTTGGCTTTGAATATCTTCATGAAATTCTCTGACAATAAGTCAGAACCCTGCTGGTGTGAAAGGGGCTGCCATCTTTCTCATTTGACCGGGCATACCGGAAATCTAGTTTAAAAATAACACCTGCAGTACCTCAGGACTCCATGCATTTGAGTGGGTTGAATGGTTTGACTTTGCCATGAGTATAGAACTTCCTATACTTGTATTTTCAGCAAAGGGTTTTTCCTATTTGAAATGTGGCTGTATAAATCATTGCATCATAAATTAATACGTCTATCCAGTAAGGACTGTAGGGTTTTTAAGGACTTGATTATGCTAACCATATAGCATGCCGAGGAGCCCAGCCTGATAAGGAAAAGTTCCCCTAGAGGAAGGAATGGCTCAAAGATCACAAATTGGGGTGCCTGGTTTGGGGTGCTCAGGTAATGATGTGAATTTCAGAAGTGTTAAGCACCAACAGCTCTGATGATCTGTAGGATCTGCAGAAGCTCAGCACCTCTGGAAAGCAGACTGCTCAGTTCGATGCTGTACAGTGGATTTGGACGCCTAAAGCTAGGCAACAAGATCTGAGGAATTTTTGCCATAATGTCTTCCAAAAAATGTTAAAGAAGGCCTTATCTCCACTATGCAGTGGATCATTATGTCAGTGATCAATCCACCAGCCATCAATTTATCGAGTCTACATAAGACTCAATAAATCAATCTCTGAGCTTGCGCCTATCAATGATGGGACTCTACCAGGATGAGAAGAATAGCCAGTGTTGATGGGAGCGCAGCCTCCGTCAACCTTACCACATGCAAGATGTCACAGTAGACATGTCGACTTCAGCTATACTGTTTGTGTTGCTGAAGTAGATTGACAGTGCCAATAAGTGTAGATAAGGCTGAAGAGACATTCTCCGACTTCATTCTGCCTTAAAATGCAGGTTGGAAATGAAGGGGAAATAGCATTGTGCTGCTTGTTTAGCATGGTTTTAACTGCTAAACCTCTTCCAGCTTAGCCCCTCCTGAAGCTCTCACGCCTTTCAGTGTCTAGCTTGAACTAGCTTCTTTCCTTACCTGGAAAAAAGTGGAATGTGGTACTTAGTCTCAAGCCTTCAGCTGAGGTAGTGCAGAGCTGCACTGAGGCAGGATGAGTACAGTACAGCTTGCTCTAGTGCAGAATGAAATATCCTTCCATGCTGCTCCCTGTCCATGGGGCAAGTGCCAAAAGCCGGGTTCAAAGTGTTCCCATGAAATCACCCCACGGAAGAGGCAGGGAGCAAGGCCATGGCTATTTTGGCTCCAGGAGATCAGGAATGAGTAAGGATTTGTGCTCAGTGTTGCACAGGGGTGGGTATTGTGTGTTGCATATGGACACGGTGGTGTGTATGGATGGGGGGAATGAGGCTTTTTGCTCAGGCCCCTAGCTCTGCACAGATGAGCAAAGGCAGTACACAGCCGAGCACCATAGGTATATGATTACGGTGGATATGATCAAGGGTGTAAACAGAACATTTGTGAGTCAGATGCCAATGTGAGGAGGGGGATAAGTTTTCAAATGAATGGCTTTGTTATGCTGAAATCTGTAGAAAGCAATTCTGTTCTGGAGATGAACTCTAAGCGTGGCCTACGAAAGCTCATGTTACTAGAAGATTTACCCAGCGTTCCTCAAGCCCTTAATTCAACTAAGTTTAATTTTTTAATTCATCATTGCTTTGGGCTGGGGCTGGGGCTGGGGCTGAGGGGCTCAATGTGCAGGTTGTCCCAGGGAAGGACTGCCCCAGCCCTCTCTCACCACAGCAGCCTGGGGTTGGGTGAGATGCACCTCTCCATGGCTGCTGCAGCTCCAGCAGGGGGAAGGATGCATGTCTGCTAGCTGGGGCTCTACCCAGCCATAGAGAAAAATGCAGCAACCAGTGCGCTTTCCCCTCACTCTCTGATGATGGAGAACAGCCAGCAATGCCCCCATGTGAAGCAGGGAAGAGCTTCAAACCCCACCCCGCAACCTCTCTAAAGGGTGCTGGGGGCGTGCAATGCTCAGGCCCAGGCAATCTCATCTGCCTGCAGACCCTGTCCTTTTCACCTGTGGTTTGACAAGAAGCAGTCCCATTCCATGCACATCCCATTATCTTGGCACAATCAAGCTGTTACCTGGCTGTAAGTTATGATGAGAGGAAGCTGTGTCCTGAATTGGTGGTCTTACTTCTTATCGTTTAGGAGTAGTTTTTGAACAAACAGAAGGACAGCCAGAATGACAAGTGGAGTCTCTCAAATGCATAGGCAATTAACATAGATAATCACAAGAGTCCTCTACAGTCCACAAAAAAAGGCTCTGATGACTCAGAAGCAAAGGAAATCATTGTTAGTCATGCACAGATAAGAATTCAAAAGGGATTCCAGCATGCAGAGAAGAATCAAAAATGCTGCAGGAAGTAACAAATGAAATTGTTTCTCAGTGTGGATGGTTTTATAGGAGGAAGAGAGACTAACATAAGCATTATTATTTAAATAATTGGAATGAAGTGGTGTCTTATATGGACGCAGTGTAAACAATGCCAAAAGGGCCCATGGGTTGGTGATCTACAGACTAACGCTGGAGTGGGTTGGCTTAATCCTACACCAGAATTCAGGACAAATTGGAATAGATGAGGTTGAGTTTTCATTCTGCTTCTACTGATGGATAAATTAAAATATGACAGTGTAGGATGGAAATTTCTGAGACAACCTCTTCCAAACAGGCAAACTTCTCTCTGTTTAGTTTTAAGGGCATTTTCTTATAAAATAAATAGTATCCGAATTAGGATTCTACTATTATATTGCTCTTTGATATTTCAAGTGGTAGGTTCAATTGTATGCAATTTTCTCTTTTTTTTTGTAGCATTTTTGTGCATTACTAAATAGCAGGTGTGCTTACATGTCAAGGATGTACAATCCATCTGCATATTGTTCCCAATTCTTGAATGAGTTCTGTGTGAATCCACTTGCAGCTTACCGTAGGATGTAGGGGGTACGTTGTTTATGAATGGCTTTTGTATAATTCTGAATGAATGGTGCTATCAGAAGGTGAATCTATTCTTTTATTGGCTTGAAATGATGACTAAATCTGCTGCATATTTTAAATGAGGGATATTTAACACAAATGTAACTATTTTTCCCATATAAAATTCTGTTACATACCTTCAAACTGATGTCTGTCGTTTCTGCTGGAGGACCAATTGCTCCAGAAATGTATAGACAAATGATCCCAGTGCTTCCATATCTAGGAAGTAACTTAAACCAGTCAAAAATTTTCAGCAGGAATTTCCACTAGTGCACATAGGTGGTTTTGTGTCGCACATGTTTCCAGAGCTTGATTGTGCCTTATATGACTATTCCAAGGAGTTACTCTTTCCAAATTAGAAGAAAAAGCACATAATTTCAGCTGCAATATTAAAGTATTTAAAAAATGCCTAATATATGGGCACCAATCAGAAGCTGTATTTACAAGCAACTTCTACTTTGCAAGCAAAATTGAGGTAGGCCATGCAGCTTCTGTAAGGAAGATCTTTAATATTTGGGGCCCTACTGTTACAGATCCAGTAATAACACATATATCCTTACGTACAGAAAGGAAATGAGCCTTAAAAAGATGCCGAAAGAAATGCATTGTACAATATTCTTTGTTTTCAATCCTTTTCCGATTACTCTTTTTCCAATCTTCTTTCTATTCAGGTTTTTTTTTTCTTGTTTTATACATACTTCGTTTGAATGCTCTAATGCTTGGATGTAATATGCATATCAAAAAACTGGCACTTGAGACTGGTAAAAGGATATAGAGCCATAGCTGGAGTCAACATTATCACCATCCAGTATGAGACGACTTTGAATATGGCTCCCATATTCTTCATGAAAAGATGACAAAATACAAAACCACTGCAGCTCACGTTACCTGGCCCTTTGCTGGCTCTCCCAGCAGCGAGGCCATGGGCTGAATAGGCACAGTGATTGAATTTCTCTTTCACCTAGAGGTGATCCCTCCATGGGTCGGATACAAGATCTCAGGGTCTTCAGTGGCCATTGACTCAGGCCTCAAGTCAAGGAGGGAAATAGGCAGGGCTGGGCTGTGTAAGCAAATCTGTGCATCTCATTCAGTCTGTACAGTGGGCTTCAGGCCTCACAGTTTTCAATCAAGCATCCTTCATGAGCAGTAAATGCTCTGCAAAATAATTAGTGTTTAAGTGCACTGAGATTACAAACACCTGCTCTATATTCATTAAGGAAAATAGGGAGTTGGCAGAAATGAGAGGAGGTCAGAGGCATTTGTAGCAGAGGTGTTGGAGAAAGAGAGTGAGAGCTTGAATAAAGCAGGATTTGTTTAAGAGAAGGGGCCCTAAAACCCAGTGTGGGGTTTTTTTTTTGTTTTGTTTTCTTTTTTAAACAAAGAGGAGCTGGTACTCAGCTGTCCCTCTGCTCCATCTTAGCCAGTCCCATGGCTGGGGAAATCGAGGTGCCAGTACTCAGTAGCAGCAAGTACCTGCACACAAAAAAACACTCCTAAAACCCAAACTTGAATTCAGTAGAAATCAATAGATGTTGAGTTTGTGCAGCATCTTGAAAAAAAAAGTAACATTTCGTTCAAAGCCTCTTTTCAGTTGCCTGTACTTAGCTTTTACTGTGCTTTGTATCTGCCATTTGGGTTGTTTATACTTCAAAACTAATCTGCAAATTGCTCACCCTGGTTAACCTCTGGTTGATACTCTTGTTGACAAGTGAAGAGGCGTGGGGGGCAGGGAAGGAATGCTGGAAATTATTCATATGGGTGGTGGTAAATATCACTTTCAGCTCATTGTTACACTTATGTGACATAACATGCTCCTATGACTCAAAAGTGCGATTTTTTTCATGGCACATAGTAAATGTGAAGTGGTGACTGGTTTTATATAGAGCAGTGTCAGATCTCCTGCAAATGTGTCATGCAATTTTATTTTGAGAATGAGAGGTCTTGGATGAGAGCCCTGAATTTCTAGCAAATTTATTCCATATATCTAGGGTGAGATGTCCCTTTGGGTCACGCCGCCCCCCTGTTTTGTTTGATTCTTTACTATCATGACATTAGTCGCAGAGAGGCAGCTGTGTAAGTCTGTACCTTCACAAAACAAAACAAAATAGCAGTCCTGTGGCACTGTAAAGACTAACAAAACAGTTTATTAGGTGATGAGCTTTCATCAACCAGACCCAGTCTGAAGAAGTGAGTCTGTCCCATGAAAGCTGATCACTTAATTAATCATTTTGCTAGTCTTTAATGTGCTACAGGACTGCTTTTTTGTTTCGTGGCATGACACTGGATTTCATTACAGAGCATAAGCAGAGAACGTAGATGGCTCCTGAAGCTGTAAAATAATTTACCGCATGAGGGAAAATCCCTTTCTTAAATATACTGTGCCTGATCTTCAGCTGATGTCAAATGAGGCCAAAGAAACAGTGCCAATGGAAGCTTAGGATGTGGCCCAGTGAGCGAGCTGGGCCATGGCATCTCTTGCTGTGAAACAGCTTCTCTAAAAGCCCGGTCCTGTTCCCATTAAAATTCATGCCAGAACTCTCACCGATATCAGTACGGCAGGATTGGACCCTTGGCCATTATTAATGTGGTGATCAATGCAAGAGTATGATACATATCCCAAACTGGGCACAAAAAGTTATCTTCAGGGGACCTGATTTTCAGAACAATACTGTGGAGTGCTCTGAAAACCAGGGTCTGATAAGTTGTTAAAGTTGGGCCACTAAAATTACTTTTCACTTGAAAATGTAGGCTGTCCTTTTCATTCTTGTCAATCTCATGAACTGATTAATACTAACAAACGACATCCCTGAATACAGTGTCTGTTTCTATTCTTGGTTAATCAGGTGTTACATCTAAATACAAGATAGAGTTGCTGTCGACTTACGAATGGGTTACATTCCAAACACCTGGTCATAACTCAATTTGGTTGCAGGTTGGAAATACCCTTTTACTGTAATCCCTCGAGGTATGCGAGGGTTGTGTTCCATGCAACCCTCGTGTACCTGGAATTTCGCAGAAATCGGGGAGGACTTGGGCTGGGGCTTTGAGGGGGCTAGGGGAATTAAGCCTGGGCTGGGTTAGGGCAGCAGGGGTGGTGGGAGGGTGCAGTTGAGCTGGGGTGTGCAGGGGGTTGGACCCGGGCAGCAGAGGGTTGGGGTGGGGGTTGAGCCCAGCCAGGGGGTTGGAGCCGGGGCTGCGAGGTGGGAGGGTAGGGGGATTGGAGCTGGAGCCCGGCATACCAGGAGTTGGGAGCCCTGGGCACAGGTTGAAGTCAGCGCCCCGTGTGCTGGGGAGTGTAAGCTGGGAATGTGGGGGAATGAGGGGTTGAACAGGGTGAACCAGGGTTGGGGGGTTAGCTGTGGGGACCTGTCAGAACCTCATGCATGGGGGGGTGAGCCAGGCAGGGGAGGGTTGAACGGGAGTGCACAGGGGCAGGGTGCTTGAGCAGGGGTATGCAGGGGGTTTGGGGCATGGGGGTTGGAGCTGGGTCCATGGCAGTTGGAGGGGAGGCCCAGGCATGTGCCTGGAGCCCCCCACGGGGGAGGTCAGCTGGGGCACACGGGGAGGAGTGAGCTGAAGGTTCGTCGTAAGTACAAATGGTCGTAAGTCAATGTGTTCGTAAATTGGGGACTACCCATAGTTAATCCACTGAAAGGTGGATTGCAGTGGTTGCTTCATGAAATACTGGCTTTGATTAGCTGATTTCTGTTTGTTGTGATGAAAAGAGAAAATGCAAACAGTAAGTTAGAACAGCTAGTTCATTTAGACCATGCTGAGCTGAGTAGTATTTGTGTTTACAGCATCATTTGTTTCCATAATGAGTAAAAATAGAATCCAGACTTAATCCATTGAAATGCATATTCAAACTCTTCTTGCTTTCAGGCCAGTAACCCTGGAAAACATGGCCAGATACTCTCAGCAATGACATTTCTATCATGCAAATCAGATTAGAAATCTGATTTTATCTATTGTGTTGGGTGGAAGAAAAATAGCTATCTTTACTGGTGTCTAATTTCAGAATAGGAATTGACTTACCTATGTGCAGCCCCTCCTGTCCACTAGTCCAGTGTGAAGTTAATCAGCATAGCGGAAGCCTTGCGTTTTCTTGCATAACTTGGGAGACTAGGCCAGAGGCTCCTTGGTGTGCTCTGCATTGTGTGTTAATGTGTGTGTACCTCAGACCAGACCCACTCAGACAAACCACCAAGAACAGGCTTTATTCTGTAGAAAAACGCAAAACAGGATCACAGTTCAGCAGTCCTGCTCCTCTGCCTGCAGCCTGTACGCTGCTTCAGCTCAGTCTCTGCTGAGACCCTGCTGGGGGCAGGGTGCACATCCTGGCAGGAACTAGGGAGTTCTCCCAGCATGCTGCAGTTTGTAGTCCACAAATTGTAGTTCCCAGGCACTGGTCCTTGGGCTACATATGCTTAATATATCAGATAATATGCAACTACCTTAAAATGACATATGTCTTATGCCGCTATGTAACAAACAGATATTCTGGGCCTCCTTTTCTACTGTTTTCTACTGGAATTAGTCCATTTATGGTCCAATCCTGCAATGATAGCAAGCAGGCAAAAGTCAGCAGGAAAGTTTGGGCAAGAACATTCATGAATAATCAGTGTCGGGGTTAGCACTGTATTCTTGTGTCTAGTGAGAGCCACAAGGATGTAAAAAGCTACCATTTGGATTCTGTAGTGCTTTACACCTATACACACCTCTTAAGCACTGATATAAACATCTACATGAGGTGTAAGGCAGCAAAGGATCAAAGTCCCACAATACACACAGTAATGAAACTAAACTGTAATCCCACTTGTCACAGGCTGTGTCTACATGATCCCACTTCGTTGAAGGGGGGGTGGTAATCATCTTGATCAGAGAATACCAATGAAGTGCGATGAATATGCAGCACTCCATTAGGCTAATTCTCCCCGTGGCAACTTTGAAGTGCTGGCATGCCATGTGGCCGCGGGCACATCGAAGTACCCACGCAACTTCAAAGTGCCTTTACTCCCCAAAATTTTGAGTGTCTATTTTATTTTGGGGAGTAAAGGCACTTCAAAGTTTGCAACTTCAAAATTGCCGTGGGCAGAATTAGCCTAATGAAGTGCTGCATATTCACCGCAGCACTTCATTAGTATTCTCCACTCAGGCTGATTACCATGCCCCCTTTGAAAAGGGGGCTAGCGTAGACACAGCCACAGAGAGATAGCCATGTTAGTCTGCATCTTCACAAAACAAACAAGCAGTCCTGTAGCACTTTAAAGACTAACAAAATAATATATTCGGTGATGAGCTTTCATGGGGCAGACCCACTTCTTCAGCTCTGGATTTAGTGCTCACAATGAACTGGCAAGAGGAATATATAACAGAGCTAGAGAACAAAAAACACCAAGTGAAATGAAAAACACTCTATTGGAACTGTAAGGCAAGGCAAATGCTAAGCATATCTGCTCTGTTCAACATATTACTTTTGTATAATGTTAATTTGGAGTCGCTATTTTTAGCAGTAATTAATCTGTTATAGTATAGGTATTTGTGCTGTTAAAAGGAATTGGGACATTGTCTGAACGCCAGTGTAAATCTTGACTTTAATAGGGTTATGCCGCATACAAACAATGGGGTGACTTCTGACTCAGAAGAGCAAGCTGGCCATCTGCTTTGGAAGCCCCAGAGACTGACACATTTAAGTTTGTTCTGAGTTTTCTATTTTTACTGGGGTGGAATTGGAGATCTACCACTGGGGTTAGTGAACCAATCTGTGATAAATACCCACTGGTCCCATCCATGTGACAAGAAGCCCTTAGTTTTCTGCCACTTACAGGGACATCGCACTGGACTACGGCATTTATTACCAGTGCAGGAGAGAAAACAGTTCTCTCACTGTGTTAGAAAGCAGTGTTTTAAAGACACCATTCTGCCCAGTGGCTGAATTGTGACTGTAGAAGATAGTGATTTCTCTCACACCAAGAGACAAGTTGAGCCCACCACTGTTATTATTCCCCATGTGAGGAAGAAATTTATAATTAGGTTTGTAGTGGAGAGATAGTGCAGAGGATCATATCTATCCGGGAAGGACTAGAATTGCATTAAGGTTATCCCCGTCCTTGTGGGAATTATAAATGACTAGAATATTGTGTTACTCTTTAATTAGGGCTAGCATGAAAGGGATGAATGGACCTCTTATCAGATTGTGACAAGGGGGGAAAATTCACTGATTAATAGACCTGGAATTCTAGCAAGACAATAGGCCTTTTACACCTGTGGGATAATTCCTGTGTTATTACCAGGCATTTTAATGGGCTCAAAGGCCCCAGGCCTTGTGCTAGATGATGTACAGAGATAGTCTTTGCTGAGCATAGCATAGATGTCATCTTCAAAGCCTTACATAGCTCTGTCTCCTGATGTTATCCTCCCTTGACCAGTTTGTGTTGCCCATGTGCCCTCTGCTCCATCTGTCTCACCCAGAGTTGTCTGCCCCACACCAGTTTCTTGGCATAATGGCCAGTGTACCATCTTTTACACAATCCTGTGTGTGGTTCTTGCAGTTCGTTGCCCGGACTGTACCCTGCCCACATTTGTTTGTCTTAAAGATCCATCTCTTCCAGGCTGCTTCCAGTGAATCAAGTTCCAAATTATGGTACCCCTTCCCCAAACCTCTCTCCACCCATCTGTTCTTATTCCATGAGCCTTGGGGCAGGGACCATACGTCCTGAGCATTCAGAAGGCGCCTCATGCTAGCTGAAATAAGCAAAACACAGTAATGGTAGCAGCTTCTGATAGGAGATGTGCATGACTTTGTGACCTGGAAAATCTGCCGCTCCTCTTGCATTTCACAACAGACACTACCTAGGTCCTGCAAACTCACTCCTGCATTTTTCACATTAGAAACTGGTCCTTTGTCTTTGTTTGTAGGATAACTGCATGTAGACTACATTTGTGGGCACAAGTTCCCTATGAACTCTTGCAGCAGAATTGTAATGGAACAAATGCTAATTGCTTTGGAAGTCAGAAAGGACTAAGCAACCTGTAATTGAGGTTCTCTTAATGCTGTTTTAAACAGACCCATTATCATAGTAGCATCTTCCCCAAAGCCTACAAATTTCATTATCCTATTACAAAAATTAACATATTTCAGCTGATAAGCTGCTGGCACACTCAAAAACTTGCAATAATCCAGTGGATGAAGCTCCTTCAAAACCTGCTCTCTCATTAAAGGTGATTTGCACTATGAAGGAAATAGATATATAGAGAAACTACAATTAAAGTGCCACATTATCATGTTCTAAAGTTTACAGTATCTTGAAGCTAAGTACACAGTATTGTCATTAGAACTTTGAGGAATTTTTCTGATTTCATTAGCATAAATTAAAAACTTAACTAGTGAATTTCAAGTCTGCATGGTGTATTTAAGTCTGTTATTCATGTAAGTCAAGCTAAGAGAAATCTCGTATCTGCTTCAGGGGGCTGGTTCTGAGGGAGAGAAGCTCATCTTTGTTATGCAAAAAATTAATTACTCCAAAATGGACCGTGCAGAAGTAAATGATCTTTTTTTTTAAATCAGTGTAGATTTAATTGGCAGGTGGAGCAAGTGCGTGCAAAGTTGAAGTCACGGGAGTGGTGCCAGTTTATGCCAACGTGTGAATTTGGAGCACAGAAGAGAAGATGAAAAGAAGAAATTTATAAAATGTCGTTGTCTTGGGGGAAATAATGTCTTTTTTTTTTTTTGATCTCTTTTCATTTGAGCAATGACTCAGATAAAGCTCTTTTAATAGTGATAAAATTGGGGTAATGTACTGTTTCTTGGGCACAAGTTTAACAGATGAAAAAATTATTTATATTGCAGTGAAGAGTTACAGACATCCGACTCATTATCAGGTGACTGCCAAGAGAAGAGAAGGTGTGCCAAGCCAATTACAGGTTCCCTGCCGTAATGGAGCTTTGAAGGGCTCATGCTAGAACAATACGGAACATTTAGTATGATATTAAATAAAACCAGTGAGTGATGGGTCATGCGGTGAAGTGGTTTCCTGAAGCGGGAGAATTGGAGGTCTTTCTATGTATGCTTTCCAAGATAGTGGGCAGCCCAGCAAAAGGTCAGAAGTTGAGACAAAGGATGGAAGAAGAGTGATTTGGAGTGACAACAAGCAGATCAGAGGGTTGAAGGCAGAGGTGGTAGGGAGCCTTGTTATGAAGAGCCTTGTAGATAAAGATTAGGCTGAAGTTTTCAAAAGTGACATGACTTTGCATGCCTCAGTTTTTGAGACCCTAATCTGGGCCCCTTGAAGGGACCTGATATTTTGAAAGCAGGTCACTGATTTTAAAAAAATCACATACACTAATTTAAAAAAAAATCATTTACTTCTCACAGCCCATTTTTGGAGTAACTAATTTTTTGTGTAATAAAGGTGAGCTTGTCTCTCTCAGAACCAGCCACCTTAAGCAGATATGAGATTTCTCTTAGCTTGACTTACATGAATGACAGACTTAAATACAACATGTAGACTTGAAATTCACAAGTTAAGAAAAGTTTTTAATTTATGCTAATGAAATCAGAAAAATTCCTCAAAGTTCTAATGATAATACTGTGTACTTATCTTTAAGATAATTTGGGCCCCTTGAAGGGACCTGATATTTTGACGGCAGGTCCTCAGCACTTTCTTCTGTTTTTTAGGCATTTCAAGTTGAGCCCTGAGAAACTAAAAGCCCCAAAATCACTGTTAGCTTATGGAAGATCTCGGTGTCAACTTTTATGTTGCAAAAGAGAGGCAGGCAATGCAGAGAGATTAAGGAAGAAGACTTAGCACGGCAAAGAAGATGGATCACTTTGGTGGCAGCATAAGATGTGGACAAGTAATGTCATTAAGCTGAGATGGCTGTGTTATATCTAGGCATTTTCTTTTGAGTATTTTTTTTTTGGTGGGAGGGGGGTTAATGACAATATTTTATTTTACCAACAAATCAGGCAGCTCAGATTAGAAAAACTGCACTATTGCCTACTGTCACCTCTTTAACAGGTCATCCACTAGAAATGCCAAGAGTTTATCGTTTAGAAACATTCTGTAACCTTCTGTGTCAGAACTTCTCATTCCCACTTCATGCACAGAAACTTTTGAGGGGTGGAAAATACTCACTACTGTGTGCTTGCCAACCTTTGCTCTGCTCTGAGAATCCTGTACTGATTGCACCTTTTAGAAGGAGTTGCAAAACTCCTAAGAAATCTTACCCATGTGTACCACTGGGAAATACCACTGGTAACAGGTGGATGTTAAAGTGCTTATGCTGTTTAATGGACCCTGTATAATTTGCTGCCTTGTTAGTCCATCAATGACTTTCCATATGCTTTTAGCAAATTATACCTTGATGGATGTTAGGCATGTTGGACACTTTGTTTGTTTGTTTGTGCTGATTGCGTACACCTCAGAGGTAACCTAGGTGCCATTATGTGGACTTAGCTTCCTGATATATTGGTCAAGCTGACTACAGGCTCACATTCATCAGGCTGAGTCAAAGGCAGAGTGAGGAGACAGGTTTGCATAGTATTAATGATCTGATACTGACAGTTTGTATCAAAACTGTCACAGCAAGGACACAGCTGGGAGTAAGAACGAAGTCAGCCTCAAGCTTGAACCTAATGTTTCTTATCAGGCAACTTGCAAATGCAACATCACAAAATGTAATTACACCCTATTCGCAGAGGTCTCATGAAAAATGTATTGTGTTAGACATTTTTTCTTCTGCAGAGCCAAACTCTGACATTTGTCTTTATGATGAAATAAGAGATATGGGTAGATACCCATGTGCAGATTTCTCTCTTTTTTATTATATATGCATAGAGAAATGTGTAGTTCTGTGTATATGTACAGAATATTATTTCATTGTGCCAGAGATGGTACATTTTCCTGATAATTTGCTAGGGTGATACTTAATCTCAGAAATGACCAAGAATATCCTTCTAAGGCCTCTTCAGCACCCTGAAATGTCTGCTAAATCCAGGGACTAATTTTACTCCCCAGGATGAAATCCCTGCCTCACTGGGAGAAAGAAGGTTGGCTGTGTGGCTCGTTCTCTCTTTTACACCTCTCTATGTCAGTTCTTTTGCAGTTGAAGCTGGAAAGGCCAGGAAAGGAATCGTGCTCTGTGGCATTCCTACTCCCTTGCCCAATCTGACAAAGATTGTAGGACAGGTTAAGCCAGTTCCCTTACTGCTGAGTGAACTACTCTACCTGAGGAAGTCTGGGGGACAGCAGCAGTCATGGTATGATGTGAGCATAATTCCAGGAGCTCTTATGGAAGCCTGGTGAGAGGCAATGTCCCTGTGGGAATAGACTTGGCCTTCAGTGGGTAGCTAAAGAGCAGCAGTTTGGAGGGAGCAGAATCCCGTTTCACTGACAGGATAGATAGACAGAAGTTCAGTGGACTTCTGAGCCCCTCATGTGGGAATAATTTGGCCCACAGTTACTATTACTGTAGCAGCGAGAGACCCCCCAATCAAGAACATAGGCCTGGTACATACACCTAGGACAGTACCAGAACCCTTATCCCGAACCTTTGTCCCCATTTTACACATGTAACTGACATGCCCTAGGTCATGCTGGAAGACTTGTGACAGAAGTAGGAACTGAAAGCACATTTCTTTAGGTCTACTCCAGCACCTTGATGACCTTTTCATTTTTCCTTCCTTCCCAGTATTTAAAAGAGACACTGTCCTTGGAAAGCAAAACAAACCCAAAAATTGAGATAGTAGTAAGGGAATGAGAAAAGGTCACTTGTCCTCTTTTATCACCTCATTGTCCAAAGATCTAATTACTTCAGTGGCTTTCAGTCAAGGAATTATTCCACACAATTTACCTTATCCATTTAAAATTCTTTCCAAATATTATTTCTCTAAATTAAAAAAAATGCTTTCCGTCGGGTCTTCTGCACCTATTTTTGAAATCTGTACATATTTTAATCGCAATAACAGCAAGCATTTTTCATTGTTCTAATAGCTTATGAATGCTAGATAAATATGAGGTGTTAGTATCTTTGATTCCAAAGTGCAGTAAAAGCTCTTCACAAATTTAAGATGACTTACACATTTCACTTGGCAGACTTCAACCACAATTGATATACAGCTGCCTAAGCGGTGAAATATGGTGCCTATTTAAGGACACAAAGCACCTCTGAAATCTGTTTAGGGTATTGCCAAACTCGAACATTCATGAACCAGGAGTCAGAGCCGTCAGATTATGCCATTGTTTAAAAAATAATACATTTGAGGGTTTTTGTATTTGCTTCATGCTTTCTCAGACTTTAGGATAAAGCTTGCTTCATATTTCCAAGCTTTTCTTTGCAACTTTGAAGGCTAAAAATTTACTTGAAACAAAATGAAATCTGAGCTCCAGAAAGCTTGCTTCTGGCATTTGGGGATTTCATAAATCTGTCAAATATTACAAAACTCCTGAGAAAACTGCAAAAAAAACCTGGCGACCCCACACTGAGGGCAGGGTGTGAAGAAAGCTGTGATATTCAGCTGGTACAGTAGAAGAATGACAGAATGCAATTACCCAATCTGGCTTGGAAATTGGGATTATTACCACCATTGGGAGGAACAGTGACACTGGGCTCTCTTACCCAAAGTGCCCTGGGAATTGGATTATTTTCCCCCAGTAAAGTCTGTCCCTCTGCTTTCTGAACATGGCCCACGAATCTTATAATATTTGGCATTTTTCCTGAAGAACCACTCCTGGAGGTTTGTGATTAAGGAAGGACCTCACCTTCCATCTTAAAAGTAATTTTATAGCCCTCCTGGTTGCTTGAGAGAAGCTTGAAAATGTTACCTAATAAAGATATGTACCTCTTTTATGGCACTTTTCCATCAGTAAATCTCAAAGCACTCTACAAAGGTAGCCTGGGTCGTTATCCTCATTTTACAGGGGTGGGGGAGGGAACTGAGGTAGAAGAGCAGCCTGAAAGCTTAGAAACTGGAAAGGAAATAAGTCATTTGGAATTTGTTTTATCTTTTTAAAAAAACTCAAAATTTTAAAGCAAATTAATAATTTTTAGTGCCAATTCATGACTTTTGAATGCTCAAGCTGGGCAGCACTGGGCAGTGGTTTTTGCTTTTGAGTCCCTTTTCCTCTCTTCCGTCTCTTTTCAAGCCTCTGAAAATCTAATAAAATTAACATGTTTTTTACCAGGTTCACCCCAGGTAACTACAAAGAATGAAAACTACACAAAGGGGTGTCAACCCTGGCCACTCAGGCTAGTCTCAAATTTTTCAATACTAGTTATGGAAATGCTAATTTTAAGGACTCAGTCCAACGCTCACCAAAGTCAAATGAAGTTTTTCTGTTGGTGGATCTGGTCTTAAATTCAGCTACTCTAATTGCTTTGAATCATCTTTTTGAAAGAATATTTGTATCATATATTTTCTGAAACTTCTTGAAGTTAGTTCCTTGATACAAGACAGTTGTCCCAACATTATACCAGTAATGAAGGAGGTCTTTGTTAGAACAACTAACAATACTTTCTGAGAGAGCAAGAGAGAGTAAAAAGACAATGAAGAAGAAAGAGACATGAAACCTGAAAGACACGGTAACAAAATACGTGTATCAAGGCTAAACTCTGTATATGAGATGTTGCCATTTTAGTGGCACTCTTATGTAAGAAGTATTTGAAGAAAATTTTGACAAGGCAGAAAACTAAATGAATGGAAACATTATCATTTCTCATGGTAACTTTGGTGCCATGGAGATTATGATCAGACTCTAGTTTAAAAGGTTTGCAGACTTTCAACAGATCACAAGGAACATCACACTTTGGGATGTAACTTTTATTCATTCATTTCACTGAGTACTGATATGCACATAGATCCATTTGTTACAAGCATCACAGTGCTGGCAGTAGCCTGAGGTTATTAACAACGGGTCTCCAGACAATATAGAGAAGGTTGGCTGTACATAGTTCCAACCCAACTGTCAAGTAATACTTCCTTAGATCTGAGTTGTACATTATACTTTGAACAAAGACATGTGGGGCTTTTGTTAGCCTCCTGCTTTTCAGTTTATGAAAGACACTTCAGAAGAATGTTCTTTATCTTTTTATTCCTATAGATGTACTTCAGAACTATTCAAGGTGGATTTTTAACACAGAAATAAACTAAATGGTGTGTGTATATATAATAGCCACAATACTTGTCACTGTCAGATCTTTGATTTTTAAAAGTTGCAAAAAGTGTGATTGCCCCATCCTTCCGCCGCCATGAACTTCAGTCCATTGGAGTTGATCGGAAATCACAAACCCCACTCTTTTCCGAACTCTTAAAGCTGTTGACTCAAGCACACTTCTAATTCTAGTACTAATTTGAGTTAAAAGTATTAACCTCTTGTCTGTCATCTCACGTAAGTACGCCCCCACAGACTAGTATTCTGGGGATGGTACAGTAAGAGACTGTCCAGGTTTGACCTCTCCGGTTCCGCAGCCTTGGGATCTGAGTGGTCTGCAAGGAGGGAATTTGCCAGATCAGGAGAGGTCCCCTGCCATCAGCTCCCCAGCCTGCATACTACGTACCTTACCACAGCTGGCTCCATTTCCAGCCCTGACTACGCCCTCTGCCTCCACCCTTCCCCTTCCTCCAGCTCTGGCCCTTCAGATGCTGGCCCTGGCTGGTCCACCTACATCCGGAACTGACCCCACTGCCACCAGCTTCAGTTCTGGTTGGGCTTGCCAGATGCCAGCCCTCACCAACCTCCCTCTCTGTGGTCTCACCTGCTGGACTGCTGGATGATAGCTATCCTGCTACTGGGTCCTGGCCCCAGGACTCTCTGGTTCAGGAACAGGACCATAGGTGTTGCTGGACCAGAGAGTCCCAGTTTAGGGATGTACAACCTGTATCACAAATTGTGAGTTCCTGAAGTCTGAGATCTTTGGAGAGAGTGTGAGATTTGGAAATTGATCCACAACTGGCTTGAGAATATCCCTGGTGTCAAGAGCATTAGTGTGATTTGTTCTCCTCTGTATGGTGCAGTCATTAGATAGGCTGCTGCTGTGTTTAGAACCAGATGAATTATCAATGTGAGCCCAAAATAGGAAGGACTGCAGTGGTCAAGCCTCCTAGTAACAAGTCATGAATCCCGCGGGTGTGGTCTTCGTCTGTGAAGCATGAGCAAAATTGTCTTTCTGTCTGGAGAGAGAAATGGACATTTCTGTCCACTACCACATCATGAACATTCCTGCACAGGATTCAAGAGAGTGGGACTCCAAAACAGTACACTTCTTTGATAATTGCTGAGCAAGCACTTCCTGAAGGTTTATTGGCTCTTAGGCCATGTCTATACTTATTAGGGATCAATGCTTCTGCAATCAATGCAGGGCAGGTTGTGTTTGCAAGTTCGGTGATGACCCACTAAGTTGACTTCAGAGCGCTCTCCAGTTCATCTGGCAGTTGTCTGGAATGAGATAAGTAAGGCAAATCTATGGGAGAATATCTCTGGATAATGTGGAGACACGTAGACACTTCAGTACATCAACCTAAACTACACTGATTCCAGCTACATTGTTCATGAAGCTGGAGTAGTGTAACTTAGGTTGACTCACCCGTAGTGAAGACAAGGCCTTAGCAATGGCTTACCCACGTGACTCTTAGGTAGCTTACACAGAAGCCATCTATTTTTTTGTCCAAGTTCTTATTGGGTATCAAGCAATTTCAGATGAAAATGAGATGCATATTCAAGTATGCCTTGTGTATTCTGAGGACTTGTTCCCATAACATACCATGGTATGTGATTCCTGATGGAAAAATTCTGTGAAATTTAATTAAATCAATAAATTTCCATAGACATTACCGTAATGATTCATAGAATTTAGTTTACAAAAGTGTTTCGGCAGGTGTTTCGTAACTAACCTAGAGGAAGATTAAAAAAAAAAAAAAAAACCTAAAGAAATCTTAAGTTTTCCATAAAGGCTATTGGTTGAATATAGAAGATGAAAAGGAAAAGGGAAAAGACTGAGCCCTTTGGGATTTTCCAGATGAAGGCTCTCAGTCAGGAGTAGCAGTTGCCCTGCATGACACTAAATCTTGTCTGAGACGAGCCAGCTGTGTACAGTTCCACAACCCCCTGTTATTTAACAGAGATGGGTTTGGCAGTAGTAGTTTCAATAGAATCGTATTGTTTCTGTAGGTATGAAGACAGCATCCCACCAATATGATCATGGCTGTCTTTGATCTCTAGCCAAGTCTGAAAAGGTCTGAGAAGGTTCCAGAATACGGGCAGGCGTGTTCTGCTGTAGGAGAATGACCTTGCCCAGAGAAGGAAGACTTGAAACCAGGTAGCAGCTAGCAAAATCAGTGGGGTCCTGCCACGAATTTGGAATCAGCCATAGTGTTTCCTTGTATCCATCAGCCTCAAGGGGAAAGGGCTCTGACTCATAGGCTATGTCTACACGACAGAGTTATTTTGAAATAACAGCAGTTATTTTGAAATAACTTGAGCAGCATCTAAAGGATGCATACACTATTTCAAAATAAATCAGAAATAGTCAGCTCCTTATTTCGATTCCAGTAAACTTCAAACTTTCAGGAGGAACGCTTATTTCGAAATAGGCCATAATGGGCTCCAATGGCACTATTTTGAAACAGTTCTATGGATCGGGAATGCATTTTACAATAGCACTTTAGCTATTTCAGAATAGCATTTTGATTATGGTTTTGTTATTTCGAAATAAGATGTTTCAAAATAGCCATTTCAAACGATCTTATTTTGAAATAACACTGTGGGGTAGGTGTAGCCATACAGACTTCAATATTTCCAGATAGCTACAGTGATATATAAACAGTGTAGAGTGACAAAACAAAGCAAGCAGTCCTGTGGCACCTTAAAGACTAACACTGTTATTTAAGGTGCTACAGGACTGCTTCTTTGTTTTGTGGCGATACAGACTGACGCAACTACCCCTCTGAGACGATTTAGTGTGAAGAGAGCGATTCAGTGACTTCTGTTCCTTCTGTTCATAAAAGATATTTCAGGATTTATTGTCTTTTTTGCAGTGAACAAACAATGTTTAATGACCATTATGGCACTAAGACAGCTCTTTGTTAATGCAGTTTGTAATTATGTCATGCTAATGCTGGCATCTAGTTAAAGACTATGGCTGTGGCCACACTTGGCCAAAACTTCGAAATGGCCATGCAAATGGCCATTTCGAAAATTACTAATGAGACGCTGAATTGAACATGCAGCGCCTCATTAGCATTAGGACGCTTGCGGGCGTGGTGCTTTCGAAGCGCCATGGCCAGAAGCGTCCTAATGCTAATGAGGTGCTGAATATTCAATTCAATGCCTCATTAGTAATCATGGCCATTTCAAAGTTTTGGCCAAGTGTAGCCACAGCCCAAACGTTTCCATTTGTGGTAGAGTATTAGCTATTTAATAATGCAATGCTCTGTGTGTGTGTGTGTGTATATGTGTATATATATATATATATATATATACACACACACACGTGTGTGTGTATGTGATGGTCAGTGGTGTTCTCTTGTTTTCCTTGCGAGGCCTGTCTTATATATATATAAAATCAGCTACTGCTAAAATATGCACTACAAGTTATTACAATTATAAGTTAATACCATGAAATAGTGTTCTTAGTGCAATTATTAAACATAACAATGATCATAGAAATGAAGACAGCGCACACTGAAAATTGATTACAAGTCTGATAAAAGCAATATTGCTCATAGTGCTATTTAAAAGTATTCAATTGCTTTTATTTCTGCTAGCATTGAAATAACAGCTTTGTCTGCTCTGGATTTTTATTATCACCCTTATTATGCAGATAAATAACACGTATGTTAATAAACGTAATATCAAAATACACCCCAAATGGCTTGTCTTTGCAAATGTGAATCAGTTTATTTGTAGCCTCAGCTGAAGTAGATCAACATCAAGGCCAAGCTTTTCTCTCTCCCTTTACTGAGAGACTAGATCACTTTCATCCAATAATGTTATGTTGTTAGAATGGAAATCACATCACGTCATGGAGCTCATATCACTGGATTATTTGCTGTGCCACTAATGTCTTCAACACTGCAGCAGGCTAACTCTTTTGAAGTCATTCAATACCTTTATTAAAAGTAACACTGTATTTTTTAAATACAACCGTTATTTGCTCTGATTCATCAGACAGAGACAAACATCTACAAGACCTTTACCAAGCTTTCCGCAAACTACAATACCCTCTAAGGAAGTGAGGAAACAGACTGACGGAGCCAGATGGGTACCCAGAAGCCACCTGCTACAAGACAGGCCTCGCAAGGAAAACAAGAGACCACCACCGACCATCACATACAGCCCCCACCTAGGGCCTCTCCAACGCATCATCAGCGATCTGCAACCCATCCTGAACAATGATATTTCACTTTCACAGACCTTGGGAGGCAGGCCTGTCCTCACCTACAGACAACCTGCCAACCTTAAACAAATTCTCACCAGCCATTATAGATCACAAAACAGTAACTCTAAGCCTGGAACCAGTCTCTGCAACAAACCCCACTACCAACTCCGCTCACATATCTGCACCAGTGATACCATCACAGGACCTAACGTCAAACATACCGTCAGGGGCTCCTTTACCTGCACATTTACTAATATAATATATGCCATCATGTGCTGGCAATGCCCCACTGCAATTTACATTGGCCAAACTGGACAGCCTCTATGTAAAAGAATAAATGGACATAAATCAGACATCAGGAACGGTAATGTACAGAAGCCTGTGGGAGAACAGTTCAATCTCCCTGGACACTCAGTACATAAGAACATAAGAATGGCCATACTGGGTCAGACCAAAGGTCCATCCAGCCCAGTATCCCCTCTGCCGACAGTGGCCAATGCCAGGTGCCCCAGAGAAGGAGAATAGAAGACAATGATCAAGGGATTTATCTCCTGCCATCCATCTCCTGCCCTTGTACTGAAGGCTAGGGCACCATACTTTACCCCGGCTAAGAGCCATTTATGGACCTAACCTGCAAAAATTTATCGAGCTCTTTTTTAAACCCTAATAGAGTCCTGGCCTTCACAGCCTCCTCCGGCAAGGAGTTCCACAGGTTGACTGTGCACTGTATGAAGAAAAATTTCCTTCTATTAGTTTTGAACCTACTACCCATCAATTTCATTTGGTGTCCCCTAGGTCTTGTATTATGGGAAAAGGTAAATAATTTTTCTATATTCGCTTTCTCCACACCATTCATGATTTTATATACCTCTATCATATCGCCCCTCCATCGCCTCTTTTCCAGACTGAAAAGTCCCAGTCTCTCTAGCCTCTCCCCATATGGGACCCGTTCCAAGCCCCTAATCATCTTAGTCGCCCTTTTCTGAACCTTTTCTAATACCAATATATCTTTTTTGAGGTGAGGAGACCACATCTGCACGCAGTACTCAAGATGTGGGCGTACCATAGTTTTATATAGGGGAAGTATGATATCTTTTCTCTTATTATCTATCCCTTTTTTAATAATTCCTAACATCCTATTTGCTTTACTAACTGCCGCTGCACACTGCGTGGATGTCTTCAGAGAACTATCCACTATAACTCCAAGATCCCTTTCCTGATCTGTCGTATCTAGATTTGACCCCATCATGTTGTACGTGTAATTTGGGTTATTTTTTCCAATGTGCATTACCTTACACTTACCCACATTAAATTTCATTTGCCATTTTGCTGCCCAATCACTCAGTTTGCTGAGATCTTTTGTAGTTCTTCACAATCCCTTTTGGTTTTGACTGTCCTGAACAACTTGGTGTCATCTGCAAACTTTGCCACCTCACTGCTTACCTCATTTTCTAGATCATTGATGAACAAGTTGAACAGGATCGGTCCCAGGACTGACCCCTGGGGAACACCACTAGTTACCCCCCTCCATTGTGAAAATTTACCCTTTATTCCAACCTTTGTTTTCTGTCTTTTAACCAATTCCCGATCCATGAAAGGATCTTTCCTCCTATCCCATGACCTCCTAATTTACATAAAAGCCTTTGGTGTGGGACCGTGTCAAAGGCTTTCTGAAATTCTAGGTATATTATGTCCACTGGGTGCCCCTTGTCCGCATGTTTATTAACCCCTTCAAAGAATTCTAATAGATTAGTTAGACACGACTTCCCTCTGCAGAAACCATGCTGACTTTTGCCCAACAATTCGTGCTCTTCTACGTGCCTTGCAATTTTATTCTTTACTATTGTTTCTACTAATTTGCCTGGTACTGATGTTAAACTTATCGGTCTATAATTGCCAGGGTCTCCTCTAGAGCCTTTTTTAAATATTGGCGTTATATTGGCCGTCTTCCAGTCATTGGGTACCGAAGCGGATTTAAAGGATAGGTTACAAACCACTGTTAATAACTCCGCAATTTCACATTTGAGTTCTTTCAGAACCCTTGGGTGAATACCGTCTGGTCCTGGAGACTTGTTACTATTCACCTTATCAATTAACTCCAAAACCTTCTCTAATGTCACTTCAATCTGGGGGAGTTCCTCAGATTTGTCACCTAAAAAGGCTGGCTCAGATTTAGGAACCTCTGTAACATCCTCAGCCGTGAAGACTGAAGCAAAGAAATCATTTAATTTCTCTGCAATGGCACTGTCTTCCTTGATCGCTCCTTTTATATCTTTATCATCCAAGGGCCCCACTGCTTTTTTAGTGAGCTTCCTACTTCTAATGTATTTAATAAACATTTTACTGTCGTTTTTTGAATTTTTGGCTAGCTGTTCCTCAAAATCTTTTTTGGCTTTTCTTACTACATTATGACACTTAATTTGGGAGTGTTTGTGTTCCTTTCTATTTTCCTCACTAGGATTTGACTTCCACTTTTTAAAAGCTGTCCTTTTCTCTCTCACTGCCTTTTTAACATGGCTGTTAAGCCATGGTGGTTCTTTGTTAGGTCTCTTACTGTGTTTTTTTATTTGGGGTATACATTTAAGTTGGGCCTCTAGTATGCTGTCTTTAAACAGTTTCCATGCAGCTTCCAGGGATTTTAGTTTAGTTACTCTACCTTTTAGTTTCTGTTTAACTAGCTTCCTCATTTTAGTATAATTCCCCTTTTTGAAATTAAATGCTGGAGTGTTTGACCGCTGCGGTGTTCTTCCCAACACAGGAATATTAAAAGTTATTATATTGTGGTCACTATTTCCAAGCGGTCCAGTAACAGTTACCTCTTGGACCAGATCCTGCGTTCCAGTCAGGACTAA
The DNA here is from genome assembly GCF_033958435.1 of Carettochelys insculpta. NCBI lineage: Eukaryota > Metazoa > Chordata > Testudines > Carettochelyidae > Carettochelys > Carettochelys insculpta. Next base: position 19,477,835 of record NC_134144.1, read on the forward strand.
ATCGAGAAATGACTCTCCCCTTGTGGGTTCCTGTACTAGCTGCTCCAAGAAGCAGTCATTCAAGGCATCAAGAAATTTAATCTCTGAATCTCGTCCTGAGGTGATATGTACCCAATCAATAGCAGATTTAAAGGTGACAGCCCTGAAACAAAGAAATTTAAAAAATCAAATGGAGAGAGAACTCTCTGAGCTGCAATTTATTTTCAAATTTGACTCCATTAATCAAGGATTAAACAGAGACTGGGAGTGGCTCGCACCTTACAAAAGGAGCTTCTCTGCCCTAGGTGATAATATCTCCACATTAGAGTGACAATGGACCATATCCCCCCATCTTATCTGACCTGTTTTTTCCTCTCTTCATACATACTACTGATAGTGGGCCTTTTCCACTCTGACTGAATAGACCTTGTCATCTCTGGCTCTCTCCTTTACTAGGACCCCACACTTTAAATACCCCTCTCAACCCCCTCCCTCCCGCACTCATGCATCTGATGAAGCGGGTCTTTGCCCACAAAAGCTTATGCTCCAAAATATCTGTTAGTCTATAAGGTGCCACAGGACTTCTTGTTGTTACCATTTAATTTTAGTGTTTTTATAAAATCTGCAATAGTTGCTGAAAGCAGATTAAATGAGCATGAAATTAGCGCATCTTACATTGCTTTATGGTTTGTGAACAATACTATTGTTGATCTCCAGATCAGATTCTGAGCCCTGACAAAGTAGGCAAAAGTTTTCCAGCTCAGTTTTTGAAATATAGATGTTTTTAACTTAATTTATTTTTCCCAGATGAACAACAAATCTACCATATTTATAATATTTGTATATGGAATGATCCCCTAACTCAGGGGTCTGGAACCGAAATCTCAAGAAGAGCCATTTTTTTCAAATTCAGTTACAAAATCAATATTTCAAGAGCCTCAATGCATGTGACTGCAGGACAGTCCTTAATAAATAACATCAAACTGTACTTTTTGCCACCCCTTTTTAATAACAGTGCAGGTGCACACACAATAATTAGTACCAGTTAGAAAGTTGTTACCTCCATCTCGAGGCTTTACCCACCTCAGCCTCCAAATTTGCCACCAGTCCCCCGGCTGTAGCCCCCATCCAACAAACCCCACCCTGCCCCCAGGATTAACCCTTCTGAGCCTGAACCTCTCCCTTACCCCCAGAATTAACTCACCTCAGTGCATAGTTCCTCCCCCCGCTGCTCACAAACCACTGCCACCTCCTCCTCCTCCTTTTCATTGGGCTGCCATGCTATGTGGCTCCAGCAGGGGCTCAGCCACCCTTTACCCAGCTCTTCTCCCAGCTGCCTTCCATGCACCTGAGACGGCTTTCTGCCCAGACAGCTTTCACTTTTGGGCTCCCTGCCTTGTCGCCCCCAACTTCTCAGTGGCTCTGGAGCTGCCCCCGCTTACGTGAAATTTATTTTTCAATAAATTAATTTGATTTAAGTGGTGGTCATCTCCAGAGCCCCAAGAGGAGTCAGTGGCGGCAGCGTTCGAAGATGCAAGTAGCTCCTTAAAGAGTTTCAGGTTGTTGACCCCTGCTCTAGCCATTAAGCAGCAACACTAATGAATAAACTCTTGAATAACCTGACTACAGCCACACTTGAAACTTCAGTGAAACTCTGATTGTATTTGGGGGAGGAAGTTTGCATGGTAGGAGCAAAAATACAGTGGGGGCAAACTATCCATCTACTGTCTAAGGAATGTGCTTTTCCTCTGAAGGAGCTGGTGTTGGCCATAGTCGGCAAACAGACTAGATGGACCTTTGGTCTGATCCAGCATAGCAATTTCTATGTGACTATGTCGTCCCCAGTCCAGAGTTAAAGAAAACCCCTCCCTGGCTGTGCCTATGATAAGATACAAGCTTCTAGAGTCAGTCAGATGAGAATGTTATAGGATTATTCAATTATTTTATGGTAACACCCGTGGGCTAAGTCTACACGTGCAGCCAACATCGAAATAGCTTATTTCGATGTTGCGACATCGAAATAGTCTATTTCGATGAATAACGTCTACACGTCCTCCAGGGCCGGCAACGTCGATGTTCAACTTCGACGTTGCTCAGCCCAACATCGAAATAGGCGCAGCGAGGGAACGTCTACACGTCAAAGTAGCACACATCGAAATAGGGATGCCAGGCACAGCTGCAGACAGGGTCACAGGGCGGACTCAACAGCCAGCCGCTCCCTTAAAGGGCCCCTCCCAGACACAGTTGCACTAAACAACACAAGATACACAGAGCTGACAACTGGTTGCAGACCCTGTGCCTGCAGCATAGATCCCCAGCTGCCGCAGAAGCAGCCAGAAGCCCTGGGCTAAGGGCTGCTGCCCAAGGTGACCATAGAGCCCCGCAGGGGCTGGAGAGAGAGCATCTCTCAACCCCCCAGCTGATGGCCGCCATGGAGGACCCAGCAATTTCGACGTTGCGGGACGCGGATCGTCTACACGGTCCCTACTTCGACGTTGAACGTCGAAGTAGGGCGCTATTCCTATCTCCTCATGAGATTAGCGACTTCGACGTCTCGCCGCCTAACGTCGAAGTTGGTGCCGCTACTTCGAAGTAGCGTGCACGTGTAGACGCAGCTATGATGTGGTAGGTACCCTATGAGGAGGGAAGAGGAGATGGTTCCTTCCCAAGTTGCTCACTTTCTAAAGACAGAGGGACAGATAAGAGACAACAGCAGGGAGGGGATGTAGAGGTAGAGCCTTCCAAGAGATACTAGATCACCTCTTAGTGAAATAGGTTTACATTTTTATCTTTTATAAGACTTCCCATAGGCGGCACATTAGTTCTGCAGGAGGAACATGATTGAGAAGAGAGTAGTGGCCTTACAGATGAACTTACGAAGGGGGTTCCATGCATACGAGCAATATGAACATGGGGGTGGGGAAATTTAGGTGGGAATTGGACGAAAGGGTGGATAAGGAAGGCACCATTGGTGGAGAGGAGGAAATGACAGCAAAATGACACAAGAGGAGATGTGTATGAGGGGCAGAGTTATTAAAGAACATAATAGGCTGTGAAGAAATCATTGTTTTGATGCCACAATAGAGGAAAGGCATAGGGTGACACATTCTAAACAGTGGCTAAAGAAGATTATTTTCATGGCCACACACTGTATTTTGAGGCCAGGTCACAGTGCATTCATCTGGGAGTCCAGAAAGGGAGAGGCTGCAGTAATCAATGGAAAATGAAGTGCTGAATGAGATGAATGGATTCTCACACTAGGGTGGAAGCAGTGGCAGGATTTGGAAATATTCTGGATAAAAGGGGTCATGGAAGAGGAGAAGTCAGGAGTTAGTGTGTCTACACAACAAAGTTATTTTGAAATAACGGCTGCTATTAGGAAATAACTTTGCGAGCATCTACACAGCAAAACCACTATTTCCAAATCATTTTGAAATAGCGTATGGCTTATTTCAAACTCTGTAAACCTCATTCTACAAGGAATAGTGCCTGTTCTGAAATAGGTATTTTGGAATAGGGGCTGTATAGACAGGGAATAGTGCCTATTTTGAAATAAGCTGTAGCGCTTCTGGGGGTCTAATCCAAACTAGGCTCTACCATGTGCGGACACTCTGTTTTGAAATAACTGAGTGCTATTTGGATGTGCATTTTGGCTGTGTCTACACATGACAATTCTTCCAGAAGTGGCAAGGTAATGAACCATCCAGAAGATGCTAAAGAGACACGGATGTAAATTTCCCATGCCCCATTATCATATGGGCACGTGATTCAGAGTCCGGAAGAAGCTCTTCTGGACTCCAAAATACACGTGCAGATGCATGGCCTGTGGGGATCTTCTGGAAGGAATTTGGGGAAGAAGGGGCTTCCGAAAGGAGGGTTTCTTTCCAGAAAATCCCTGCTGGCTGCTTATCTGCATGTGTATTTTGGAGTCTGGAAGAGCTTCTTCTGGACCCCGATCACGTGCCTATATGCTAATGAGGTGTGGGAAATTTACATCTGTTCCTCATTAGCATCTTCCAGACAGCTCATTATCATGCCTCTTCCGGAAGACGTGTCATGTGTAGACACGGCCTTTGTGTGTAGATGCGCTATTTTGAAATAAGCTATTTCAGAATATCTCTTCCAGAATAGCTTATTCCAAAATAACACTGCTGTGTAGATGTAGCCAACGTGTGGCTCTGCTCAGCTGTGCACTTGGGAAAGCTGTTTGATTGTTCCCAAGACAACAAATACATTTGTTCCATAAAACAGCCACTTGCTTGAAGGCTGGACTATCTGAGAGGGGACAGTGGATCTTCTTTTCCCCTCGTTTGGTTCGTATGGGAGCTGTATAGACATTTGGGCTTACTCTTCTTCATTCCACATGTGAGTGTATGTATCACACATCACCCTTTGAAATGATGGCAAGGTGGAGTTGCGGCATGTGAGAATGAAATGTGTTCCAGCAAGGAGAATTAGAAGGGTATGTCAATTGATAAAACAAATGTTTTGTTTACTGTGAGGATTAAAACAGTGGTGCCAAAGTACCTGAAGTGTATGGATTGTTTGTTGTCATGCCAGAATTAAAATAAAAGAAAACCATTGTCTTTTCAGATAAGATTATGAGCAAAACAATCTGTAGGTCCTAGGAAGCTGAGCAGTGTTGCCAGAAATAGGCAAGAGGAATTAACTAGGTTTTCTTTTTCCCTATTTTCTGTCTAGATGTGAAGGTAGTTCTCATATTGATCATGTATTTTTTCTATTATTGCATCCCCTTCTTTATTCTCTCAGTAGCTCAGGCAAACAGTATTCAGCTAGACTATAATTATTTCAAGAGTGGGAAAAAAAAAGCTGCTGACATTGGTTTAGTATTCTGCTGCTAGATCTACAGTTCTGAGAAGGGCAAGAAGAAGACTGAATCTGAGCCACATTTCAGGCAATCTTACTGTTTGTATCTAGAATCACATCTATGTCCTCTTCATGGTCTACCAAGGGCACCCACTTTAGGCTTCCAGTCATTATCTCTTGAGCCAAAACCCACATCCTCCTCCTGACTGTGGTTTAAAGGCTGTACAGTTCCATGGATTACATTGTGATAGCTCCTGTAAGTCAGACTCTTTTAACAGGACAGTGCCTGTGCTTTGCTTTCTTTCTGAAGGCAATGACTGCTGTATTACCCGCAGTTATATTACCACACTGTTCTTTCTGAGTGAGTACATTTGTTCTGAAGATAAAGGCATTAGGGAGAACATATATTTTTAAGAGTTCCTGTTTGCATGATAATAGCTTATCAGAGGTTATCCATCATTCTTATGGGATTCTAAAAGGTCAAATCCTCCCAACCCCTCTGCAAGGATTGCTTACTCTCTCTTGTCCATTTGTTGGATTAAAAAAGATGCCTTGACTTAGTTTAAACTCAGGTTATTTATCCAACAGTTCCTTTTTCTCATAAATATGCAAGCATCCTGGAGTTGGTACCTCAAAGGTGGTGGGGGTTACAACCTGGCTGATTTGCACTTAATCATCATCCATTGTTTTCAGCTCCTGGAGAAAATACTTATAGCCTTGCCCCATGGAGTAGAACGCAGGCATATATAAAGCATTCATTTAAAACAGTGGACTTAAAGGTAGTGTATCCCTGTGAAGTATCTGTCACATCTTCACCCTAGAGAGATTATATACAATTCAAGCCCACAATGCAGAAACACAATACAATAAGGCCTTTCAAGGCTATTGCAGGTAATTGCCATATCTGTCACACTCTGAACGTGGTCTGGAGTGAAGGTCTTGAAACTAAATGTTCCTTGACTAAAATATAGAGACACCAACTGCCTATCTGTGAGTTGTGTTCAATTTCAAAGTGCAAAACAGGTATAATATTAGATGAGCCCGAACCAGAAGCCCACATCTTATATGCCTGAGTGTTCGGGCGCATGGGGAACTGTATGGATCTTGAACCTAGATCTAGTATGCAGACCCATGTTAGTCTATATCCACAAAAACAATGAGAAGTCATGTGGCACCTTATAAACTAACAGATTTTTTGGAGTATAAGCTTTCGTGAGCAAAGACACACTTTGTCAAGTGCATTTGACGAAGCGGGTCTTTGCCCTCAAAGGCTTATGTTCCAAAATACCTGCTAGTTTATAGTGCCATAGGACTTCTCGTTAAACCTAGATCTATAAGAAGCTTGATCTTTCCTTTGTAGTGGTCTACCATTCAAACATGCCTTAGCTTTAGAATCTTTTAGAATAGCTTGAGAAGCTATTCAGAATCTTGATTGACATGTTACGTTCCTGCCCTTTTCTAGTGTAATTCTACTGTAAGATGTGAAATCATTTTTCATCTCCCTTGGCTGATTTGCCTATAAATATTGAAATCCAGCTTCTACTGACCTCATGGACCAAGCAATATAAGAGCCAGAATTGGGTCCCACATATTAACAACGTCATAAAAAATATAAGACTCCCCCTTACGCTTATGGCTTCTGTATCTGAAAACACATTGTAATAGTTGGTTTTGGTCAGAAAACAAAATTTCATTTTGGGCAACTGAACCCCCAGAATGTTATAAAACATTTAATTTTTGACAACCCAGAAAACCCATTTTTTAACCCAGAACTATTTTAAATGACATTGGTCAGATATTTCCTGCTCAAATTTCCATTTTGGCAGGGAAAAAAAGCATCACTGAAAATAACATTTCCACCAGTGCTTCCTACCTGTTGCTTGCTGTGTAATTGTTTGCAAGTAAGTTAAGCTGTCTGTGGTCCAGTTTCCATACCTTATTCTTTGAGGGTCCCTTTTCTCCCTTGGCCTCTGACTGTTATCTCATCTTAGCTTAGTTCGAAGGAGAGCAGCCATGCTGCAAAGCTGTCCTGCAGATTGCCTTGCTCCATGTGGATGATGTACTTATTCGTGTAGCACTAAGTCTTCTGGGAGCAAATCCTTTGTTTCTTTGTTCTGCAGTAAACAGATCAGCTGTGTAAATTATTTCTCAGTGAATCGTGAGAGAACTTGTCTGTCCTTTCTGAGCACACGGAAGGGCAGTTGTCAGAAGGCACAGAAGGACTAGTGGCATTCAAACAGAACTAGCCTGTGGCCTCACGAGAAGTGGTCGTGTTGGCAGTTTAGCTAACTTTTAGTTTAACTTTTACCCCAATGGGTCAGCTAATTCCAGTTAAAAGCACCGTCACCCTTCAGGCTTTGTAGCCACTCATAAAAACTCAAATTAGCTTTGTAGTTACTTGTTTATAGCCCTGAAAGTACCCTAGCCATTTATATACACAGCTGACACACCTGGCTTTGGGTGTGCAAAAATATGTATAAAAAGACATAAGCTGCTGGGATAAAAATGTGGCCCTAGATGATGTCTAATCTGTACTTCCTTCTTATTTTTATCTTACTAGGTCTGTTTTGCATTCATGGTAATGCCAAGGTTTTGGTCCATCCAGGGGTGAAAGTAACTTAACATTTTTTACAGGTACTTTCCTTTTCCAAACAGTGTTCCTTCTATTTTTTTTTTCCATTCATGAGTGGAATAAATGTTGTTATCCATGCCTAGTCACATGTGGATATGCAGCACCAGTAGAAACACGTATGGCCAGCTGTGGGCAGCTGTGGTGCTCTGCTAATCAATGGTGAGGCACCTGAATCTCTTCTGGGGGTGGGGGGCTGTTCAAGCTGTCCCTCAGCTTACAGGGAACTCTGCAACCCAAGTCCCCGCCAGCTCTTTAAATAGCTCCATGTTGGCTTTTACTACAGCTGAGACAGCTTTTGCTGGAGCTGCACCTCAGGTCACACCTCTTATAGGTTACACCCACCTTTGTGTCCATCCTCCAGTAAGAGTGTGCTCTTCTTCCTGTTTTCAGCCAGAGTTCAGGTTCGTGAGCCATTTCTGATTAATATTAGCATCATGTTTCAGACACTTGGTTCAGATTATGGAAGAGACCTTTGAATGTGTCCTGACTGCATTGTCTGCATACTTAAGTACCGCCATACGTTTCAAAATGATAAACAAACCAAAAAAGAGTAGAGCACACACCCAGGGCTCAGGAGACCAATAAATTACCTCAGGAGACCACATGAAACAGTCCTGGCAACAGGCAATACCACAAGAAATGAAATAAACCCTGAATGAATCATTTGAATCAAATAAAGATTAGAGTAGTAAGATCCAAATATAGCATTTTTTTAAAAAAGTGGGAGCAATGAGTTCCCAAATCATAATCTTTTGACAGATAGTCGCATCTAGTCACATATTCATTTGCAATTAGCACAGGAGAAAAGGGCAAGTGTACAATTTCACCTGTAAGCAATTAAACAAGTGACAAGTCAAAGGAGAAGATCTGCCAGTAACCCGAACACATTAGTTCGCTGTCAAGGATTGAAAGTTATTGGAAACCTCTTGTGTAACAGACTTTCAAAGTCACATTTATTTCTCTCTATACTGGCAAGTTTTGCATTAGATTCAGAAAAGAGTGACAGGTTGAATATGACTGGTTTATATTGAGTTTTTTTAAAAAATAACAGTAAAATTATACAGTGTTGTTGTAGCTGTGTTGATCCCATGATATTAGTGAGACAAAGTGAGTGAAGTAGTATCTGTTTATTCGACCAACTTCTCAAGTTATTGTGAAGCTTGTTCTAAAGTGTTTAGAAATCACCTTCATTTATCCAGTGACTAATCCAAGATGAATGCAAAGAGCCAAAACCTCACCAAGTGTATACTAGAAAACTCCAGTGACATCAGTTGGTGTCTTTCATGGATGCCAGTGGAGCTGAGAAGCTGGCCAAAAATGTCTCAGACTGTCATATTTTTCATTAGATAATTACATAGCTAGAAAGGGGCATCCTGATCTCCCCAACATCTTGAAGAACACAGACAGCCCCAGAACTTTTAAAATCGCTTGTGTTTAAGTATATTAACATTGAACCTAGGCACATGATGTAGTGAACTGTTAAAATCTATACATTGCATGTAATAAACTGCTTTCTACATACTAAATAATAAGGGTTGGATCCAACATCTCTTGAAGTTAATGTAAATGTTTCCAATTGACTGCAGGAGACTCTGGGTCAAACCGTGTTTTCCAGGCTTTGTCTAAACACAAGTTGTATCTTCGGTAGCGAAGATTGTTCAGTAGTAATTTCTGAAAAATAGCCATCCTACAGGCAGCATTAAGGACTCTTCAAGCTTCTTAATAAGGCATCATAAATCTCCATTATCTACTTCTACACTAGAGCGCAATTTTAGAAGACGCCTTTTCGAAAACTAAAAGAAAGATTGCCTTTCAAAATACAGCATGCACACACGAGCATTGTCCCAAGTGCCCTTTTAAAAGAAAGGGCCAGAAAATGCTGCAGACGGGGTTGCATGGCAGACAAGCCCTCCCGGGGCTACAGCCAGTCACCCCATTAAAAGGCCCCTCTCCAGTAGCTTTGCACTGCACAGCACGAGGCCTGCAGAGCTGCCACAAGCTCAGCACATGCCGGTGCAACTTGGATCATCAGCAACAGCTTGAGCTGCTTCTGGCTGTCGCCAGTGGTGTGGTCACCCTGCTGTCCTCAGCAGGGGCAGCTGCCCTCCATCTCCAGCTGGGGGCCGCCCCCCTGGCACAGTCATGGAACCCCTGGACCCATGGCTCCTCTGGCACCCCCCAGGTTGTCCACTGACTCTGGAGCTACCCCAGTAGCTCTAAATGGTGGAAGCGCCTGGTCATGGGGGAATGGGATGATGACAGGTGGCTCCAGAATTTTTGGATGCAGCGGCTGACATTCCTGGAACTCAGTGGCTAACTTCTGCATTGTGGCATCAGGACGTATGGATGCAGCCTTCCCTCCCCATCAAAAAGAGGGTTGAGATAGCAGTCTGGAAACTGGCCACCCCAGATAGCGACCACTCTATTGGCCACCAGTGTGGCGTGGGGAGCGCCACCATCAGAGCCATTGTCATGGACGTAAACCAAGCTCAGGCCACACACCCACTGGGGGGGCGGATCCTAGGAAAGGGGGGCCATCAGGGACCAGGAGCTGGGAGAGGCCTGAGGGGGTGGGAGGCCTAGGCAGTGGGGGCCTCCTCAGGGGGCCAGTGGGAGGGCTGCAGTGGGAGGGGCAGGAGGAGGGGACAGCCATGCCAAGAGCTCCCTGAAGGTGCCCACCATGTCCCTCAGGGTCTGCATCAATTCCACCCCAGGCCGCCCACTGCCAGGTTACCTCAACCTCCTCCAGGCAGAGGTGCCACTCTGCAACCTCAGCCTGGCACTGTACGGAGATGGTGAAGTGGACATCGTCCGCACTCCACCTCTGGCCCCTCCTGGAGCAGAGATGCACTGGTGCCCGTGGTTGGGCCGCCCAGTCTACATCCCTCTGGGCAGCTGTCTGGGACCATCGAGGGTGAAACAGCAGGGTGGCTCTGGGGGACCAAGGAGGCAGAAGGGGTCCCTTGCGAGGTCCAGCCCCGCCCACCTTCTCCACTGGGAATGGGTCATGGTGCTATCCATGGGAGCAGGTGCTGAAGGCCACTGGCAGCCATGATGCTGTCCTGAGGGCTGCATCCAGCTGGGCTGTGGCCAAGATTGGTCCACAGAGAGTGGGGGGGGCCCTCTGGCGGGTATGGAGCCCCCGCCCTATGATCTGGAGTGTGCACCCGATGAGGTATGAGCCAGAGGGTCCTCCACCAAGGTCAGGGGATGCCCAACTGGCAGAGGCACAGCTTGAGGAGCAGGAGGGGAGGTCGATGACTAGCTCACTTTTGTTGCTCAACCACTCCAGAGCTGGTTCTGGTTCTGGCTCTGGCTCTGGTCCTGATGTGGTGGGGCTGGCCGCAGGTCTTGGCTCCTCATCATCCCTGGGGTGGGACTCCTCAGTAGTGGTGTCTAGGATGCTGGGCAGGGAGGTGGTGTCCCTGGGCTCGAGAAAGCTCTGCAGATCCTTGTAAAAGGGGTAGGGTGTGGGTGCTGCCCTGAATGGATGACCAAGTCCCTGGCTCGGACATATCCCTGCCTCAGCTTCTTAACCTTATTCCTGACCTAGTCAGGAGTGTGGGCAAAGTGGCCCCAGGAGGACAGGCCGTCAGCCAGCTGAGCAAAAGCACCTGCATTCCACTGCTCTGTGCCCGTTTCCTGGAGGACCTCCTTCTCCTCCTGCCACAGGCCCAGGAGGTCCCTGAGCTCATGCTCAGTCCAGGAGGGTGCTCGCTTTTTGCCAGGCTGGCTGGACCCTTGCGAGCCCTGGGCTCGCTCGGTGTGGGGGTCCTGGGGACTCTCACGTCTGGCTGCTGGCTATGGTGCTCCAGGAGGTGCTGGGGGTCTCTCTAGGATGTACAGGGGCAGCACATGCAACGGCCACTGCCTGCACATGCTCAGCTTCCTGCAACAGGGCTTCTGGGTCCACGTGGCTTCAGGGCTGCTGCACACACAGACTATAGAGCCCCGCAAGCACTGGGCAGCACGTCCCCATGCCCTAGCTGGCTGGCACCATGGTGGACCCGCACTTTTGAAAGAGCAGGTCATGGAGCGTCTACACACGTTTCCTTTCGAAAAGGGGGTGCCTTTTCCTATTTCCAGTTAGGAAAAGCAATTTCGAAAGCCAGGGCATGTTCCTCCAATTTTCCTTTTGAAACAGTTTGCTGTGTCTGTAGACACTCTGCGTTCTTTCTCGAAAGAGGGTCTGAAATTTCGAAAGCACTTGCTAGTGTAGACGTGGCTATTGTGTTTTCTTTCTTTTATAGGGAATTTGAGTCCTGTTTCACCTGAAATTTTACTGTTATTAGCAATGATTTCCTTTTTTAACAGTACACTAAATACAAATCAATAAAGCTAAAAAAAGGCTTCAATAAAATAAAAAGGAACATTTCAGGCTTTTACAGAATGGAACCTAGCACCAAATAAAGATAAAGGGTCAGACCCTAACTATAAATTGTCATAGACACATTGCAGTCAACAGAATTATGCTGATTTCCTCTATCTGAGAGTCTGCAGAAAAAATTCCGAGTCGCAAGATATAAAGTTTGGTGCAAAGATGTACTGTTCTAAGGGCTGCGTTAAACTCCAGAAATCCACAAAGGGGTCTCCTATTAGAAGTGTTTGATTTCCAAGAGGATGCTCATCAGTGAGTTTTAGGAACATCTTCACCAATTCAAATCTTGGCTTCATTGAGCTGTAAATAATATGCCGATCCTCGTGCCAGTGTCTGCTACATCTTCACTAATCAATGTATTCATACATTATCTTCCTAAAAACATACTTGAGACCAAACCTCCCATCTACATGATCCAAAATCAATAACACTTAGCAACCCAGGAAAATATATAGCAAGATTATGTGAATTTCATACAACATGTTATGCATTAAAGTGCAGTAGTGATTTTATTTCTCCCACCCTCTGAAAAAAGTCTTATGTGATGTAGTGGATTCAGGATTTTTTCCTCTAATCTAGTATTGAACTAACGCTCCAAGATGGTGTTAAAGGACTTTAGATAGCTAGAGGTGTTGACCTTCAGACAGAACATCATTAACTTATGGTCATTAAAGATCCCATGGTATTTTTTTTTTTGAAAGTAGAGTTGTTAACCTTGGAGTCTTGGCCAAATTCCAACATGTGTAATTGCATTCTGCCTAAATGAAATTCCACTGCTTAATTTCAACTGAATGAGATGTTCTTTAGGTCCTACCATGAAATATTGGATCATGCTGCTATTTGGTACATTTCAACCCCAAAGTGGCAGCATTTCAGCATTTTTGTGAGGTGCTATATAATTCCTCTGGATTACTGGTGCCGTATAATAGCAAGGTAAGTGAAGTAAGTAAAGCAGTGCAGAAACTGGGAGGATTTGGAACCAAAACTTTACATCATCCACAGTCTTGGTCTGATTTTTGAGCACCTGCAATACACAATTACATCACTTAGGCTTTGCAGATTCCCATCACCCCTGGAAATTAAGCAATGTGTTTATTGAATAGACTCCTGTTCGGTGTTCCCTCTAAGATGAGCACTTAGGTAGACACCCAGGAGAGAGTTAAATGTCACACAGCTGACTAGCAGAGTGACCACAGCTGGCAGCATGTGTTTCTGCTGATGGTGCACACCAATACATGCCTCAGTGCACATAAAAATTATTCTGCATTAAGGTGGAAAAAATTAGAGGGTATACTGGTCCCATTCTACAAAGAAATCATAGAAAACCCACAGAAGCAAAGGGATTCACATAATCTAACTGTGGATCTATAGCAAGTCTTTGAAGGAGATCAGTACTAGGGGTAAGGCACAGAATTAGTTATGCAGTGCTGAGAATGCCGTTACCAATGCTGTCTTCTCAGCACTGCATAACTAATTCTGTGTGTGACCTGCTGCATCGGTCTCTCTCAAAGGCTTTCTATTGATCCACAGTTAGATCGTTAGCCTGCAGTATAAAGTATTAAATTAAAATGTGTCATCCTTCCAGCCTGCTGATTCATCTGAAACCAAACTTCATAGTCAGTCAAGGGAAGACCTTCTTCCATTTATGTTTGAGTCTATTAGGGGAAGTTTGAGTGGATTGTAATCTGTACACAACAGTGGTTGTTTTCCACGCAACCCCTGTATGTTTGAAAGGACAGCTCAATACATTCATCAAAGACTGTGCACTTCAAAGTGGTTTATCTGTAGATAAGTCTATGCGATATGGGAATTAGGAAAGGAATAAAGCTGGAATTAGTACTAAATCCATAGTAATATTCTGCTGTGAGATGCCTCAACCTGTAGTTCTTTGCAAGTTATAGTGTGCGCTACAAGCATGTATGTGCTTGTAATGATATAGTAGGGAAAGTTTCAAGTCGCTGGAGGAGAAGTTCAGGTATTCATTGTTCTTCAAATTGGTATTATTTACAGCAAGAGTCAAAAATTGCCTGTTTCTTGAGTAAGTAAAAAGATTATTCGGGGTAAAATTTTCATGGTGCCTACATTTTGATCCATTTTGACTTCCATGAACTTTTAAAGGCTGTGGAGTATGCAAGCTGAACTGCTTCATAGAGTCTTAGCTACTTCTTTCTCCAGATAAGATATATTTATTTTAAATACCTCCTTTTGATTCAAAAACACTTCATTCAAAGACACTTAGCTCATCCCACTGGGTAGCTGACTTTCTTTTTGTCTTGATTCCGTGTATTCTCTTCATGTAAAAATACTTTGTTTTGCATCTAATGGATAAGTTCTGACTTCAGGAAGTGTAGCTGTAGCCTAGTAAATCTTCTATCTGCTAAAAGAATAGACAATATTGCTTCCAGAAAGTATTGTTATGGTGAAAGATCTCAAATCTCCAAATACACACATTTTCTTCTTAAGAGGTATTAGTCTCTAAGGACAATTGTGGAGTTGGCTAATGCATTCATAGTTGATATCTTCAGAATATTTTCATGGCTATTATGTAGTCCTTTCTGTATTCTACTACTGATGATGATTTTTTAGGAACTCACATCCTGCTCCCCTTTTAATCTTGGCTTGGATTTAGCCTCTTGCTTGAATACTGGTGTTCATTATTTTTATTCTTTTATACACTAAGTAAACAGTTACACTTCGTAGTGCTCATCATGACATGAAGTTGACATGTCCTAAAAGTGTTGAGCAAGGTCACGGGATTCCTCCAAGTAGTACTTCACCCAGGGCAGAAGGGGAATTTTTTCTCTATGCTGATCTTGGAGCCAATGGGGGGAGTTGCCCTTCAGTGTAATTTAGAGCAGCCTAGAGGCAATTCCAAGTTGCACTGTCAAGACCAGTCCCTCAGGGAGCGTTCCACTGCCAGCGGTTCCTGGAGGAGTACCATGCACTCCAGTCATGCTCCATCCATTTGCCTATTGCTGGGCTGGTTTTTTGAGCAATGCAAAACAGAGTATGTGGCCCATCATTTTATATGCCCTCTTCATTCATATACTGGAAAATCTAACTTGACTTCTAGAATAGAGACTAAAATCTCTGCAGGGTAACCCTCACAGCAGCTTATATGGGGTACTGGATTTTCTAGAGGGCACATTTTTATCCCTGTGCTTCATGCTCACAAGAAAGAAGCAAGCAAGGAGAGGCAAATCTCAGCAGAGAGGCAGGGGGGAACCCATTAGCAACTTAAAGCAAAAAACACAAAAGCTACATCTACACTAGTTTTGTTGACAAACTCCCAGTTTGTTGACAAAAGTCATGGAGTGTCCACACTAAAAATGCTCTGTGTAGACATACTGTCCACAGAACTAGGCACTTTTGTCAGTGGGCTTCTGCCTAACCCCATGAGGCAGAATGCCTTTCTCGACAGAATCTGTTGACAAAAAAGCCATATGGACGCTCTGGGGGAGCCTCTATGACAGATAGGTCTTCTGGTCACTGGGCAGCCCAGTCTACTGTGCTTCCAGTTGGCCATTCTGTTGGGAGAGTGGCCAGGCAGTCTGGCAGCTTTCTGTCGACAGAGCGATCCGCTTTCATGTGTGGCCTCAGTCTGTCAACAGAAGTTTTGTTGGGAGATATCTTCTGAGGCCTGATTATACATTTGATTTCAGATTATTTTGAAATATATACATGTTGGAGGTCAGTTTTTATTCAAACTGAAACCCTTTAATTAATGAGAGAACTTTCCTGCTCTGCTGTGGAAAAATATAGAATCCACTCTTCTCACCTCTGCAAATTGCTAAAATTTAACCCATAAGAATTATTTGTTCTCTGATGTTCATAATTCTCTTGAACCATAGAAGACTGAATCATGAATAAAGCTATTTTTAAAAATATTGTAATTAACTTTTGCTCTTAGACTGCTTAGTAGCTACTTGTATTCAAGGGAGAAGACTGAGTATTCAAAATTGCTTATTCTAGCAGCACCGCAACAATAGAATGGATGTATTTGCTATAAATAATCTCTTTAAATTGCTGGCATTGCACAGGATTACAGTAAAAATGAGAATTTCGATAATAGCTTACATTGATGTTACTTTGTTAATATAGTAGTTAGAAAAGTTGAAGTTGTCTGGTTTAGGGTTTTTTTTTTTTTGTGGTTTAAAACAGATTAAGAAAAACATTCAAGGAGCTGAATATCTGGCCAGATTCCTAGAACAGCTAACAGAGCTTCTATTAGACCTGATAATGGAATCCCTGATATTCAAAAACAACAAGAAGTCCTGTGTCACCTTAGAGACACACAGATATTTTGGAGCATAAGCTTTCGTGGGCAAAGACCACTGGACTTCATGTTGTTTTTAAAGATATAGACTAACATGGCTACCTCTCAGATACCTAATATTTTTGTCCTTTGGAGAATCAGTTATCCATGCACTATAATTAAATAGCCCAGACTTTCTCACTGTCAGCCATAGGCTTTTCCTAGGTACACCCATACAGCTAAAGGTACATTAGAGCTTAGACAACATGCTACTCTCTGAGGCCGACAGGGTGGGAAACCTTTTTTTCTATCAGGGACCATAGACCCACAGAAGAAAAACAATCATGGGCCACACCCTGCCTTGGGAAGGCTTGGGACTTCCCCCACCATGGGGTAGAGCCAGTAATGAGGGGGCTCTGGGTTGGGGGAAAGAGCTTTGGAGAGAGGGAGTAGGCTCAGGGCTGGGACAGAGGGTTAGGGGATGGGAAGGAGTGTGGGATGCAGGAGGGAATTTGGGTATGAGGGGGCTAGGGCAGGGGGTTGGGGTGCAGAAGGGAGGAGAGGGGGGCTGGGACAGGGGGCTGGGGTGCAGGTGGAGGTGCAGGGTGTGTGAGGGAGTTAGAATGTGGGAGGGCTTCTGAACTGGGGCAGGGGACTTGGGATGCAGGCTCCAGCTAGGTGGTGATCACCTCACGCAGTTCCCAGTCGGTACAGCATGGCTAAGGCGGGGTCCCTACATGCCTTGGCTCTGTACTGCTCATGGGAAGAGCCAGTGTGTCTAGCTCTGAGGTGGAGGAGTTAGGTGATTCTGTGTGGAGTGCACTGCCTGTACCTGCAGGTGCTGCCCCACAGCTGCCGTTGGCGACAGTTAACAACCAATGGGAAATGTGGAGCCAGTACTGGGAATGGGGCAACATGTGGAGCTTTCCTGATTGTTCCTGTGCTTAGGGGCTGCCCCTCACCACTACCAAAATTTTGGGTCCAGTGCAGGCACACGGAAAGCAGGGAACCAGCTGAGAACTAGCTAGGCTGCTGGCAGGAGATTCCCAAGTGTCTCCTGGCCAAACCCTGCCTCTGGCACCCCAGACCTTCTTTCTCTCCAACCATCTCACCCCCTCCTGCACCATTACCTCATGTAACCCAAACCCTCTGCATCCATCCTCCTGCATTCATAACCCTACCCAGACCTTGCACCCCAATATAAGGTCACAGTCAGCTCACAATCCTATTCCCTGCACCCCATCCTGCACTCCTGACCAAGGTCACAACCCTCTCCCAGACCCTTAGAGTCCCATGACCCAAGCCACAACACACCCCTTCACCCAAACTCCCTCCCAGATCCCAGATCCCCTCCTGAACTCCAGTCCCTAATCCAAGCTCCTTTCTGCACCCAAACTCTATCCCAGACCCCATACCTCCTCCATTAATATCGCAGAAGAGTGCAGCCCTAGACCACTTACCAAATTCTTGGCATGGCCCCTCATCAAAAATTATTGCCCACCCCTTGCCTTAGAACTTAGCCAACTTCTGACTCACCATCTGGAAAACTGACCCTTAAACTCTGTTATGAATGGGAGCTGCAAAGGAAAGTGTAAACTTATCTGGACAGCCAGGAAAGGTTGAACTAACCTGCCTCTGAGGGAGGAGTTTGCAGGAAGGTGGCAAAGAGCCACCAGGAGCTAGTGGAAAAATTCAAACCTGAAAATGAAAGACAGCAGCATTGCTTTTCTTAGAAAATGGAGACAGAGAAAAGAGGGGGCTGTCTTCCTGGGCTCATCAGAATGGCTGTGTCTACACGAGCCCCAAACTTTGAAATGGCCATGCAAATGGCCATTTCAAAGTTTACTAATGAAGCGCTGAAATGCATATTCAGCGCTTCATTAGCATGCGGGCGACCGCGGCACTTCGAAATTGACGCGGCTTGCCGCCGCGTGTCTCGTCCCGATGGGGCTCCTTTTTGAAAGGACCCCGCCTACTTCGAAGTCCCATCTGCTCATGGGAATAAGGGGACTTCGAAGTAGGTGGGGTGCTTTTGAAAAGGAGCCGCGTCGGGATGAGACGCGCAGCGGCAAGCCGCGTCAATTTCGAAGTGCCGCGGTCGCCCGCATGCTAATGAAGCGCTGAATATGCATTTCAGCGCTTCATTAGTAAATTTCGAAATGGCCATTTGCATGGCCATTTTGAAGTTTGGGGCTTGTGTAGACACGGCCAATGTGTGAGTAGGGAAAAGTTTAGGTAGTCACATAAGGATTATTGTTCTCATTGTCTGGGGCTTTGGAAATTATGTCTGAGCTGATTATTTATTTCTCTTGTTCTCTCCTGTAACCAAGAACCTGAAAAATCCCTGTGCCTTACTTCAGTACATGTTTTTTTTTAACACCAAGCCATTTACAATGCATGCAAAGATAGTCTTATTTTAATAATAAAAGTGTTTTTTTCTTTGGTAACAAGTACCGGTTGATCCTTCACATCCCACGGGAGCTTAAAACTACATGCCTGGCTGTGGACATGTTTCCAGAGAGCTCACAGCTCCCTGCATGGGTTTTTGTGGAGTACTCTGGTTATTTCTTTCCAAGTCCTTTGGAAAAGGAGTTGGGGTGGGAGGGGGTGTCCTCAGGGAAGATATTCCAAGTAATTTCTCTGCTTGAAAATGGAGATTTTGTATGCTTGGTTATGGCAGCTGCTAGATGATTGCAGCAAAAACTGAAATCAGGAATGTTTTCTGTCTCTGGGTGCTGCAGGGCAGGGTCTAGCAGTGTTTTATTTGGCTAGCTGGCCAATTACCTGCAGTCAGAGTACCAAGGTGGGGAGTCAGCCATGACAAACCCCATGATAGCTAAAGTTTATGGAGGCTCACCTGCCCTCTCATCACCAATGATAACTCAAGTCCTCAGTGCTTTCTTCAAAGGAGGCAAGCTGCCAGCTATGCTAAAGAATGTCACTGTTTAAGACACTGATACCTAGCACCAAGTATTGCACGGTTTCCAAAGTCTTTATGCCCAGGCCATTAATAAAATTGTGCTATCCAAGCTCCAGCAGCATCTGCTCTCTGTGATCAAAGGCAGTCCGGTTTCAGACCAGGCCACAACGTTCTTGAAACTGATGTTTGGTGCACTGGCCTTCAACAGGACATTCATTTCTGTCTTCTTTTTGACTGTTGTGGTCTCCTGGGGCTGATAACATGCATATAAATGTAGGGGGTGGTGGGAAGCAACACTCATCTGGATCTACTCAGTCTTATTAGACTGATGGGCTCAGATCATGACAAATCTCTCACATTTTGAGGGTCTTTCCTTCTATTTAACACCTACCTGAGACTTGTTTGGAGCGAAAGAGCCATGATCTTTTTCACAGCTGTTTACAGCTTGATCATGTGATCTTGTGCAGATTCCTGTACCACTCCCCAGCGGCAGCTAACACGAAACTACTTGTGTCTGAGTCTTTCCAGCAAATGCTAAACCTGGTGGTCAGTGGAGAGAGTCAACATTTGAAAATGTCAGCCTGGCCTTCAACAGTTAGAGTATTTCTAAGCAATGTCTTAATTACTTAATCCCGTGTGTGTGTGTGTGTGTGTGTGTGTGTGTGGTAGAGTATTAGCAATAGCTCTCGTTACTCTTTGAGCCTGCACAATGCAGGCAGGGTGTAAAATATGTATCATAAATACAACTAAGGGGATTAGCAGACATAAACCTACAACTATGGTTAGTGCTAAATATCTGAGCAGTAGATGATGGTTAGTGGTTCACTACATCATCCCCTCCAAAGAAAAGGCAATACTACCACTGAGGTTTTTGCTGGATCAATTAAAGAGGAAGCCGTGCCACCCCGATCTCTAATCAGGGTTCAGATGTTGGTACTCTATAGCTTAATACTGTTGGACTTCCAGGATGACTGCAACCAGTGAGATTCATGTGTCTAACAGAGAAAGGGAGACTATTAAGAAGTTTTGGTCTTTTGCTTAATGCACACAAGTGGTGAAATATTTCATAGACCGAGGGTCAGCAACTCCCAGCACAGTGGCATGTGAGCCAATTTTCATTGACATGCAAGGTGGGGAGCTCAACCCTGCTCCTCTTCCCCCATGCATCTGGGAGCTTGTTGAAAGCCAGGCCACCTGTGGAATAACAAAAGACCAATTAATGCTACCAACCCTGCCCCCAAACACGTGCCCAAACAGTAAAGATCTGCATCTTAATTTATTTATTAATGAAGCTGTTGTAAGTAGGACTGTTAGTGGCTTTAAAAAGTATCACTGGCACTCAGACCGTACATAGAGTTCAAAAGGTCGAATTTCAGCACTCCACCTCGGAAAGGTTGCTGAACTCTGGCATAGACAATGGAGAACACCCACCAGAATTTTAATCAGCAACACACACGCTCTGCCTGTTAAGTAAGTGAGTAAGTAAGTAAGTAAGTAAGAAAGAATTTAATATTATCAAAGGTGTTTCAAGAGTAAAATACTGAATTGTCATCAAGTCCTTGGGTTCTCCTGCCAAAATAATAGACCTTGTATGAGAATATTACAGGAAATTGAAAGTCTTCTTATAGGATTCCGAACATCTGCCTTTGTATTAATGATACCCTGGAAGTGATCAAAAGTTCAGCTTGGTTTGGCAGTTTAGATATTAGCGGTAGTCATGAGAAATAACTGCCTGAGAAAGGAAAGTATTTATGACTTGGCAAGGATTGCTGCAGTTTATTGTAATGTCTTTCAGACTTCTTAATGCCGCCTACTGATTATTTTCTTTTATTTGTCAGTTGTGAACCAGCTGTTGGAGACACCTTTTATACAGCAGATCCATCCTTTTGCTTGTTTGCATTTTGGCCAGGTGAAAGCAGAAACATTTCAAGAAAGTATTTGCACATGTGTTTTAGAGCATCATTTCAGGAAAATAAATGTGTATTTGACTTTTAAAGTAATAATGTGTATGTGGTCTCCTAATGGAACTATTTCCCTAAATAGGGGGTTTAGCTTGATTGGGGACCCATCCTGTTCTCCAGCTGTAAGCAATGTCACCTTAATTCATTGCTTTAAGAGGAGACAACTATTGCAAATGAGTATCAAGAGAAAAAGCCATTGAAGGGGCAACTAGCTTTAATGACAAAACGAAATTAATTTGCATGGTGCTTTACAAAACACAGGGTAAGACATGATCCCTGCCCCAAATACATACATGGAAACAGAAACACACACACAATGTGCCATTTAACAAAGAGAAAACTCTCTGATATTGAGAAATGCCCATTAATCCGTTCATGCTTTGAACTGTTAATATTAGAAAGACATGAAAGAAAGTTCTAGGTCAAGTTCAAAATGAGACAAACCAATGGCAAATGAGTTCTGCAAAAGTTAAGGCCAAGATCAAATATCACTGCATCTGGACTCTTGCTTGTAGCTGCCCTTTTGAACAGGACAGTCAGAGCATGATACTACGTTAAGGGTGCAAAAGGGCCCACCGTAGAATTGACTATTTTAGACTAAATCGAAATTATGAGAGGGGGGAAGGAAATTTAAGTTGTACTGAGGTTTTATTTATTTCATCTACCATATGTTTGAGAGAGTTTGTACATCAGTCAGTCTGCATGTCCATCAGTACACCTGGGAATCCGTTTGTTCAAAAACTCCTCCTATACAGTAAGAGTTAGAATCACCAAATTTGGCCATGCAGTTTCTTTCTATCCTAACTTAAAGCAAGGTAGTGGTTTGGCTGTGGCAGGACACGTGTCTGTGCGTGGAAAGTGACTGTTTCTGATCAAATGGAAAGGGAGGGGTCTGGCAGCAGGGACAGTTCTACTCCAGAATGACAACAGCAGAGCAGCTAGCATTTGTGCCCCTAAGAGCCCCAGAGAGCTATGCCCCGGCCGGGCAATGTTGCCTGGGCTGCCCCAGCAAGCAACATCATTGGCTGCCCCTGCCCTGAGCCTTGCACACTTACCAACCCACAATCCCCCTGCCCCCTCGCCGTGACTCCCTTCCCTGATGCTCCACCCGCTTCCCTGACTCTTCCACCCAACCCCATCTCCTGAGCCCCTGCACCTCCCAGCCCCCTGCCTTGAATGACCCAAGCAACAATGACTATATCTTCTCGTTCTAAATATATGTAACTTTAAGCTTGGACTTTCCAGACAGGATATTTTGGGGCAAAATTAACTTCAGAAATTGTCACTGTCATTTTTTTTTTAAGTCTTAATGACTTTGGAGGCGGGAGGGGGATGAAAAAATGTTCCAAAGAACAGGGGATTTTCAGGTTGACATAAAAGTGAGATATTTTCAGGAGGTACTTAGAAAGTATCTTGGGCCTGGGAGTTTTTGGAATTCTTTCATTAATATTTAAGAAACACTGGCATATTTTAAAGCTAGTTGCATGTATCTCAGTCTTCACACAAAACACGTAGAATATTCCTATTTGAATGTTGTCTTATTTTTGACTCTGATGCTGTGTGGCGCACACACACACACACACACACACACACACACACACACACACACACACACACACACACACACACACACAGAGTGATCATTTTCCACATTGCTTGAATTCCTGTTATTCGTGTCTTCAGTGTTTGTAGAATAATTCTTGTTTCCCTTGGCTTTTTGTATGAATGATTCCAACCAAACCAGAGCTGCAAAGCAGTGGATGACAGAAGTTTTCCTTACCAGATGGTATACACTACATAAAACATAATGAAGCATCTGTGCTTTGGAGTAGAAACTATATATTCTAAGAAACTTTTCTATGTGCTCATAAAACCTTAAGAAGTGTAGGGAATATTGCTTAATAAAGTGATGTGTTGTGAAATCTTTGAAAAAGAATAAGTTGGAGCATTTCAGTCAGTAAGACAAGGCTAAATGTGAAATGATGCAATCATCTGTTCTTTGACTTTTGTATTCCTTTCATTTGTTTCTCATGGTTTTTTTTTAAACTGGAGCTTGCCATAATCTAGGGGTCTGCAACCTCTAACTCCAGAGCTGCATGTGGCTCTTTAAGGACTTATTTGTGGCTCCTAACACAATAATTGCAAAAAAAAAAAACCAAACCAAAAAAAAAACAGTGAACGTGTAAAAGCCCAGCAAAGAACAACTCATATCCAAATAGTAAACAATATATGATCTTGAAATATTGGAAAACTCCCCCTTTAATATGTGTGGTGGATTGTGGGATATGATACTGTATCTGTGCTTTGATCGTTATGGTAATAAAGTCTCAACTTGGAAAAGGAAGCTTGTGGCATTCCTGCTTCGAAGGACAACATGCATTTTCAGAGAGAAAACTGAAACATGAAATAAAATTGGCATAATTATAATAGTTTCAAGAGTGACAGTCAGGAAGATAGTGGTACAAATACACAGATGTAAAGTGTGAAGAAGTAGAATAAATAAAAAGTTTGTGACCATCCTGCAGTAAACATGTATTGCATTACAAATCATTGTGTGTGCTGTTCTTAAAATGGGGGTTATAAATTATGGCTCGCCATTATTTATTAAGGACCGTCTTGTATTCATATGCATTGCAGCATTTGAATTATTGAGTTTTCACCAAATTTGAAAAAAATGGTTCTTCTTGCTGTTTTGGTTGCCGACTCCTACCATTGTTGTTTGGTTTCATTTGGTTCCACCACAAAGGGGCCGTTTGGTATAATGACCACATCAAAAAAAAGTTCAGAGGCAGGACAGCTTTTAGGAGACAGCCATTTTATTGTATCTGTTGCTGCCTTTGGTGACTATTTTGCAGAAGAGCCAGAGATTCTATGAAATGTCTTGGGGAATTCTCATAGCTATTGATTTTACATGGAAGACATTCTGGTACTTCAGTGATGGACAGCACTATAACACGCTTTGGTACGTTTACGACAATTACCATGTACTACCTCGTTCTGTGAGACCGTTGCTTGTATCTGATGTGCCTTCGAAAGTTCTTACTTCTGTGATTTTTGGTGGAAGGAGGGTTGATTGTGGTTTGTCATAAGACATATTAGAGGCAGTGTTCCCTGTAAGTGGCCGCCCAGCAGAGCACCCACAGCCATCCACAGTTGGCAGCATGTCTTTCTATTGGTGGTGCGCATCTGCATGTGCTTTGGTGCACATGAAATGTATTCTGCCCGTGGATGGAAAAAATTAGAGGGAACACTGAGTAGATGCAGATAGAGGGGCAAAGGAAGAATGCAGGCAGGACGTTAGTATCAAACTTGTGGCTGGTAGCAGTGGCAGGCAGTGATACGGCCTCTTTGTTAGTTAATTAACTAGGCTATTGGTTTTCAAAAAGATGCAGACAACATATTGACAAATGTTTCTTTAATCTCAATAGCTGGAAAGCACATATTGTACTTCAGAAAGAAATAGCCTTGTCACGTTCTCCTGAAATAAAATTCAGAGCAAACAGAAGGAACTAAATTATCGTTGGTGAATTGTACAGTTGTAAATTTTACCTTCTGAAAAATGTTAGTCTGCCATGAGTGCAATCCATGGAGACAAAAGTAGGTTTTATTTTCATGATACAGCCACTGTCTGCAAAGATGCTGAATTAGCAAGTTGGGTAACTGTAAAAAGTTAGTTAAAGTGCAGGACCGTGTGATGGCTCAGCTGTCAGTGAGACCCCTGGAGATCTGACAGCACTTTAGAGACCACAGTTTGATCCAAGTTATCATTGCTTAGGTTGGGATTTGCAACTCAAATCAGTTGGTAATAGGTGTTTGCAAAGAACCATTAACCGTTAAACAGCCTTGCACAAGGGAACCCATTCCAAGCATCCTCATGCGTTGGCTGCAAGGAAACCCTGAGCCACTTGTCGAGTGTGCTGCTACTTCAGCTACGGGCTGTGAGACTCAGTGTGTTTTAACAATTAACATGGGGCCAGGCGATGAGTAGAAAGGCAAGGTAAATACAGTCTGGACAAACTGAGAGGGTTAAGAATGCTCCCATTTGCATTAGCACTAGATATGGTTGTACTTGTCTCTGCTATGTGCAGTTGTCTGGTACTTTAATAGAGGACTGGAGTTCTTTGCAAGCTCAACTGCTAGAAAAGGATAATGAAACTGGCAAAGTATCCCTGGTTTTAAAATATAGATTAATAACTGATGTCAAAATGCTGGCAATCCTAATCCTGTCTATAGCTAATGAGACTCAGGGGCTATGGTACCTGCTCTTTTCAACTTCCTGCATTACCTCTGTATTTAACTACCTGTGGTGCTTTGGCAATGAAGAAAGAAACGTCTGCACTTGTTAATAAAGTGACTACCTTACACGCTTTGCATTAATTCTACCCGGAAAAGAGCAGCTGGCAGAGATGTGCACAGTGTAACTGTAGTCCTCTCAGATGCCCTCGTTGGCTGCATTGCTGCCTCACACATCTGGCACTTTCCTAGACTTTCTACATATAAATACTTAATTTAGCATCCCTCATCGTTACGGAGGTCCTGACAGTAGTGGTTGACAGTAGAGGAAGGCTTCTAGTGTACTGTAAAGCAAGACCTATGCAATCTTCTCACATTTAATGTTATCTTGGAATTGGGCAGCCAGCCCAGATTCGGACAACTGGGAATTTGCGTACTGTCCAGACTTGAGACGGCTAAGAAGATGGGCTGTGGTTCTTCAGTGTGGAGCCTTCAAACAAAAGAGAAGCATCTCGAAGGGAAGAAACAGCATTGTTTAAACTCTGGTTTTTTCTCCAGGTTCTCTTACTATTATGATAGCAGAGGCAGTGTTATCAGTTTACGGCAGAGAACTGGAAGTCTGGGGAACCAAGATTCTATTCGGACTCTTTGCTCTTTCCTTGTGTGTAGAATAGACCTAGGAAGTCACTGTTCTGAATGTTTTTAGGGTTTTCAGAGGAAACTGGCCAAAAGTCATGGGCTGGTAATATTTAGCCTGATCGTTAGGGCTGAATGCAGTGTGCTAAGCAACAAAACCCGCTTCTCAGGATCAGACCCATTAGGCAGTACACCTTGTCATTTATTAATATAGTTACAGAGATTGAGATTTTACAGAAAGCCTGTTTGTAGTTCCTTTTTCATTTCTCAGCTATGTGATGGAAGATGCTCCAAAAGTCCCTCCTTCTGCTTAAGTCAATCAGAAAGCAGCTATCATTATTTATCCTTAATACGCACATATGGACCATTGCGTTAAATACAGTACCATTCAAATTCCTACTAAAAGCATTCTTTGTAAGCATATCTGCAAAATATACAGTGGATGTGAAATTAGGCATTTACTGTGGGATACGACTAAGTGCTTGTGTGACTGCCATTAAGTGAGCTGTCTTTTTGTGAGGATGTGCATAAACCAAACCAGACATGCTAGGCAAAATGAAAGCTGTGCTTTCCACCAGCATCCAATTTACATGCTTTTTACTTAAATTAATAATAGAGAATTGGCATGCAAAAATGTCAGAAAAAGAAATTCAAATAACAGATTACAAAGAAGATATTTCTATTTTAATGTATTCACATGGTCATTCAAGGGAGGAAATTATTTGGACATGTAGAGAATAAAACTTACTCTTTTGGGATATTCCTGATTTATCTGGGACTTAAATGGAGCGTAAAGGTTCATGAAAGACAAACAATGATTAAGAGTTGTAAAAAAATGAAATTCTCTTAATTTACTAGTAAATAAGGATAATCCAGTGCAGCCTTCCCCCCGAACATTCGCTGTTGTTACCCAAAACCCAAACCCTACTGATCTGCTCCTTAATATTATGCAGTTTTATGCCTAGGACCTGATTCTAAAAATCTTCCTGTGAACTGTAATCTGTATACTCTTTATAATACACGTGCAACAGCATGCAGTCCAGTTTTGCGGTCTGCTTTGGGATGGGCTGTACTCAGTTGCAGTCACTGCATGCAGTCTCTTTTAAACCTTCCTTTTGCACATGTCTGCTGTGTCCTCCTCTCAAAGAGCCTAAACTCTCTTTAGAGGAAAAAGTCTGTTTTCAAAATCCTGTGAACAGAATTCAAAACAGAATAAGAGCAGCCATAAGCAGTAAATTATGGCAGCCCTGGAGCACTTCTAGCTTGCAGAGGGCTGATTTATGTGTGTTTATATAACTGCATAGTCTTCTATTCATTGTATATTTAGAGAGGTGACAAGTTCTGCAACCTATGCATGCTTCAAAACATGAACATAATATTGCAGAGCCTGAGATAATTACCATTGTTGTCTTTTTTCAAATGTAATCTCCCCAAAGTAGTGAGAGGATGGTTTATGAACACAGTACAAATTCACTTCTGTGAAAGCAATAGTTAGTGAAATGTGAATGTTGTACAGCCACGCTTTGAAAATAAAGCACCTCCTCAAAGAAGCATACCTACATGCATCATTTTCAAACGTGCATTTTTCAGACTTCTTCCTAGTGATCGTGATTAACATTTAGGGCCAGATCTTCAATTGATGTAAACCAACATAACTCTATTGAAGCTGCTACAGGGACCTGACTTGTATCAACTGAGGGTCTGTCTCTAACCCAAAAAGAAGATCCTCTTCCCCTCATGCCAATTGCTTATACCAGGCAAAATCAATTTTCTCATGGGTCATCAAAAACAAAGCAACATGAAAATAGCAAGACAAGGACTAATTTATTCTGGGTGTCTAGCGAGAAGCATTAACGTAATCTCTGGCTGAAATAAAACTTCTGCCATCCAGATGCGTGATAGGAGGTCTCAGACCATTTATTACATTTTGAATAATTTTATTTTGTTTATTAGGTTTTGATGCAAAAACTCTAGAGGTCCCTGAGCCTCAGGGCGTCATAGAGGTAGTTAATATATCTTGTAGCTCACACTCTGCAACCCTGACTCCAGCTCGGTAGTACTTAGGGAAGTAGGCCCTTTTAAGGCAATAGAATTATTTGCTGAAGCAACACTCAGAATTACTCTGGATTGCCGAATCTGGTCCATTAGCATTTGCTTTTTTGATCAAATTCTACTTTATCTGGAGTTCTACTGGTGAAATTGGCAGAGAGTTTAATGCTTTACTTACATTGCCTTTTGGGAGGGAGGGACATCTCATACTGTAGAAAATGCTTAGCGAGATGGATCTGGGGCAAATAGATTTACAAAAAAAAAAATCTGTCAGGAATGGGGATAGGTCCTGCCATGAGGGCGGGGGAGTGGACTCAATGATCTCTCAGGGTCTCTTCCAGCTCTGTGAGAGATACAATCTGAACCAAGGGGCTGTCTTGATTCTTACTTGTTTTGTTGTACAGGCTGAACCTCTCTAATCCGGAACTCTCTCAACTGGCAACATCTGTAATCTCAGACGGCATGATTTTAGTTAGCCGGACGATCACTTATCATGGGTGAGGCCAAGTTTCCCGTCCCATAAAATTTGTTTATACCCACCAGTCCTGGCGGTCAGTGTTCTGTGCTGTTCTTTAGCTGTAATTTACCCCATATGTCTTCTAAGAGCCCAGGAGGCAGTGAAAGGATTGGTAATGTGCTAGACGATATTAAATATTGGCAAATTCTCTCATCTGGCACCAGTCAGATCCCGAGGGTGTTGGATGAGAGAGATTCAACCTGTAACTGTTCAACAACACTCTGAGGGCCTGATCTAATTCCATCCAATGCAAGGGAAAAGTATCAGAGAGGGAGCCGTGTTAGTCTGTATCTTCGAGAACAACAAGAATTCTTGTGGCACCTTATAAACTAACATATTTTGGAAGGGAAAGAATCCCACTGATCTGGATAGGAGCTGGATCACACCCAGCACCCCCACTCAGCTACATTTATTGCCAAGCATCTTTCATTAGCATGACAGCAGACTATTTTTCTGTCATTCTCCATGACTTTTTGGAAGATAAAAAATGCAGATGGCATTTTTGAGATTTATTCCGCTACGCACACTTTGCCTTAACAGAGTTAAAAGGTTGAGTCATCTAAAGGCCCATTTAAGGCTAAATAAAGAAAAATCTTCACGTTGTCACACAACGTGCACAACATTTTAAATTGCCTGCTGCCTCATTAAGGCTTTGATACAGTGCATTATTAGGGTTTTGCTGGAACTCTGATTTTCAGTATCAACAGCTCATTGCAACAGTGACCAAGCATTCAGCTGGCCTATGCATGCTTCTCAGCTGTGACAGGTGGCAATGCCTGGACCTCCTATTCATCATTTACTGTTTCCTTTCTAGAAGGCTATGTTATCGCTGTTCACATAAACGGTAACTCTGCTTTGGCCCCAACTGTGTACAAAGAAGGAGGAACGAACAGGCCCTAATGTACCCATACAGCTGTAGAGCGTGAGGAGTAGTGAAACCCCACAGGCTAGGAGGCTTTGGGAACAAGCGGGGAGTTGGCTTCACTATAAAAGAACTGTTCAAAGGGAAGCCAGGCACAGATTCTCTGCAGTGCTGCAGGAAGGTGCACCACAAGGAAACAGAGCTCGAGGGGAAGTAGAACAAGAATCCCGTTGTACTGCCCAGATTCTGGACTGCTGCAGCTGTTGTGTCTCCCAACATAAATATAAGCAGCCAGGGCTTGCTCTAATTTATGATAGGCTGCCTGTGGCTGCCTCTGGGTTGCTCCACAAGGGAGCCCAGAGAGTGGGGTGCCTTTCAGCCCTCTGCTGCACTGGCCTCTGGCACATCCCCTATACTCTGGTTTATGAGTAGGATAGTGCAGTGTTCACTGAGACAGCATTGTGTGACTCAAACATCACAAAAGATCTTCACCCCGTTATGGTACATTTACCGTCCCTGTATGCCACCAAAATAGTGATCAAGACCAGAAGAAGCCCACAGGTGTTCACTTGGTTTGGTTTCCTTTTATTTTGGGGGGAAAAAAAAACCAAAAGGACAAGTAACTATAATCAACAGAAAGACAAGTCATTATAACCTGGACTGGTAAAGTTTGGATTTCTCCTGTCATAAACAAATCTCATGATCGGCCTTTATCTTTTGAGAATGAAGTTGTTTATCCCAGTGAGCATGACGTTTTGCAGCCTGCATTTTAGATGAGAAGTTTTTATATGATTTGCTTTCATTTTTAATTCTCTCACAAATTAGCATTATTTTGGTGCAGTGCAACTAACAATGGTAGCTTGGGGCAAGCTTTTGTTTCAGGTAAGGTCAAAGAAAGAGGGAATTTCACTAGTCTGTCGTAAAAATAGGTTCAGGTGGCATTACAGTCTTATCCAAAAAGATCCAGCGGCAAGTAAGTCCTCTGAATTTAGAGGAGCCATAGTATGGCTAGAAGAACAAACCACCTCCACACATTGTATGCACGATGGCTCTAAACGTATTTTAAAATAGCAAGCCATAGCTGGACGTTTTTACCAGCTTCCTACTGAGGAAAATTCTCCTGGATTTCAATTGAAGTTGAGACTGGTAATACTGAGTAAAGATTTCAGGATATGGTCAACAGACAGGAAGGATTTAGGTCAAAATAAACTGAAGCGATCTATGTTTTTAGCGCAGAATGAGGCATAAAAAGGAATTTTAATTTTCTCCTGGTCTCTAGCAAACCAATACTACAGCATTTCTACCATACTTTGATCTTGTCTTTCACAGAAATATGAACAGATTACTTCCATCTCACTAACACCAGTTAAGAAATGAGCAAGCCTTTTTAATCTATATTATACCTCACCTTTCTGTTCCTTCCCTACATGACTCAAGCACATTGCCTTCTTGATGTATATTTATGTTATCAAGTGGGCTCCTGAAAAATTGCTTACCCCTTTCATCCTTTGTTTTTCTGTGGTGAGGACAGAAACTAAAAAAAAAAAAACCCTCATACTGAAATACTGACTCAAGATTCACTCATGTTTTATATTCCTTGGTGAAATATCATATCCTGAGGAGCAAGTTTATTGTCTTCATCGTTCATTAAAAACAAATTTACTTTGTGCCCTTTGTGTAATAATTTGATACTTTCATAGATTTCCTGCTGATTAATATTCCAATTATTTTTTTAAAAAAATTCTAGTTGCACATGTGGCATAAGATACAAACATAAATGTAGATATTACAAGAATATGGGCACAGTTATTAATGTTCAAAGGAGAGAAACCAAAACCTGAGTGTTTGTTGCAATCTAACACTTTCCTTCTCCTTGATTAGACCGTTCAGTTCCCTGAGCTATAGCAGTGAACCTTCACACAGGGAAAACACATAATCATTCCTCTCTAGCGTGATGTGACTGAGAGATACCATTTCCTAACTTGTTTCTGGCATTTTGAAACAAGGTCTACAATACAAGGCGTCAACTGATGGAAAAAAGCTCTGGACTTAATCAACCCTCATCATTTTTCAGCTGGGGTTTATATTGTCCACTTGAGTGTAGTGACACAGTGGGTGAGAAAATAGAGAATTAATCTTCCATCACATTCCATTCTGTACAGAAACTTTATAATTAAACAGCAGAAAATTGCTGCAGAACTGGAGGGAGGACCCCTCTTCATTCACTGTTTTCCAGGGCCCTGTCCTGGGCAAAGTTAATTGCAAAAAATAATTTATTCATAAAAGGCTTTCAACTGTATCTCCTCTCTTCAGTGGTTTCAGTACTGAAGAACACATATTTCCCTAATAAGTACTTTGTGATAAGAAAACAAAAATGTCCTACATGCACTACTTTGCTTCTGATTTATATATTCTATCCTAAGGTTGTATCTCTTCAAATTGATCTCTGTCTCCAGTGTTCAGAAAATCCCTTCATAATTGCATTTCTTAAAAGATCTTCCTTCCTATCTATGCTGGTTGTGTATATGGAGGATTCCACTCCCTCCCCGCACATTTACTGTTCTGGTCTATTAGTAGCTAGGAGCATAGATAAAGTCTCTTGTCTTAAATATTTTGTTCAAAAATGGCAATGATAAAAATATTTCTCTATTTAGAAAATAAAACCCAAGAGCAGGGCTTCATGGGAATTGATATGGAAATGATCACAGATGTATGAAAAGCAAGGACCCAGATGAATGTATTAATCAATGCCTGATATAATCATTACTTTGGGGGTTGCAACTGATGGAGAGCTTGCAGATAGAAAGTCAATTGAATAGTGAGAGATAACATTTTACAGTGTGTAAAATCCAAGAGCTAAGCTGTTTGGGCTTAAATAAGGCCAATGTGTTGGTTTCATGTGTTTCATATTAGTTCTGGTTTTCATTTTGGCAGGTCCTCTCCCTTCTTCTGTTTGTGCAGCATGCCATAGTAGTGCCAAGTTGGTAATGTCAACACTTTGTAGCTCTTTTTAAGGCTTTTATCTACTGAAAGTTGCCTACTGCATAAATGTAGTGAGCTCAGGGAAAAAGAATAGGGAATAACAATCTTTTACTCTTTCATAGCCAGAGCTGGCCATTCATTCTCTTTGGTAAATGCTAGCTTCATAAGGAGACTGGTAGTCGACACTGAAATATGGAAAGGACATTTTATCAGTAGATATTTGAGACAATCATGTTTTCTTGTCTTGATTCATTTTGTATAATGAACTTTAAGAAAAACCAATTCAGTTTTGGAACAGAAAAAAATGGGCCTCTGTTATACGTTATCTAAGTTAATGGATTCCTTTTATGAAAGGCAAAAAATAGCAGTGTTCCTAAATGTAACTAATGTATCTAGAATTTGGAGATCAGAATGTTAAATGTCCCGGGTATGTTCTCCATCCCTTTGGGCAATATCTTATGATCAGTTTTGCTACTCTGCCCTGACCCAATTATTGCTTTGGCTAATGAAAGGAAATAAAGAAAGGCATGTCTTAGCTGGTTAACAAGGCATACAGAAAATGTTATTAGCATGATCTATCCTTAATGATTATAGTTTCTCATAATATTAGATCACCTAAGAAGGTGTTTGTTGGAGAGGAGAGGAAGAATTAAGTTGACTTCATCAGGCAATTAGCCTTTGCATGCTTGCACAATTGATTTCACAGAGGCGCACGTATTGCAACTTTTATTCAAGCAGATAAGGGTCCTTTTGTAAAATGTCATTACTGTTATTACCATTATAAGAGCCAGCTTATTTCATCATTACTATAAGAGAATATTTGAGACATTTGCTTCCTTGTTATCTGGCTGCTGGTCAGTTATGTGTTGTTTCCCATATGTATGCTAGCAGCCTTGAATCAATCTGTAATAAGTGGCTGAAAAGCTCATTTAGATTCATAAGTGGATTTGCTAAACCTTCCAACTGGCCTTTTCCACCTTAGTTTCCCAGTCATGATATGCCTTTAATTTCCACACTATTATCCATTTAGCATCTGTTTTTATCTATAGTTACATGTCCTTATTTCTCAATAATATCCAAGGCATGTTTATTTTGATAAAAGTATTTGGCATAAAGCATATCCAGTTCATTTTTTAAAATTCCAGGTGTGGGTATCTTCAGTTATTCTTTTATTGAGGGAGAGGGGATGAAATGCACCCTAACTGAGATGAATCACAATCTCCCTTTTTAGTTTAACTATACTTCTCGTTAACTCCACAGCAGACTGAGAAGAGCTTCAAGAAGATCTCACCAAACTGGATAGCTAGGCAACAAAATGGCAGATGAAATTCCGTATTGATAAATACATAGTAATGCCTTATGGAAAACAAAATACCAGATATACATATAAAATGATGGGGTCTAAATTAGTTATTACCACTCAAGAGAGAGAGACACAAGCAGAGGGTACACTTCAGGAAGGCAGACTCTAGCCAGGTCAGAGAACTGGTTGCTAAGATCCCATGGGAAGCAAGTCAAGAGAAAAAATATTCAGGAGAGTTGGCAGTTTTTAAAGAGACATTATTAAGGGCACAAACACAAATTATGCATATGATATATCAGAAGCATTGTAAGAGATCACCGTGGACAGAAAACTGAAATGCCAAAGTTGTCCAGAGAGCAGAAACAATTTGGCCCCAACACTTAAATTTTCTCCCTTAGAGTTCTGCTGCTTTTTTAGGAAAGAGGTTTTTTTCGGTGTCTATAGATGTTACATTCTCTGCTTTTTTGCCAAGACTCCTGTGATGTAGTGTATAGATGCAGGTGTAGCTGAAAGTGCAGCTCACAAGGTAGTCTGATAGCTTAGAAGAGCCTTAACTGGGCAGGGAAGATGACCAATCATGAGCATTCCCAGAGGAAGGCACTGTGTAGTCCCCTCCAGGACAGAAGGAGCCTGCCTGCTAAGGCCCAGCTCATGGTTCATTTACCATCTTTTCTTTTACAACTTTCAGGCAAACTGTAAGACGTGGTGAGTGAAAGGGTGGCAGGAAGTGGCCCAAGGAGACAGCCTTAAGGGACTCCTGGTTGCTGGACATTGATATTTCTTATATGGGGCACTGGGTCTGAGCCCACTGAAGTAGGTGGGCCTACACTCCTCTACCAACCCCCTCTATAAGTAGGGCATGAAAACCCTCATTTCTAAACTCTCCCAGAGGGCAGGAAACTCCCATGGCTAGGGTTTGACACCCAAAAGGATAAGTAAACAGATCCTGGACTTGTCTACACTACCACCTTCCTTCAAATGAAGGATGGTAATTAGGGTGTTGGTCATTTACTAATGAAATTTACTAATTTTGAGGCGTAAAGAGACTTCAAAGTTGCCCCGGCACTTCGAAGTACTGGCGGGTGAGCTGCGGCTAGACACGTGAGAGTACTTCGAAGTTTAAAACTTCGAAGTTGCCGTGGTGGGGGAATTTGCTTAATGAAGTGCTGCCTATGCATGGCAGCATTTCATTAGTAAACTCCCAACACCCTAATAACCATCCTTCCTTTGAAGGAAGGTGGTAGTGTAGACAACCCCCCTGTGTATTTCTTGATAGCCTGTCACACCAGAAAGAAATTTGACTGATTTGATGATCAGACCAACCTCCATCACAGACTGCCCCAGGGCATGATGGTGGCCCAGGGAAAAGATTAGCATTGTGGCAAGCAAAGGCCTAAATTGCTAACCATTAGGTCTTGCCACGAGTGAACAATGCCCATGGGCCTGCCATCACTGGTACTAATCTTAATAATGATTTTTTATATAAAGTGGGCATGTACATTATGTATGCATGAGCTGTACATGTGTAATGTCAGAAGCGATGAGCACAGTAAACAATTAGTGGGGCATTCATAGTGCATGGTCTTGTCTTGTAATTAAAATGGATATGCATGGATGTCTGGGAAGAAATACAGACCCATCAGTTACTGACTGATTTTGGTTTGTCAGACGATTAAGGATGAAAGACCTTCTGAAGAAGCTGAATACTATACTGCTATGGAAGGGGAGCTAGGTTATAAAATATGGGATCTATTTTGTGCATATTGTAAATATATACTAATACAGGGCTTGAAAGCTTTACCAGACATCCACTAGCGACAGGACCAAACTTATTTGCAGAGGCCAATATGAAAGGTGGTAGCAGCAAGGTACCCTAGTGAGAACCACTGCCCTATCCTCAAACCCCAGCAGTGGGATTTTGGGAAGGATATTTCACAGGGGTCCATCTTTCATATTAGTATCTGGCTAATACTATAGGTGTCCATTTTCAACTCAACCCTGGCTCCTTTGCTCTTGTTAGTTGAGGGAACCTACACCCTCATTCTCCCCCCTATTTCTACATTCTCTTGACTCTTGAGAACTGAAGTCATACACTGTTCCCCACCCCTTCTTTCCTAGCTACTGTTGTACTCCATCCATCCTCAATCTATTAAGAAGTCTTCAGTCACCCTAGTGTTGTCTACACCTGGATTACACCGGGGTAGCTGTGTCTTTCAGGGATGTGGATTTTTTGTGGCCCTGAGAGGTGTAGCTATGCCAGTATAAATTCTTAGTGCAAACCAGCACTCAGTTGTGACCACAGAAGAACCTTTAACTCTGGACTTTATAGAGCTTTAAACTGGTGGGTGTAAGTTATATTTACACTCATTCTGAGGCTCCTTTACATTGCCAGGGTGGTATAAAGAGGACTTTGTGTACTTTAAATTCAAGTCCAAATATCTGCAACCTAGTCTTGGGATTTAAAAGCAGTTATACACTAAGTGAATTTTAGTGTAATCAAGGCTAGTAGCAACATCTTAAAATAGGTTAATATCTATATTTGGATTTCGTGGTTGGTTTAAATGGAGTGGTGCATTATCGTCTCTAAAGTCAGCCAAAAAGATAGATTTGATGGCTGTGAGAAAGATGCGAAATTGCTATAGGCTTCCTCTCTTATAGCCTGCCACCTATTTGATTTATATGATAAGTGATCTCAGATGACCCTCCAAGGCACTGAACCATTAGAGAGTTATGTTGCACACTGATAAGAAATCTTCAGAGAGACCTAAATCTTCCTCAACCACTGGGAGTTTCATCTGTTCTAGAATACAGAACATTTTTATGTATGATGTTGCTATCTTGCTAGTCATACTAATATCTGAAGGAATAACACAGATTTTAAATCAGTAGCACCCTGATAAAGACCTTAAAACTGAAAGCTTTGCCAAGTGCATGTTAGACAGCCCTGTCAGTTATTTTTCTTTTGTGTTCTATTTCTTGAAAGTTGAATGGCCAGAAAGAGTAAAAATTGGTGTACTCTGTTAATCTTCTGACCAAACAAGAAGTTGTTCAGCACTCACGCTACTGGCTGGAAGCCATTTTAACCCATGAGGGACCTTTTGTTTTAGCCTTTGTGTCCTTTCTCAATTATCATGCATGCTAAGTTCAGGCTTGCTTTAGTAGTGTGAGCTGTTTTCCAGGAACAAGTGAAAGTGGCACACCTTGTGTCTTGGATCATGAGTGGGATACATGATTTCAGCCTGAGTTTAGTAAAGGTATATCCAGTTGACTAATAGTTTTTTTTTCTGGGGAAATTAGGTCCTGTTTATCTTGGTTCCTGCTGTTGCATGTGTGATTTAATACAACATTTGTTTGAAAATAGTCTGCCATCAATGTGACCTTCAGAGTGTAAATTTGACACCAGGCTAATCTCCTACAATGAGTCCTGTAGCACCTTAGAAACTAACAAATTTATTAGGGCCTGAACTTCCATGGATAAAACCCACTTCTTCAGATGAAAATGGAGCAGGAAAGAAGGCATACAGGGTTTGTTTAGCAAGGGTGAGGAGAGTTAACTGTCACTAGTACAACCAGTTAATGAGGCAAATTAAGTTTTATATGCCTCATTCCTGCAAATATCAAAGATGGGGAAATTGCCTTTGTAGTGCATAAGCCAGTTAAGATATCTATTCAGGACAAGGTTAAATGTGTTAAATTGGTAAGAACTCCTAAAATGAGTCTGTCAGGTATAGGACATCAAATACCAGTCCCATACTATAAGCAGTAAGGTATGTAGCCTCTGCTAAGGTGCATAAGAGCAAGAGCCTGATGGGCATGTCTAAATGGACAAGGAAGAACTATTCTAATTTGCAGTCTATTAGCCTCAGCAGTACCATGGTCATGTTCACAAATGATGCAATTTCTTCACTGAAAATTCTCCTATAAGAAACAGATTTCTCTTTAAAATAAAATTTAATGCAAGAAAGAGATAAATATTCCCCCTTGCCACTTGTTTTTTTGCTCAAAGATAGTTTATGTGAGGCAACTCTTGGCAAATTTAAATGATACTCTTCCTTAAGCTGGCAAACGCTGTTAATTCCAGTCCTCTTCTACTCACATAAATCTGTAAAGTTGGCATCCCACATACACAAGGCAGCCATAAAATTGTGCAGAGGGACAGCACCAGGATGCTATAATCACTGCTGGTTCAGATCAGCATTCAGAAAGCTTCTAACCAGGTTTTAGTCTATGCACTATTTCTTTTGAAAGCCCTGTACCTCTTTTTGCTAGGAGAGACTGGCCTTGGCTGATTTTTGTTTAATTCTGAGAACATTCATTTTAATTAGAGTTGGAGAGGGAGGAATGTGGAACAGGAACTAGAAATAATAGAATAAATTTTATAGGGCTTCATTTGAGTGTCATTCCCTACAGTCTTTAAAAAAGAGAACACCCAAGGTGTGCTTGTGTAGATTTACATTCTGACTTCTGACCCACACATTCATATAAATCCATAATCCATCCCCCCACAGTGAGACAACAAAAAGGACGGTAGTATGAAGCAGTGTCAGGAGAAGAGCAAATCACACTTGGGTCACATTTTCAAGCCTTTTTTTTTTTTTTTTGGCCATGACTATCTGGAAGCTTATTTTTAGGAAGTGAAAATTCACGCATATTTACACCACTTGAAAGAGCAGCAAATAACAGGTAAAAAACCCACAAGATTTGATAACATTGTAAAAACGTAATTTGAATGACATCAGACAGGACAATTCTTGTCCCAAGACTCAATGTCTTTCTCGCATTCCCAAACTGTTCTCTCTAGGTTATTACAGTCCTCAGGGACATGGTGGTGTCCTGCATGAACAGGAACACATTTGGATCATGTCCTGCCCCTTTTCTGCAGCTCTCTGGGATCTGACTTGCCCAAGTTGCAGAGTGCTTCTCTGCTCTGTAATATGCCTGCTTGACCCTGCAAGGACTTAATACGCTGAAGCACACACATGTGGCTCAGGATTACAATTTGGAGTGCAAGGTGTATTTGAAAACCTTTGGTGATATACTGCTCAGTTACATCAAGACCTCTTCATTGACATCAATAGGAGTCTTTCAGTTAGCTTCAAAGGGCTTTGGATCAAGTCCTGAATTTACCACAGAAATTGTTCTGTAATCTAAGTATTAAGTTGGTTGGTTCAGGTATGCAGGGGAGAGAGAGATAATGAATTTGCACCTGAGAGAGAGATAGGGGAATAAAAGAGCAAGACTGTCAGACTGATTATCCTTACAGAGACCATTTTTTCAGGTTGCTTGTAATGTTGTTTTGAATCTTTGCCAGGCTTCTGAGAGGCTATAGCCCACCCTGTGTTTCAGATGCATTCATTGTTCCCACTTCACAGCTTTCGACTGAGCCAGTCCTTTCCAGAGAAAGCCTTATTGATTAGAATGAAGTCATTGTCAGCATCTTGGCATTTGTTTGTCTACTCGGGGAGGAGTTTCTATTCACTCTGTACAAAGTGTTTGTGGTATTTTACCCTAACATGGTAAATTCCACTGGCCTCTCCCTGTTCTGCGAGTGTTCTCGCTTTTTCTCCTGCCATTTTGACCTTCTCAAGCCTCTCATGATAATGCTCAAGCATACAGTGGAATCCCTAAGAGCATATCTACAGCTACAGCCTGGTAACAGTGCAGCTGCATTGTATCTGGTAAAGGTGATTTAAGCCAATGGAGGAGAGCTTTGCTACTGTCATAATAAACATACCTCCAAGAGTGGTGGTAGGTATAGTATGTAGGCAGGAGAAGCTCTCCTACCATATAGGGCAATGCACAATTGGTAATGTAATCTGTTGCTGTATAATGCAATAGGTTTATTTGTGTGTGTGATTCCGATAAAGAGATGCATGGAAAGAACGTTGAAGTGAGAGCCAGGGAATCCTCAATTTTATGACCAGGAGCACTCATTGAAGACCAGTAACAGAGAGGAAGCCGTGCTAGTCTATATACTATCAAAACAAAGAAGCAGTAAAGTAGCACTTTAAAGACTAACTAAACAATTTATTAGGTGAGCTTTCGTGGGACAGATGGCTATGATCTGAAGAAGTGGGTGTGTCCCATAAAGCTCACCTAATAAGTTATTTTGTTAGTCTTCAAAGTGCTACTGTACTGCTTTTTTGTTTTCATTGAAGACCATTAGCAATTCTCAGGGATGCTGTATCCTGAATAAATCCTGATGAGTAATTGTTATTTTCTTTCCTGCTGACCTCTCCCATTCTTTCTAAATTGCATTGTTAGCAACAAGTATTCTCCTGCCAATAAATTCATCTTTATGTTACAACAAGGGTTGCTAACAGGAAAATAAGAGGAGTTAAGAAACATAAATACAGTTTGAAAACAACAGCTTGGAAGCCTTGTTATGCTCTGTGAACAGCTTTTATCATTCAAGTCTATCTGAGCACTGCAGATGGAATTAGGCACAGAGACTAGTCAGGGAGAAAGATATAGTCTAGGTTTGAGGATTTCACTTAAAACAGTAGACCTTCTTCCGATGCCCCAAAAGAGAACAGTGACATCCAGGGGAGGTAGCTCATTCAAGTTTGGTATACAAGTGTTAATTACGCGGTAATTTGTGCAGGTTATCAAGATGTTAGTTTGTTCCTTAGACTTGTAGTTGTTCTGCTTAGTTCAGTCCCCAGTAAAAAGCAGCCCTCAGTCCTAAGACACAAACACAAAGTTAAAAAGCAAAGGTATCTAAAATCTGGGGAACTTTTAAAAATACCTTTCAGGTTCTGTACATAAGTCAGCCTGACAGAAAAGTAGACATCACTATGGCTGCTGCATTTTCAAATCTATATATTGGCTGGATTTATTAATAGACATTTTCTTCACATGAGGACAAGTAAAGACCTGGTAATGCTGCTGACATACCAGATTCTGCCACCCCACTGGAGTACAACTTGCCAAGCAGGCTGTTTCTGAGGCTGGTGGCTGATTGGCTGGAATCCAGGAGCAACAGGATTAAGGAGATTGGCCCAGTTTTGGAAAAGCCATTCACCCAGAAACAGTAGTTAGCACATATGCCTGGCTTAGCTGGAAGCCTGGGTATCTTGAAAGATTTATTCCAATCCTGAAAGAGACTTAGTTTAGCTTGGGAGCTAAAGGAGAGCTCTATTCCAGCTTTGAAAG
The DNA here is from genome assembly GCF_033958435.1 of Carettochelys insculpta. Lineage (NCBI taxonomy): Eukaryota > Metazoa > Chordata > Testudines > Carettochelyidae > Carettochelys > Carettochelys insculpta. The sequence continues at coordinate 19,518,524 of NC_134144.1, forward strand.
AGTCCCCTAGCAGCAAGTGATATGGGAATCTTTGTAATCTCATTTACTGCAGTTGCTAATGGATCTAAATTTAAAGGAAGTATATTTTCAGTGTGCCAAGTCTTTTTCTGCTGTTTTCCCCTTCGAAGTAGCAGATTCCACCTCCCCCAGTTCAGTCACAAAACTACACAACAATGCTGCTATTCCTCAAGAGTGAAGGTGGTAGAATAAGTCCCAGAACATCCTTCAGGGCCGCAAGAGCCCAGCCCATGGTAACACTGGAGAAACCTCAGAGCATCATCCTTCCCTTCCTTTTCCCCAGGCCCCCCACCACTTGCCTCAGGATTCAGTAACTTGCTATGGGTCTACGAAAGAAGGAAATTACAACAACGTTCACCTCCCCAATGCCAATTCTGCTACACTGATTAGCGTATCAGTGGGTGAAACCAAGGTTCCACCCACTCTCAGTCCAGCTGCCCACAGCAGACAAAGAGCACCCACTTAACCATGTGCATCCAGGCTCAAGGCTCAGGCAGCCTGTGCTGGAGCATGACGTGTGGGCTGGCGGGGGGTGGGGGGAGGATTGTTTTTCACGAGTGCGTAGGCTGATGGACAATCATGTCCACTGTCTTTTCCATTCTTTTCTATGTGTTTCTCTCTTCCTGCCTAATCTTACCTACTGTATGGCAGTACTTAACATGATAGTTCCAATAGTAACAGAAAGGTAGCAGTGTTAGTCTGTACTCCAACAAAACAAAGCAGCAGAAATGTAGCACTTTAAAGATAAACAAAATGATTCATTCGGTGATGAGCTTTCATGGGACAGAAGAAGTGGGTCTGTCCCATGAAAGCTCATCACTGAATAAATCATTTTGTTAGTCTTTAAAATGTTACATTTCTGCTGCTTTGTTATGATAGTTCCAAATCCACTTAAAGTAATTAGCCTTCCATAATTCAGAATTCCACAGCACTGCAGCAAATTGTTAAAAAAAAATTATGACTCTGTTACCTAATCACCATGTGATTTCAGTAATGACAAAGGGGTAATGTAATGAGGTTCCCAATCCAAGACAGACAAGGCAGTTTTTCCTGGTCTATCTTGTATTAAATTAACTGCATTATTTTGGACTTAACAAGCTAAAATTAAGGTTATTAGAAGAATAGTAATCTAAATCAGATTTCATAACACAACTCAAAACATAACCATAATAATGCAAAGTACATATGTCAAGCATTTTTTGTACTGTGACAGTATTTCGTAAGATGCATTTGTTGTGTTTACATAACATATTTTTAAAATATTCTGGGGACAGCATTCTAATAATTTTCATTACCTTGAATAAGCCTCTGGAACTGCTCTTTGGAGTGGGTTTTACTGCTTTAAAAGTTATACCTATGGAATGTATTTTAACAGCCACAGAACTATGTGATGGGAGGGCACCTTCTACCACTTACTTGCTTTCTCTTTTTTATTACCCATCCTGCTCCTTCTCCTCTGATACTGACTGCCCTGTGCACCATTCAAAGGAAAGTTTTCACTCTCATTAGCTGCGTCTACACGCGTCGGGCGCTATTTCGAAGTTAACTTCGACGTTAGGTGGCGAGACGTCGAAGTCGCTAACCTCATGAGGAGATAGGAATAGCGCCCTACTTCGACGTTCAACGTCGAAGTAGGGACCGTGTAGACGATCCGCGTCCCGCAACGTCGAAATTGCTGGGTCCTCCATGGCGGCCATCAGCTGGGAGGTTGAGAGATGCTCTCTCTCCAGCCCCTGCGGGGCTCTATGGTCACCGTGGGCAGCAGCCCTTAGCCCAGGGCTTCTGGCTGCTTCTGCGGCAGCTGGGGATCTATGCTGCAGGCACAGGGTCTGCAACCAGTTGTCAGCTCTGTGGATCTTGTGTTGTTTAGTGCAACTGTGTCTGGGAGGGGCCCTTTAAGGGAGCGGCTGGCTGTTGAGTCTGCCCTGTGACCCTGTCTGCAGCTGTGCCTGGCATCCCTATTTCAATGTGTGCTACTTTGACGTGTAGACGTTCCCTCGCTGCACCTATTTCGATGTTGGGCTGAGCAATGTCGAAGTTGAACATCAACGTTGCTGGCCCTGGAGGACGTGTAGACGTTATTCATCGAAATAGACTATTTCGATGTTGGCTTCACGTGTAGACGTAGCCTTTGTGTTTTAAGCAGTTTGTGGCCCCTTGCAACTCAAGTTGAAGATTTTCTGCTTCCCACTTGAGTGTTAATAATTCCATTATGGCCGCTTTTGTGAAGGGGTAGATGGAAGGTACTGTTAAAAGCATATTAGATTACCTACCAATCTAGCTGTTGAAAGAACACTTAACCAGAGTTATCAAGCAGTTCAAGCATTGCTATTTAGTGTCTCTTTAGTTAAATATTATACCTGCTACAGTGGTAGACCCTTCATGGACTATAATGTGGTGGTAGATTAGCTAGTGAAAGTCAGAGTATGATTTCCCGTATGTGCAAGCACCTGAAAACAATATTCATAGGTTGACAGAACTGAAAGTTTTCACATAACATTGCAAGTTGGAAAGATGGAAGAAGTTTCCACTGATAGCTTTGGCTTTTTCCATTATTCTGGAAGCCAGACAAGCACAGTCAGACAAATATGCTGACAATGTGGATGCTTACAAAGTGGTTTCCTTAGCAACAAAAACAAAGCAAAATATTTCTAAATTTGGTTTCTTCCTTGAGTGAGGTTCAGGCAATCCAGACCCTGTTGATACAGCTCTCTGGTCTGAGTGCAACAAGGCTTCCAGAAGAAGGCCAGATGCTTCAAATAGGGGCTGTTGTGGTTACCAGAAGTCATCGACTGTCTAAATTACATTTGGTGCGTCTCTAGCTAAAATTCCCTATTGCCCAGGAAACTGGGGTAGTGTCTGAAGTGATTTTCACATCGTGTTAGAACCATGTTAGCATGTTTCCTGTATGACAGTAACTAGCATTCTGGAAGTTACTAATCGTGCTAACACAAAAAGGAACTTGCTGCTTAGCAGTTCTGCGTTGTGTTAATAATAAGAGACTTGCTTTGGCTGTTAAGCTCCCCGGAGACAAGCACCCTGTCACATTGCTATCCCGTGGCCCCTGGAGTTGTTCAAGGGTATCAAACCTGTAAAGTTGCTAATAATATAAGAACTGCGTGTGTTATGGCAAACTGAAGAAACCTTCTATTTTTAGCAGGCACAATTCACTTTTAAGAGACAAGGCCACCTTTTTCCAGGGCAGTGGTAAACTTTTCTGTGTCTAAATCATTTTCTTCTGTAAAGACTTATTTAGTTGAGGTATGAAGGCAAGTGCAAACTAGCTACTGCAGCAAAGAAAAAGAGGAGTCACCTTAGAAAATGAACAGCTACTAGTCCTGAAGCTAAACAGCAGATGAAAATACAGAGAAAATAACGTTGATGTCTGTTTCTATCAAGCAACGACGGGTCCTGTGGCGCCTTATGGACTAACAGAAAAGTTTTGAGCATGAGCTTTCGTGAGCACAGACTCACTTGACCAGCATCTGATGAAGTGAATCTGTGCTCATGAAAGCTCATGCTCAAAACTTTTTTGTTAGTCTATAAGGTGCCACAGGACCCTTCGTTGCTCTTACAGATCCAAACTAACACGGCTACCCCTCCGATACTTGTTTCTATCAAGGCACTCATCTGCACAGCAGGAAACTCATGTTAAATAAGAATAATAGATATAGGCAAAATTTTCAGCCAAAACTGGAAAAATGAAAATTCAGTGACGTCAGACAATTTTGCAAATTTTACCAGTTTTCACTAAATTGTCAAAAGGCTCCTACCTCCTCCTGCAAAAAGATTCCCCCAAATTTTTTATTTTGACATTTTCAAAAAAAACCATTTCATTTTGAAATGTCATTAAAATGTTAGACATAAAAAATTTTTTAAAGCTTCAGTGACGAGCTTCGCTGTAAGTATGTAACGGAGTTGCTCTAACCTCCTGCAAACAGCCCTATCTGGTAAAGCGCATGTGTCTGCTCTGTCTCAGTTCTTTTTGTCTTTTGAGTTACTCATCCCTCCAGCTGAGTCACATTTCAAGTGTCAATCAAGCTCCTTCCAGCATATCCATTCCCCAGCACCCATCTCAGTATCCTCTCCATAGTCTCTCAGGTTGATCCCCCATTCGGAGAGAGGGGTGTCTCCAGGGCTTCCCCTCCTGGACACTGTGTCTGGCTCATCTCACAGCCTGAGTCTTTTGACACTCCCCAGGCTCTGGTCCTGCAGCTCTTCTTATAGGGCCTTCCTGGCCACTGATTGGCTGTTTCCTTCAGCTGACACTGTAGCCTTCCTTGGAGGACTTCTCTATGGTTACTGGGATGAGGTGTGGCAAGGCCACAAGCCTCCAGTAGGAGGCTTCAGGAGCCAGTATACCCCATCACAGAGTGAAACAAAAATTTGAAAAGAAAACGTTTCCAGTGGAGCTCAAAATGAGTTGCGAGTCAACTGCAAAGTCCATTATTTGCCCAGGTCTACTTAAGAGCATTCACCTGTGGAGACACAGAAAGCAGAAAATCGAGGAAGGGCTAAATCACTGGTGTGAACTAATTATTCCATAACCATAAGTGATATATTTTTATGTATTGCAGCTTAGTAGAGGGCACCTTTCTACAGCTCTCAATGCTTATACAGTTCTATAAAAACATATAGCATTCAGTTTGATCATTTCACAATTCTCCCTAAAATTATTCATCAATCCACTTGGACCCCTCTCAACTTCCCGTTCGTATTCTTCCCTTGGTTCCTTCATGTAATTCATGAGACATTAAGGGCTGAATCCAAAACCCTCTTTAATATTTTTAATTGAATTTCAATGGAACTTAGACTCCTATGTCACCTAGGCCCTTTTGGAAATTTTATCTTTTATCCCTATGTCCCTTCTTTGCTGAAGAGAACCAATGATAAAATTCTGCCGGCAAAATGAAAGATGGATTGATTTCTCAGCTGCTTGTGGCATTCTTCCCCGCAGTCTGGACTGTACTAAATCAAGCTTGCCAAAGAGGTCTAGTCCTCAGGCTCATAACAACACTTCTGAAGAGACAAACCTTTTGCCTTTGGAATAGAATGGATAGTACTGTAAGGCAGATGTTTTCCAACTATTTCTTGGAGAAGCATACTCCTGGGTTCTTCACAAGATCTTTACCTGCATGGACCATAAAGCACACAAGTAGAGCCCTTTATGGATACAAAATTGGTATCTGCATCCACATCTGCAAAAATAATCCATGGATACCCACAGATATAAAGTAGATAGATAGCTGCGAATTGGCAGCATTCTAGACACACAATTGGTATCCTCGTCCACATCCATATCTACAAAAATGAGCTGCAGACATAAAGGGGATATCCATGGATTTGCAGAGCTCAGCACACAAGTAGATCAGTGTGCTATACAATCATTGGATGCCAAATATTTTTGCAGGAGCTTAATCCAAGTTGCTTGCCCAACATTGCTGTGTCCTTCCTTATTATGATTCTGAGAAAAAAATATTGTTTAAATGAGAAAACATATAAATTGACTTTCCCACTTCATTTTTCTCAGCAAGCCCATGTATCTCTGTGTGTGGTGTTTATTCCAGGTAAGGGGAAAGTGTTTGTGGGTAGACCCTTGTTTGAAATACTGGCTGTTAGCCAAGCCCACTGTCTTGGCCTCTTGTGTTCGGTTACAAAGGTTAATCTATAAATTTAGTTTTCCGATAGATGAGAATCACTTTGCTATTGTTTTGTTGTTTACTAATGGACATGTTTCTGCTTTGTATCAAACAGTCAATGAAGGCTCAGGAGAAACCAGTCAAAAAGAGACGTCCACTTGTGACATTTGCCAGTTTGGGGCAGAGTGTGATGAAGATGCGGAGGATGTTTGGTACAGTAATTTCACACATTTCTTCTTTAGTTGATGTCCTATTTTTTAAAGGAGCCGTAACTTGGAAATTGACCATGTAGGACAATATTTAAAAGATAACGTAAACCCTTTTTCTTGTCGTCCACTCAAAGTCCATTCACCAGACACCTCAACAGTGGCATTGCAGCACATGCTCTGTTGGATGGCGAGCGCTTATTTGGAAGGGCAAATGATACAAATGGAAGACTGTCTGTAAACCGAGAGTGTAAAACAAACAGAAAGGGGCAGATCAAAGATTAGAGAAAGGGACAGAGATGGAGTAATACCAGAGTGGGTTATTAGACATGGCATGAATCAGCTGATCCCATTCACACATATTGTTCTGTGCTCTGCCAGTCAGGCTTGAAATTATGAACATTGCTCCTATTCAGTAAGGAAGGCTATGGATGTGGTGAATTAAGAGAAAGTGCATGATGAATTTGTGCTCCTTTTGATCTGGTCTTGCCAAGGCCTATAATTTTATGTTTAAAAAAAAAATCCAGTCATCAAGAGAAGTTGTGCCACTGAAAAACAGAAGCAAGATTTTTCATGATTACATGTCTGTAAGAATGGAATGAAACTTAAGTTTAAAAATTTGCTTAACTTTGACTTTGTCTATGTTTGGTACATCTCTAGCTAAGATTTCCTATTGCCCAGGAAACAGAGGTAGTGTCTGAAGTGATTTTCAAATAGTGTTAGAACCATGTTAGCCTGTTCCCTGTGTGACAGTAACTGGCATTCTGGAAGTTACTAATCATGCTAACACAAAAAGGAACTTGCTGCCTAGCAATTCTGCATTGCATTAATAATAAGAGACTGTCTTTGGCTGTTAAATCTCCCTTGTTTCCCAGTAGGATCTTCACCCAATTATTCAAAAATGCTTTCACAGAATCATAGAATCCTAAGTCTGGAAGGGAACTCGGGAGGTCATCGAGTCTAGCCCCCTGCCTAAAGCAGGATCAACCCCAACTAAATCATCCCAGCCAGGATTTTGTCAATCCAAGACTTAAAAAACTCTTGGGATGGAGATTCCACCACCACCTCTCTGGGTAATGCATTCCAGTGATTCACCCACCCTCCTGATGAAATACCGCCTCTCCGGATGGTTTGTTCCTGTGCCTTCAATAAGGCCTCTTTAAAATACGTCCAGTTCTCCTGGACTCCTTTCCCCTTCATATTAGGTTTATGGTCATGCCCTGTGTCAAAATAGAGCCTTATTAAAATTAATATATCAGAAGTCACAGTCCATTGGTTATGGTTTCATATTTAGATAAGCTTTAAAGTTGGACTAGAGAAGGCAAGGATAAGAAGTATAACTGGCTACAGGATCTTATTAACCCTGATATGCACAGTGTAATGCTACTACTTTTGTTTGGTTTTTGAGACAACATAATAGATAAAATAGCCTATTCTAAAATACCCTAATACTATTTCCAGTACAGCTGAAAACTTTTCCTGTGAAACTTCTTATCTATGGAGAATAGTATAACAACTGTAGGAACTGAAGTGCACTGCTCTTATCATCAGGCAGTCTTTCTGCAAGAGTGCAGGATGCAGGGAGGGAAACTTACTAAGAAAGATGTTACTAGTTACCTTGGCATAAACCAGATTTGAAATCAAAAGTAAAAAGATCATGCTAAGGCTGGTTGAAGTCAACTATCCATGTGCTACAGCAGCGCTCTGTTTTCCCTATTTTGCCCACTGATTTGTTTTGGGTAAACCTCTTTCTAAGAAATAAGAGTTCTGGGTGTAAGCCTATTTTATTATTATATTTCTGAAACAGAATTTCACAAGAACATAAGTCAGCCACATTCTTCATTTACATAAAAACCCATCTAGTTTGTGTAAAAATAAATGATCCAGACTGGATGAATAACACACATTGGTTAATTATTTGATTGCTATTTTTATGTTTATCTAGTTTCAGAATAAAATGTTTTAAAATGATGTCACTTCAGTGATGAGCAGGCCCACCCATGAGGGGCACAGAGAGCGGTTTCCTTTAGGCCCAGCACTTCAAAAAGTCCTGGAGCTTCAAACGCTGCCATGGCTGAAGTAGCAGGGACAGCACCCAAAGCCCCTTTGAAATGCCACGGAACACTGTGCCTCTACTCTGCATGAGGCTCCGAAGTAGCACGGGGGAGGCCCAGAGCTGGTGACCTAAGCACAAGGGATGGGGAGCCAGGCCACCTTCCCACCTGGTGTTGCTTCTGATTAGCTTTGTAGAGTCCGAATTAGGTCAAAGATTACTGGCAGCACTGAGAACTGGCATTATGAGGTAATTAGGCGAGAACTTTCAGTTTGTCCTACTACTCCGAAACTCTTCCAAAGCCCTGGGCTTGGGGCGTGATTCACTCTGAGGAAGAGGAAAGAAGACTGGTAGTAGAAACTGATCATAGAGAGATGTGGATAGGAAGCTGGCTGCTTGCCTAACACTTCCAGGGTGTCAGAATAGATCAGAGCAGCAAGCACAGGTGTGATAGCAGATCTGGCTGGGGTGCTAATGATATAAGGGGCAATTCACCTTATTCTGCATTGCTACAGTCTGCTTTTTTCAAGACCCTTGTTCCTGTTTTAACTCTTTTTTTGTCATTCATTGCCAAACGCCCCTCCTCCAAGCGGGGCATTGTGTTGTCACTGGGTTTGTGTTTGTTTGATTTGTGTGGCAGGTGATCTCTTAATCATCCAGCTACTGGGTTCTGTTAGTAGGCACATTGCCCTGTAACAGATTATTTAAACTGATAGAACTTGTGTGTCCAGGGTCACTTACAGGCATTCCAGGCCCCTGGGCAGCACAACCAATGGGCCTCCTGTTCCCCACCCTCAAACAGAGCCACAACCCCATCCCCAACCTGCCTAAAGGTGCCCCTCCCATCCATCTCTGTCATCCCAGCCACTCCTGCCCAGCTCTGCCCCAACCTTCCTGATCCCAGCTTGGCGCCTTCCCCTCTCTGCCCCCACCCCCCCCAGCTCACCTCTGTCTCCCAGTGGTCCTTTGCTGCTCCCCTGGCTCAGATCCTTCCTCCCACCCGTCCCTGCTCTCACCCCTCCACTCCTTTCCCTTCCCAGCCCAGTTCCTCCACCCCATTCCCTCCAGCCCTTGCTCGCTGCAGTCCCATTCCCAGCTCAACCCCAGAGCTCAGCTCCCTCCTTCTCTTCCCAGCCTGGCTCTCCCCTCCCCACTCACTCACACAGTTACAGCCTCCGGTCCCCCAGCCTGCCCTGCAGCTCCACGGATACCAGCTCCGGGACTCCCCTCAGTCATGCCACAACTACAGCAGTGCCGGTTAAAAGGGCCTGGCACCCAGGCAGGGCCACAACAGCAGCGGTGGCAGCCGCAGCAGCCCCAAACCCCCTTAACTCAGCAGGCTCCAATGCAATTGCCCTCTTTTCCCCCTCTCTGTTAGCAGGACTGTGTGTGTCCGTTTTCTATATATTGTACTATTGCATTGTAATAAACCCACAGCATTCTGAAGCCAGGGAGAGTGCAGATACATTAGCCCATTTTACATTCTACAGCTGTAAGTGTGTGAGAGATCTAGCATTCCATTAGTGAACATCTTTCCTGTGTTAAGAACAGAGACTATTCAGCTTGAAGTCTTTAACATCTTGCTTCTTTTCTGCTTGTCATGAAGAGGATCGGGTATTGCGGGCTCCCTTCCCACTTCTTAATGCACTTTGCACCAGTAGGTTTCATAAATATTTAAACTCGGGGGGCCATGGCTGTGCTCTTTAGCACTAGACTGCTGTCTATGGGTAAATCAAACCTGTGGTGTTGCTTGCTTTAGGTTTTTATTTCTCGGCTCGCTAAGGAGGAATTGACTTTGCAAGACAGGGCTACTCAGTGTGACACCTGGAGAGAGATACAAAAGAAAATGGAGAATGAAACACAAAGTTCTGAACGGAGTAACGTAATTTTGAGATCAGCCAAAAAAGCATTTGATGACACTTAAATTCTTAGCCAATGTATAAGTAGTACATATCAAGTAGAGTGGCCTTTGATCTGGTAAAGTGGCTTAGTGTCAGTGTGCAACCATGTTAAAGTCTTAATCCCTGGGTTTATAGACCGTTGAGGGAATAGACAGTCTTTCTGCAGTACACTATGCTAGTCATGGTGTGGAAAGATACCAAGCAAAGTCTGAGATGTGTCTGTTTAAGGAGAGTGATGTAATTAATAGAAATAAGCCTCATAAATCTGCAGAATTTCCATAGCAGAAGAGACAGGGACTGGAGCATTTTATTAAATCAGGATTAAAATCTGAAAACCCCCGAGTCATAAAGTGAATCAAAGTCAAAATGACATACCAGGCTTAAGTAATACCCTTTCCTTTTGCACTTCAATATCAAAGAGCAGTGGGCATGAAGAACGCAAAATTCATAGATTGTACAGAATAAGATACAGTTCATAAACTGTAAGAAAGACTTACACACATGTATAAGGTACACAACAGAGAACAAACTCTTCTTCCCACACACTTACACACTCCTGCCAGAATATATTAAGTAAAGAACTCTTTATCTCATATTTCATTTCTAATCACTCCAGGTTGCACCACCCTGGTGCAGCACACTTGGGACATGAGCAGTCCTGGACAAAGGATTTTGCCAGACCAGAGGTGGTCAACGCTGTCGGGGTGCCCCTGCACTTCCCCAGTCCGGGATGCTGGCCTCCAGGTCCCAGGCCAGCTGCAGTTTCCTTGTCGTGGCAGCTGCGGCTACACTGCTTCCCAGCTGTTTTCATGGACAGCTCCCTAGCCCTGGTTCCCTGGTCAGCTGACCCAAAGCAGCTTTCTGCTGGCTTCCCAGCCACCGCTGCTCCCTGTCTGGCTCCCCCGCTGCACAATTACACAGCCAGTTTCCCAGCCCCACTGCTCCCCGGCCAGCTCCCCAGCCACCAGGGCTCCACTTCTCACCGCTGGCTTTCCAGCCACAAGGGCCATTGGCTTCTGCTCTTCCTCCTTCTGTAGGGTGTCGGTGAGGGCTCCAGCAGGGGCTCTGGCCCCAGCCCCATGCTCTAGCAGGGGGCTTTGCCCCACCCTCCACTCCATCCCCACTGCAGCAGGGCTTGCGGGGGCTCCAGTTCTGACCTGGGCCAGGCTGCCAGCCACTGCTGTGGCCGCATGTCCTGCCCGACTAATGCAATTCTGGCCCCAACCCCAGAACTCAGTTTCTGCAACATCCATGGTCGTGCCAGAGCACGGATGTTGCCGGATGCGAGAGTAACAGATTTAAGAGGTTGAACCTATAATGTACATTATGTAAATCCTACCAGAGGGCAAATGAACAAACCAGCTAGCAAAGGACACATGCCAGTCTGTTTAAACTTCAGCAAATAAGCTGCATTATAGATCACAGATATTTGTACAGCTGTTACTAATGCCCCTGAAATCAAAAGTGGTAAATAAATCAATATTTATCTTTATTATAGTAAAGAAGGAAAATAATATAAAGGAAACCAGTATCTGATTTTGCCAACTTCTCAATCTACACAGCAGTTAGATCTGTCAGCACTGGGTTCCCTTTCATCTTCAATCAGTTGCTTTCCACCAGAAAATCTAAAAATAAGATGTTCAACTGATTTTCGTATAATGTTTTAAAAGGTAGCTTGAAAGCCCCCATACATTACCGGGTATTGGCTGCTTCACGTTCAGCGCTGCGTGTTATAACTGTGTATGACCTACTTGTACTAGATTCAGAAGCAACCAGCTACTTTTGCATCTGCAGTACCCTGTGCATTGTACAGTACTGTGAGGCTATAGTGCTTGAAGTTGCTTCTTCCTGCTTCTGAGATATTAGAAATTAGATATTAGGTATTTATTCACTGTCAGAAATACTTGAAAATGGTAGTAAGTAGGAGAGTGAAAGCACAATATAAAAACTTCACTTCAGCAAATGTTTGTGGTGGCTTGTGGCTTAGCCACAAATGATATGTCTACACTACAATTTGAGATGGGTTGCAGCTTTTGGAGGTACACTTGTGCTAGCTTTAATCGAGTTACAAATACGAATTAGGATGCAGCAGCAGGGTGGTCTACAGCATGAATGGTACAGGTCAGCCCAGAATGCTGGGTATATAAGTTTTTGATGCTTTGGTATGACTTCTGGCAAAATGGTTTTGTTTTCTATACAGTTTTAGTTTCAAACAATTATTTGAGTCTCAATTCTGGTAAAATCCTGAAAACCATGCAGGTATCTCTGGGTCCTAAGTCTCAGTGCTCCTAAGTGCCGAAGACTATTTTGAAAATGTGACAGATTTTCAAACATTTGAGAATTTTGCCCTTTCTATCCATTGTTAAAATGACCCTGTAGGCTACTCAGAAGGGTAGCCCTGTTAGTCTGTAGCTTCACAAATAACAATCAGTCCTGTAGCACTTTAAAGACTAGCAAATAATAAAAGATATTTTAGTCTTTGAGGTGCTAAAAGACTGCTTGCTGTCTGTAGAGGAATGTATTTTCCCTTTAGAAAACTGTTTATTTGTACAAACTTCTGCCTTTAAAGAACTAAAGGATTTATTTCCTAATAACGTTCTTTAAAAAATATAATAATGAACTTGGTTTTAGCAGAAGCGAAGACTGTCTGAAATTACTTATACTTCATGTTATTTTATTGTCAAAATGCTTCAGAATATCCTGGTAAATAATTTAGTCTACCCCCAAAGAAACTGGCAGTATTTTCTCTATTGAGGAAGTCTCCTATGTAGACAATATTTCATAATTTTCAGTGTTCCTGAATAAATCATAAACCACATTTTGTTCTTTGTATCATTCACTGCAGTCTATTATGGGACCCTGTATTTGATACATAAATATCTTGTCCAAAAGGTAAATTCTGAAACATTTGGTACAGTGGCAAAAAATGACATAAAATTATAGCAAGAGCTCAATATGTGTTCTTGTATGCAATGCAAAATATTAATGTGAGATAGTAAAACTAAAGGAGTTGTTGGGTACTCTTGATTGTTCAGGTATTTGCCCTCTTTGATCTCAGCCTCATGGGGTGAAATTCTGATTCCCATTGAAGTCAAAGGGGAGTTTTGCCATTATCTTCAGTGAGGCCAGAATTCGATCACACCACTGTAAATGTGGAGTAGCTTCATAATTGTCAGGGTAGAGCTGCAGCTAGTGTTAATGGGAGCAGAATTTGGCAGTCTAAATCTAGAATAACTTGACTGACTGCAGTGAAATTACTTTGTGATGGTGAAACTGAGACTAGATCTTACTGACTTCTTGGAGTTTTTTTCCAGGTAAATATCAGTTTCTGACTAACTAAACCTCAACTAGCCTATGAGCATTCAGAGTTTGTTTTTGGTGGTATTTTCCATTGTGACAGTACTTCCCTGATAGATTCAGAACAGTAAGAGCCTCCCATTACTTTCACATGGGTGTCTCAAACCCAACGCCTGCAGGCAAGATGACTGCCCCTATTAGGCCTATGTGGTCTAAACAGGCGACAGTAGAAGACCAGAAGAATGGATGTTTGTGGAAGGAGACAGAGAAGGAGAATACAGTGGGACTACTAAATTAATGTGGGGGAGGGGTAAATGTAAGGTACAATAGATTCTAAGGAGTCAAAATGGAAATATGGGTCTCATATGAATGTAGGGGACTCGGAGGGGGGGAAGAAACAGAGACGACAGGGAAGGAGAATGTGAGGAGACAGGAGGTTGGAAGGGTGGCAAGAGGGGAGGGTACTGAGAGGGATAAAACGACAGCTTCTCTACCCCCAGGGCTGTGAGAAAGACATATGGAGGCCCCTACTCCATAGCCAATAAGGAGGCCTTTTGTTTTGGTGTATGCACTTTGTGTGTATTGCAGGTTCATATTTCCCATCCAAAGCAAACTGGCTGAGAGACATTAATGATATAGGAGACAGCTGGATAGCGTCTGAGGGAGCAGCTCTGCTGGCATTTAGATCTTGGTATTGGACTGCATCAAAATGGCAGCTGAGCCACGCTCATTATAATGGTGTACACATGAGATCAGGCTTTGTGCAAGGAAGTGGGCATGCTTCTCTGTACCTGGATCCAGTTTCCCTGCACAAATGGATAGGCAGTCTACATGATAACAAGAAGCCATTTCCTCTCTCCTGTTAAACGGGGCACACACTGCACATTTCCTTACTCCTGTGTTAAAGATCTGTATCAAACAGTGGCTGAGCTTTTATTCCTCCTAGGTAGCAAATGTCAACCAAAAGGTTTCCTGCAGCCCTTTATTAACATTTTTTAATTGTTTTGGCAGTCTGTTTAGCATTCGGATTGTACCACAGGGCATTGAAAAGAACAGGCCCAACATCTGCCTCTTTGTGCAACATAAACAAAAGGATCCGGTTTGGCCTTACAAGGGCAGAGCGCTGTGCTGCCAGTACTAAGCTGAAACCACCCGTTTGTTATGTAACTCCATGTCTAGGAGAAACTTGCCTCCCAAGATTGTCAAAGTGCACATAAAGGATAATATGAGAATATGCATCAAAGATTAATGAGTATTGACACACAATCTTCTGTGGGCGATGCGGGGGAGCAATACAGCGTGGAAGAATGAGAGTAGGGACCTTGGACTGGAATGCACTTTACACCTGTTTTTTCTGTCTTATTTTTTATTTTTTGAAAATAGCTGTCCCCGCCCCTCGTGCTCTACATTTAACCAGAGTCATGTCCTAGCAGTAAACTGACTGGTGCCTTGACAAGGTCCTGTTTAGTTGAAATAAAGAGCCAATTGGCCTAATGTGCAATCAGGAAAGAAGTGACATTCATTGCTTCAGTTTTAAGATGTTGTGAACAGAGCAGGATTTGGAGGTGGTGGGGGAGGCAGGAGATCACAAGCAATGAATCTTATTTATACATTTTCCAATTTCCTCTGAGCCTTTTAGCAATGAATAGATTGTATTATTACTGAGTTTCAGGTGAGTATGTTAAAGAAAGCAGGAATGGAACTTTGTTGTTCAGAAATACACGTTGGCTAAATAGAGAAGGTGAGAATAAATGTCAGTGAGAGTCTGGGAAAGCATTGCCCTGTTTTCTGTGAAACACCCTAAGCATACATATCTCCCGCTTCCTGCTTTATGTTAAACTGTTACCTTACAATTGCAACCCTTTTTTGGCCCAGTCCTCCAATTTGTCTATGTTGCTCTGGACCCTGTCCCTACCCTCCAATGTATTTATCTGTCCCCCTAGCTTAGTGTCATCTGCAAATTTGCCTCATCCAGGTCATTAATAAAGGTGTTGAACAATATTGGCCCTAGGACTGATCCTCGGGGCACTCCACTTGAAACCGACCACAACCAGACGCTGAGCCATTGACCACTACCCATTGAGCTCATCTGTCAAGCCAGCTTTCTCCCCATCATATAGTCCACGTATCCAATCCATACTTCTTATAGGCAAACTTATGGGCAGGGATGTTGTGGGAGACTGTATCAAAAGGTTTGTTAAAGTCAAGGTATATCACATCCATTGACATCTCCCTCTCCGCAGAGCCAGTTACATTATCGTGGAAGCTAATCAGATTGGTCAGGCACGACTTGCCCTTGGTGAATCCATGTTGAGTATTCTTGATCACTTTCCCCCTTCCAAGTGCTCCAAAATTGATTCCTTGAGTATCCCCTCCATGATTTTTCCAGTAACGGAAGTAAGGCTGACTGGTCTATAGTTCCCTGAATTGTCCTTTCCTTTTTTAAAGATGGGCACTATATTCACCTTTTTCCAGTCATCCGGGATCTCTCCTGATCTCTACAAGTTTTCAAAGATAATGGCCAAAGGCTCTGTGATGATATCTGCCAATTCCCTTGGTACCCTTGAATGCATTAAATCCAGACCCATGGATCTGTGTACTTCTAGATTTTCTAAGTAACTCATAACCTATGTTTTCCCCGCGGAGGGCTGCCCACCTCCTTCCCATACTTCATTGCCTACTGCCTTAGTTTGGGAACTGGTCTTGTCCATGAAGCCTGAGGCAAAAAAAGCATTGAGTACTTCAGCTTTTCCTACATCATCTGTCACTTGGTTACCTCCCTCATCCAGTAATGACCCCAAATCTCTCTGATCAACCTCCTATTCTTAACAAGCCTGTAGAAACCCTTCTTGTTACCCTTCACATTCCTTGCTAACTGCAGTTCCAATTGTGCTTTCGCTTTCTTGTTGATTACCCCCTGGCATTCTCCAGCCATATACGTATACAGAAAACCTCGATTTTATGGACCCCGTAGTGGACTTCGGGAACAACGGACGTCCGCCAGACTCCCCATTGTTCCCAAAGCCTGTTTAATCTGAGCCTGTGGAAATCTACGTCCCACCCCGCAAAAAACTTAAGGGACTTACATGTGCCACCGGAGCCACCACTGCCTGGACCACCGCTGCTGTCATTGGAGCTGCCACATGCTCCTCCCACCAGGGGTGGGGTGCGTACAGGGGCAGAATGCACTCACGTATGCCCCCACCCAGGTGAGAGGAGCATGTGGTGGCTCTCGTGATGGCAGCGGCTCCTCTAGCTGCACAGCAGAGTCTGGCAGCTCCAGCCACGTGATGTGGGGCCACTCCAGCCATGCAGCCTGGGGCTGGCTCCATCAGCACAGCGCAGTGGGGAGGGGAGCAGCTCCAGCCATGGTGGGCTGGCTCCAGCCTAAGCAGTGAGCTCCATCTCCTCCAGCAATATCAGGCTGCTGAGTCCATGGCTCTTTAGAGGTGGGTGCTGGGGCTAGGGGGGTGGCAAGCTGCCATGGAGGAGAGAGAAACCAACCTCACCAAGGAGAAATTTCCTTTAGAACAAAGTACAGGAAACCCTCGGTTTAACAGACTTTCAGGTTTAATGGACGCCCCTCCCCATTAATCCATTAAATTGAGGGTTTGCTGTACTCCTCCTTAGTCATCCATCCAAGTTTCCACTTCTTTAAACATCGTTTTTGAGTGTGAGCTCACCAAGGATTTCCCTGTTAACCCAAGCTGCTTGCCTACCATGTTTGCTTTTCTTACTGTGCCTCAGGGTGGTTTGTTCCTGTGCCTTCAGTAAGACTTCTTTAAAATAGTGCCAGTTCTCCTGAACTCCTTTCCCCTTCATATCTCTTTCCTATGGGATCCTGCCCACCAGTTCTCTCAGGGAGTCAACATATTCTCTTCTGAAATCAAGGGTCTGTATTTTACTGCTCATCTTTCTTCCTTTTGTCTGGATCCTGAAATCCACCATCTCATGGTCACTGCAGCCCAGGTTGCCACCCACTTCTATTTCTCCTACTAGTTCTTTCCTGTTTGTGAGCAGCAGGCCATGCTGCGTACAGCCTCTGGTCACTTCCTCTAGCACTTGTACCAGGAAGTTGTCCCCAACATTCTCCAGAAGTAGTAACAGAGAGGTTGCCGTGTTACTCTGTATTCTAACAAAACCAAACAGTAGTCATGTAGCACTGTAGTCTTCGTTAGTCTTTAAAGTGCTACGTGACTGCTATTTTGTCTTATTCGCCAAAAACTTCCTGGATTGTCTGTGAGCTGCTGTATTGGTCTCCCAACAATGTTGGGGTGATTAAAGTCTCCCATGAGAACAGGGCCTGTGATATGGAAGCTTCTCTTACTTGTCTGAAGAAATCCTCATCTCCCTGATCTGGCGGTCTATAGCAAACACCAGCCACAACATCACCTCTGTTGCTTCTGCCTTTAAGCTTAACCCAAAGACTCTCAACAGGCTTTTCTCCCTCCAAACACTGGAGCTCTGAGCAATCATACTGCTCTCTCACATACATCACAACTCCTCCTTCTTTTTTCCCCCATCTGTCCTTTCTGAACAGTTCATACCCTTCCATGACCGTGCTCCAGTTATGCGAGCCATCCCAGCAAGTCTCCATTATCCCAACCACCTCATACTTCTTTGACTGTGCCAGGGCCTCTAATTCTTCCTTTTTGTTTCCTAGGCATTCTTTTGTCCCTTCCTCCTTCTCCACTTATCTCAGGGCTTGTGTCACCATCCCCTGATGAGTTTAAAGCCCTCTTCACTAGGTTTGCAAGCCTGCCTGCAAAGGTGTTCTTTCCTTTCTTCACTAGGTGCATCCCGTCTCTTCCTAGTCATCCTTGTTTGGGAAACAGAATCCCATGGTCGAAGAAACCAAAGCCCTCTCTGACACCACCATCTACCACAGACTTAATCAGTCTCTTCTTATTTGGCCCTGTGTCCTCTTTAGACTCTTCCTGATCATAAGTAGTGGAAACTGTACCCATAGTCACCATAATCAAGAAAGTGGGTGCTATTCAAGCAGAACTGCAGTGCTTACCCTTTCACTGGTGCATCATAACCTGTGATGGTGCCTTACGCACACAGTAACAATGAATCCGTTCTGTGTGCTCAATTCAGTTACACTTGTGCTCCAACTTGATCCATTCCTTGGTCCTGAAGAAATGTGGTTTTCTTATCTGTTAAGCTTGGCATGATGAACTTGTTCATGAGACAGTAAGTCTCATTCATTCCTCAGTCTTTCCTATCCCTTTGTTGCTGTCACTCTGGATCCCACACAACCTCCCACAGCCAACCAGCCACTACTACTGCTTGTTGCGTGACAATGAAGAGAAGAGAGACAGCATGTTTCAGTAACCACCCATTGCTGAATAACAATACTGACCTTTGTGTGAGGCTATTTACCCATAGACATTAAAGTGCTTTACTGAAGAGAGTGAATATCAGTATCCTTATTTTACAGAGGTGAGGAGACTTGCTCAAGGTTACACAACAAGCCAGTAACAGAGACATTAAAAACCCAGATCTCCTGCCTCCCAGGCTGAGGGCCTACTGACTGCAGCAACTCTGACTTTTAGGGCAATTGTGATCTCTTCCAGACAGCAGTTCCAGGCCAGCCACTGTAGGCAAATACAGAAATACAGCAAGGGAAGTGCAAGGCCTCAAGGAATGTAAAGATAATCCCATTGAAATTCCACTAAACAACTGGACTGGATTTTAAACGTTCCATTTTTTTCCTTGCCCCCATGAAATGATGGATCAGCCTCCTCTTAGTACAGCCGCCCTCACTTCCTAGAATGCCACAAATGGCTCTCAGAGGCAGGATTTCTCAAGGAATGAGGGCTGGGAACGCACGCTGGATGTTGGAAGCGGGTGGGCCAGAGTTGATTGGGGAGGGGCATGTCATTCCCCATTTTATTTCATACTGCACTCCAGAGAGACTACCGGGAAGAAGTAAGGAACAAGGTGGGTGAGGTAATATCTTATCTTTTGAGTTTCCACAGAGCTCTTCTTCAGGTCTCTGTGCAAGCTCAAAAGCTTGTCGCTGTCACCAACATCTAATATCACCAACATCCAATATCCAATAAAAGATATTACCTTACCACCTTGGCTCTCCTATATCCTGGAACCAACATAGCTACAACACTGCACAGGAAAAGTAATAGAGCTTAGCCCTGTTCTGCCAGAGTCCCGGATCCCCTTTTAAGGGATGTTCCCAGGACAACCAGAGAGGGAAAGCAGAGTGGGACCCACAGACAGTGCACTTGTCCTCTTGAAAATCCTTGTAGAACTGTGAGGAACACATTGAGAGGACATGCCCCACAGATTCATTTATGGGAGCAACTGGGGATGAACTCCGCAAAAAGATCCTTGCTGAGTTCCTCCCAGTTAACCCCTTCCTAGAGGTTTTACAGGTGAGAGAAAAACTCCCACCAAGAGACCCAGTGCTCTTCTTTTTAATGGACTGCAAAGCGATTCCAAGAATGAACAAAATGTTACCTTCGACTCCCACCTTTTCAGTGCTACTGTACTCCATGAGCCAACCTACCCTTTGAAAGCAGGTGACCGTTTGCAGGCCTATGTGACAGGGCACTTCATGACAATTAGGTGCCTTTTTCTTGGCTCTATTGTAGCTTGCAAATGAATATGAAACACAGCGACACGTTGCAATGGTTCATATTATTTAATTGGTTTCAAATACGGTGAGTGAACAATCCTAGCAGTCCAAGGCACGCAGCAATAAATGATCTGTGCAATGAAGGACAGTCTTGAATGTTTATGCAGAGAGAATGTTGTGAGTGCTTTGGTTTCACAGACTGCAGAGATGTGAAGGATCCATGAAATGGTGGCGAAATATAAAAATGCACTTTTTATTCCCTGTGCTTCAGACACAATGTACCTACTTATTTTGGAATTTAGGATGTGTTTAGAATTTGACCGTTCTTATTCCTATCAAATATTATAAGGTTTTTTTTTTGTCATTCCTCCTCAAAAAACTATTGTGAGCTGTGTGGTTATCTGGTTTCTCCATGCATACTGTACATCCCCAGTTCAACAGTGGCTGTTTTACACAACTTTGTCAGTTCACTTTAGAGTGGAACAATAGTTTAAAAAATAAAAGTAGACATTTACTGCACCCTTAAGGCATTAATATGCTATCCAGTACACCGTTGAGGGTACCAGAGACTTGTGCAAGCTAGGTGAAGGTCATGTTATAATTGGTACTTGAATTGTAAGAGGGAAGCACAGGCAAAGATTTAATGCAAGGTCTTTTTTTCCTTTTTTTTGTTCAAAACTTTAGTAAAGAACATTGCAAAACAAATGACATAAGAAGTAGGGATCAGTTTTCAGGGTCTTGCATAGTGGATTACCTACGTACTGTAGTTCTCATTAGATATCCACACTAGAGCCCCATTCAGTAAAAATGTAAGTGTGGAGAGCCATATCCTCAGCTGCTATAAATCGGTGTGGCTCCATTAATGAAGCTAGCTTGTGATTCCATTGTAATCACTCACATGATTATGGTTTGCCTGTGTATACAAATCAGGCCACAGATAGTTTCTAAATAACCTATGCAAGGTTGCCATAATAAATGCATTCTTTTAAAAATCCATACATTTCTCTTAAATGTTGCAAGTGACTTCCTGCTCTTAAAAAGCAGAATCAAGGCAGCTGTACAGTTATTCAATCTCCTGGCTCTATACTACGGCTCTGCTTCTCTGTTACATTGCATTTGGTATGCAAGGCAGGACAGCAGCAAATATATTCACCATTTTAGTTCATTTTAGCTTGACATATGCCCAGTAAACAGCATTTTGGTCTAGCATAGTGTAAAAAAAAATCACTTGATTATTCAGTACTTCTTTCTGTTATGAGGCTTTGGGGTCCTTCAAATCATTTTCATTACGTACTATATAATAGTAAAAAGCTCTATGCAGTATCTTGAAAATTCCTTGCATGGTGTGTGTGATTTCTAATTGTTTGAATAACAGCATGCTATTGAAATGCCAGGCAGAAATGTAGCTGCACCCTTAGGGAATCAAGCTTTTTTCATTTTAGTCTTAGTGAAGACAAACATTTGAACAGTGGAAAAAGGTAAAACATCAGGGGAAGCCACTGCAAAATCAGATGTTCTAAACTGCTTAACACAGATACAGGCCTGTAAGGGCACACAGAAAATAAATAAATAAATAAAGGCAATGGAAATGAGACACTTTGTTGTTTTTACTCATGATTTTGCAGAAAAGGAGAAAGCTCTGCATATCCTGAAACAAATTTCAAATGCTATTCTTATGCTGGCATATATATCAGTATAAAATGAATTTATTATGCATTATGTTACATTATATGGATTGCAAAACAATGACATATAGTATGCATATAGTTGTTTTGCTATCCATCTAATGTTGTTCATAAGCCTGGAAAATAAAGCAAAGTTTGCTCCTTTGGATACAGAGCATCTTTATTTTTTAAGTCTCTCTATGTAGCTTAAAAAGAGACAGCGGGATTCCAATCTGTTTCTTAGCATAGACAAACTTTCTATCATTGCTTGAAAGTACTGCAAAAAACCTTTAGGTCACCTGAGTATGTAAGCTGGCAGACAATATCATCTAGTGTTTCGAACAACATTTATGAGTCAGACTAAATGATACTAAATGAGTATCATTTAGTTCCTGGCCCTGTGTTGACATCTGTGGGCTTTGGATCAGATTATAAGTAACTGTCTCGCAGTTTACCTCTCTCTAAAATGGGTGTAATAACGATACAGACCTCTCAGGGACATACTGAGATGTAGTTAATTCACTGTTTACTCTGTGCATAGAAATCTGTGAATGAAAGCCAGCCCAGTAATGGAGAACAACGAGTAGGGTTCCAGTAGTGTGTCAGGTGTATCTTGACTGAGCACTGTAGGTGCTTCAGCTGCTAGACCCTGAAGGTCCTGGTCCTGGTGGGCCATAGGGACACTCAGACACGTGACTAAGTCAAGCATTTTACTAGGCAGGCAGGAAAAAGGAAGGGTTGCAAGTGACATAGATGTAGTGGCTTAAACAGGCACAGTTCAAAATGAGCACCAGCAGCTCAGTGCCTGAGGGCAGTCCAGCTGAGTGTTGGGACTTTTCAGGCCGATTGCCTGGAGTGTCTTCTCCATTTCAGTCTCAGTGAGAGCTGTTGCATACCCTTAGGCTAGGGCTACATTGAGCCATAGTGCTGGCAGCTTCATGCAAATGAGCAGTCTTGAAAATGCAAATAGATGCTCATTTGCATGTGCATACTGCTAATTTGCATAATTGCACAAGCTCTTTAATTTTTTCCAGGCATAAGGGGCTGCCAAAAAGTGGGTTTCTGCTGGCAGAACTACATCTACACTGCTTGTTTTCTGCCAGCAGCAGCCCCTGCAGGCAGGGCGATCTTGCACAAATATGCAAATTAGTCATGTGAATATGCAAATGAGTGTCTATGTGCATTTCAAGACGGCTCGTTTGCATCAAGTTGCCACACTACAGCTCAGTGTAGCCCTAGCCTTAGTCACGTTTGTTGCTTTTCTCTGTAACTTTTGCATTTTGCAAGAGGAGCTTGTGTGTTTCCAAGCCAGGCTCGTTTAGTGTGCCCCACAGGGGATCCTCTTCACTGGCTCCCTTCCCCGCTGCTGCAGTTCCCCCGGAGCCCCACAGAGACTCACACCAGACAGTCACCTTTGGCAGTCACAGCCTGTTCCGCACACTGCTCTGCTCCTGCTTCCTGGGGACTCCGTTTTGCAGCACTGCTCTCTGTGTGGGGTTGTCAGCTTTCTGACTGCACAAAGCCGAACACGCTAGCCCCACCCCTTCCATGAGACCACACCCCCATCGCTGCCCCAAAGCCATGCCATGCCACTCACTATGTTTCCCCTCCCTCAGTGGCTCACTCTCCCTCCCACTCCCTCACTGTCACCGGACCAGGGCAGGGAGTCGGAGTGTGGAACGGGGTGAAGGTTGGGACCATAAATAAGGGGTTCAGAGCACAAGAGAGGGCAACAGGCTGCAGCAGGGAGTTCGGGTGCAGGAGAAGGGGTGAGGGCTTTGGTGGGGGCCTGGACTCTGGTTGGGGCTGAGGATGAGGGATTTGGGGAGCTCTTGGCTCTAAGCTGGGGGGTAGAACAGTGATTGGGAGTATGGGGGGCAAGAGTTGAGGCAGGGATTGTGGTGTAGCCAAGGGTGAGGGCTCTGGAGCAGGGCTGGGGAGGTGTGGGTTCCTGGTTTGGGGTGACTGAGGCAGGAGTTGGTGTTGGGAGGGTCCCAGTCAATGGTGCTCCAAGGCTAAGGCAGGCTAGTCCGTACCCAAGCCCACAGAGGGTGGGGTACAGGAAGCAAAGAGGGCAGTTGCACAGGCACCCAGCATTTCCAAGGGGCCTGGAGCTCTGGCCAGGCAGTATCCAGAACTCCAGTCCCCTTCGAAGGAGGGGAGTACCTATATCCATTCTAATATCAGAAGGTACAGAGCTGCTTGTGTAAATGAGCACCCCATACCTGTATCCTAAAAAAGAAACATGCCGCTATAAAAGGAGAAACTGTCATGCGCTGTCTAATGTTAACTGTGGCTACTTTAAGCATGCATCATCCTGACTTACTGCAGAATACACAACCTCTTTTGGGCTAGGAAACAGATGTTAGTTTTAATAGTGCTTGTATTTCAATGTTCCTGCCAGTTGAGTTAATAAAGACACCCCATGTACCAATAAGAAAAGCCTTACAGGAGTCAAAATGAAATAAAGGGCATTTTGGTTTAATCACTGGCATCTGTATGCCAGAATATACTGCCATGCGTAGTTTTAGATGTAAATTATATGCCACATTCAGGGGGCTCCCTTTTGTGTGGAAGTGCTAGCATTCAAATCAGAAAACTGAGGTTCTGGCCAATGTCTTTCAGTAAGGAGTTGTAAAATAAATTTTCCCCAATAGTGGAAAAAATGAGGTTTTGATCTTTTATGAAAAGCAAAGCAGTTTGTGTTTGTTTTTGGCAATGTTTTATGCAAAATGGAAGATGAGTTGTGCCTGTGAAGATTAGGAGGAAAACGTGTTATCAACATGAAATATCATTTGCCTGGAGAAAATAAATGAACATTTTAGATTTATTCCAAAACGAAATGTGACTGATTTCATTGTAAAATGCTATATTCACAAATAGAGATGGCAAAATTTTATCCTTGTCTAAATTAGCACATGCGATCAAATATCATATATTTTACTTGCAAAAATAACACATTGGTATTTACGTATTTCTATTTGCTGCATCCTTGTCTGCTCGGTCATGTGTTTTGATTCTTGATTGGCAACAGCTTTTCTTTGTGGCAGATTTATCGCATATTCAGCTAGGCACAGGACAGTCATAATTTTCATGAAGTACCATACTGAGGTATCTGAAATAGAATTTTCTGATAGTCTGGTTCCAACAACAAATGATCAATAAAGTTTAAATATGAATCTTTAATAACATGCTCAATATGTTCTCAGATTTCTGAACTATAGAAGGGCTATTTAAAGTATATTGAATAGTGAAGTGTTGGCGTGGCAGCTCACACTGAATAAAATACCTTCAGAACCTGGTCTATTTTAACAGTATTTTCCAGCTTATCTTGCATCCTGCTCATCAAACTGCATAAAGAACCTTCTTTTTGCTACACAAGGAAATTGTCCAGCAAATTTTCATTATTTCTCAATAATATGCTGTTGAAAGCAAAGTCCAAACGTTTGCCATCAGATTGCAGTTTCTTACAAAGGTGCAAGACATCATTCACTCTCCATGTATCATCCTGATGACTATGGTATACTCCCGTACAGTAAATTAGAGAAATAAAAATAAAGAAGTCTTCCGTTCCTTTTGGACAAACTGCCATCTTTGTCCATACACTTTTGTAGGTTACACTTCCACCACAGTGCCTTTCAGTGACAAGTCCCTGTGGCCATTGATCCTTCCTGCTGTGGCCTTATCCCTGTGCTTTATACAGGCCAGGGCCTACTCGGTGCTCAGTAAATAACACTATTTAGTGAAAAGAACCCTATCTACATTAGTTTGAAAGGGTAAGCTGAGGACATAGAATTTTCAGTGTGCTAGCCTTTCATTTCTTAGTGGAGTAGAAATTGAGTTTGGAAGTGGCAGCCTACATTCATCCAGATCCCATGACTACCACTACACCATTTGAGACAGTGGTTAGTGTTTTCACCAGAGAAATTCGGGAATTGACCTGCAAGCTTGCTGCTCACCAGCAAGCTGTATTGCTACAGCTGCATAGGGAAGCTGGTATCAAACCTATCAGCATCATACCTGCCTTATACATGTACGAGTCTCCTACATGCAATCAATTGGATTTCTCCATTACCTTACCCAACACTTCCTGCAACCATAGATTTCTTTCTAAATTAGCTTTGGAGTGATTCTGTGTCCTCATAATGTGGTAATTGCAACAGCAAAGCTCTGGGCTGCTTAAAAGGCTTTGTCCAAAATCCCGCTGACTGGTCAGAAATGCCTTCAGGTTGAGAATCCTGTTAGTTTTTTGTTTTAGCAATCACCCAGATATGCTACCCTACTAAAATAAGTGAATGGAATGAAATGCTATGTGTCAAGCAATGGCTAGATATAATCATAGGAAAGGAAATAAAATAAACCTAGGAAAAGGTAGAATTCATCAGAAAACATGGCACTAACCCAGAAAATTAGACAGGAACACAATAAGCCTTTGTTTAAAAATACTTTTCAGTGCCAGCTATTTTGCAATCTTCTGATCTATGAGCCCGTCACTTGGAAAGTATTGTGGATTCTTAGACTGGGTTGAGGATTTCTTCCTCCTTCACAAAGGCCATAAAATATCAGCTGCCATCTTGGAATTGCATCTCCCCACACCTGTTTTTGAAGCTGTTTTTCTTACCGTAAAAGGCATATTCAAACATTGCGCATATACTTGATGTGTGTTTCTGGGTAGAGTTTCATCCAGTGAGCCCCAGGAGATCTCACTGACCTTCTTGTGGCTTCTTGAGCCTGAGGAAATCACAGTCAGCCTTTAAATTACCACACTTTCCTCAATGCTATACTTAGTAATACAGAAATGAAACAGATTTATTGACAGGGCTATAATTGGAAGTCATAGCCATGATGATAAAATTGTCAAATGATCAAATTACTTAAAATTAGAGACATCCTGAAGTGCCTTGGGGACTGAGAAACTGCTGTATTGGCATGGTCTGCGGTGAGACGCACAGCCATTCAATCGCTTCCTTTCGCAGCAGAAACCATCCCTCTCAGCCTCAAACAGAGGAAGCGGAGGGGGACCTTGAGAATCTTGCTAAACAGCCCTGAGACAGATAGAGCCACCACTGAAATGAATCGGACCAATTTGATTTTCACTTTCAGAGAGAGCCAGATGTTCACTTAGGAGCCTGAAAAATCGAGTGTTACAGATCAAGTGTGAGCAAAACAAAGCATGTGGATAGGATGTGACATAGAATAACATGGTAGGACTAATTAAAGTGGGAAAGTGCCACAGCCCAGGATTCCTTACATATAGGGGACCTTGTCCCTCACACAATGTGCAAAGTCCTAAAGTTCATACTTAGATCTTTCTCAAGCAAAATTCACATTGACTTCTTTGGGAGTTTCATCTGACCCAGGACTTCAGGATTGTCTAAACAAGGTGCATTTAGCATGTCCATTGCATCAGGAAGCTAAAGCATTGTCATCTACGACCCCTGCACCCGTTCTTTAATTTCTACGCCAAGTGCCATTTACCTAATAAAATGAACAACATAAATTGAAGATGCTCTGCAATTGATTTCATAAGCAATTAGATATCTCGGCACTTTTGAAAATTCCACTATCCTCCTATGTACATCTTTGGGTCTGTAAATGTCTTCATAAGCCTGGCCCCTAACCTGAGGCCATTTCAAAATACAACATTGGTTCCTAAGTCAATTGGGTATTTTTGGAATTGTATATGTAGTTGGATAGTCTTTCCATGTAGCAAATCCCATTTTTTAACATTTTCTCATTAACTCGATTTTCCTTTGGATTTGATGTCCTTACATATATTAAACTACATGCCATTTTTGTATTAAAATGTGAAGAATTTATGCTCTTTTTGAATTTTTACTACCATGGGGAGCATATGGTTCATTGTGTTCCATCTGAAATACAAACAGAGAAGATACATGAAAAAATCTAGATAACCACTGCAGTAAATAGATCCTAGACTGAGTTAGAATTTACTAAAATAAGTGAGACCTTCCTATGATTTTCTCTTTTAGGAAATAAATATTGAGTGGAATAAAATATTCCTATTATATTGATAAGAAAATTCTTATGAAAACAAACATATTATATGTACAGTCGTGCTGATGGGATTAGGTATTCAATTAGACAGAATTTCCACTTGCTGATACTGGTTTAACTTCTGGTCTATGAGCCCTGTATGAGGGAGCTTAGGGCCTGTAGGTATATGACTCACTGCAATATTTTCTCCTGCTATTTTATGTATAATATTTCATCAAGAAATGTCAATTATGATTAGTGAGTTTTAGACTGTGTTGTTCACTTAACAACGAATTCTATAGTTAAGGTTCCCAAATCACTTCATGTACAAGCCTTTATTTTTAACCCTCTCCCGCCCTTGGGGCTGAAGATTTCCACACATTGTGGACATTTTAGGAAAATGTCAGGGATATAAATTTTGAGTCTTATTTGAGTATTGGGAGCCTGAAAAGAAACTTTCTACTGAAACTATTGCCCCCACGACCTCAACTTTAGTTTGTGCAACAGATGACATGTAGTATTTACTCCTTGGAAACTCCACATTCACTGGCTGCTTTTTACTATTTGCCAAAGTACTTATCCCCCACACTCTCTGCTCACAGCTATACTGACACTTATGCCAGCAAAACTTGTGTGGCTCAGGGAAGTAAGCAGTAGTGTGCGCAGTACTAGTTTGATGAGAGTTACTCTATTACTGACATCACTACCATTGCTCTTTAGGGGTTGCTAATTATGTCAACAAAAGGTCTCTCTCTTGCCAACATAGAGTGGCTACGTAAGAGGTCTCATAGCCGTGCAGCTGTATCGGTACAGCTGAGCCTCTGTAAGATCTCTACTGTAGATCAGCATTCCCTGCAAGCTGTGCCCTTGTGCGACCACTTAGCAGAGCGTCAAATGCTGCTCACCTGATTACCAGAGAGCCCACAGCTTGGGTTTTTGTTTCTACTGGTGGTGCACATTCACACATGCCTGGATGCACGTGAAAAAATATTCCGCACCTGTATGGAAAAGATTAGTGGGAACATAGGTGTAGACATAGCCATATTCTGTGTCCAAAGCTGTCATATTGGGCACCCGCACGTACATGCTTCCCATTCTAGCAAGTGATCCAGATCCCTTTTGTGAGCCTGAAGCAGTGTTAACCACAGGGATTTTAAATGAGAATTTAGGCTCACGAATCTGACATAAAGATTAAATTTAAAGATAGGTTCATACCTATCCTGGTGCAACTTGTACTTGGAAGGTAATTTTGGGATTCCCAGGGATTACACAGACAACACTGTTTAGTAACGCTTACCGTTTCTTTATTTTTGCAGCATGATGGCAAGAGACAGCAATAAAAATAACAGATACAAACTATATGATGTTAAGTACAGTTAATATTTGAATACAGCTTAATCCTAAACACACACATGCAAGTGTCTTAAATGGTTATGCTAGGTTAAAACTCTGTTAAGTTTTTATAACAAATTATACTCAGCACTCCTTTAGTAAAGGGATCCGGGAAACCCCCCAGCTGTGGCAATGGATAGCAAGAGTAGCAAAGCAGCGAGAGTACCAAAGCAGAGCACAAAAATACGACGCTTTAAGAAAATGAAGGATTGGTACTAATAGATAAAGATATGGAAAGCGTTGCCCAACACAGAGTATTGAGGCTCTGGTATTGGAATACACCCATACAGTTGCAGTGGGGAAATATTTATACACCATCTGTTCTCAACCTTTAGTAAACACCTAACTTATGGAATTTCCCCTAGCTTCTTGGAATATTGATGAAATGTCAATGTTAACCATAGGTCTGTCCTATCAAGCTGGACCTTAGGTAATGCCAACCAATTCATAGGGTGATGACCGAGGCGTTAGTCAGTTTGTACAGACAGCTCCCCTTGTAGCTGCAAGATAAGTACAAATTGTGGACAGGATGGATGCCAAATGGTTAGACGTGCCCCTGTAGGTTTTCTTGCATTACTGTGTTCCTGCTAAGTGTGCAAAAAACTAGGCCAATAGGCCTCTGTAGGGGTAAGCCTGGCAGTGGGTTGGGGCCGTGGGAAGGCGGCAGGCGGGTTAAGCCGGGCGGTGGGTTGGAACTGCAGAGGGGGGCGGGGAGGTGGAGTTGAGCCGGGGTTGCACGTGGGAGGTTTGAAGCAGGGTGAGGTAGCAAGCCGGAGCTGTGCTTGGGTGGTGAGCCAGGCGTGGGGGATTGAACCGGGCCCACGCAGGCTGAGGGAGGGGTTGAGGCAGGGCTGGGGGCAGTGGGATTTTGAGTTGCACGTAACTCATATTAATGCGAGTTAAGCACAACTCAAAATCACGCACGTTGAGGGTTTACTGTAGAGGCTTAATAGGCAAAGCAGAAAAATCAAAATCAAATCACACTAATGTGCCTTTTATATGCCAGTAGAGGCAACATCAGACTGACTTGGAAGGGTGTGTAAAAGCCAGTGAATGAGAGTGCCAGTGAATTGTAACAACATTCTCCCGACCTTAAGCGCAAGATGAAAATTGTGAGGTCGGCATTATGGAATTTAGGCCCAGCTGGTCGGCGGAAGATAAAGACTCGGCAGCATCGTTCTGCATCAGAAGCTGCGGGAAGAGTTCAGAGGGCAGTATTGTGCACAACTGCACACTCAAAAGAGCAACAGCAGCTCCACAGTGCGAGTGCTGGCATATTCCGCAAGCACAATTCCGCTCTTGTTCCTGCAGACACTACTGAAGCCGATCTGTGCTTCAAAGGCCCCGGCTAGCAGCATGTCTCCTGAGACAGGAGAGGCAAAAGAAACAAAGCAGCCGCCACGTGCTTGTGATGCTGCTGCTCTGTCTTCTGAACAGTGGAGATGGTTCCCCTGGGGCAGAACATGGGAGAGAAGTGGTCCTCCTCCTCGCTGCGGCAGCTGAGCGATTACTCAGAGCTGATTCCCTTCCACGTCCATATGTTCCTAGAGATGCAGAGTTGACATACCAGATGAATCTCTCCTTCCAAATTCAGCTCTTCCCCTCTGCGGAGGAACTGCACCCAGTCTCCGTCTCTCACAGTTACCTCCTTGTGTGCCTGTTCTTACTGCTCATGTCTGCTTCAGGAGTCCAGATTTGGTGGCAACTGCTCTCTGAACTCTGCAGACAGCACTGCCTGGGTTGGAAAGTGACTAGTGTTGGGGAACCCTGGCTGCCCTCACAGGTCAAGGCACTGACCCTTGATTAAGGTACATTATTTGGAGACCCGCCCATTTCATTTCTCAATGTGCAGTCACCTCGGTACTGATGAGCATGACTGTCTCTGTTTTGATCTCCGTTCTGCAACTGTTTGATGCACAGAAGTCCCATAGAAGTCAGATCAGATGAGGACTCCGATCATTCTCAGGGAGCGGCCTCCATTCTAACGTGCTTTGCTGATAATAAATGTGAGAGGTTTATTAAACTCTCATCTAGTGGAAAATGAAGGCAATTCCGAGGCTTTATGAATAAAGGAATTAAAAAAGACCATTTTTCAGTTGAAGTATGGCCTCAATGAATTGACAAAGACAGTAGGCTTCTGTCCCCAGAGAGCAAAAGAGCTGCTTCTAACCAGGCTGTTCCTCAAGGTGCCAACCAATCAATGGGTGCTGTAGAACCTTAAATACTAAGAAATCTGCATGCAGTAAGTGTTCTGATTGGCTCTGAGGCAGGACACTGCCGCTCAGAAAAGACCCTCCTGAACTACATAGCAGGCTCAGCTAATCAGGGAGCTGGATACAGTGCTGTGTGAGAAGTCGTGTGACAACAACAGAAGCAAGCGTCAAACATGAGCCACAAGAACTGTTCTGACATATTGCCTGAGATAGTTCCTGGTCCTGCTGGGAGCGCTGGGACTTGATGCCCTCTCAAGGTTCCTTCCACTTTTGATATTCTATGGCTGCGTCTACACGAGCCCCAAACTTCGAAATGGCCACGCAAGTGGCCATTTCGAAGTTTACTAATGAAGCGCTGAAATGCATATTCAGCGCTTCATTAGCATGCGGGCGGCCGCGGCACTTTGAAATTGACGCGCCTCGTCGCCGCACATCTCGTCCCCATGGGGCTCCTTTTCAAAAGGACCCCGCCTACTTCGAAGTCCCCTTATTCCCATCAGCTCCTGGGAATAAGGGGACTTTGAAGTAGGCGGGGTCCTTTCGAAAAGGAGCCCCGTGGGGACGAGATGTGCGGCGACGAGGCGCGTCAATTTCAAAGTGCCGCGGCCGCCCGCATGCTAATGAAGCGCTGAATATGCATTTCAGCGCTTCATTAGTAAACTTCGAAATGGCCATTTGCGTGGCCATTTCGAAGTTTGGGGCTCTTGTAGACACGGCCTATGACTGTAGCTAGTGAAAAAAAAGATTTTGTTTCCTTTTTTGAAGTGCTTAACTAACTGAGATCTGGTCTACACAAGAGACCTGTCTCAGTATTACTACATTGCTCAACAGTATGAAAAATTCACATACACACACACACACCAATAAATTCCCCTCCCCCCCACACACATAGACAATGCTGTGTTGACAGGAGAACATCTCACACTAACATAGCCTCTTGGGAAGATGAATTAGCTACAATAGCAGGAATGTTCTCTCGTTGGCTAGAGCATCTTCATGAAGGCACTACCATGGCACAGCTGCATCGGTGCAGTGTTTTAAACATAGGCTTGCCCTTAGCTCTTAAGTGCCACTTTCAGAAGAGAATTGAAAGTCAACGAAACTTTGGCTCCTCAGTCACATGTGCACAGCTCCATCTCTGATGCTGTAGGAATTAGAGAGGCAAGGTGGGTGTGGCAGAGTCTTTGATCAGACTTCACTTTGTAGTACCTAGAGGCACTGAGACCTCATCTGGGGTAAGTGAAGGCTCTGTTCTACAGCCTCAGCTGAGAGCTAGCTGACTTTTAGCTCATGTGGTAGAGTGCAGGACTTTAGCCCCTATGCTCGCAGGTTCTATCCCAGGGGCCAGCAACCTGGGTCTGTTGCCGTTACAACTGGTGCATTGGCTGGGAAGAACTGCTGGAAGGCCCCAGAAGCTTGGGATGTTCTTCCTCAGCCCAGGGAAGCATATAGTACCGAGAGGCACTGAGACCTCATCTGGAGTGAGTGAAGTCTCTGCTCTACAGCCTTGGCTGAGAGCCAGCTGGCCTTTAGCTCACGTGGTAGAGTGCAGGACATAGCAATTATCTTTAAGTATGTCAAAATACTTACAGTCTGAGATCTATATTGTAAATGTTTATCTACAATGATAAATTGAAATAATTATGTACACATGCAATGTTAGAGATCAGTGTTTCCCAAAGTGTGGTCCATGGCCCAGTACTGGTCCCTGGAAAAAAAAATACTGGTCCTTAGAAAACATACACATTATTGCATACTTTTTTATTTTATATTTATTTTATTTTTATATCTATTTATATCTATTACATCAAGATTTATATTATTATGGACTATTATTATTGTGAATAAATAATAAACAGTGAAAATGTATTCATCTTTCATTTTTTTATATGTGTTGGTATTTGTGGGCCGCAAAAAAGGTACTGAAAAAACGGGTTCCACCCATATAAAGTTTGGGAAACCCTGTTATAAACTGTGAGTGAGATCTTCAGTTGATCATAGTTCCACAGATTTGATTGGCACCATGACATCTTGCCCCCTGAGGATCTGCTTTTATGTAAGATACTTAGCAGTAGCATGTGCATTCATTAGGTTTTATGTCTCTGTTTCATGCTTCTATTGTTTTGTTTCTCTCTCACTTTTTTTCCTGGCATTTCATTCTAATCCAAAACCACAAACAGCCCTTCACCAGAATTTTCCTGTTTCAATCCATCAATCTTTACTGCACAACCACAGAAGCCCTTCAAGCCTTTTTATTATTATTATTATTGTGCTTTATCTAGGCTGTCATGAGAAAGCTTTCTTACATTAGCCTTTTTTTTTAAATCTTTTACAGGTGTGTGTGCAACATTGACTGTTCTCAGACCAACTTCAATCCTCTTTGTGCTTCTGATGGGAAATCTTATGATAATGCATGTCAAATCAAAGAAGCATCATGCCAGAAACAGGAGAAAATTGAAGTCATGTCTTTGGGTCGATGTCAAGGTAATGCTCGGAGTGAAATTCATTTCAAAGAATGTTTTCAGGTTTTGTGCAGAAATAAGAACTAGGGCTGGCTTCTTAGGAGCCACTTCTTGTATTTTCAATTGACTCTTTTAGTTAGCAATGCCAGATGTGGTCTGACAGGGCGGGAACTTTGCTGATTACAGGCTTTGAAATATTGGCCCCTATATGAGCTGGGGCTAAACTCTGGTTGGTGCAGCTCGAAAGGGATGTTAAATAACCCTCCTGCCCCTACACCCAGCTCCCTCTTCTGGGGCCCTTCAGCCTTAGGTCTGTCCCCAGCATAAATCTGTATTGAGTTAAGGCTGCTGTGCCTGGTTGATATCTCTAGCCCCAAGAGGCAGTTCCATCTGCTACGCAATATTATGGCAAAAGGAAAATCCTATTCATGCTCTCTGTGCTGGAGGTTATAAGGGAGTCACCACTGCACCTGCTATGGCACATAGGGGTTTCACTGCAGATGAGGAACCTTGTCAGAGGGCTACCTCATTCCACTGCAGCAGTAAGAACAGCCATAGTGGAGCAGAGGATCTGGCCTGATGTCTGTGGTGGAGCCCATGTGAGCATCATTCTTGTGTAATCTGAATCTTCATGATGGCAGAGTCGCACAGCCCAGGCTAATGAATACAGCAGCCCTCCTCTTCACAGCCGAAAGGAAATAATAGAGAGACTTGTTCCCTGGCTGCTTTCAAGATTCAGGATTAGGATTCAGAGGCAGGCGGCACTGTTTCATGTGAGTGCCGGTGCAGCCACTTAGCTGATTTTCAAAATAAAAATGGGGATATACAATTTTAAATGGTTTCTATAAATAAAAAGGCCATTCACTCTCAGGATCTTTAATATCTTCCCCTCTTCCCTCAGCTTCTGACCTACAAATCTGAAGCACCCCTATTTACAGAGCTCTACTACACCTTCATGTTAAACACATTCTGTTTATATTCCTCTAAAATAGTTCTTTAAAATGAACCCTCCTTTCTTGTTTGCCGTTTTCAAATCAGATTAACAACATGTCCTGATTATTTAAAACAACGCGGAAGTCATACTGCATGGCAGCTGGGTCTTCCTGGATCCTATAACGCCGTTAGACAAATGTTAGACCTAGAATGGCAGATTTGTGCTCAGCATGGGCTGAATCAGTCTGAAGACCCTGATCCTACAATCGACGCTTGCAGGCAGAGCCTTGCTCCCGTAGGCCAGGGGTGTTCAAAGTCAGCAGAGGGCCCCCTTGGGAGGTGGGAAATTTTGTAAAGGGGTTCAGCATGATCAGCTGCCGGGTCTCCTGCTTATCCATTTCATTACAAATGCTGAAATACGGGACTGGTTTTATGTCCGTGTATTCACATCCATGTACTTATTAATTAAGTTTTTACATTGTACATACAGGTTGGAACTCCTAAATCCAGCGTTCTCTGGTCTGGCAGCATCCCTTCGGATGAGAGATGTCACCAGGCCAGAGAGCCAGGCAGGGGGGTGCAGCCTGCATTAGGTGGAGGGGGGTGGGTGGCAGTGGAGCCCACATGACCCAAGCAGTCCCCATGGGAGGGCAGGCACACAGGGCTGGGGCTGGCATCCTCTGGCAGCCCTGCAGGGCTGGAGACAGCCCTCCGCATGGGGCCAGGGCCAGCATTCTCCCAGCAGCCTTGCAGTGCCGGGGGTAACCACTGAGGGCTGGAGCTGCATCTCCAGCACAGGCCAAAGCCGCCTTCTCCTGGCAGCCTCGGGGCAATAGGTAGGGGAACAGCTCAAGGGCAAGGTGGGGGGTTGTGGGAGGTTAGTGACTTGAGGGCCATGACAGGGAATGTTCCCTGCTCTGGCAAATTTTCTTGTCTGGGACCAGTCATGTCCCAACCATGCAGGACCAGGGCAGTAGAAGCTGTACTTATTTCCCTGCAGAAAGCAGGTTTTTTCATATGAACATAACCAAAATTTCCATACGTTTAGATTACGTTAGGCAGGTTGAGGCTGGGGAGGGGGAGCTGCTAATTGCAGCAATGATAAGTGGGGCCCAACATAAAGAGTTTGCTCACCCCTGCCATACACAGCACCCTGCAGAGACTGACTTGCTTACACACTGTGACTTGCAGGACCGGCCTCTACTTTACAACAGCAGCAACAAACATCAAGGCAACAAGTTCTGTTTCTTTTCACACAGATAACACCACTACTACCACAAAGTCTGAAGATGGACATTATGCAAGAACAGATTACGCAGGTAAGATTCCTATTGTAATATCAGTAATATGAGAACCACAGTGGGCAAAATTTGTGGTGAAAAAAAACCTTTCACCCCATGTTTGCAAAATTGTGGGTGTCGTAATCATTATATTTTCCTTGCTTACTTGCCATAAAAATATTCTGTCTGTTTTAAAGCTGAAAACTGCCTTTCCTTTTATCAGTGTCTCACCACCACTTTTGCACAAACACTGCCTATACTGATGGCAATTAGATAATATTGCAAAATGCTCACCCAAGCAGCAGGTATTGGTGGAAGTCAGTACAACTTTCAACCAATTTTTTTCAAATTGTTATTGGAACCCCTGGATGTAGTTTTGTATAGCTCCTTCCTATAATAGAACAACTGCCACATCATCTGATGCTGCTATAAGAAACATGTCTGTGTTTGTAAGTAAAGTTAAGAAGGTATTTATAGCAGATTTTTTAAAATGATAAATGGCTTTAATTTGTTTAGAAGCTCCAGTAAAATTTATTGGCCACATAGCGTGATATACCATTTTAAATTAAAAACATGAAAATGTTATGTTGGGTTTATCGAATTTTGTTTTGGGTGAACATCTTTCTTTTTCAAACCTTCTTTCAAGGAAGATTAATTTATGAGTAGCTTTTGTGCAAATATTCACAGCTTGACTGTAGAACTGTGAATTGAAGCATTTGGAGTGTTCTTGTTAAAAATGCAGCAAGCAATGTATAATTGCTTAAGCTTGTGTTGTTCTTGTGTTGTGAAACTAGATCTTTACAAGAGAGTACTGTTGAGCTACAAAGCTTTGAATTCCAGGTTTACCCCGCCGACATGCTATGCAGTGAAGGTGAAATGCAGTTTATCTCTTAGTATGCTACAGTGTCTTGTAGTAATAATTTTTGAAACTTTTTATTAAGGCAACGTTACAGCAAAATGTTGTGAAATCATACATTACTTATTCAGCATCAGAGTAATAGCCAGAATCTGGCTCAGGATGCTGACCTACTGCCTGGGGAGCATTCCCCACTGCATAAGTTATAACATTTGACAACATTCTTTTTGGTGTTTCTCCTGTGTATGTATTTGGTGTGAAAGCTTTTTCCATCATAAGGAGAATCTGTAGGTTTTTAGATCATAATTCCGCAGGAGAATGCTTTGCATTTTTCCAGTTGTGTGCAATATAAAGTCTGGGAGCTAACAATAAAAATAAATTCATTTGACATTTCTGAGAAATGTAGATCTTTTACTGGTTCATTATCCGTGTAGGTTGGGGGAATCTCTAGGATGCTGGCATTTTGTCAAAATATTACTTTTTTTAATAATTTTCTTCCAAAACCATGCATGGTGACAAGTGTCAGAGGGGTAGCCATGTTAGTCCTTATCTACAAAAACAACAAGAGGTTTTGTGGCAATTTGTAGACTAACAGATATTTTCGAGCATAAGCTTTCGTGGGCAAAGACCTGCTTCGTCAGATGTATGTAATGCTCCTTTTCATGGGCCTCTATAATTAGACCTCTGGAATCTCCACTACATGCATCTGGTGAAGTGGGTCTTTGCCCACGAAAGCTTATGCTTCAAAATATCTGTTAGTCTATTAGGTGCCACAAGACCTCTTGGTTTTTTTCCAAAACCATCTAATTCCTGGACACACCTACCAGAGGTGCATGTATCTACCCCTTTCCCTGAAATTCCTCCGCTGCGACAACTTCCTAGTAGCAAACAGTGTGATCGCTCTGAATTGGGGTCAGATGCCGCCTATGCAGTATTTCATTTAAAAAATTCTTTGAGTAATATAGACTGAAGATGTTATCAAGCTCATAGAGAGACACACTCATTAGATTAATTTCATCTTTTCATCTCCAGTTCAAGTTGAACCCCTCTAATCCAGAACTCTCTCATCTGGCAATATCTGTAATCCAGCAAGATTTCAGTTAGCTGGATGACGACTAGGTGTGGGTCATTTCCACCTTGCTGAATAGACCTTGTCAGCTCTGGTCCTCCCTCTTACTGGGACC
The DNA here is from genome assembly GCF_033958435.1 of Carettochelys insculpta. Taxonomy (NCBI): domain Eukaryota; kingdom Metazoa; phylum Chordata; order Testudines; family Carettochelyidae; genus Carettochelys; species Carettochelys insculpta. Next base: position 19,556,217 of record NC_134144.1, read on the forward strand.
CCACTCTTTAAATACCCCTCTGAAACTACCCCCCCCCACTCATGCATCTGACGAAGCAGGTCTTTGACCACGAAAGCTTATGCTCCAAAATATCTGTTAGTCTATAAAGTGCCACAAGACTTCTTGTTGTTCTTGAAGCTACAGACTAACTCTCTGATAATGGTCCCATACAGTTTGTTTCCAGCCTCCAGTCCCAGCCCACAATGTTCAGTGCTGTTATTTAGCTGTAATTTACCCCAAAATGTCTTCTAAGAACTAGTGAGCAACGGAAATGTTGGCAATGTTCTCGAAAATATTGACCTTCCGTAGTCCAGCAAATTCCATCATCCAACACCGGTCAAGTCAGAAGAGTGCTGCACTAGAGAGGTTCAACCTGTATTTTGTTAGCATTTCCGTGAATATTTTATATATACTAGAAATTAAATCTTTTGTTCCAGCTTGTTCCTGGGAACTCCTCAAAAGTAGGTAAAGCTCTAGAGCTACCTTCTACCCAGATTTCACAATAAAATGTGACTTGTAACTGTGGAAAATGTGGGCTCAATGTGATTTACATTCCAAAAATCTCTTGGTATGATTTCAAATCTAGATCCTAAAACAGCTGTCTGAACTGAATAATGTCAGCTCTTACTGATAACACTATTGTTATTTGCTGGAGATAGATTCTTAATTCTTAATTAAAGTAGTTTAGGGAGGGGGCCTTTGTGACAGGAATTTAGAAAATATCTACTTAGTAATGTACAGTAAACTCTCAGTTATATGGACCCCAATTTAGCAGACTTTGGGAACAATGGGGGGATGTCCATTGTTCCCAAAACCTACTGGGGTCTATAAAATCTTCCCCCCCCAAAAAAAATAGTTTAGATATGTATCACTGCTGAAGCCTGGAGGAGATGCCACTTCCTCCGCTGGAGCCGCCATGCACGCCTCCCACCAGGGATGGGGCACGTACATGGGCAGATTGGCATTCACGTATGCACCCCACCCCACCACTCCAACAGCAGCTCCTCCTGGTCGTGTTGTGACCTCTCCAGCTGTGCGCAGCAAGGCAGCTCCAGATGCGTGATAAGGTGCCTCCAGCCATGTGTAGCGAGGCAGCTCCAGCCCCATGTGGCGGAGTCCAGCAGCTCCTTCAGTGGTGCCAGCTCCAGTGAGTGGCAAGGTTTTGCTTTGGTTTTGGGAGAGGGCAGGGTTGGGGCTGGGGGGAGCCTGATGGGGTGGATGGGCAGTAAACCTGTTCAGTTAACAGACTTTCAGGAATAGTGAACATCCCTGCCTCCATTAGTCTGTTAAATCGAGGGCTTACTTTATGCTTACTCTTTAGGATGACCCTCTGCAGAATAGGTGACCCCTCGTAAAATTACTTGTGTTCCAGGGAGTTCAATGGCAATGAACTCAGAGCTATGTAGTACAAACATTCAAAATGGCATCAAGTTGACGGAGCCCCTATTAAAAGAAACATTGCACAGAGGGATTTATGTTATTCACTGTCTTATCTTTAAGGTTTGCATGGGAAAAGGTCTCTCTCTCTCTCTCTCTCTCTCTCTCTCTCTCACACACACACACACACACACACACACACAGAGTTTCATACACCTTTCTCACACAAGGATTGGGGTGGCTGACCAACCTAAGCCAACCCTCCCTGCCCAGAGCTCTCCACCTTTCATAGCCAACTCAGTCCCAAGGGCAAACCCACCTCTCCTGGTACCTGATGCCACATCTTCTCAAGGCAATGTATAGGGGGCATGAAGGGTCACAGGCTCTGCTTCCCAGATGTCTGCGAGGGTTCATAAGAGAGCACAGCCCACAGCAGCCTTTTGGCACTGTGCAGGGAAGAAGGGACAGGTGTTATATCCAGCCACCAGGGTTTGGGGATGGGGCCTATTTCCCTATGCTGCATATGGGACACGTGGTAAAATTACCTGTAATCAGGAGAATTCAACAGCTGTCAATCAGAACTGTGCAGTGCAGACATGCAAATTAACCCCAAGCTGACTGAGTCCCTGTTGGAAAGAAGCACTGCATACCTGGAGTCATTAAAGTTTGTGTGAGGAGTGGTGACACATATATCCATACATCTCTCCCTCATATGGGTGGGGGTGGCTGACCAACCTTACAAATCCTCCCTGCGCAGTGCTCTTCACCTTCCATGCCTTGCTGGGCTCCTGAGACAGACTTGTTGCTCCTAGTACCAAGTGCCACATCTTCTTGAGGCACCATGTGGGGTCACTGGCCTTGCTCCCCAGATTTCTGTAAGGGTTCACACCAGAACAAAGCCAATAGCAGCCTCTGTGCATTGGTCAGGAGGGACGATACAGGAGATGCCTGCAGCTGGAGAAGGGTGGGATAGAGAAAACTCAGCCCATCTTTTCAGAGATCATTTCTTCCCCACTCCCACTCCCCTGTGGCTAGAAACAGCTTTTCTGTTCCTGCCTATTGAAAGGAACCTACAAGCTGCCACTGGCCACCAACATAACTCAGGCTACCTCTACACTACGAGATAAAATCGATTTTTAATAAATTTGATTTTTAACCTCGTTCTTATGAATTCAAATTGTGTCCACAAAGCTTCTTGATATTTGACCCACCATTTTTCTGTCAAGTTTCCGCGTCCCCATTACCCTGTGCAAGTTCAACAGTGTGAGCAGTACATTGTGGGTACCTATCCCACAGTGCCTAAGCACTGGTTGGTTGTGGGCATTTTATGTTTGAATCCCATAATACAAAGCACTGTCTCAGAATTCAGAGCACGAGTAACTGTGCGAAAATGAACTGGCGATTGCACCATTTCCTGCTGCAGCATTCCAGCACAAGCATGGACCCCAAACACTTCAACTCATAGCACGCATCATTTCAGCAACCACACTGGCTGTCGCACAATTTTGCCTTCAGTTACAAACCTCAGTGATGGTTCAGTATGATGACGATGATGATGATGGTGATGATGATGACACCAACAATGGTTTGGAAGAGCAAATGTCCCAACTGCAAATCTCCAAGAACTCAGAGCTGCTGGGTGCCCTGGATGCATTGGTGACAGCGGAGTGATGGTTTTGGACTCATGAGACCAGCACACACTCCTGGGACCACATCCTTTTGGAGTCCTGGGATGACCAGCAGTGGGTGCTGAACTTTCACATGCACAAGTCCACTTTTAGGGAACTTTGCGATGTGCTGGCCCCACCCATGAAGTGCAGCAACCCAAGAATGCAGTCAGCTTTAACAGTTCAGAAGCAAACGGCAATCACTCTGTGAAAGTTCGCAATGCCTGACAGTCACGGGTCAGTGGCAAATCAATTTGGGGTGGGCAGATCTACAGTGGGGTCCACGGTGATGCAGGTGGCCCATGCAATCTGTTGGCATCTCCTGAGGAAGACTGTGACCCTGGGAGATGTATGGGCAGTAGTGCATTGCTCTGCTGCCCAGCGGTTTCCTAACTGTCATGGGGCAATAGACGGCATGCACATCCCCATCATGGTCCTGGCCCACCTGGCCCCTGAGTATATAAACTGAAAGGGATACTTCTTGATGGTGTTGCAGGGGGTTGGTAGATCAGAAAGGTCATTTCACTGACATCAGTGTTGTCTGGCCAGGGAAGGTTCACGGTGCGCACATCTGAAATTCTGGACTGTACAGAAAACTCCTGGATGGAACTCTTTTCACAGACCGGAAAATCACAATTGGTGACATGCAGATGCCTATCGTAATATTGGGTGACCCTGCTCACCCTTTCCTCCCTTGCCTTATGAAGCTCTACACAGGAGCCCTGGACTCCAGCAAGGAAAACTTCAATTGCAGACTCAGCAGGTGCAGAATGGGGGCTGAAAGCACCTTTGGACGTTTAAAAGCGAGGTTCAGATGCTTATTGACCCATTTGGACCTTTCTGAAACTAATGACCCCAGTGATTACAGCGTGCGCTGTTTTGCACAGCATTTGTGAATCCAGGTGGGAGACTTTCCTGTCCATCTGGAATTCCAAAGCTGAGGCCATAGGCAGGGCTTACTCGCAGCCGCCTACACAACCATCCACCAGTAAGCAAGCTGAGGCATTAGCAATAAGGGACACTTGAAACATAGCTTCATGGATGATCTGTAACACACATGCCACCCGCATATTTCACTGCCACAGTGCCAGTAAATAATCTTGTGTCTTAATGAATGAAGGCTTTTTCGTGGTGGGAGGGGGTTAAGTTGCAGTACATAGAATGCATGTGGTGGACAGCTGTGCCTTCAGCCCTACCCCAACCTGCCCAGTTCCATCAGCCGCACATGTGCTGCAGACCTGGGCATAGCAGTGGGTAGGTTTGCCTTCAGCCCTCCCCCAACCCGCCTGGGTTCCCTGAGCCTCAAGTCATCTGTGAACCTGGCCATGTTGGTGAGCAGCTGTGCCTTCAGCCCTCCCCTGACACCCACTGTGATTTTTGTTCCCACCATTCCTGCACACCAGGAAATCACACTGAGCTCAAAGGAAAGATTATATTTTGGGGGAGAAGACGTTTAAGTGGCAGGGAGAAGAAACCTTCTCAAGGGTGCTTGAATAGCCTTTTGCAGTGGCCCTTGGGGCTGGAGCGGCAGGTTATCGTTGCCCTCCCTCCCCACGTTTGTGGACCATGACAATGAGGGGTGGGTGACCTCTCATCAGGTGACTCCAGGCAGCAGGTATCGGCTCCTGCACTGCCGTGGTGGGAGTCAAGCACAGGACCTCTGTTTGCTCCATAACTGCCATCACAAGCTTTGCTGAGGCCTCACAAATGTAAAGGGACAAGAAGCATGTTCTGTAGTTTGCCAAAAAAGACATCAGCCTCCTAAAACTAACAGATACGAAGAAAGAACTGCTCATGCTGTGTGACCAAAAGCTTGAAAAATTTGCTAAAATGCTGTGGGGCACCATGACACCAGATCACTGTCTGGTTGCCCTGCGTGGCAAGGTGTGCTGCTGTGGAAGCTGCAACAAGATAGAACTGCCCAAGAACCTCATGAAAAAATACAAGAGTGCTTGGATGAGGCCTTGGAGGAGATGTCCACAAAGGAGAAGTGCTCCATCCCAAGAAACATTAACACACTGTTCTGAGGGGCACAGAACCATAGCAAACTCGTACCCATACCCAACTCTATGCCTATGCCCACCCACAACTAACTTCTGTCATGCAGAATAAATATTCACCCAAACAGCTTGGTCCAGGGCGCTTAGGGGCTGGCGTTGAGGGGACCAGTTCCAGGTCTATGGTGAAGAGCTCTGGACTGTCGGGAACAAGTTCCTCAGTCCCCTGCTCATTGCCCCCTTCCTCCTTTCTGTTGCCCTCTTCCTCCAGGGCTCACCCAAAACTCCATACCAGTGCCTCCACAAGTATCATAATTAAGACTGCACTCCGTGGTGGGGTTGCTCCCCATAAGCAGCTGTTGATAATAGAAGTAGGTCTGTGGAGCTGCCTCTGGCCGCTGGTGGCTTCCTGGACTTTCTGATAGGCCTGACAGAGTTCTTTCACTTTCACCCGGCATTGCGTGAAGTCTCACGAGTAATCTCAGGTGGTCATCTAGCATGACATCTGATCATAGATTGATATATTTCTCTTGGCCATCCAAAGTCTCTTCACCACGGATTGGTCTCCCCAATTCACAAGAGGATCCAGAATCTCCTGGTGGGTCCACATTGGGGTTCTCTTGCGAGCCTGAGAAATACGAGGTAGCTCACCTGAATGCTCATGATTGTAGTAGATGGCTAATGAGGTAATGGCTACCGATGTGATGCGATGGCTACCAATGAGGTGCGATGAGAGGAACAAAGGAATTTTTTCATAAAGGGTGCCCTTTATTTTTGCAGGGCTGAGTGCTACTGAATTGCAATTCAAATTCTAATTCAAATTCAAATTCGATCAAAACTTTGCAGGCTTCCTGTGACCTTCTTCCTGCACACCTGGATGGAGAGCAGCAGAGAAGGAAGCAGCCATACAGGGAGGGTCACCACATAGCTTTGTGGGATACAAACAGGACACTTCTGGGGGCTAATAAATTTGAAATAAGGACATGGCACTTCCACACTAGCCTAGTTCGATATTTTAAATTCTAAACTGATGCTATACCCATCCCGTAATAGCAACATTTTGTTATTGGTATTACAGCTCAATAAATCAAGCTAATAGTATTAACAGTGAAGCCAGTGACCTTTTTATATCGAGCTAACACCTTTAAATTCGATTTTCTCTCTTAGTGTTGACGCAGCCCCGGCCAGCTTCTGTCCACTGACTACAGTGCGGGCAGGAAAGGGTAAGGCCCTAAGGATGCATTGTGCATGTGGGCCCAGGGAATCTGGCTGCAGAGGCTTCAGAGAACCCAGGAAAAGATGTGGCTCAGCAGGACAGGGTGCGTTGGGGACAGAGCAACAATTCACTGCCTGGAAACAGGACCTAGAGTAGGATCAGTGTGTAACAGAGTGCTGAGCCACTGCACAAGGGACTACTGTGGAGCCTGCAGGGTCAGGGCACATACATATTGGAAATAGCTTCGTCCCCACCAGTCCATAGCTTATTCGTGGGGTGGAGAAGCTTCCCCATGCCAGCGCTGTGCAGGACGTTGGCAAATGCCAGGATGGGCATCCTGGGCCTGAGAGTCTTGAGCTTCCTACAGCTGCCGTCCAGCAGAGGTAAAAGGAGTGGGGGAGGAAGGAGCCTGCCAGGGAAGCTTTGGTGAGCTGAGTGATCTGACCGTGGTGTTTCTCCATCTGGCCCCGGGAGCAGGACGCATTCTGCCTGCAAAAAGAGATCCAGAGGCACAGCAGTGCTGAGGGGGGAAGGAGCACACCAGAGAGAGAGGAAGCATGTCAAGAGTCAATTGTTGTGCACCACAGCCAACACGTAGCCAGCCACTGCCTGCCTACGTTCACCCACCACCACAGCAAGCAGCCAGGGCTGGCTGGAAGCACACCAAGGTGTGAGGGGTACCTGTTGGCCAGGAGAAGGCACACAGCAGGGACTGCTCTGACAGACCAGCAGGGGGAGCGGCCAGCCCTGAATGCTTCTGCTTTGCCCAACCACCGTCCTCGCACACTCATCCCCATCGTCAGCCCCTGGTCATGAGCAAGGATCCAGCCAGCAGCAGGACCCACCAGTACTGATGGGAAGAGAGGAACGAAAAATAAGGGACAATTTGCTCATTTTTAAGAAAAAGTAGGAACTTAAAGACACTGTCCCTTTAAAAACAGAACATCTGGTCTCCTCACCTGTTCTAAAGGCGTTGTACTGAGCTTATGGCACAGTGAGCTAGAGGAGACCTAATTAGTAACCACAGAACCTAAAGAGCATGAAGGGAGCACACAATGGGTTCACTTTGCTAGCTCTGGAGTCAAAATGCACTGTGCTTCATATCTTCTCTGTTATCAAGAAGGTCCTGAGACAGAGAGGAAAGGGATGAAAGGAACCCTGCAGAGTCATCCCCGAAAGCTTTCACTGATCCACATTTTTCCCTCCAAGCTGGTGATCAGAGAACCCAACCAGAGACACAAGCAGGATTCTGGTTGTATCTTATGACAGGTGGGGAGACAGCAGAGCTGAGCTAAATAGGTTTATTTTAAACTAGAAATAAGGACAAGCCATATCATTGTGTTAAATCTGTATTTTCCTTGCTTAAGACCTGAGAGAGAGTGGTGGAGGCTCTGGGGTCAAAATTAAGGCCTGCAGCCCCTTTCACAATTCTGTGCTAACCTAGCTCAATCTGGTAGCCTCTGGTAATATAGCTTTAGGATGGCAGTGAACCACATGAACAAAAGAAGTACATTGAAGTAAAGACCAACTCAGCTTAACAATAAAGGAAAGAAAGGTTGAACATTAGGAAGAGTGGGAAAATAGCAGTGATAGCAAGGGAGAGGGACATTCAGGAGGAGGGATGGTGCTAAGTGTTGGTCATTGGAGGACCCCAGAAGATGTCTTGGAATCAGAAGCAGTAGGGAGAGAGAAAGGAGCTAAAGGCTGGTCAGCAAAGTCATGACAGTCTCCATTTTGGAGCACAGAAATGGGGTAATAGCCTTGAGAAGAGAATAAATAGCAGCAATTAGTTGCGGGAGATTAGAAGATGGATTAGAGGTGATGAAGAAGGTGACACTGAGCTTTTTTCACAGGAGGCAGGAGCAGGTTTGAGGCAAAAAAGAGCAAAGTGGTAGTGAAGGTCTGCGAGAATCAAGAACTGCAGAGAATTCTGTGAGAATGCTGGAGTGAACATTACAAGAAGAGTCTCAGAGAGGGAGCTGTGTTAGTCTGTATCTTCACAAAACACAAAAGTGGTCCTATAGTACCTTAAAGACTAACAATATAATTTATTAGGTGATGAGCTTTTGTGGGACAGATCCACTTCTTCAGGTCTGGCAAATCCTAATAAGTGATAACTGAGACAAAGAGAATTTCAAAGAAAGATAGAAAAAAATTAAATAAAAACTGACGTTCTTCAATACCTGGCCAACATTTCTCAGTTGTTATTTCATTTTTGTTTCTATTTTCCTTTTAAATTCTCTTCAACTCCGGTATCAGTTATTAGGATTCTCCCCATCTGAAGAGGTGGGTCTGTCCCATGAAAGCTCATCCCCTAATAAATAATAGTGTTAGTCTTCAAGGTGCTTCAGGACTGCTTTTTTGTGTTATTACAGGAAGAGAAAATCATGGGGTTCTGTTGGGTGATGAGAAGGAGAGAAGAAGAGCATGAAAACAATGAGTCATTTTCCCCATGGGCAAATCTGTCATATCCCAAAGAAAAAATGAGACCAAGGAGCTGTAGTTTCTACGTTGTCCCATCTGCACAGAAGACATGCACTGAATCTGTGTCCCTAAGTGTGCGAAAATGGAGGAGACATCCTGTGTCATACCTTTTATGCAGTATTATTTATCTAACTATATAAGGTATTATAATTCGTAGCTAATCCCTTGCACCTTCTTTCCTAATTTGAGGCCAGATAATAGGCATATGTGTTCCTTATGATGACCTGCCTGTTGGGACAGGTCCTCTTCCAGCGTAAATTGATTCCAATGGAGCTAAACCAGTTTGCACCAGCAGAGGATACAGGCCCTTTTATGTATTTAAATCTATTGTTGTTTAATTGCTGATCTCTGATTGTGTAACCTGGTGTGTCTAAGCATGTGTTTTGAAATCTGGTAAATTCATGCTGAGCGACGCATATGACTCCAGTTTCACTCCATGTTCATGGAGTAACCTCCATGGAAAGCTTTAGGTTAAAGGAATCAATTACAAAAAATATCTAAATCCCTTAGTAAATTATTAGCTAAGATGGAAAGAAAATGAAATAAAACTGAAGTTCATTAAATGTTCAGACTTCAGTTTTAGAAACACTTGAAGAACTGTACACACCTTGTGTTTCTCATGTTCTGTAAAGAGCATTGCTGTCTGACTATCTTCATCATCATCAATAACTGTGGGCTCAGCGGCCATTCGTGTCTGATGCCTCTCTCACTATTTCCTTCCTTCTTTCCCTATCCAGTGCAGAGTGGCATAGTTTCTGTAGACTAGATCTGCACCGATCTATGACATCATCTACCCATTCTCTGTGGGGTCTGCCTCTCCTGTTCAAACCATCGATTATTCCAGATACTAGGGTCTTGATTTTTCGTTCATTGTTCATTCTGCAAATATGTCCAAATAGTTGCAGCTTCTGTTTTATAACCTTCTGCAGCAGGTTCTTTTTTGGCTGTATTTTCCTATATAATTTTTCATTGGTGACCTTCTGCATCCATCCTATTCTCAGAATCTTTCGATAACTCCTTTCGAACGCCCATATTCTTCTTTTCGAATCTTTTGCTATCACCCGTGTCTCACATCTGTACAACATGCTGCTGAATACACACATTTTCAAGATGCCCAGCTTCGATCTTAATCTAATCGCTTTGCTTTTCCAGATCTTATCCATCACCTTCAAACTCGCTCTTGCTTTCGCTATTCTAGTCGCTATTTCCTTCTTACAGTCTAGATCATACGTTATGTTCCTCCCCAGATATGTGAACTTCTCTGCATTTTCTAGTTCAATACCACTGATCTTTCTTCCTATTTCCTTATCTCCAAATACAATTGTTTTTGTTTTATTGATGCTCATAATCAGTCCGTACTGCTTCCCTTCTTCAACACCCTCACCGTTTTTGCTAGCTTCTCCTCATCTTCCTCAATGATAACTATCTCATCCGCGAACCTCAAGTTGTTAATTCTTTTCCCGTGCACAGGTATCCCTTCTACCCCTTCCTTGATCTTGTCCATTGCTCTCTCCAGATGTGCAATGAAGATACTTGGCTATATTGCATCTCCCTGTCTCGTACCTCTACTTGTTTTAAACCAACTTCCCAACTCCCTGCATGTTCTCACCACTGCCTCCACATTATCATTGATATCTTTCACCAACCGTATTAGTCTGCTATCCACTCCGTATGACTCCAACACTGCCCGTCACTTTCTGATCTATACTGTCAAATGCCTTTTGAAATCGACGAAGCAAGCAAACACGTTTTTGTTCTTTCGTCGAGCTTTCTCCGCTATCAGTCTTAGTGCCAATATCTGCTGTGTGGTACTTCTATCTTTTCTGAACCCTGCTGGCTCGTCTGATATATGTTCTTCTATCTGCAATCTTAATCTCTCAGTCAGTATCATCAGCAGCACTTTCAGGGATATTTTGTTATAGTGGCTGTTAATGTATTTCCTCAGAATAGGTAAGCCATATTCCTCATTGTGCTGAGCTTTATGTGAAGAAGTAGCACTTCCTTCAACTCAGTGTCTCTGAAATAATAGCTCCAAGTTAATGAATCTTGGGGTTTCCGCAGAAGTCCCTTTACTGTGCCTAGTAGCCTTGGATACCTCTGAGGCCTTGTCTACACTACAGATGCATTGCTGCTGTAGCTATATTGTAGGCCTGGTCTGAGACAGGCATTCATTCTCTCTTATTAAAACTCTGAATCACATGGACTGACTTGACCACGAACAAAGGGAATAAGGGGAATAACTGGTAACATCCATTAAATTGATCCGAACGCTGCTAAATGCAGGGGTGGGAATCCAACCCATGGCTTGCCCCCGTGACTTGACAGTATCCCTTTTTAAATGAAATGTTATCTATCCTTCCACGTCGACCATTGCCTAAAACGTTGCAGAATAATACAACCCTACAACTTTGCTTTGGAATACCAAGTATCATGTAGCTTTTGTACCATGAGTTTGCAAACCAGCCATTACTGTCTTCCTTAAGGAATGAGCAAGCGAGACACATAGTGGCATATCATCCAGCCATCTTACAAAAGAGAGAAACCTTTTCTCATCTGCAGCTTCAGAAAAAGGTTAATAGGATGGCATCTTTACATGTACAGATCTCTGTAAATTCCATTTGCATGGTATCTAAGTCAGAGGTGGCCACACACTTAATGAATACTTCACTTAGTAAGTGTTGGTGTTTTTCCCTGATATAAATAACGAAGCACATACAGCATTTGGACACATGGATAGCTAATTGAACTCTGTTTAGCATATTGTGTTGTACATGTGTATGATTTCCCTGCTATTCAGCTGCCTGTAATTTCAGTAAAAAGGTTCAGTAAACTCCATGCGCCTTGAAAGTCAACAACTCTTAAACATTTATTTAAATGTCAGTTGCATTTGCGAGAATATGCTTCTATTAAAATCTATCAGGTTTCTGCGCATTGAAAACAAAGGCAATGGAAGTTCACTGTGGAAGAAAAATGTTTTTCAGCTTCTTCAGCCTTGTATTTTTTCTTCCAATTATGCCTCTAATTTGTGGGACCAAATTAGTCATTGTTTGCTTTGGGAAGCTTGAAGATATGATTCAAGCAAGGTGGTAAAGACCAGGAGGCCCATCCTTCTCCTCTCCCAGGCCCTTTGCAGGAGCTGGAGATTTGGCCGAGACATCCTTCTGTCACAATTTGGCTGTCAGGCCAAATTTAAGTGGTATTTTGACCCCCTTTCACTCAAATTTGACCTGGCTGTCCTTCCATCAGAACACAGAGGTGGCCAGGCCAGTTTGAGCAGCATGGTAACACTGTGCCCCTGTTTGGCCCCTTCTTTTTCAGTCCTTCCTGTGCTCATGGGCATTGGTCATCTTCAACCTCTGAGGAGAAGCAGGACAGGAGTCCCCGGTGGGAGGACTGACCCCAAGCTTTTCAGGTTTCCTACTGAAATGGAGACACAAAAGGAGGGACAGATCTTGGGCTCTCAAAACTTCCTGGCTCTTAATGGGGATGTGCTATTAAGCAGAAAGACTGTGGAGCTGGGTGTCGGAAGAGATCAAGCAGTTGGGTACGGGATCCGGCTGATCTGGGGGAGGGGCAATGGGGCAGTTGCCCCAGCGCCCAGTAGTTCAAAGGTTCCCAGGCTCCTGTCCATCGCCAGCCTTTAAATCACTGCTGGAGTGCTTTGCTGGGTGTGCTGCATAGTTCTGAGGGCCGGGGATAAGGGGACATGCCTCAATCCAGCCAGCACTAAGGACTGCCTGCACCGGCCCCTTCTGTCTGAGGCCCTGCCCTTCCTGGGGGCATGGAGCTGGGCTTTCCACGTCTTGCCCTGGGGTCCACGTTGGCTGCTGACCCTTCTGGGTATGGAAGAGCAGAGGGGGAGTGTGTGTAGTGCTATATGCAATAGGGAGAGAGACCTCTGGATCCAAAGGCAGTGTGAAGGAGTTCAGGAGTGGGTAAGGGGATCATGTCAGAGGAGAGTGCAAGGCTGGGTGCCAAGGGAGGGAGGTTGGTGCTGAGTTCAGGCAGGCAGGTTGATAGGCTTCTAGGCCCCTTCCTTAGGAAAATTCTGGTTTTGCCCTTGTTTGGAGATAAGAGCTGTGTCTACACGTGCACGCTACTTCGAAGTAGCGGCACTAACTTCGAAATAGCACCCGTCGCGGCTACACGCGTCAGGCGCTATTTCGAAGTTAACTTCGACGTTAGGCGGCGAGACGTTGAAGTCGCTAACCTCATGAGGGGATCGGAATAACGCCCTACTTCGACGTTCAACGTCGAAGTAGGGACCGTGTAGACAATCCGCGTCCCGCAACGTCGAAATTGTGGGGTCCTCCATGGCAGCCATCAGCTGGGGGGTTGAGAGACGCTGTCTCTCCAGCCCGTGCGGGGCTCTATGGTCACCGTGTGCAGCAGCCCTTAGCCCAGGGCTTCTGGCTGCTGCTGCTGCAGCGGGGGATTCATGCTGCATGCACAGGGTCTGCAACTCGTTGTCGGCTCTGTGTATCTTGTGGTGTTTAGTGCAAGTGTGTCTGGGAGGGGCCCTTTAAGGGAGCGGCTGGCTGTTGAGTCCGCCCTGTGACCCTGTCTGCAGCTGTGCCTGGCACCCTTATTTCGATGTGTGCTACTGTGGCGTGTAGACGTTCCCTCGCTGCGCCTATTTCGATGTGGTGCTGCGCAACGTCGATGTTGAACATCGACGTTGCCAGCCCTGGAGGACGTGTAGACGTTATTCATCGAAATAGCCTATTTCGATGTCGCCACATCGAAATAGGCTACTTCGATGTAGGCTTCACGTGTAGACGTAGCCACAATGTCCCATTCATCCCAGTGACTGCTGAGTTCTCTCACCATTCAGAGACGTGGCTAATTATATATAACCTGAGCCGAAAGAATGGTGAGGTAAAATGTACATGTGAAAGACCAGAACTGAGGTCTGTGCAAATCTGCAAAATATTCATGAAGAACAAATGCTCACTTTTTCACGAAAGATTGTGGCAGCTATGCACAACTATCCATGAAATATAGTTACCAAGTTACCAAGAAGGTGGAGCAGGAGCTACCAGTAAGAGCTGGAAAGCAGATTTGTAGACAGATATAATCTTAATCATGCAGAGAGACAGAAGAACAAGCAAATGAATAAGACAGCAAAGCAAGAAGAGCATCTTTCAGAATGAAAGGCAGCTAAAGTGGCAATTGTGAGCAAGAGTCAATAGGAAATGTATTTCCCTTACTGTGAAATAGAGACTAATAGACAGCAAGTGCAGAAAGGATCACAAGCAAACATGATGCAAAGACAAGTTCATAGACTCGATCATAAATTAGATCTAGGAGGAAAGGATTTTTGGTGACACAATAGTGAGTCATTTGTCTTGCAGTACACCAAATAAAATTGATGGTGGTAGCCCAATTCAGAGTCATTCCAGTTTTTCAACATTTTTGTATTATCATTTATTTGTATTACAGTAGCTACTTGAGACCACAGTTGAAATCAGGGCACCTTCACATTAACCATTGTGCATATGCGTAGTAGATAAAAGTCTGCACCCCAAAAGATGTACAATCTATCTACATAGATAAAAAAGGCAAAGGCAGTATTAGCTCTGTTTTACACATTGGCAACTGAAGCATAGAGAAGCATAGAGTGACCCAAAGAAACTGGAGGATTGGGCCAAAATAAATCTGATGAGGTTAAACAAGGACAAGTGCAGAGTCCTGCACTTAGGATGGAAGAATCCCAAGCACTGTTACAGACTGGGGACCAACTGGTGAAGTAGCAGTGCAGCAGAAAATGGCCTGGGAATTACAGTGATGAGAGGCTGGATATGAGTCAACAGAGTGGCTTTGTAGCCAAGAAGGCTAATGACATATTGGGGTGCATTAGGAGGGGCATTTCCAGCAGATCTAGAGAAGTTATTATTCCCCTCTATTCAGCACTGGTGAAGCCAAATCTGGAGTATTGTATCCAGTTCTGGGCCCCCAGCATAGAAACATTGTGGATGCATTGGGGAAGGTTCAGTGGAGGGCAACGAAAATGATTAGGGGGCTGGAGCACATCACCTACAAGGAGAAGCTGAGGGATTTGGGCTTATTTTGTTTGCAGAAGAGAAGAAAGGGCAATTTGATAGCGGCCCTCAACTTCCTGAATTGGGGACTCTAAAGAGGATGGAGATAGGCTGTTCTCAGTAGTTATGGATGGCAGAACAAGGAGCAATGGTCTCAAGTTAGAGAGCAGGAGGTCTAGGCTGGTTATTAGGAAAAACTGTTTCATCAGGAGGGTGGTGAAGCACTGGAATGCGTAACCAAGAGAGGTGGTGGAATCTCCATCCTCAGAGGTTTTTAAGTCCCATCTTGACATGGACATGGCTGGGATAATTTAGTTGGGGTTGATCCTGCTTTAATCAAGGGGCTGGGCTAGATGACCTCCTGAGGTCCCTTCCAGCCCTAGAATTGTATGATTTTATGATTCCTTTTACAAAAAACATGTTGACTCTTCACCAACATATCATGGTCATCTGTGTGTTTGGTAATTCTGTTCTTTACTGTGGTTTCTACCAATTTGCCTGGTACTGAAGTTAGGTTTATCAGCCTATAATTGCCAGGATTACCTCTGGAACCCTTTTTTTTTTAAAAAAAAAAATTGGTGTTATGTCAGCGATTCACCAACCATCTGGCACAGAGGCTGATTTAAGCAGCAGCTTGCATACTACAGTTATTAGTTCTTCCATTTTTTTTCATAGTTGTGTTCCTGCAGAACTCTTCAGTGGTTCCCGTCTGGTCCTGGTGACTTATTACTGTTGAATTTATCCATTTGTTACAAACTCTCCTCTATGGACAACTCAGTATGGGACACTAGCTCGGGTTTATTACCTAAACATGCTGCCAAGCAGCTTGCACATGGTGAGGATCCTGGAGCTGCCTGGGGGGAAGTCTCCTTCAGCAGCTGAGATATTTGCGGACTGTCTGCTATTTAGGGGCCTTGCAGACAACTGGAGGGAAGTCAATGATCTGGATTGGGCAGACCTTCTTATGAAGAACATTAAAAATATGCTCACAAGGGGAGAAAAAACTTCATCATTAGAGTGTCTGGCCTTTGACAGAAAAAGAACCGTATCTGTTTTAATGAGCCATTCGCATTTTCTGTGTAATGCCTGTGTGTACTGGCCTTTTAGAGAAAAGTCTCGTTCTGAGGATCTTCTTTGCCAGGAGGTATAAATCCAGATCCAAAGGCCTTTGAAGTCAATGTATTAGCTCTACAATTACAACAGTTAGCCAAGCAAGACTTGGAATGACCAAAGGAACCATAACTGTTTTAATGAGCCATTCACATTTTCCGTGTAATGCCCGTGTGTACTGGCCTTTGAGAGAAAATTCTTGTGCTGAGGATCTTCCTTGCTAGGAGCTCTAAATCCAGATCCAAGCCTTAATCTTACACAGCTGTTGTTTAGATCTGCCCTAAGTCACAGTTCATTCTCTGGGTTGCTCATAAAGTGGAAAAGCTATGAGCTCCCTCCTATCCAGGGCAGATTGTAAAGCTGCAGTATAGTCACATGAATTTCTGTCCTCAGACCCTCCACTTCTGCGGGTGATCCAGTGCTTTTGCATCCCATTTTGAAAACCTGTTGGTTGGGTAGCTTGAAATCTTTCTTCTAACCCTTCCTATCCTCTTTCTTCATTGAGTCCAGCCCCCTGCACTCACAGCAGGATCTATCACCATCCCAGACAGATTTTTGTTTAAATCTGTTTGACCCATATCCCTAAACGGCCCCATCAGGATTCAGCTCACAGCCCTGGCTGCAGCAGGCAAATGTTCTAACCCCTTTGCCACTCTTCCCCTCCCTTATAAAAAGCAAATCACTTATATAAGCAAGATTCCACCTGGAAAAAGGGGTGTTTGTTTGCAGAGGAATGAGGGAAATTAAATGTGGGAAGATTTTATCAGATACCCACAGCCAATTGCGGGTAATTTTTTTCCCATGCTGCCCCAATGAAAATATCCAGAATAATCCAGGGCTTAGGGAACTGTGGGATAGGCTCTCACAACACACTGCTGCAACAGTCAGTGTTTGACAACTAGTGTGTGGCTGCAACAAGTCAAACTTGTGGGGAGCCTGTGGGAAGGTGAGGATGCTCAAGTTCAAATTTATAAAACCCAGCATTAAAAAATCCATTTAAATATAGTCGATTTTAGCACGTAGTATAGACATAGTCAATGTCCCATGCCGGTTAACAGGCATTGGCACAGTTCCTGCAGCAAAGTCACAAATTTCAGTAATATGTAGTCTCATAAAGGGCATGCAAGACTGAAGATAGACTTATGGAGGTTTTAAGACAAAACTATAGACAGGAAACGGTATTGCTCATGTAATCTATTAGCCCTGAAAGGATAGCCCATTTTTATGAGTTCTCTTGTAACTCTGAGTTACCTTATGACAAGCTGATATGTTGTCATCTGTATTTGGCTGGCTGTTTGTTATGGAAAATTCAGGGTACTTTGTTTATATGCTGTTGCCTATTGTTGCATTCATAGATGCTAAAGTTGTGAGCATTCATACTGAAATTGACTTGAAATCATTAAATGAATTTCTCGTCATCCCTTTTCTACAGACTTCTGTAGCTCAAGAAGAGAAGTAATTTTCAATAGAATGTGCTTTTGAAGATCCAACCTTAATTTCTTTATTAATTAATTTGAACTGCAAGTTGTATGGAGTTGGTTTAATGCCTCATTTCCATCATGAATGAATTCAGTTATGTAGTGAATGAACATTAATATGAAATCATTTTGCTTCGTCCACAAGTACGTAGCCTGAAAACAAAACGTCTGCATTTACACTAGCAAGTTCTTTCGAAAGAAGGGGTCTCTTTTGAAAGATCCCACAGAGTGTCTACACACAAAAAGCATTCTTTTGAAAGCAAATCAAAAGAATGTGTCACTCCTTTCCAACTCACTCTTCCTTTCCTACTTCAGGAAGAGTTCCCCATTTCAAAACCTTTTTTCGGAAGAAAACGTGTGTAGACACTCTGCAGGCCCTCTTTTTGAAAGGACAGTCCTCCTGGGATTTGATTTTTCAATCTCTGTCTTGTTCTTTCAGAAGAGCAGGGGCTACGTGGGTGATCTCTTTTGAAAGAAGTTCTTCTGGAAGACATCTTCCAGAAAGACTTCTTTCGAAAGATCTCTCTAGTGTAGATATAATATGTCTAGGCTAATAATTTCATCTGTTTGAAATAAATAAACTGCAAATGCAAACACCAGCTTGTAGCACCAATGTCGATGTGATCAGCATAATAAATAAAAGGTTGGACCAGGCTATTACAGTGTCACCAGCTTGCCTGAAATACTTAAGTCCTGAAAATGAAATAAGGTGTCAAACTTCTTTGCGATTTCTATGGGGAAATGTTGCCATACAAATATTTTTCCCTCTGGGGCTTGCATTAGAGCTTTGCAAGATTCATAAAGTTTGCTACAGCTACAGCTCACAGTTTTTCCACTTCTGACCTACTACTGTGCTTTAGGTGTGTTTTCCCTCAGTAACATCATGTAGCCAGTCAACTGTAACATTATGTTGTGTTAGTGATTATGGATAAACACAGAAACTGTATTTGCAGTACATATCAGGGCTGTATAAGGAACAGTTAGCTAGCCTGAGCTCACTGAAGTGTTCCTAAAAATTTCGCCATTTATGCTCCAGTTCATAAATGCATCATTCATCATTTATAGATGTTTCTGCTTATTCAAAATGCAGAAATCCCTGTACTTAAGCAAATTAGAGTCTATTGATGTCAATCCCTTTTTTCTTCTCTCCACATCTTCAGTACTCAGTGAATAAAATAAGCTCCAGTCAGGTAGGGTGTTCAGAGCATGTAAATTTTTCAATAGAAATTCATAAACCAGATTTTCCCTTCTTGGACATGGGAATTAAACAGGTTAAAATAAGCCTACCTTGTGTTAGACCTTTTAACCTTTTAAACAGTTAAACAAATGATTAGACAAACACTTGTCAGGAATGGTCTAGATCAGTGTTTCTTAAACTGTTCTGTGGGACAGTGGTGTTCTGTGAACAACTTGTGGATGTGCCACGAGTCTTTGGAAAAACACACTGGTGGTATATATTTTCTGCTATTAAAACCAGATACAATTCTACTTCTTCATTGCAATGATACATGATTACATTACTTCATTTTGTTTTTGCAGTATATGTTGCTGGGTTTTTGGAGAGGGGTGTTGATTGTTTTGGGGGGTTTTTTGTTTGTTTGGTTTGGTTTTTTATTTTGTTTTGTTTTGCTTTGTGTTATTTTGTTTTTAGTTGGTGTTCCGTGGTCTCAAAAAGTTTAAGAAACACTAGTCTAGACAACACTTAATCCTGCTATGAGTGCAGGGGACTGGACTAGATGACCTCTTGAAGTCTCTTCCTGTCCTCTGATTCTATAAAACACTTTGTTTTTACTCAGTGATTTTTCTCAAATATGGTTTGGGTTAGAGAAAGATACTGAGAAATAGTGACTGTGGGAGGGGCTGCTCAAATGCATGTTTACTTAATTTGTTAGTTGTGTTGTTTGTAGTGTTCTAGGTAAAGCCAAGCCCTAGCAGTTGCTTTCTAAACCTTTGTTTTCAGAGTTTTATGAAAAGATTTGTGTGCAAGAGTGGAATTTTCATACTAGACTGTAACACTCGGCCACTTGCAGTGTTGCAAATTAGTCCTGAGGAAAAAAATCAATAGCTCCCACACCAAAGATGTGTGTAAAATTAAGTCACCTAGGCTACGTCTACACGTGCAGCCAACATCGAAATAGCTTATTTCGATGTTGCGACATCGAAATAGTCTATTTCGATGAATAACGTCTACACGTCCTCCAGGGCCGGCAACGTCGATGTTCAACTTCGACGTTGCTCAGCCCAACATCGAAATAGGCGCAGCGAGGGAACGTCTACACGTCAAAGTAGCACACATCGAAATAGGGATGCCAGGCACAGCTGCAGACAGGGTCACAGGGCGGACTCAACAGCAAGCCGCTCCCTTAAAGGGCCCCTCCCAGACACACTTGCACTAAACAACACAAGATACACAGAGCTGACAACTGGTTGCAGACCCTGTGCCTGCAGCATAGATCCCCAGCTGCCGCAGAAGCAGCCAGAAGCCCTGGGCTAAGGGCTGCTGCCCACGGTGACCATAGAGCCCCGCAGGGGCTGGAGAGAGAGCATCTCTCAACCCCCCAGCTGATGGCCGCCATGGAGGACCCAGCAATTTCGACGTTGCAGGACGCGGATCGTCTACACGGTCCCTACTTCGACGTTGAACGTCGAAGTAGGGCGCTATTCCTATCTCCTCATGAGGTTAGCGACTTCGACGTCTCGCCGCCTAACGTCGAAGTTAACTTCGAAATAGCGCCCGACGCGTGTAGACGCGACGGGCGCTATTTCGAAGTTGGTGCCGCTACTTCGAAGTAGCGTGCACGTGTAGACGCAGCTCTAGAGACACATAAGATCCACAATGTATTTTCCCTATTCCAGACAGCTAATACTTATAAATCATTTACCCTTTTTGTAAGTTAAACCAGTGCATCTTCTGTCTTTAATAAAGAGCTCCCTTTAGATATGTCTGCACTACTGGGGTTAGGGTCTATCTTCCAGAGTTCGATTTCGCTTACCTAATAGAGATGCACAAAATACAACTGTCTGGGGTTGGCAGCTGACCCCTGTATTCCTCAACAGCATGAGGAGTAAGGGAAGTTGATGGGAGAAACTCCCGTCGACCTCCCTCTGTGTGAACAGACAGGTATGTCGATTGCAGATTAATCAATTCTAGCTATGCAATTGCCATAGGTGGATTTGTGTATCTGCAGTTGACTTAACTCCCTATTGTAGGCCAAGTCCTTTTTTTTCAATTCCATCAGAAAGCATAAAAGAACGCTTCTGTTGACTCAAGTGAATTTTATAGGCCTACACCTTTGTTTATCACAGACAGATGCAAACCCACTTTGTGCTACATGTTATGCTGCAGCTTTTGATTTTTTCCCCCTTAGCATCCAAAACAAATATACATTCCAAAGAAAGAGGAAATGAAAAATCTGTAGTGGAACCACCAGAAATAGGCATAAATATTGTGGAGTATAAAATATTTATTCTTTAATTGTGATAGTAATAAGCAATTGGAATTGGAACTGGCAATACAAAAATTACTCTGGTGCTTGAAATTCAGATTTGGTGAGTTGCCTTGATTTTCTTTTCATCTATTCATGGTATTAAACAGTGGGATGCAATAGCATTTCATTCACCTTTATAGAAAAAAATAAATACATGCCAGATTCACTTTTCTTCCATTCATGGAAACAAACTGGTACAGGCATATATCGCCTCTGAAAGCATCATCTTTCTCTCTGTACCCAAAGAAAATTATCAAAGGCATAGGTGCAGTTGACTTGGTTTAACCTGGCCCTGGAAAAATTTTCTCTGCTCAGAGGCCAGGGCTGAGATTTCACTATCCTAGGTTCCTTCTCGCCATTTTGTAGACTTTAGAAGCCCTGGTGAGTGAGTGGCATTCTTCTTTGTGCTCTTCCAGGGAGGGAGGCCTAATATAGAGGCACAGCAGCTCCCAACAGCACAAAACACAAATTTGAATTGAGTTGATTGATGCTGCAGGCAGTTGCAGTAACTTTAGTGCATAACAGTGCCATTCTAAGAGAATGCCATTAGAGACCCTTCTCTTCCACCAAGGATGTCAGGATCTCTTAAATGGACAAGGTGGAGCCTAAGGAAGTGGGCAGTAGAGTTTAATTAGTTGAATTTCAGAGGGCCTTAACTATTTGTTTAAGTGAAAAGAGAAGCTGTTTCTTGCTTATTGTAATACTTTTCCGAACCTGCAAAATTCAGAAAAATGCTCTGTTTCACATTCTCAGCTGGTGTTAATCAGCACAGCTTTACTTACGTCACTTTCCAGCAGCTCAAGAAATGGCCCCAATTTTTTTCTCCTCATATATCTGAGGTTTTCTTTAAAAAAATGTACATTTTCACCAGTTGCATCAGCAGTGCAGTTTGTTCCATGCCCCCCCAACTATTTCTAAAAGAAGTAGAAAAACACTAATGGCAAAACATGTAAAATTATTGGTAATCATCACAACTATAGTAATGAAATTTGTCAAGACAAAATAACTAAAACTTTACCAGCAGTTCTGCATCATATCTTTAATTTTCTTCCAAATGCGAGTTGATTTCACAACTTCCACCCTCCACCCCTTGTTTCGTTTTACTTTAAAAGGTATGTCCCAGATACATACATGAATTCCCCTCTGCACATCAGAAATCAGTTCATTGGATATTTGGAACGAACAGGTTCATCATAAAGAATCTACAGTTTTGGGAAAATATTCAAAAGCCACATTCTCCTATTTTATCAAATGACTCCTAATACCTATAGCACATGTCCCTATGTGTATCACAGTTACCATTAAATTATTGTATTCTAAAGATAATAGGTGTAAGCTAAATGTGTAGTTACATAATCAGTGGCAGTACATATCCTAATTGTATCAACACTGGATTGGAATACGCTTTCTACACAGTGCTAATATGAGAAGTATTATGCATTTTTGACAGCATTACATAATAGTAAAATGTATTTCAGGCTGATTAAAAGGCAACCCACGACTTCTACTCCCTATGGCTTTTTAATCCCCCTCTTTTACATTATCTGAGGTTTAAAGCTATGTGCATTGTACAGCAGGAACCCCCCTTCCCTAGGGTATTTCATTTGCATTTTATTTAATAATTGAAGCATACTTTTATCTAGCTAGGCTAGGGAAGGATTAAATCAAAACCATTCTAAAATCAAGTAACATAAACCTTGTTGGCATCTGAGTTCTGAAAATGAAGTAGCCAGAGAAGGACGTATTATTAGACTGTAATATTTAAACCGATAAACTATTAGCTTTTGTCAGGCATCCAAATCACTTCTCCTTCACATATTGCTTCAGCATGTACTGTATCTGTTTTAGATACATCTGGAACTGCAGATTTTCCGCCTTTTGTATTTCAGTGATATAAAGGGCTTTGGCCAGGTAAATGGATGTCAGCTGTGTGGTTTGTATATGGTTTATGAAATGAATACAACTTTTAAGAACTGGTGGGTGAAATCCTGGCCTCACTGATGTCAGTGGAAGCTTTGTGGTTGATTTCAGTGGGGCCACGTTTTCAACTTAATGCTTTTATGATGGTTTTTAATCCTGTTAAATTCCCCATTTCCAGAAATTAGTCTCCTATCTTGTCAGCTTCCCCCATTGGATATATTTACAATGTCACTATTAAGGAGCAGTGAGTAAAATACAATGACAATCCTTTAATTGGACACAAATACCTTCATTATATTATATTATATTATATTTTACTTTTATGGAAGCTAAATAAATACTGTATAAATAACCTATAAATAGCAGGTGTATGTGTCACTAACAAAACATGCCCTTTTTATAGCTCTTTCCATCCAAGGGTCAAAATGAACTTTACAAACTGTAACAAATTGCAGCCCATTTAGGAAATATTATCAGCCCCCTTTTTATGGAACAGGAAAATGAGGAAGAAGTGACTTTCTGGGTTCCATGTGGCAGACATCCCTGAAATATACCCAGAGAGGTCGGCCCAGACTCTCAGGCCTTGCCATGGGATGGAGACCATAATGAAACTTGCAAAATGAAATGAGGCCCAGTTGCTCAGAAGTTCATTCGATAGAGACTTACTTTGGAAAGCAAAGTCTGAAATGGATCAATGGGAAGTGTCAGTTGAAGGATGTCAAAGTCCTGGAAAAGCCTACTGCCACCATCCAAGGAAGGTGAAAACTGCACAGTAGTGGTGCTGCTTCTGTGCGAGGCAGTCTTTGAACTGGGCTGCATGTAACTTCTGGAGATGACCGAGCCAACAGAAGTTCTGGAACAGTGGGTGCTCCCCACCCTGTGTCTCTATGTGAATGTCCCAGACTTGTTTGGCATGGCCTCTTTTTTTATGTTTCTTCTCTTTAGCCTTCTGAGTAATATTATTTTGAAATTGGCCCGTTTGAAGCCAAATATGCCCAATATCATTAGGTCAGTGATATGCGATGACTGCCCTCCTGAATCACACGGTTTTAATCAGTAGTAGTAGTAGGCATCCTTCAGTCTACATAGACTATGGATCACGCCCTTCGTAGTTCCATTTGGGATCATCATTTGCAGCATCGACTGTGACTGTGAAGGCCCACACAAGAGTGACAGTCCTTGCTGCATCTGTTGCATGTGTAATGGGTGTCTGGCAGGTCCTTACTGTGCTTTCTGTGGGCTCACTTCTCCTCTGCAAGCTGTCTGATCCCCATCTCACCCTTCTGAAGGCCCTTGTGTAGTTCCTGCCTCCATCTGCTGCAATCGTCTGCCAGCTCCTCCCAGCTGTCCGGCTCGATGTTTGCCTTCCTGCGGTCCCTCTTGCAAACATCTTTGTAGCGCAGCTGGGGGCGTCTGGGAGGTCTTTTGCCAGAGGCTAGCTCACCATACAGGATGTCTTTTGGGATCCTTCCATCATTCATCCTGTGGACGTGGCCAAGCCAGCAGAGCCGCCGCTGCCTGAGGAGGGTGTGCATGGTTGGGATTCCAGCTTGCTCAAGGACAGCGGTGTTGGACACTCCGTCCTTCTACAATATTCCACGGATGCGCCTGAGGCAGCGCAAGTGGAAGATGTTCAACCTCTTTTCCTGGCGGGCGTACAGGGTCCAAGATTCACTGCCGTAAAGGAGGGTGCTGAGGATGCAGGCTCTGTAGACTTGCATTTTGGTGTGGCTGTACAACTTGATGTTATTCTACACTCTCTTGCTGAGTCTGGACAGAGTTGTGGCTGCTTTTCCGATCCTCATATTTAGCTCAGTCTCCAATGACAGGGTGTCAGTGATGGTGAACCCAAGGTAAACGAACTCGTGGATGACCTCTAATGTATAGATGTCAATGCTGATTGATGGAGGTTCAGCAATGTCCTGACCAAGTACATTTGTCTTCTTTAGGCTGATCGAAAGCCTGAAGTCCTTGCATGCTTTGGAGAATTGATCCAGCAGTTTCTGAAGTTCGTCTTCTGTGTGTGACACTACAGCAGCGTCGTCTGCAAACAGCATATCTCCGATGAGGATTTCCCGCACCTTAGATTTAGCTTTCAGCCTTGCAAGATTAAACAGTTTCCTATCAGATCTTGTGTGCAAAAAGATGCCCTCTGTTGAAGATCCAAAGGCATGCTTCAGGAGGAGTGCAAAGAAGATCCTGAACAATGCTGGAGCAAGGACGCATCCTTGTTTGACGCCGCTCCTGATGCTGAAAACATCCGATAATGTGCTGTCATATTGGATGGTTCCTTTCATGTCTTCGTGGAAAGACTGTATCATCTTGAGTAACCGTGGTGGACAGCCTATCTTGTGGAGCAGTATGAACAGACCATCCCTGCTGACCAAATCGAAGGCTTTGGTCAGGTCGATGAAGGCAACATAGAGTGGTTTCCTCTGCTCCCTGCATTTCTCCTGCAGGTGCCTCGGAGAGAAGGCCATGTCAATGGCAGATCTCTCTGCGCGGAATCTGCACTGTGATTCAGGATACACCCTCTCAGCAATCTTCTGGAGTCTGCCAAGGATGACGCAAGCAAACATTTTACCAGTGATGCTTAGGAGGGAGATTCCATGGTAATTGTTGCAGTTGCTTCTGTCTACTTTGTTCTTATACAAAGTTACAATGTTAGCATCACGCATATCCTGTGGAACCTCTCCCTCTCTCCAGCACAGGCACAGTAGCTTATGTAGGGGTTCCAGGAGGCTGTCTGTGGCACACTTGATTACCTCTGGTGGTATACCATCCTGGCCTGAGGCCTTTCCTACTGCAATGCTGTTGATGGCTTTCTTCAGTTCATCCACAGTTGGTTCCTGATCCAGTTCATCCATTACTGGTAGGAGCTCGACGGCATTGAGGGCTGTATCAACCACAATGTTCTCGCGTGAGTACAACTCGGAGTAGTGCTCGACCCAGCACTCCATCTGTTTGGCTTTGTCAGTGATGACTTCACCAGATTTGGATTTCAGAGGTGCCATCTTGTTCTGGGTGGGTTCTAATACCTTCTTGATGCCCTCATACATTCCCCTGAGATTACCAGAGTCAGCACTGGTCTGGATGCTGCTGCATAGCTCGAGCCAGTAGTTGTTGGGACAGCGCCTGGCTGTTTGCTGTACTGTTTTTCTGGCTGCGCTGAGTGCTTGCAGAGTACTCTGGCTCAGTGAGCGTTTGTACTCCAGGAGTGCAGCGCGCTTCTTTTCAATGGCTGGAATCATCTCATTGGAGTTAGCTTCAAACCAGTCATTTGTGTTTCTAGCTCTTCTTCCAAACACCGACAAGGCCGTGTTGTAAATTGTATCTCTCAGATGCTGACATCTGGATGTCACATCGGCACCCCCAGGGCTGCTGTGCAGATTCTCGTCAAGGGTCACTCTGAACTTTTCGTCTCTCTCTGAGTTTGCTGTCTTTCTGGCATCAATGTGGGGCCTTTCAGTTGGTTTAGAGTGGTACAGCTTCTTGGGTCTCACCTTAAGTTTGGAGCAAACTAGCGAGTGATCTGTATCGCAGTCAGCACTATGAAAGCTGCATGTCAGAAGGACATTTTTGAGGTTATCACGTCTAGTGATGACCACGTCTAGTTGATGCCAGTGTTTCAAGCGTGGGTGTCTCCATGACACTCTGTGCTGTGGCTTGGTTTGGAAAAATGTGTTTGTGATGCACAGATTGTGGTACGTGCAAAGTTCAAGAAGACGCTGTCCATTTTCATTCATTTTTCCTACACCAAAGTGGCCTAAGCAGAAAGGCCATGAGTCACGATCGGCTCCAACTCTTGCATTAAAGTCACCCAAAATGTACAGTTGTTCATGAGCAGGTATTTGCACTATGGCAGCACTAAGCACGTCATAGAACTTGTCTTTTACTTCTGGTGTGGCGTACAGGGTTGGAGCATAAGCGCTGATCAGGTGGACAGGACCGGCGCAAGTTTGAAGTGTGACCTGAAGAAGTCTTTCTGATCCGCCCATGACTAATTCCACCATTTGTAGAAGCGTGTTGCTGATGGCAAAGCCAACACCATGCTCCCTGGGTTCATCTTGAGCTTTACCCTGCCAGAAAAAGGTGTAGTCCTTTTCCTTTAGAGATCCCGAATCTGCAAGACGTGTCTCTTGCAGAGCAGCAATGTCAACTTAGAGCCTCTTCAGTTCCTCATTGATGACAGCGGTCTTTCGGATGTCGCTGATGTCCTGAAGATCTTCAGTCAAACCAGTCAGCATGGTCCGCACATTCCAGCAAGCAAGCTTAAAACTTTGATGGTTTCCTTTTCTTGTTCATTTTCTTATTGGTTTGCCTGGTGCTCAAATTTCAGTCACTTGTCAGGTTTGGGAACCTTCAGCCTCACGCACCCAGTGAGGCAGGTGAACTATGGCGGGACAGTACCCTTCTGGCTGGAGGCTGCCCAGCTTGAGGCGGGCAGCGGCTGTCCAGTGAGGTGCAATGATCTCTCCCACTGTCGAAGGCAACCCCTGGCACTTGTTCTCTACGCCAATCAAGCAAGAGCTTATAACCTCCCGTGTTGGTTCAAAGCTGTTAAGTGATGCTGGAGTACCTCTCCAGGTGCGAGCCTGGGCAATATTTTGGGACCCTGGGCTGCCCAGATGCCAGTATCCCCCTCTCGGCTTTACTGATATAGTCCAAAGGAGAGGATAACCTCTACATCTGGTACCAGCTCAGCTGCAGAAGTTGCCGGGTCAATGCCAGAAGCTGGCACAGAACCGCCTTAGGACTCCCCTCCAGATTTTCTGTCAGGGTTTACTCCCTTAGCCTTGCTCCTTCCCAGGATAACCCACAAGGCAGTGGGGCAAGACACAAGACAGTTTTAATCATTAGCGATAATAAAGGGAGTGGGTATTAGCGATAATAAAGGGAGTGGGTATTTGTCTGTGTATTCTAGAAAATCTTATTGCATTTTTTGCTTTGGTGGCATTTTACCTTGTTTTATTAATACCTCTTTATACTTAGAGTTGGAAGCCATAAAAATGAGTGACCCTTAACTGGATACTTTTCGGCATTAGTCCTGAGAAATGAAATATACTGTTCTCATCACTGTGAACTGCACTTGGAGGTTCTAAACAGCATCCGCTGCACTAAACAATTCCCAGTGAACAATCACAACGGGAAAATTTAATAAGAAAAACAGGAAGATATAAAGATAAAGTTGTCGACTCCGCAGGCTTGAGCGAACAGGAATAGCTAAGAGGGGAGTTTTGTAAGGGAGTCCTCCAGGTGAAGGAGGGGCAATTGCATGACCCTTGGGGTAAGTTTGTTGTCTGTAGTGTGTGTGTTTGTGTTGTAGTGTGCTTGCTACCATGTGGTCTGTTTGTTTGGAGGACCGTGTGCTGACTGTGTGCTGAGCCTAGCAGCCTGCTAGGCAAGGCAGAGAGCAACCCCTGAACCCTTAACAAGGCAGGGCAGGGCTTTATAAAGCCTGCCCATAAGCGAAGAGAGGAGCTAGCGAACAGGAGCAGCAAACAGGAGTTTTGCGAGGGAATTTAGAGGAAGAGTGTGAGGGGGGGACTAGTGACACTTAAATCATTCAACTTGAATTTAAAGCCAGTAACAACCTAACTTAATCCATGTGGCCCACTTCAGGTTTAATAAGACAATGCAGGCAGAAGCCCAGGAACAGGGCAGGGGCTATCCAGTTTATTGCACCCAATGCAGTATGTATCATTACCTGCCCTCTGGGCAGGTAGCCTAAGTGTGCATCCAGTGCATGGAGCTCCTGGCCCTCAGAGACTGTGTACATGCTGTTCAGGACATAGTAGAATGGTCTCATTTGCAGTCTGACAGCCTCGGTGCTGTTCAGGAGGATGAAAGTCTCAGGGAAGGAGAACATCTATCTGGAGCAGAGAGAAATGACCCCATAGCCAGGACCCTCCTTCCAGTATTTTCTCGCATCAAGGATACCTCGCCAGGGGAGGGAACTCCAGTTATTAGGAAGAGACAGGTTATAGTTATGCGTGATTCAATCTCCAGGGGTAGCTGGATAGTAACAAAGAGGGAGCCATGCTAGTCTATATACTATCAAAACAAAAAAGCAATCACGTAGCACTTTAAAGACTAGCAAAATAACTTATTAGGTGAGCTTTCGTGGGACAGACCCACTTCTTCAGACCATAGCCAGACCAGAACAGACTCAATATATAAGGCACAGAGAACCAAAAACAGTAATCAAGGAGGACAAATCAGAAAAAAATGATCAAGGTGAGCAAATCAGAGAGTAAAGGGGTGGGGGGGAAGGTCAAACTCTTAAGTCATTAACAGAATGGCCCACTCCATTAAAATGTTGACTAACTGGTTTGTGGATCTGGAGTGTTTTGATGTCTGTTTTGTGCCCATTAACCCTTTGTCTAGGAGAGTTAGAAGTCTGTCCATTGTACAAACCATCTGGGCATTGTTGGAACATGATGGCATATATGATGTTAGTTGAGGAACATCGGAATGTGCCCGTGATTCTGTGAATAACCTTGTTAGGTCCAGTGATGGTATTTCCAGAGAAGATATGTGGACAAACCTGGCAGTGGGCTTTGTTGCAAGGAAGGTTCCAGGACTGGTATTCCTGGGGTATCGACTTTGGCTGTTTGTGAGGATCCTCATAAGGTTGGGAGGTTGTCTGTAGGAGAGAACAGGCATGTCATCTAGGGCCTTCTGGAGTGTGGCATCCTGATTAAGGATAGGTTGTAGGTCTTTAATAATTCATTGCAGTGGTTGGGGGCTGTAGGTGATGACCAGTGGTGTTCTGTTCTTGGCCTTTTTGGGCCGATCTTGGAGTAGCTGCTCTCTGGGTATTCATCTGGCCCTGTCAATTTGTTTTTTTTACTTCTCCTGGAGGGTAATTCAGGTTTATGAATGTTTGGTAAAGATCTTGTAGTTTTTGGTCTCCGCCAGTCGGATCAGAGCAAATGCGATTGTATCTAAGAGCTTGACTGTAAACAGTGGATCTAGTTGGATGGAAGCTAGAAGAGTGTAGGTAAGTATAGAGATCAGTGGATTTCCGATACAGTGTGGTACTGATCAGGCCATCCTTGATTTGTACTGTAGTGTCCAGGAAATGTATCTCTTGCATGGAGTAATAGAGGCATAAATTGATGGTGGGGTGCAGATTGTTAAAGTATCTGTGGAATTCTTCTAGAGTCTCTATACCATGGGTCCAAATTATAAAGATGTCATCAGTGTATCTTAAGTAGAGAAGAGGTAATAGGGGACGAGAGCTGAGGAATCGTTGTTCCAGGTCAGCTGTAAATATATTAGCATATTGTGGGGCCATGCAGGTGCCCATAGCAGTTCCACTAATCTGGAGGTATAAATTGTCCCCAAATTGGAAATAATTGTGGGTGAGAACAAAGTTACAGAGGTCAGACACCAGATTGGCTGTGGTGACATCAGGGATGGTATTCCTGATTGCTTGTAATCCATCTTTATGTGGAATATTAGTGTATGGAGCCTCTACATCCATTGTGGCAAGGATGGCGTTATCAGGAACTTTTCCGATACCCCTCATGTTCCTCAACTAACATCATATATGCCATCATGTGACAACAATGCCCAGATGCTTTGTACATTGAACAGACTTCTAACTCCCTTAGACAAAGGGTTAATGGGCATAAAACAGACATCAAAACACTCCAGATCCACAAACCGGTTAGTCAACATTCTAATGGAGTGGGCCATTCTGTTAATGACTTAAGAGTTCGCCTGTTACTGAAGAAAAATTTTCGCACCACTATTCAAAAGGAAACAGCCGAGCTGTCTTTTATATTCAAATTCAGCACATTAACCCGTGGTTTGAACCAGGATGGGAATTTTCTGAGTCACTATAGGGGCTTGTTTGCATACTTAGCTTAATCTAATTCTTGACCTTCTCCCCCACACCCCTCTACTCTCTGATTTGCTCACCTTGATCATTTTTTTTCTGATTTGTCCTCCTTGATTACTGTTTTTGGTTCTCTGTGCCTTAAATATTGAGTCTGTTCTGGTATGGCTATGGTCTGAAGAAGTGGGTCTGTCCCATGAAAGCTCACCTAATAAATTATTTTGCTAGTCTTTGAAGTGCTACTTGACTGCTTCTTGTTTTGATGGATAGCTGGGTTTCTGATGACCAGGAGAACCGCATGATGACTTGCCTGTCTGGTGCAAGGGTTGCAGATCTCTTGAGACATCTAGATAGACTCATGTGTAGTCCTGGGGACAAGCTGGAGGTTGTGGTACATATTGGTACCAATGACATAGGGAAGGATAGGAGGGAGGTCCTGGAAGTCAAATTTAGGCTGCTAGGTAGGACGTTGAAGTCCAGGACCTCCATGGTAGCCTTCTCTGAAATGCTTCCAATTCCATGCACAGGGCCAGTTAGACAGGCGGAACTGCAGGGTCTAATGCATGGATGAGAAGATGGTGTAGGAGGGAGGGATTTAGATTTATAAGGAACTGGGGAAAGTTTTGGGAAAGGGGGAGCCTATACAGAAAGGCTGCGCTCCACCTAAACCAAAGTGGAACCAGATTGCTGGCACTTAACATTAAAAAAGGCCTAGAGCAATTTTTAAACTAAGGGCTGGAGGAAAGCTGATGTGTGGAGGTGCACGTGGTTTGGACGGTGGCATGCCTTAGGGCAGGATCTCTTTTTGGAGATTCTCTGTCTCCTAGTAAGGAGGAGAGGATGAAATATGATAAACATGATAAAACAACATGTAGTATCTGACAAAGAACAGTCAAGTAAAAGAGTCCCTTTCAACTATATCATGTAAAGGCAGGCAGCTAAGGAGTGACAACTTTTTAAAGTGCTTATATACAAATGCTAGATGTCTAAATATTAAGATGGGTGCTCTAGAGTGCCTCGTATTAAATTAAGATATCGATAGAATAGGTACCACAGAAACTTGGTGGATTGAGGATGATCAAAGAGACACAGTAATACCAGGGTACAAAATTTATCAGAAGGACAGAACAAGTCGTGCTAGAGTGGGGGTGGCACTATATGTTAAAGAAAGTGTAGAATCAAATGAAATAAACATCATAAATGAACCAAACTGTACCATAGAATCTCTCTGGTTAGTAATCCCATGATTGAATAATAAGAATGTAATGATAGGGATATATTAGCATCCATCTGACCAGGATGGTGATAGTGACTGTGAAATGCTCAGGGAGATTAGAGAGGCTATCAAAACAAAAAACCCAGTAATAATGGTGGATTTCAACTATCCCCATATAGACTGGGTACATGTCACCTCAGGACAGGAAGCTGAGATAAAGTTTCTTAACAACTTAAATGACTGCTTCTTGGAGCAGCTAATCCTGGAACCCACAAGAGGAGAGGCAATTCTTGCTTAAGTCCTAAATGGAACACCAGATCTGGTCCAAGAGGTGAAAATGTCTGGACCTCTGGGTAATAGTGACAATAATATAATTAAATTTAATATTCCTGTGGCTGGGAATATACTATAGTGGCCCAAGACTGTAGTATTTAATTTCAGAAAGGGAGACTACACAAAAATGAGGAAGTTAGTTAAACAAAAATTAAAAGGTGCAGTACCCAAAGTGAAATCCCTGCCAGCTGCATGGAAGCTTTTTAAAGACACCATATTAGAGGCTCAACTTATATCTATATACCGCAATTTAGGAAACGTACTAAGAGAACCAAAAAAGTGATACTGTGGTTAAACAATAAAGTAAAAGAGGCAGTGAGAGACAAAAAGACATCTTTTAAAAAAAGGAAGTTATAGCCTAGGAGAAAAATAAAAAGGAACATAAACTCAGCTAAGTGAAGTGTAAAGATATAATTAGGAAGTCCAAGAAAAGAATTTGAAGACCAGCTAGCCAAAGAGTCAAAAAGTAATAGCAAAAAAATTGTAAGTACATCAGAAGCAGGAAGCCTGCTAAACAACCAGGGGGGCCACTGTCTGATCGAGATGCTAAAGGAGCACTCAAGGATGGAAAGGCCATTGCAGACAAACTGAATGGTTTCTTTTCATCAGTCTGTACAGCTGGGGATGTGAGGGAGAGTCCCAAACCTGAGCAATTATTCTCAGGTAGCAAATCTGATAAAGTGTCTCAAATTGATGTGTCATTAGAAGAAGTTTTGAAGCAAATGATAAACTAAATAGTAATAAGTCACCAGGACCAGATGGCATTCACCAAAGAGTTCTGAAAAACTTAAATGTGAAATTGCAGAACTACTAATTGTAGTTTGTAACCTGTCATTTAAATCAGCTTCTGTTCCAGATGACTGGAGGGTAGCAAATGTGATGCCAATTTTTAAAGGGGGCTCCAGAGGTGATCCTGGCAACTACAGGCCAGTCAGTCTGACTTCAGTACCGGGCAAACTGGTTGAAACTCTAGTAAAGAACAGAATCGTCAGACACATTGATGAATCTAATTTGTTGGGGAAGAGTCAACATGGCTTTTGTAAAGGAAAGTGATGCCTCACCAATCTATTAGAATTTTTTGAAAGGGTCAACAAGCATGTGAACAAGGGGATATAGTGTACTTAGATTTTCAGAAAGCCTGTGACAAGATAACTCACCAAAGGCTCTTAAGTGAAGTTAACTGTCATGGCATAAGAGGAAAGGTCCTCTCTTGGATTGGTAACTGGTTAAAAGATGGGAAACCAAGAGTAGGACAGTTTTCAGAATGGAGAGAGGTAAATAGTGGTGTCCCCAGCGGTCTGTACTGGGACCAGTCCTATTCAACATATTTATAAATGATCTGGAAAAAGAGATAAACAGTGAGGTAGCAAAATTTGCAGATGACACAAAACTACTCAAAATAGTTAAGTCCCAAGCAAACTGTCAAGAGCTGCAAAGGGATTTTAATAGATTGGTTGTTTGGGACTTAAGATGAAATTCAGTGTTGATAAATACACAGTAATGCACATTGGAAAATATAATCCCAACTATATATATAAAATGATGGGGTCTGACTTAGTTGTTACCATTCAAGAAAGAGATCTTGGAGTCACCACGGATAGTCCTCTGAAAACATCCATTCAATGTGCAGAAGCAGTCAAAAAAGCTAACAAATTGTTGGGAATCGTTAAGAAAGGAATAGATAATAAGATAGAAAATATATTAACTCTATATATAAATTAATGGTATGTCCACATCTGGAATACTGTGTGCAAATGTGGTCATCCCATCTCAAAAAAGTGAAACTGGAAAAGGTTCAGAAAAGGGCAACAAAAATGATTAAGGGTGTGGAACGTATGCCATAGGAGGAGAGATTAATAGGACTTGGACTTTTTAGCTTGGAAAGAAGATGGTTAAGGGGTATATGATAGCGGTATATAAAATCATGACTTGTGTGGAGACAGTAAATAAGGAATTGCTATTTACTCCTTCTCACAGCACAAGAACTAGGGGTCACCAAATGAAATTAATAGGTAGCAAGTTTAAAACAAACAATAGGAAATATTCCTTCACACAACACACAATTAACCTGTGGAACTCCTTGCCAGAGGATGTTGTGAAGGTCAAGATTATAGCAGAGTTTAAAAAGAGCTAGATAAATTCATGGAGGATAGGTCCATCAATGGCTGAACCAGGATGGGCGTGGAGGGTGTTCCTAACCTCTGGTTGCCGGAGGCTGGAAATGGGTGACAGAGAAATGATCACTTGATCAATTGCTGTTTACCTGTTCCTTTCATTCCATCTGGGGCACCTGGTATTGCACTTTTGGAAGACAGAATACTGGGCTTGATGGACCTATGGTCTGACCCATTGTGGCTGTTCTTATGTTCTTATCATCACCCTGTTTATAATGCAGCATGCAGAAGAAAACGGATGTGTAAAAACAGAAGCTAGCATAGGATTCATCCCTTGAAAAGTGCAGCTACTTACATCCACACAGAGGCAGGGTTCACATCTCTGCAAGCAGGCTTATAAAATGCCCCCCTCCCCCATACAACAAAAGTAGCAAAGGGCATGGCTGAAAGTGACAGATATTAGGTGACATTAGACACCTGTCTAAGCAGTCGTAGGAGAGTCAAGACAAGGGCTGCAGAGATAAGAGAGGATGAGAAGGGAATGTGCAGGGCTGGTGACTCAAGTAAAACAACACAGAATGGCTGGTCACAGCCTATGGAAGGAGGAATGGGAAACAGAGTTCCTACCATTCAAAGCTTCATTGCTGCATGACATTGGCAAACCAGCCCCATTTCCAAAGTGTTGTCCACCCTGGGGCCATTTCTTGATAAGCACTTGCTCGGGGGGCTGCCTCCTGTATTTTTGTTCTCACCACTAGCTCACGCTCCTGGGGGTGCAGCTTGCTTGGTTTTCATTCCTACTTAGCACCCTCCATGCTAGTGTTGAGACTTGTATCACACCCTGTCTCCAGCAGGTGGCTGCAGAATCAGGGCACAGTTCCCCTCCTATTACATTTCATCTTACAGCGGCTTGAACTTCCTTCATCATTTTTCTACCAGAAAGGCATAACGTACATGCAGAGTATCGCACTTTCACACCATTTCTGCTCCGGCCACCTCATGTGAATACAGGGGGTATGTGAAGCTGGCAAATCCCAGAACTGCTTTTTTTTTCCTATGGTGATGCCATCGTTACCTTTGGTCCCAGCCACATTCCTGGGGCTGTTCAGATGCTGGACATCTCTAGTGTTCTCTGCTAAATACTTCCCACCTTGTCTGATTGAATGTAAGTTGCACACCGTTTCCTAAAATAGTAAGAGAGAGGTAGCCATGTTAGTCTGCATTCTAACAAAACAAACCAACAGTCATGTAGCACTTTAAAGACTAACAACATAACTTATTGGGTGATGAGCTCTTGTGGGACAGACCCACTTCTCTAAGTCAATAGCATTTCCAGAACAGGCTGACAGTTATATTGCACAAAGGTCCAAAAAAAGTTAAATAAAAGCTGACAAATCAGATACATGGAACTGAAGGGTGGGGGGGTGAGGGGGAGCGGTACTAATCGTATAGTGATACAACAATATGCCACATGAAGATGGAATACAGGTGATCAAGAACACCCTCCCTGATAGTACCATGACAAATCTGGTGGTTGATCTGTGTAACTTTGTTCTCACCCACAATTATTTCCAGTTTGGGAACAATTTAACCTCCAGATTAGCAGCATGACTTAGAACAATGTTTCCTCAGCTCTCGTCTCCTATCACCCCTCCTTTACTTATGCTACATCAGTGACATCTTTATCATTTGGACCCATGGTAAAGCAACTCTGGAAGAATTCCACAGGGATTTTTAACAACCTGCATCCTACCATCAATCTCAGCCTTGACGATTCCACACGAGAGGTAAATTTCCTGGACACTACAGTACAAATCACTGATGGCTCGATCAATACCACTCGCTATTGGAAACCCACTGACTGCTAAACTTACCTACACACCTCCAGCTTCCATCCAGCACACACCACACAATCCATCATTTATAATCAAGCCCTGAGAGTCCATCATACCTGCTCAGATCCTACTAAGAGACCAAAAATTTCAAGATCTCTACCAAGCATTCATAAAACTTAATTACCCACTGGGAGAAGTAAAAAACCAATTGACAGGACCAGACAAATACTCAGAAACCAGCTACTTCAAGATAGGCCCAAGAAGGTCAATAAGAGAACATCACTTGTCATTACCTTTAGCCCCCAGTTCAAAGCCCTGTAGTGCATCATTAAAAATCTACAACCTATACTAGAACAGATGCTACACTCCAGAAGGCCCTAGGTGAGAGGCCTGTTCTCTCTTATAGACAATCTCCTAACCTAATGAAAATTCTCACTAGCAACCACAAACCACACCACAATAATATTAATCTTGGCAAACTCTGTTGCCAGCTTTGTCCACATACTTATTCTGGAGATACCATCACTGGACCTAACCATGTTAATTGCAAGATGGGGGCTCATTCTCCTGTACTTCAACCAATGTTATATATGCCATCATGCCAGCAATGCCCCTTAACCATGTACATTGGACAAACTGGGCGAACGCTTCACCAAAGAATGAATGTGCACAGAGTAGACATTAGGAATCTTAGTACACATAAACCTGTCAGTGAGAATTTCAGTGAAGTGGGCTGTTCTGTTAAAGACTGAGAATATGTGTCTTACAACAAAGAGACTTTAACAGCAGGCTGCAAAGGGAGTTGCGTGAACTCGAGTTCATGCTCAAACTCGATATATTAATACTTGGTCTCAATAGAGAGAGCAATTATCTCAGGCATTACAAGGACTGTTTCCCTTCCTTTGGTATTTGTAATGATCTCAGGCAAGATACTTAGTATCTGTCCCCATCACCCCCTCTCCCTGTCTCTTCAGTTTCACATATCTATTTGTCAGTTTTTATTTCATTTTTTTGGACTTCTGTGCCGTGTAACTGTCCATCTGTACTGGAAATGCTATTGATCTGAAGAAGTGGGTTTGTCTGAGGGAAGCTCATCACCTGATAAATTATTTTGTTAGTCTTTAAAGTGATACGTGACTGCTGGTTCGTTTTCCTAGAATGTAGGACACCCCAATTTTTCAGTCCTTTTTGTTGTGGCTTGAGATGATCAAGTTGATCATATGCAGATATGTTTGTTGTGGGTTTGACTTTCACATATACATTTTTTTTCATTTTCTTTTTCCCTCTTTCTTTCTTTTACTGTAAATCCAACATGTTCTCTCTTGAGCTCCCTTTAGCGACTGACTGAGGACACATAGTTTATAAATACAGATGTTACCAGGGAAAACATATTTGAAAGTGTATCACTTACTAGCTCGGCTGCACTTGAGCAACACAAAAAAGATTACTTCAAGTAATCAGAACTAAAAGTAAGATTAGGTTCAGTACTAGGTCTGTAAAGCTATCAGGCTGTCAGAAGGATTGAAGGAAAACCCTTATAGCCAAAATGGCAACTGGAGCCTATTTTTACATTTCGATTTTAGCTAACCTTTTTATTTCTTTGTTACCGGTCAAAACTATTTGACCTTTTTGCCACTTATATTTGTTTCCAGTTCTGTGTGTGATGTGTTCAACCAAATACTAAATGCATAAGCAATCATGATGGCAGTCCTCAAATAAAGTCTACTCCCTTTTAAAATGCTCCTTTCTGACACCCCTGAACCTCCACTATGAAAGAGGCTGTACAGAACTGGGTTGGCGGTTGAGGATTAGAGGGACGGCATAGTATAATTGGATTAAGGTGCACTTCTAGAGCCTTCCCTATTTGTACTTGCCTCTCAAAATGAAACTCATGTTCTGTTTCATTGATTTGCTCAGTCAACCCTGCAGCCGCCCATTCATATTGCCTGAAGAGAGCAATACGGGGCTGATTAAAAATGTACAAGAATCCTCATATCAAATATACATGGCTGTATAGACAGATACAGAGAGACGTTATGTACGTATACACACACACATACACACATGCATGCAAAACCCCTTTGTTAGTGTACAGCGAAGGGCGCTCACGTGTGTTTCTCCTCAGGGTAGTCATTAAAAATCAGAGCAACCAGCAGCTGGACCAACATTGACATCCATGCCAAACTGAACGCAGGTGCCACTGAAGAAATAATTTGGGGACAGCTGGGTTGCATGTGTGTAGCTAAGGGGTCAGTTTGCCCTTCAGAATCTTTCTTGCGGCTGCTGTGTCATAAGAAAAGAACTCGATTGGACTTTCAGAGCTCAGGCTCAGTTTGCAGGGTAAAAAATGATAGTGTGAGTTGGTAACTGAGCACAGCAAGCTCTGAAAGGCAGGGGGTGTAAGGCACGACGAGGCCCTTCTTACTCAGTCACTTTCTAGGTTCTGGGACTAGGAGTGCTGCTGTATCCCTGGGCTTGAAGTGGTTTCCCTCATACACAGGATTGTTTCAATGGCTCTCAGCACCCCCACTATACAGACTGTCCCAGCACCCCAGTCAGTTGTCAGAGCAGAACTGCCCTCTGTAAGTACAGCTCATGAGGTTTCTGTTGTTGTTTTCTTGGATTCTGTACTATGCGTTCATCCCAAGGGCATGTGGGCCCATCTGAAGCCATCTCTCTTCCCTGTATCTTTCAGCTCCACATACACTCTGCATGGTGCTACAAAGCAGTACACAAATCACATGCCTAACTTAGGTCTCCTTAACATGAAAGATAATCACAATCATGCAGCCAGACAGACTTCTCTTGGCCACTAAGGTCACTTGCACCTTCCTGTCCCCATTCCTTCACCCTAGCGATGAAAGGAGTATTTTGGTTTTGGGTAAAGCCATTTTTCTCCCCACAAGCAGAATTCTTTTATTGTGGGGGGTGACAAATATGCACCCCCTTGCTTCCCCTGGGAGAAAGAAACCTGAGAAACATCATTAATCATGCAAACTGCCTCCTGTACTAGTGCCAGCAAAATAATCTTCCTTGCTCCACACATCAATATTCTTGACACCTGTCTGAAAGCTTAGGTCGCGCCTACCCATTTCCTTTAGGAAATTGTCAACGCTCAAGCTCCTCTTTGCTATTTATAGGGTCGTATCAAAAATATTCATCAACCTTCTGTCACCTCATCCAATTTGTCACGTTTGATGCTTTCTACCAACGTCCTCAGTGGTCACCATTCTTTTTTAACAAGTCTCTTTAGGAAGATGTTTGAGACTTATCAAGGCTCCGATGAGAGTGTGATGTTTGCAATGCTGGTCAGAGGGCACCAATTTTGGAACTCATTTTTGCTGCATAAACCTCCCTATGAGCCCCATCAACGAGGGAGGGGAAGCGTGCACTTGCTCCTGCACCCAAACTTTCAAGGGGGGACCAGGAGCTTCAGCTGCTGCCACTGCAACTTTGGCAGAGGTGATCAGCGCTCCAGACCCCTTTGAAATGCCATGGCAGCGCTGCTCCAGCTGCACACAGCAGGAAAGGGGGCGGGCAGTGCCATAACTAAGTATTTTTGCACTGAGGGCAAAATATTATTTAGTGAGTGTTATTTACGCACTCCCTGATTCCTGTGAGTTTCACCAGCCTCCCTCCAGTGTCCCACAGCCCCATGTATCTCTGTTCTCCCCTCTTGTCCCCTTCCGCATCCCTGGTCCCCCTCACTCACTGCCCTCTGGCTCTCCAAGCCCCCTGCTGCCTTTCTGCCCCACACCACAGATGGTACCACTGCCCATCCCATCCCTTTGCCCAGGGGTCTCCCCACCTCTCCCCTCTGCAGGCTGAAGGACCAGAGCTGGAGTGTGCAGAGCCTGGGGCTGCCCAGGGCTGGCTACAGCCCCCAGCCGGGCACAGCAGGGCACTGGGGAAGGGCTGTCACCTCCCGCACTGTCCACACACGCACCACAGGGAGCAGCCACAGCTCAACCTGGGCTCCCAATGCACATGGAGGCTGCAGTGGTGTGGGACTGGGAAACCAAGCCCAACTGTGTGGAGCAGCCCAGCCCACAGGGGCAGGAGGCAGAACCCTGCAGCATGGGAGAGGGTATTAACCCCTGAGCTACCAGAAGCTGCCCACCCAGGCTGAGGCAGAGGCCAGCATAGCCCCTGATTATTCTGTGCCCAAGGTGACTGCCTCACTCACCCTTCCGTCATTACAGTGCTGGTCATGGGCCAGGCGGCACTGGGGGCTGACTGCCATTGGCCCCACCCCTTCCACTCATTGCCACACCCCTTCCAGGTGCAAAGCCAGGCCCTCCTACCATCTTGCCCCAGGGCCCACAGGGCTGTCAATGCCACTGCTCTCTAGTGTTAACAATACGTAGTGCATGTCATTTTCTCCAAAACAAGCAGCTTCGGAATAGGTTTTCTTTGTCACCTTGGTGTCCAGTCATGGAATAACACGGCCAGAATTGCAGCAGATTTAAACTGGTATAGTTCTATTCAAATCAATGGTTCGGTGGTGATATATACCAGCTGCCAGTCTGGCCCATAGACTTCTGATTAAGTAGGAATGTGTCACCTTCAATGATACCAGCATGCCCAGACCTTAAAATCACTGTGACCCCATCTCACCATATTGAGAATGTATGGATATGGATTTATTAACAGCTTATAATAACCGTAGTAAAAGGATTTAGAGTCATGTCATTCAGTAGAAAACAAAATATGTGACACCTACTCCACTACCACTGGAGGATGTCTGAATTCCTTCTCAACGTGTCTTGATGTCCAGCTCTGAGCACGATAGATAAAGAGCATCTTTTTTCTGATGTACATGGACAAATTTTGCAATTTGTTCACACAGTGAACTTGAGATACTTTTCACAATCCTGCCGGATTTTCCAACATTAATGTACCCAGCTTTAAACTCTGCCCATGTACCATCTGCTGCTCATCCTTATAATTTTTTTGAATAATCAAAATAGATAAAATCTACTCCATTTTCATAGCATTGTGTGGAGTTTTGGGTAGACAGAAATTTGCAATTCCAGAGCCCCAAACAACTCTTTGGCTACGTCTACACGTGCAGCCAACATCGAAATAGCTTATTTCGATGTTGCGACATCGAAATAGTCTATTTCGATGAATAATGTCTACACGTCCTCCAGGGCCGGCAACGTCGATGTTCAACTTCGACGTTGCTCAGCCCAACATCGAAATAGGCGCAGCGAGGGAACGTCTACACGTCAAAGTAGCACACATCGAAATAGGGATGCCAGCCACAGCTGCAGACAGGGTCAACGGGCGGACTCAACAGCCAGCCGCTCCCTTAAAGGGCCCCTCCCAGACACAGTTGCACTAAACACCACAAGATACACAGAGCTGACAACTGGTTGCAGACCCTGTGCCTGCAGCATAGATCCCCAGCTGCCGCAGAAGCAGCCAGAAGCCCTGGGCTAAGGGCTGCTGCCCACGGTGACCATAGAGCCCCGCAGGGGCTGGAGAGAGAGCATCTCTCAACCCCCCAGCTGATGGCCGCCATGGAGGACCCAGCAATTTCGACGTTGCGGGACGCGGATCGTCTACACGGTCCCTACTTCGACGTTGAACGTCGAAGTAGGGCGCTATTCCTATCTCCTCATGAGGTTAGCGACTTCGACGTCTCGCCGCCTAACGTCGAAGTTAACTTCGAAATAGCACCCGACGCGTGTAGACGCGACGGGCGCTATTTCGAAGTTGGTGCCACTACTTCGAAGTAGCGTGCACGTGTAGACGCAGCTTTTGAGACCAAGTACATGCTCTTATTTCCAAGTGGAAGATCCATGACAAAGTAAATCAGTACTCCCCTCATAGATATTGTAATGAATCTGACCCATAGCCTTTCTTAGGATGGCCACAAGCTTTCATCATGTGTCTCAGATTTATTTATAAATATTGATTTATATTACAGATTACCTCTAAACATTTCCTATAAAATACTCAGGTCTTGCAGTTTGCTTTCCACTCTCTGCTTGGTATCAAAGGTATAGCAATAAATCAAAAAGACATACCAAAATCCACCACTGCTAGCCACAGTGTCTAAGTTATAATAATGAGTTGTTTTGTTTTAATGTTAAGGGCAATCTTGCTTGGAAAGCATTACTTTAGTTAAAACATTACTTTGGAAGTCACAGCAGATTCTATTTATTCAAAAAGAAAAAAAGTGAAACCTTCATATGCAAATGTATGGCATTTCAAAATGTCATATAACTGTATCTACATATAAATAACCTGCTTTCTGGGTTCCACGGTAGCAAGGCTGTTTTGATATAGGAATTGGATAATGGTATACAAATTAAAACCAGTGGGATATCACTGGAACAAACTTTAGGAGTGTTATTTCCTTAACCATGACTTAACTAGTGAGCTAAGACAGCTGTCTTTGTGTGCAGATAGCCATAGAAGCCAGAATGGAAATGTGGCACAGAACTGGTCCATGCTTGCTTGTTAAGAGCTGTAGTGAGAGAAAATATACCAGAAAAGAGGTACATGTTCATACTGCTTCTTAATCCACTGGTAGTTCCATTGATGTCATGGGATGCAAACAGAGTAAGATTATCTTCAGAAATTAACACAAGAATAGTATGTGAGTCTGTAGCCCTGGAAGTCATCATAAGGTACCGGACACAATGGAAATAAGATAATGAGCCATCCTATTCGAGACATCAGGGTTTGGATCCCAGAAGATCTGTATTGAATTTAGAAGATGGCAGATAATCTGGTTTCAATATAATTGTTCCAGGTAAGCCACCTCCAGCAATGCCTATGCCTCCTTTCTTCACTGCCATGCAGTAACACCATCGGTAGATTTGCTTCTATAGTTTTGTTCTTTGCTTGCCCCAACCTTCTTTTTTTTCATGTGGTAAGGGGTTGGGTTTGTTTCT
Source organism: Carettochelys insculpta (assembly GCF_033958435.1). Lineage (NCBI taxonomy): Eukaryota > Metazoa > Chordata > Testudines > Carettochelyidae > Carettochelys > Carettochelys insculpta. Next base: position 19,599,247 of record NC_134144.1, read on the forward strand.
TTGTTTGTTTCTCTGAGACTAAACTAGCTTGTTTTAATGATACTGATGCATAATTAGTCAGTTTGATTCCCAGCAGGCCCTTTGCAAAAGACACCAAAGGTCCCTCGATAACCAGTAGGACGCCTTCATCTCACCTTCCTATTTGTGAGTTCGTTGATGGCTGATCAGCCCAGTTCTAGAGTCACAGGTCTTATCACAGACGGGGCAGGTAGCAGGAGCTCTTGGAGGAGTTTGGGGCAGTTTTTGCAGCTCTTTTCTTCTTCTCTGCCTGTCCCTTTCTGCACTGCAGTGGGACCTCTCAGATTGTGCCACCCCCTCTTGGATTAGCTTAGGAGAGAAGTACATAGGAAGACACCTGTGCATGACTTCTTTTAATATGGGGGGACTGTTGCACTGCAGCCACCATGTGATCCTTGACAGATAGAAGGCCCAGGTCCAGTGATATGGGATCCAGGGTGATTGTGAGTCTCCTGTCGGCTGCCGCCTTCATCTGCCTCCACAGCCATTGTGGCATTACCCTCGCTGTCCTCTGCCTGTTCTTCCGTTCAGGACTTTTAGGATCATTCTTCATCTGGACACTCTGCTTTGACGTTTCTGCCATGGATGACCCTGCCATGAGTACGAGACTCCCTACAGCGTCACTCTTGGGTTCATTGGAACATGCAAGCCCACTCACCACAAGAAGGTGACGATCCGGAGAGCGGGACCATCATTTACACTAACCAGCCAGCTCACCAACAGGCCGAGAAAGGAATGGGCATGGAAGCTGAATTACTCTTGAAACCAGAGAGGAACACTGCCCTATAGGGTGGAGCAATGTACTCAGCCATTATCCATACTGTACCTGGTCTGTAAATGAATATAACCCTGCTCATGTCTCCATCCCAGGAATAATAATAATAATAATAATAATAATAATGCCCCATTCATTAAATATCCTGTCATGAACTGCCTGATGCACCTGCCCAGGACAGGAAGAGGATATGCAGCACCCCCTATTCCTCCCATAGGGGTTGTGTACCTTACCAGTCTGTGCAGGGGAGCAGTGGTGCTGTGGCTTTATTCAAAAAGAATCAACCTAAACTGAGCTATATGTTCCCCAAATGGGAAGTAGGTGAACTCCATTTACCAGCATTTACCCTTCCCCCAGTGCTGTGTGGGAGGAACAGCAGCTGCCAGAGGACCAGGTGTGCTTCACCCACACAGGTGCACATGGAGCAGCTGGTATCTTGTGTCCACTTCCAAAGAGTAGACAGTACAGAGGACCCAGCATGGAGGGGGATTTAATCCACATCAGGTGTAGGACAAACACACACACAGAGCTCACGCTGGAATAAGAGGGCAGCAAGAACCAAACTGAGACTCAGAGTCACAATTCAGCCCCCCGCCTGCTCCTGTGACAATACAGTTACAGGCTGCTCCATACCCGGGGCAGCCCTGGGTCATGGAGCCAGAGTTTCGTATTACTATTCCTTCCTAGGACATCTGCAGGGACCAAATCTGCGGCTCTGGAACTAAGCCTGAGCTCCTGCTGCATTAGCTGAATGACCAGGTTGTTAATGCAATGCCAAAAGCTGACTTAAACTTCAAGCTGTGGTCTCGTCACTGGAAAAGGACAAAGGGCCACGTATGTTAGCATGCGAGAAATAGTCTGAAGACATAGTTGTCTGGTTAGTGCTTGTTATTATCTCTTTTAGGCTCACTAATATCATCGAGAGCATCTACAGAGTAGTGCACCACATGGCAAATGGCTATTGTTATGTGTATTACAGTAGCACCCGGAGGTGCTAGGTAGGTTAGGACCCCACTGGGCAAGGCTCTGTCTATCCTCCCCCCAAATTGCTTACAAGCTGAGTATAAAGAGACTATGTGAACAAATGAATGGGCATGGGTGAGGTAAAATGATTAACAGTAAAATCCACTCCACTTGTTTTGAATGGACTAACACCATGGTCCCTCCTAGGAAATGGATTAACAGGTTAACTAGAATTTTGTCAAGCAATTTCACTGTTTCACCAGTACACTTTATAAATATTGGTACATTTTGATGTTTTTAAAAACCCATAAATGTCTTTAGAATATAATTTTTAAATATGCTGACATACTTTGATTATTTTTGCTTGGTAGGAACATCTGGGGATTATTAATGTGTCTTTATTGAACACTTTCTGTTATTAATTATAGCAGCAGACTGAAAAATTATGATATAGTGCTGTAAGAGGCAAAAGCCTACTATTTTTTCCAGGGTATTAAAAACCATTGCCTCAAATAGAAGTTATTTTTAAAATGGAAAGTGGTTGTTATCCTCAGTCTGGGGAACTCATTTGCATGACAGCCTTTAAAATGAATAAGTGACTGAGTTGAGCAAGTGTCTTTTGTGACTGAGAAAAGATGTGAATGTAATTTGATTCAGATGGATCCATTTTTTTCCCTGCTTGGTGAAATTAATATCTGAATGGCATTTATTACACTGTTTTCAGGGCACTGCTTATGGAAGGACCTAAAATTCCCACCTACTGTGACTCCAGTAAAGCCATTGAGTTGCTTTAGGGTAAGTTTAGGCCCACGCTGCAGCATGCTGTTGTGAGGAGGGTTTCAGAGGCACAGATGGTATTTTGGCGTCCCACTCTCACTGCCTGTCAGTGGCAGTGGGTTCCAACCTTCTATTTGTGGCTTTGGAATCTCCCTTCCTTGAGGAGTACGCTGGATGCAGAGGAGGTGGAGGAGAAGGAGTCTTTCCAGAGAAGCAGAACAGCAGGTAATTTGATAGCAGCCTTCAGCTTCCTGAAAGGGGGCTCTAAAGAAGATGGAGCGAGGCTGTTCTCAGTGGTGACAGATGGCAGAACAATGAGTAATGGGCTGAAGTTACAAAGGGAGAGGTGTAGGTTGGATATTTGGAAAATCTGTTTCACCAGGAGGGTGGTGAAGCACTGGAATGCGTTACTGAGACAGGTGGTGGAATCTCCATCCCTAGAGGTTTATAAGTCCTGGCTTGACAAAGTCCTGGCTGGGATGCTTTGGGTTTGATGACCTCCTGAGGTCTCTTCTAGCCCTAGGATTCTATGATTCTATGAACAATGATAGAGCTGCTCCATGGAGCCTTCTGCACCTCTGCCATAGAGGAGATGATCATCAAAGAATAACACCTCTGGCTGCAGCCCACGCTTGTCCCCTTCATGCTGCCACACAGAGGGTTTCCAAGTCTCACTGAGTGTGTCCACATGCCCCCTTCAAATTCTGCCATACCTTCATCACCCTTCACCTTGTAACTCCACTCGTTCTTTTGCACCGTCCATGGTCACAGGGTCAGAATTTGCAACATTTTAGCTGCGTCTACACGTGCACGCTACTTCGAAGTTAACTTCGATTTTAGGCGGCGAGACGTCGAAGTCGCTAACCTCATGAGGAGATAGGAATAGCGCCCTACTTCGACGTTCAACATCGAAGTAGGGACCGTGTAGACGATCCGCGTCCCACAACGTCGAAATTGCTGGGTCCTCCATGGCGGCCATCAGCTGGGGGGTTGAGAGATGCTCTCTCTCCAGCCCCTGCGGGGCTCTATGGTCACCGTGGGCAGCAGCCCTTAGCCCAGGGCTTCTGGCTGCTTCTGCGGCAGCTGGGGATCTATGCTGCAGGCACAGAGTCTGCAACCAGTTGTCAGCTCTGTGTATCTTGTGTTCTTTAGTGCAACTGTGTCTGGGAGGGGCCCTTTAAGGGAGCGACTTGCTGTTGAGTCCGCCCTGTGACCCTGTCTGCAGCTGTGCCTGGCATCCCTATTTCGATGTGTGCTACTTTGACGTGTAGACGTTCCCTCGCTGCGCCTATTTCGATGTTGGGCTGAGCAACATCGAAGTTGAACATCGACGTTGCCGGCCCTGGAGGACGTGTAGACGTTATTCATCGAAACAGACTATTTCGATGTTGGCTGCACGTGTAGACGTAGCCTTTAAGAGAAAGGGAGCACTAAGTAATCAGGTGGTTACTTCACTGTAGGTGAGGCATGAATGGCCGTGAGTGGCCGAATCGATTCCTGCTGGAATATGGTCTGTGTATTGGATGCATGTGCATAGGTTGTGAACTCTCAGTTCTTATATGGCTTCTGTCATCTTGGTGTTTGAGCACCTCAGATGCCTGGGAATTCTGGGCAGCTCTCTGTTAGACACACATGGCCAGTAAAACCACAGAGTTGCTCACAGCTCAGGAATGGAGGTGCTTCCTAAGTCATAAATGATCATAGCCCTGAATGAAACATTACAGTTCTTTCAAAAGTTTCCAGCTAACCATTGACTTAACACAGCTTTGAAACTGTATGATGCAGTTTTCCCTTTATTTGTGGTAGTTTACATTTAACATGGTGTTATAAAGTATTTGCCTGGTTTCTTTTTCTTTGTTTGGGGTTTGTTTGTTTTTAATCTCTGCTGCTGCCTGATTAGGTACTTCCGGTTCCAGATGAGGTGTGGGGCTGATTGCTTGGTTTGTAACTCTGTTGTTCATAACTCTGAGGTTCTCCAGTAGTAAAATCATGTGACGGCCCAGATCTGCTTGGTACAGAGTGATCTCAACTGCTGTTGAAGTCAATTCCTCTACGGAGAGGGAGAAATAGAAGGAAACCCAGTTATCAAAGTTAGGAGATTTGAGCTGAAGTGGTGTTATTGACCAACTCCTGCTGCCTTTGGGCACACGGCTAGGAGGGAACTGTGCTGGGAAGTGTTACAGCACCATTCCACTCAGCAGATGCGTGACCACAGGCAGGACTGCTGACTCTGAAAGAAGCAGGGGGCACACCATAGGATTTCCTTGTGGATGCATCAGAAGAGTTGGCCCAGACTCTTCACCCCAGTCAGCCTTTCTACATAACTATCACCACCCTTTGGGTTTTCCACAGGGTGGCATGCTCCGTGCCTTTGTTCTGACAGTCTAACGTGAGATCTTTAGTCTTTCCACTGTCACCTTCTAAACCCCTTTCAATACTTTGACAGATTCCTAACAGTGAACAGCTCACACGCCATAATCTTGGTGCCATCTCACAACGGACGCACTGAGAAGGAACAGCATCAGGCTGCTCTGTGTCATTGTGCCGCACATGAGCTGTCCAGCACTACACTGACTTTTAAATAAAGGTCTGAGTGGACATGGGTGTTCTGCTCCTCTCTCCTGCCCCTGGACACACACAAACATGAGCACATACCATAATCTGACTGTGCTCATGCACTCTTGGATGCTTGTGTAAACTGAGTTACTCACTGTTTAACCACGTCTCTCCTTCAGAGAGGAAGAGTTTAGAATCCCTCCGTTTAGGCTTTAGGCACGGCAGTGGGAAAGTTGCCAGATTCATGAAAGGGGACGCGTTACCCAAAGGGGTAGAGAAGTGTAAGCAATACAACCGAGGCAGTTAGGAAAGCAAGACCAAGTCCCTCTTCACATACTTAAATCCCCAGATTGGGAGGAGTTGCTGTTTCAGTAGCAATACGAGCACTGACGTAAATTTGACTCTCTTCGGCTGTGTCTACACGTGCCCCAAACTTCGAAATGGCCATGCAAATGGCCATTTCGAAGTTTACTAATGAAGCGCTGAAATGCATATTCAGCGCTTCATTAGCATGCGGGCGGCAGCCGCGCTTCGAAATTGACGCTCCTTGCCGCCGCGCGGCGCGTCCAGATGAGGCTCCTTTTCGAAAGGACGCCGCCTACTTCGAAGTCCCCTTATTCCCATGAGCTCATGGGAATAAGGGGACTTCGAAGTAGGCAGCATCCTTTCGAGAAGGAGTCCCGTCTGGACGCGCCGCGCGGCGGCAAGGAGCGTCAATTTCGAAGCGCGGCTGCCGCCCGCATGCTAATGAAGCGCTGAATATGCATTTCAGCGCTTCATTAGTAAACTTCGAAATGGCCATTTGCATGGCCATTTCGAAGTTTGGGGCACGTGTAGACACAGCCTTCCACAGCCTTTGAAATGTCATGTTATTATTACATAAGTGAATTCTTCCTTGCATTGTCTCCAGTGAGATTGGCATCAGAGTCACTTTAAATGACTCTCTGGCCTCATGTCTGTTGTTACCAACTCATATTGTGTTTGCATAACTCTGCAGTCTTCAGAAAATACAATCTTGCCCCACTCATATCCAATCTGAACAGTACAGCAAAGATTATTTTCCTAACCAGACTTGTTGCATCTCTCCCTTAGCTGCCTCTCCATTGTGGCATCAAACGTAAACTGCTTGGCCGTGTCTACACTAGCCAAAAACTTCGAAATGGCCATGCAAATGTCCATTTCAAAGTTTACTAATGAAGCGCTCAAATACATATTCAGCGCCTCATTAGCATGCGGGCAGCCACGCCACTTCAAAATTGACGCGGCTTGCCACCACGCAGCTCGGCCAGATGGGGCTCCTTTTCGAAAGGACCCCGCCTACTTCAAAGTCCCCTTATTCCTCTGCGCAGATGGGAATAAGGGGACTTCGAAGTAGCCGGGGTCCTTTCGAAAGGGAGCCCCGTCTGAGTGAGCCATGCAACGGCGAGCCGCGTCAATTTCGAGATGCCGCGGCCGCCTGCATGCTAATGAGGCGCTGAATATGTATTTCAGTGGTTCATTAGTAAACTTCAAAATGGCCATTTACATGGCCATTTTGAAGCTTTTGGCTAGTGTAGATGTAGCCAACGTCTTCATTTGACTGGCCCTAAACAGCCTCTCTCCAACCACGTTAATCAATATTGAGAGGTCTCCCGCCTCATGGCCCATGTGTTACATTTTCAAACAAACACCTACGTATATTCTCTCAGAGTCTGCCCTCATGCTTGTGAAGTACCTCTCCTAAACATCTGTAGATTCACGCAGGCTACATCCACATGACAGGCTAAACTCAAAATAAGCTACGCCAAATGCCAAAAGAAAGCTCTATTTCCAAACATCCCACACTTCTCCTGCAATGAGGACTACAGGGATGCCAAAATAGCATTCCCATTATTTCAGAAAAATAGTTTGAAATAGCGGGCACATGTCACAGACACAAAGTAGTTGTTTTGGGATATCTTAATAGCTTTGTTCTCCCCCAAATCTGTCCTTAAAATTTCTCCTTTGCCCTGATGGCTACCAAAAACTTAGGCTTCTGATATGTTTAGTCCACTGACTGTCAACCTGACCACTTGCCTTATTGTTTCTTGTACTGTCCTGTCAGTCTGCCTGTATCAACCAGTTGTCTCATGTTTTATACTTAGATTGTCTAGGTCTTAGTCAAGGTCCAGAGTGGGCAAATAGCAGACCATGGGCCAGATCTGGTCCATCAGGATTACTCCCTGGCTGGCACCCTCCTCTACATTTACCTGTACCACTGCATGTATCAGCAACTGCAGTTCTTGTTGGCCACATTTCGTCATTTCCAGTCGATGGGAGTGATGGGAAGTGGTATCCTGGTCTGCACGGCTTCCTACCACTCCCATCAGCTGTAACCATTGATCTGCAGCCAATGAGAGCTGCGCCTGATATCCGCAGAGGTGCAGGTAAATATAGCAGCAGCAGCCTGCCAGGTATCTGAATAGTCTAGATGTAGCATGGGACTCTTAGGTGTTATGATAATACAAATATCAATTTAGAAAGCCATTGCCAGGGAATTTACTGTTCACAGTCACAGCTGAACACAAAGCTTAATCTTTTTACCTAAACCAACATTTTCTTACACTTTCTTGGCTTTCCTATTAATTGAGTGCCAACACCATACGCTGAGCTCTAGGAATCAGAGGTGATGACATGGGAATCTATCACTTAAAGTCCTGATCTTACATGTTCTTAATCACATAATAAGTCTCATTGATTTAGCTGAGGCTATTCATGCAGCGTAGGATTATACCATTCTCAAACATATGCAGTTCCCATGGTGCCAGATTGTTGTCTGTTTCATCCAAAGCAGCTCATTTGACGTGAATGGAGTTATTTCATATTTTCTCTGGTGTGACTGAGATTGCAATACAGCCCACTGAGTTCAAAGGAAGCTGGGAAACGGAACACTGTAGGTTCAGGATTTAGACTGCATTTGCTCCATTCTGTGTAAAGGAAGCTCCTGGGCTTTGGCTTTCTTCTTTTGTATCTTGTTTGTGTTGACTTGTCTCAAACTTTCAAAATAATGTTGATTAGCTTCAGAATATGCGTGCATAGATACAGATGTATAATTCGACTGAAATTAACAGATCAAAAATACTAAATACAGTTGCAATACTTTTTAAAAACAACAAGAAGTCCTGTGGTACCTGTCAGAACTAGGTGCCTCTCCACCCACTCTGGGCAGCTCCCGTCCGGCCCTGGGTAGCCGACCGAAAGGCGAGACCCTATCCTACCAAAGGGGTTCCCAGGAAACTACCCTCGAGGAGGGACGTTAGGCAAGACCCTCCCCGCCCCCGCCGAAATGAGGAGACTGGGGTCGTGCACGTGAACTCCGCCTGAGTCCCCTGGCAGGCAGTGGCTGGCCCAGGAAAACAGAGGCTGGGTACTAATTTAAAGGTGCAACAAGATAGCAATTTATTTAAGGACAACAAACACTAACAAATACTAACTGTAACCAGTTATGTATCTAACATCAACTATAACTATGTAACTATATATTGTTTGAAGTAGCTAAGCACTTACAAATAACATTAACTCCATTTCGAGAGACCTGTATTGAAAAGTTTATTGTTCTGGAAGGCAAAAGGTGAATTAGTTAGAGATGAGTTGGTGAAGTGGGAATAGGTCCTTGAAGTCCCGTATTGCTTCCCTTAAGAGGTGGGGTGAGGGCACTACTCCTCGCCTCCTACCTGGGGCCGGGTCGCTACTCCGGCCCAAAATGCGGCTAATGCTGGGGAGGCCGCAGCTCTCCGCCAAAAGCCCAGCCTAATTGCCCGGGAGCCCTTACGCTCACTCCGGGGTTGAGTGGGAAGCCGGGAGGCCAATAATTGGCAAGGCCAGACTACCTGGCTATGGGAGGAAGTAGGTAAGTAAGGGAAGGTAAAGGGAGGTAATGCCTCCACCTTTATACAATTTAACAGGTATAATATTGCAACGAATGGTAAATATTCAGTTACTATTATCTAAAAACTCTATACTACTAATACTAATTACTTGTGCTAACAATTAACTATTAATTAAGTGTGTGCCCAGTTGGCTACTTGAATATGGGTGTTAAGGCCTGGGCCCTATGGGGTCAAGCCCCCAGGCACTACCCTCCCCCTGTCAGAGGAGGATACGGTGAGGGTATGACCCTCACCCCCCTACAAGGGGTCCCAGCACCCTAGGTCTGTGGGTTTTCCTTAAGATTTGTGTAGTATGTCTGTATCTGTAATGAGGCACCGGGCTTATGCCACAGGCCTGAGGGGAATTATACGTTTCTCAATGTCCAGTCCGGTGTGTGAGTCCAATCCAGTCGTGATGTGTCAGGTGGGTTGTCTCGATGTATAAAGTGGTGTGGGCGATGTTAAGGCCGGAGCGACGACGGTGGTGTTGGCAGACCTTTGGTTGCGCTACCGGGTACGCAGTACCCCCCCACCCGGCGGCCTGTCTGACGGGTCTGCTTGCCGCTCCTAGATGCAAGCTTGAGCTAGCGAGCGGTGAGGCGCGCTGGCGCGATGACGCCGCTTCACAGCTCAGCTGCTCCTGACACAGGCTGCGCTGCGGTGTTTAGCTCTAGGCGGTGCCACCCAAGGGGTAGACGCCGCTGTGATTTCAGCTCTTTGCTCTCTTCTTGAGCTGGCCTCGGGATCAGCGGATGCCTATGGGCCACGGTCTCCCGTATAGGGTCTGCAGAATCCTTGCCTGCAGTACCCAAGGGCCCTGAATGCCAGGACCAGCCTGACTTATATAAACAGAGTTAATGCATGATTCATGAGGTGATTATCATATGAAAGTTCTGAGCACCTGTTCTCAAACAGGTCCTCCGGGCCGGGGAAGTTTCCAGAAACTGCCCACCTGTGCCCAATCAGGAGCCCAGAATTCAAATTCATGATCGTGAATTATTCATGAGTTCACGTTACCGGGGAAACCAACTGACACAGAGTGAGTGTTGCAGGGGGCTGCTGAGTGGCAGCCTATGTATCTTTAGATTCTACCTGTACCTGCATTGATGTTTAATGGCCAAAGGCTTGTTTCCCCGGCCCATGGGGATGATAATGCCCAAGGGATAAAAATCCCTGACAGTACCTTATAGACTACCATATACTGAGCATAAGCTTTTGTGGGCAAAGACCTGCTTCGTCTGATGCAACTGACGAAGCGGGTCTTTGCCCACGAAAGCTTATGCTCCAAAATATCTGTTAGTCTATAAGGTGCCACAGGACTTCTTGTTGTTTCTGAAGATACAGACTAACACAGCTCCCTCTCTAATACTTTTTAAAGAGATGAAATCACATGTCTGTAAACATACAGATTAAGAAACATGGACCCGGTATCAATAAATGGTTGTCATTTTTTTTAACATTTTCTAAGAAATTCCTGCAGTGTAAGTAAGGTCTCCAAAACCAGCCATCTGTTATACAGCATAGATTAATTTCCACATTAATGATCCTTAGTACACAGTTTAGTGACTAGCTGTATGCTTATAATCAGTTTTTTATCAGTGACAGTGGTTTCTTCTGAGCACATCCTAATTTTATTCTGCTAATAGACTGCAGAGACAGCCCAGTTAATGGCAATTTTCTTCCTTTTATATTTACTTGATCTTCTGTTCATGGAGCTCAAGTACTCACATTTTGAGCTACAGCAAACTCTTTCATATCTGGCATTCTATTATCAAGAACTCTCAGATAATTGGCATTTTAACCATAAGTAAATTTTAGTTACATTTTCCATAAATACAGTGTAGTCAAAGTAAATATAAATACAGCAAGTACAGTATAAGTGTGCTACTATTGTTGGTAAATAAAGTACTCTGCATGCTTGTTTCTTAGTATCTAATCGTGTTTTTCTTTAGTGTTATGCATTACTAGGGATACCTCTCTATCATCCAGAATATTTGAATATCCGGCAACCTCCTGGATCTGCTGGATATGGAAGAGTTTACTGTAATACCAATTCTGAGATAAAGAGCAATAGTAAGGCTTTTCATCATTTGGGAAACTTAAATGAAATATGAAGTATGGAAGTACTTATCTCCTTTTTCCCATGTTGGGGGCGTTAAAATTATTAACAAGCAACATTTTTTCCGAAGGAAAAGGGAACCAAGGAGGGAAGAAATGAAGCATTCACATCTTAAATACAACAATATAGTACAAATGCGTAGTCACTTTTCAATTTGTTGACTCACTGCCCCAGGAGGAGTTCAAGGAAGGATTATGCAGTTAAAATCGTATAACCTGTTAGCCCTTGCACACCTGGACAACTGCATGGACTAGGGCAGAAGGAAAGCATGGTCCCGTATCTTTCCAGTCACTTTGGCTTGTTGTCTATTCTGGACCCCATGGAGAGAGCAGACCTATCTTATCCCCAGTTGTAAAGAAGAGCTCCTGGCTTTCCCCAAACCCTGTACAATTGTCAGAGATAATATAGTCCCAGTGAACTTCATGAAAATGTCATATGCTATTGGTCTTGCCTGCAATGGAAATTGTAAAGCAAATCAAGAGCATTGTTATTAATGGGTGTGGCACAGAGGGGGCACAGCTTGACTTCCTTGTTAAATGGCGATTTGATGGACTAATTTAAGATACAATTCTTCCAGAATAAAATCAAGATCTTAGCCATGATCCTGTATTTCCCTTAATGTCAGAGGCCAGGTCTACCCTAAAGTGGAAGGTCAAATTAAGATTCGCAATTCCAGCTATGTTAATTATGTAGCCAGAGTCAATGAATCCTAATTTAGGCTTCCGTGCCATCTCCGCTAAGGAAGGTCAACAGAAATGGTAGCTCCCACTGACTTCCATTACTCCCAGCAAGGGGAGGAGTACCAGCACCCATCTGGGTGCCCTGTAAGTTCAATTTAGCCTGTCTCTATCAGGCTCACTAAATTGAACTTTGGAAGATTGACCCCAGTAGATGTAGACATACCCTGAGATACCTAAGGAAAATGGTATAATCTTCCAAATCTGTTGCTTTGGAAGTTCTCCACTACAACAAATAACCTGTTTACCTATGTGTTACATACAGTGTGTTTTTGTTAAAAAAAAGAAAAAGAGGTGCTGCTACTCAGCTGGCTACTCCCCCTCCCCTACCCCAACCCCCGTGCCCCTGAGGTTCCAGCTGCAGGGGCTGCCACTTGGGATACCAGGAAGCCCTGCCCCTGGCTGGGGTTCCAGTGGCTGAGGCTACTGGCAGGATGGTGGGGGCTCTGACTCCTGGCAGGGGATCTAGCTCCAGATCCTGACCCTGCACTGCTGCAGGGCCAGTGGGGGCCCCAGCAGCCCTGCAGCTGGGAGCCTGCTGGGGCATGGAGCCCCACCAGCAGCCCCAGCCACAGGAAACCTGCCCGGGGGGACATTGATTTATTGTGGCAGAGGTGCCGGTACTCACACAAAAAGTCCTGATTGTACATATTCCGAATGCTACAAGCACTTTTTCAAAAGTCTCAAATAATTGCAGGCAGCAGATTCTTGGAGACAATAGTAGAGTGAACTTTTGTTTTCTTTGAATTGATCTGTAATTGTGTGACCAGGTGAGAAGTTACTGTGTTCAGGGGCATTGTCTGAGGGCTTCAAAAGTGAGGAAAGATTTTATTCCACAGTACAGCATTGCACTGAAAGGTGTAATTCAGGATCAAAGTGTTCACTCTCATCTGAAACATCAGTACTTCTGCTTGTCTTAAGCGGTCCTTCATTGCCCCCAGTTTCAGCACCTTAGTCTTTCATGTATTTACCATCACTACATCCCTATTATCTCCATTTGCCATTGGGGAATTGAGACACGGAAAGACTAAAATCCAGAACCACAGGTATTTAAGTATTAAAGTACACTGATTTAAATGAGAGTTAGGTGCCTAAACACTGATTTAAATGAGTTAGGTGCCTAAATACCTTTGGGGGGTCTGGTAAGATTACACAAGGTAGTCTGTGGTAGAGCTGAGAAGTGAACCCTTGTTAGGGTAGCGTTCCAGGCATTTTATAGTCCTTCATCCCGGAGGTTTGGCGTTCCTTGTGGTGGTGAGATGGTAGTTTTACTGGATACATCTGCTACATCCTCTGGAAATTCTAGATGAAATGATTGAGCAGATGTAGCTAACCGAAAATTCAATGTGTGGTCTAAACATGTGGGAAAGTTTTAAGTCTTTAGACGTCTTACAATATTTTTTCTAGTTTTGAAGCAATGTTCCATGTTGTAGGCATTATAAATGCTAACTGAGAAACAAGCATGAGGCATCCTTAGAGTAACAGTCAGTTCTGTGCCTTCAAGAGGGACAAAGGTCATGACCTTCCCCAAAAGCCTGTTGAACTGTCTAATAAAACACGTGGTACTTGTCTTTAGTCTCCAAAGCTACTTCCTAGGCTATACGTGAAAATATTTTCCTAGTCACCCAAAGGTGAGAAGATTATTTGCTTCTCTAGAGCGTCAGTTAGAAGTACTGTGTATAAAATGTCTGATCAGGAGAGAAAAAAATCTGCTGAAAAAAATATTAATGCAATATATGACAAAGCAATACCTGTGGGCGAGCACCAAGACATTTGTCATTGGATTAATTAAAGTATATTTCCTAGGCAGGACTGCTGACGGGGGGGAGGGAGGCAAAGGAGGCAACTGCCTCAGGGCTCAGTGAATCAGAAGGTCCTGGGGTTCCAAGCAGCTGCAGGGGCCACTTCTTTTTCTGGGCCTTTTCACATTCCAAGTGATTTTTCAGGCTACCTGGGGGAGGAGTGTAGTGAACTGTACTCCAGGCGGCACAGAAGACTGGCTACCCCCAGCCCTACCCCTCCTACCTGAGGACCTGTCCCTTCCAGGAGCACAAAGCCAGCCCTGCGACTGGCCGCCCTGTTCCCAGGAAATTTATGGGCTATAACATTTTACCAGGATCTATGATATGGGTCCTGGATTTTCCAACAGTGTTGTGAGAAAGAAACTGCATGCTTTTAATGCAAAAGCTTTACATATTATTAGTGCTTGTAACAAGCACACACACTCAAATGCGCATACATGCTTTAAAAGTCTAAATTATTCTCTCTGTCTCCAATAAGGGCCATCCACAAATGTTTTCCACAAAATCTATTATCCATTCAGTGATTGTAACTCTCTTATTTCCTAGTAACGGAGAGGGAGCCGTGCTAGTCTAAATACTGTCAAAACAAAAAAGCAGTCAAGTAGCACTTTAAAGACTAGCAACATAATTTATTAGGTGAGCTTTCATGGGACAGACCCACTTCTTCAGACCATGAGTCTGCTCTGGTATGTCCCATGAAAGCTCACCTAATAAATTATGTTGCTAGTCTTTAAAGTGCTACTTGACTGCTTTTCTCTTATTTCCTGTTAATCTTGAAAGGCCAATAAGGAGAGCTGGCCAAAAGTCAGACTTTCCACGTTGCAGGAAAAGTTTACCATTTTAATATTTGTTTTAATTCCTTCAGGGAGGCACTAATGTGTTCTAAATACCCCATCAAATATAAATGTTAAAAATAATCCTGAAAATATTATATGCTATTTTTGCATTTTTTTTATTATTTTGCATATTGTGTTACATTTAGGTAGTACCAGTAGTGCATAATATGACATCAAGTAAAAATATTGTTTATTTTTATGTGTATATGATTTTATTTTCAAAATAATTGAGTAGCTGCTAGTTAATACAGATTGAAACATTATACCTTATTATCTAGACCAAACTAGCTCTTGTTTGTATTGTAATTAAACAGATTGACACTTTCACAGTCAGTAAGAAAATAAGTAAAGTATTCCATGACATATTAGACAAACAGCTGTTTACAGTATCCTAGAAAAATAATTCCAAGCTAACACAAGGATATTGAAAACAGCTGCTCCTCTTATTAGTACACTGAATGCTTATCTTTTTTTCATGTTGAAAGTGTCATTTGTCAATCTGATTCATTCCTGCACAAACAAGAAAACTTTTCAACAAAGAAGATGTTTCAATCTATACCAAGTAACAGCTATCTGTAGCGATTTTAGAAGTAAAGCAATAGAATATTTTAACCATTATGCCGTTATGATGCCATGTCATTTTATGATCTGCCAGTAGTAATGCATAATACAGCATCACTTGACATGGTATGACACTTCGTATTAGGCACTGCTAGTATAGATGTGTCATGAAAATTGTCAAAATAATACAGATACAGTGAAAGCAAAAAGCTATATAAAATAAATACTAGAGTGGAAAATTCATTTTGAAATGGAATTCTGAATTTTTGTACAATAATTTTTAAACCAATATTTTTGTTTAATTGTAAGTTTCATTAAAACCATTCAAAAACTGGTTTTGTTGAAATGACATTTGCTGATGAAGAACTGTTCTGAAGAAATTTTTCTGGCCATCTTTACTAAGAAGCTAGATCTGGGTAGTGGGAAATGTGATATTTTTTTTCAGAATAAAAACCTCAGCTATACTTCCAGGCATGTCAAGAATCTCACATGCTCAGAGGAAGAACCTATTGAGTCTACAAGCTGAATTTTCATCTCTGAGTGTTCTGTTTTATTTCCATCTAAACTTGGTTTTAGTAAATATCAGAAAAAATATGGATTCCATTGTTCTGATGAAAATAAAACTTTCCTTTCCGCATAGTTGTCTAATAAGGATGTGTAGAAGGCTTGAGAATTGAAGGTGAGTTATCATACAGCAGAACCCCAAAATCCATGCTCTCAAGTTGCACGAATCTCAGGTTAGCATAACTCTGAGTAGCGAAGAGCTGGCACCTGACTTTCAGTTGCCCACCACACAGGGGAGCTGGGAAACTGACCAGCACAGCGGTGCTGATGAGTTTTCTGTCTCCTCAGAGCAGCAGGGTTCTGGGAGCCAGGCTCCAGCTCCCTGCAGCTCACAGGAGTGGGGAAATTGACCAGCCCGGCTCCCAGCTCTGCACTGTTCACAGAAGACTTGTCAGGTGATTGATCATACGTTAGATAGTACTAACCATACATTTAGACCAGAGACAGGAATGCTGGCTCCCCGAGTAATGTGAAATTTGACTTATGTGGGGTTGCACAGGAACGCAACCTCTGCGTAAATCGGGGGTCCACTGTACTTAATGTTATTGCAATTTAATTAACTTTGAATTCATCTGTACCTGTGCTGTCTGCCAGAAAAAAAGAAGCATGAGTTTAAATTTAAGCTTTGCTTGCTGCAGTGCTGAAGATGAGCTCTTCAGTTTAATGATTTAATCTAATTAGTTTATATATATACCCACAGTGTCTGCTTTTTGAATAATCACAAAATATGCTTGGGTGAAATGCTGTTATTTCTCCTCCTATGATGCCTGGAAGTTTGTTTTGCTCAGTTTTCACCCCCTGGGTGTTATAAAACCTTTATTTCATCAGTGGTCTAAATGCTAAACAGAATGGCTTTGCTTTTTGGGTCTTATTCCAGTAATTATTTAATTATTTAATTATTATTGAATGATGAGCAGTGAATGAGCCACACATGACAAATGTTAATCTCATTACTTAATGCGCCTCTGGAAGGTGCTTTGCTTTGGTAATGAACATTGGAACCTAGATTGTCTAGAGATGATTTTAAAAAATAAAAGCACATTGTGAGGGTTTTTGTTAATTGCACTGATTTTTGCAGCTCATCAATTTGTAATGAAATGGTTTTTAGTGAACGTTTTTCGATTTGGTCTCCTGGGTTATGTCTACACCTGCCCCCAACTTCAAAGGGGGCACGATAATCAGGGTAATGGGAGATTACTAATGAAGTGCAGTGATGGATATGCAGCACTTCATTAGGCAAATTCTCCCTTGCAGCAGCTTAGAAGTGTCAAACTTTGAAGTGCCAGCATGCCGTGTAGTAAAGGCACTTCGAAGTAGCACAGGCACTTCAAAGTGCCCACGACTACACAGCATGCTGGCACTTGGAAGTCTGACACTTCTAAGTTGCTGCGGGGGACAATTTGCCTAATGAAGTGCTGCATATCCATCGCAGCACTTCATTAGTAATCTCTTATTACCCTGATTACCGTGCCCCCTTTGAAGTTGGCGGCAGGTGTAGACATAGCCCTTGAGTCCGTAAAAAGTAATGTTACTATCTGTGCAGTAAAAAAAAATATGGCAATACCTAAAGAAGGTCTAAAGGTTTTGATGCAAAAGAAATATTCTGGCTGGGAAACAAAATGCTTCCCTATCAACAATTGTCAGAGAACTTGTTAAATTGTACGAACTCTGCTTTCATCCTGTCTGGGATGCTCTTCTGTCTTTTGAATATGTTCAAGTGCAGATCAAACTAGAAATGTGGTTTTCTGCCACTCTGTAGCTTTATGCTCAATGAGATAAGGAAAGGAAATCTTGAGAGCTCAATATGTAACTGCTTTAGAGAAGACTCAACAAAGAGAGTCTGTGGATTATTCATTTCTAAATGTTGTGGTTTCCTCCTATCTGGATTAAAAGATAAAGCATTATATGGAGCAGTCATAAATACTGGGCAGTGCTATTTGTGATCCAAGCATTCCCCATCACAGAGTCCCATGCATGGATTTATGGTTTATTATGCAGTGGGGCTAGATGCACTTCTTTGCAGAGGGGTGAAAATGGCCTGTTTTCCAGACAATACATGACAACACAAGGAGGAAGACTTTATTCCTTCTACATGGAAACTGGTTTCTGTCCTCTGTACCCTGACACCAGGGACAACTCTCCATAGATTCAGGGGTATGTCCTTATCCACTTCCAGCCTGGCCAGCAGTGTTAAATCTTCATCAAAGGTAATGCGAGTTAAATTCCTCTCCTGCTCCAAAGTGGACCCCACTGGTGGAGGATGACCTGGCATGGTAGGGCTGCCATCAAATCAGAGAGGAGCAGAGATTCTTGTGCTAGTGAGCTAATCCAGGGCACAAGGCTGCCCCCGGACAACTCTAGACCATCTGTAAATTCCACAATAGCCACAAGGTTTGGAGGGGGAACCCTCCTACACGCCGCTCTTTTTTCCAAGGACACAAATCTCACTCCTGCAGCAGTCAATGAGGAGGAAATTCCACAGCCTTGCTAGCAATAAGTGAACTTCCAAATATGAGCAATAGATATTTGCAATGGATGCAGTTGGCCAGAGCTGAAAATGCTTCATCCTCAAGCTTAGACAGGACCCACCTGTGTCCAACACCCCAGCAGCTGAAACCAATTTCGAGTAAGAGGTGTATTTTTCTTACGGCAGCCAGGCTCAGGAGGAAATCTTGGGGAGTTTTTCTCCAATCAGGCGCACCGTGGTTCTCTTCTCCCTACAAAGGAGCACACTGACCCATGCGAGGGAGCAATGCATCTTAATACCCCTTGTCCCACATTGTTTCACCATCAGCAGCCCTTCCATGGGTACAACTGCATCATGATGGTATCCCAGAGAGACTTGTATTAAAATAGCCATGTACATTGTGGTAGAGTTGCTAGCAAAAAACGGGACAATAATGTAGTATTCTCTCCCTATTATAGCTTCACACACAAGAACTGTCTGTAACCTTCACAGCCAGGAAGGCCAGTGCTGCTTATTTCAGTGTTAATTACCTCTCCACTGTTCTCATCAACATGACATGGAGGATGATAGCAGAGTAATGAGTAAACTGTACTGCCAGGTGAGAGGAACCTTTACAAGTGTTGATGCGGCATGTGCTCTGCCCTGTTTGTATAGACTCCCAGGCTTCATATGCATGCCATGTTTCTAGCCCTTCATTCACTGCTGCAAGTTCCTTGTTCAGGCAGGAGAAGGAAGGCTGCATCTGCATCGTCTGCCTAGCGCACTTTTTGTCGAAGTATTTTTCTCCCCCTTCATGCGGATGGGAAGAGTTTAGCCCTGTATTCCAATATGTCCTTACTTAATCCTAAATACGAACAAGGGGGTTGCATGTTCTAGAAATAGCTATAGTTTGGCTACTGATTGAGGTTTTCACAGAATCACAGGGCTGGAAGGGACTCAGGAGATCATCTAGTCCAGCCCCTGCTTCAAGCAGGATCAACCCCCACTAAGTCATCCCAACCAGGAGCTTGTCAAGCCAGGACTTAAAAATCTTGAGGGATAGAGAATACACTACCACTGTGGGCAACGCATTCCAATGCTTCACCACCCGCCTGGTGAAGTAGTTTTTCCTAATATCTAACCTACACCTCTCCCTCTTCAACTTCTGACCATTGCTCCTTGTTCTGCCATCTGACACCACTGAGAACAGTTTCTCACTCTCCTCTTTAGAGCTCCACTTCAGGAAGTTGAAGGCTGCTATTAAATCACCCCTAAGTCTTTTCTTTTGTAAACTAAATGAGCCCAAATCCCTCAGCCTCTCCTCATAGGTCTTGTGCTCCAGACCCTTAATCATTTTTGTTGCTGCTGAACCTGCTCCAGCAAATCCACATCCTTTTTATACTGGGGGGCCCAAAACTGGATACAATATTCAAGATGTGGCCTCACCAGTGCCGAATAGAGGGGAATAACTATTTCTCTAGATCTGCTCAAAATGCTCTTCCTAATGCACCTTAGTATGCCGTTAGCCTTCTTGGCTACAAGTAGTAGTAGGTATCCTTCAGTCTGCCAAGACTATGGAACGCGCCCTTTATAGTTTCAATTGAGGACTTCATTTACAGTGTCTATTGTGACTATGAAGACCCACACAAGAGTGACAGTCCTTGCTGCATCTCTTGCAGATGTGGTGGGTGTCTGGCAAGTCCTTAGTGTGCTTTCTGTGCGCTCGCTTCTCCTCTGCTAGCTGTCTGATCTTCATCTCGCCCTTCTGAAGGCCCTTGTGTAACCCCTGCCTCCATCTGCTGCAAGGGCACACTGTTTACTCATATCCAGCCTTTCATCTACCATAACCCCTAGGTCCCTTTCCATCATACTGCTGCCAAGCCAGTCGGTCCCTAGCCTGTAACAATACTTGGGATTCTTCCGTCCCAGGTGCAAGACTCTACACTTCTCCTTGTTGAACCACATCAAATTTCTTTTGGCCCAGTCCTCCCAAGTTTTCCGGGATTGTGGTTTGCTTATATCTCTTTTGAGAAAATAAATAATACTCAACTTTATTAGTGCAAGTTGTGAAGATAGCAGAATTCTATTTGGATAGCAGTGATGGAGAAAAATGCATTATGAAAAATTGAATCATGGATCAGCTACACATGCTTTTCCCAATGGCAAGATAATACTTAAGCATACCTAATACTCCCAGAGCTGAGCTATGGAGCTGAACATAAATTATCATTGTTTTATTAAATCCAAGGAAAATGCAAATCCTTTCTTATTGCTTAAATTTATTTCTGTCAATGTCAGGTAGCTATCATAAGCTATTTCCTTCCATTATTTCCTTGTTTTTCCTAGACAGCATTATCATTGTTAGTATTCAAATATTTTTTAAAATATTTCTGTTATACTTCAATATTATTGTCATAGATGAGAGAGTACAATAATGTAAAATTTAAAAAAAAATCAACTATAACTGTTTCATTAGGGCCAGGAAGTGCAATTAAGGACACAGGCTTTATCGAGCATACACACACTGAATGGCAGGAAATGAGTTTCTCATCCTGTGCACTGCTTTAATTGAGATTTTGACGTTTTTCCTGTCCAAAATCAAGACAGTTAAAATCCTGAAGATTTTTGTGAGCCAAAAGCCTGAGAAAGAAATTGGATTGAGCCACTCTAAACATTTTGTTTTGATCGTTTCAAAATATTTCATTCCAATGTTGACCTCTTAATATTTTTTACTGTAAGTTAACTTACAGTTGGAAATTAAAAAAAATTCAAACTGAGACAAATGGATTTTTTTTTACAAAAGTAACAGAATATCCCATTTTGATGAGTACAAAATTCAATGTTTAAACAATTAAAACACTTTTTGAAATGGAGAATGTATTGAAAATTATCCTTTCCCACAAGCAGATTCACTTTTCACAACTCAGTGTTTTCTGACTAAAAACCATTTAGTCAAAACTTCCCAGCCTGCTCTCTAAAAGCAGTGCCATCCACAGGCCAGTCAATAGATTGCACTCACCCCTGGGCAGGGGCAGGGTGAGGCCTATCGTTATTTTGGGCGACCCTGCTTACCCTCTGCTCCCCTGTCTTATGAATCCCAACACAAGAGCCCTGGACACCAGCACGGGAAACTTCAATCACAGGCTCAGCAGGTGTAGAATAGTTATGGAATGTGTCTTCGGCCATTTAAAAGGGAGGTTCAGATGCTTATTGACCCATTTGGATCTTTCTGAAACTAATGTCCCCACCGTGATTACAGTGTGTGCTCTTTTGCACATTTGTGAATCCAGGCAGGAGACTTTCCCATCAATCTGGAATTCCAAAGCTGAGGCCATAGGCAGGGCTTACTTGCAGTCACTTACACAACCATCCACCAGTAAGCATGCTAAGGCAGCAGCAAATATGAGGGACGCTTTAAAAAATAGATTAATGAATGATCTGTAACGCACATGCTACCGATGTATTGCAATGACATAATGCCAATAAATTATATTGTGCTGTAATGAATGAGTGCTTTTACTTGGTGGGAGGGGCTTATGTTGTAGTAAGTACAATGCACATGGTAGGCAGCTGTTCCTTCAGCCCTCCCGCAACCACCCAGTTCCATCAGCTGTGCATCCGCTGCAATCCAGGGAGTATCAGTGGGCAGCCGTGCCTTCAGCCCTCCCCCAACCCCCACTATGATTTGTACTCACCCCGCTCCCTGCCCTGTGCTCTACAAAATCACACCAAGGTGAAAGGAAGGATTTTATTCTGGGGGAAGACGGGTTTAAGTGGCTGGGAAAAAAACCCTTCTCAAGGGTGCTTGAATAGCCTTTTGCAATGTCCTTTGGGGCTGGAACAACAAGCTATGCTCGCCCTCCCTCCCTGCATGTGGGGACTGTGACAGCGGGGGGTGAGTGAGCTCTCCTCAGGGGACTCCAGCAAGCAGGTGCTGGCTGCTGCAGCTGAAGCAGGGAGTGCAGGACGTCCATTTACTCTGTAACTGCCATTACGAGCTTTGCCGCTGCCTCACTCTGCTTTGCCACTTGCTGCTGCTGGAAATCGAGCATTCTCTGCTGAAACTCAGCTGGACTATGACACCACTGAGCTGGACTGTGACGCCACTGAGCAGCATCCTTTCTCAGCTTGGTGTGCTCAGCTTCATTCCTCTCCATGTGCTGCAGGATAAGATCCTGCTTGCACTTCTTTCTTGTTCTGTTCCTCTCTGCTACGCTGGGCATTGCATCTGGAAAATAAAGGTCAAAATTAAGATACAATTCACATAATGTGCTTTCAAATGGAATGAATGTATCCCTGTGTCTACTCTCAGGGAGACTTAACTTTTTGAAGGCCACTGAAGGCTTATTAAGGATGGGAGTCTCAGTGTGCATTTCACAATACATCATTTGCCATCACTTGGCCAGCAGGTTTCTTTGTGGCCTGGTAAACCATAAGCAATTGTCCGCTTTTGGGGGAAAAGGAAGGGCTACAGAGCAGGAGAAGCCGCCAGGTGTCCAGGGGGTGTCCTGGGGCAGGGAAAAATATTTTTTGGCCATCGCTGGAGCAATCCTCCACAATGATCAAGCCATGTAGAGGGGATGATGGGGAAGGATTCAATTCTAGCCACATGGACATCTGTGTAGGGGGGTTCAATGTATAATAAAAGTAATGTAACGAAAAATAAATAAATAATCCAAAGAGAAGCTGGATGTAAAGGGACATGGGAGGGGAAATGCCCAGCAGTGCACAGCAGCTACGTGGCTCTGGGGAGTCCTGAAAAATTAAAAGAAATGCTGGTGGAAAGGGACATGGGCTGGGAAGAAGCCCTGCTAAGGCTGCAAACCACATTGCGGGGTGGCGAACAGAGCACCCGCCGGCTGCTGCAGGCAAATGTAAAGGGGCCAGGAAGCATGTAAAAAAAAATAGATGCAAATTCCCATGCTTCTTCAGGTTGCCAAAGAAGACATCACCCTCCTAAAGCTAACAGATATGGAGAAAGAACAGCTACTCCCAAGGCCTAGAAAATTAGCTGAAATGCTGTGTGTCACCATGACACCAGATTGCTGTCTGGTTGCCTGGCATGGCAAGGTGTGCTACTATGGAAGCCACAACAAGTCAGGACTGCCCAAGAACCTCATGAAAAAAATACAAGAGTGCCTGGATGAGGCCTTCAAGGAAATCTCTAAAAAAGAGAAGTGCTCCATCCCAAGAAACATTAACACACTGTTCTGAGGGGCACAGAACCATAAGTAGCAAACCTGTACCCCCGACACAACCCTATTCCTATACCCAACCCCATCCCAATTCTAGCATGCAGAATAACTACTCACCTGAACCGCTTGGCGAAGGGGGCTCAGGAACCACACTAGCCTTGATTTGAAATTTGAAATTTGAAATTGACGCTATAACCGTCCCGTAATATCAATATTTTTTATCAGTATTACGGCTCAATAAATCAAGCTAATAGTATTAACTGTGAAGGCACTGACATTTTAATATTGAGATAACTCCTTCAAATTCGATTTTATCTCAGAGTGTAGACACAGCCCTAGTCTTGTGCGTTAGATCCAAAAATATTCCACATCTCACTGAGTTTTCCACTGAACATAGAATTAGAAGGAACCTCAAGGGTCATCTAGCCCAGTGCTTCTTAAGGTATGTTCTGTGGAACACATGTTCCATGAACAACTCACAGATGTGCCGCGAGAGTTTGGAAAAATATACGGATGATATATATTTTCTGTTATTAAAACCAGATACAGTATTACTTCTTCATTGCTATGTTACCTTCTTAAATGACTTTCTTTTTTCTTTTTTTTTTTTTTTTTTGCTGTATATATTGCTGTTTGTTTTTTGGTTTGGAGGCTTTGCTTTTGGTTTGGTTTGGTCTGACAATTTTTTGGAAAAAATTTGCATAGGTGTTCCTCAGGAAAAACATTATTGTTTGGTGTTCCATGGTCTCAAAAAGTTTAAGAAACGCCAATCTAATCTAACTCTCCACTAAAATACAGTATGTGTTGTGTCTAAACCACCCAAGCCAGATGAATACCCAGCCTCCTTTTGAAATGTTGCATTGTCCTACTTTTCATACAGTTAGGAAGTTTTTCTTGAGATTTAATTCAAATCTGCTTTGCTGTAATTTGAGCCCCTTGTCCCTTGGCCTGCCCTTTATGGCAAGAGAGAACACCTTTTCACCATATCTTTTATGGCAGCTTTTCAACTATATGAAAGTACTAAAGAGAGGTACTTAAAAGATAACAGATATTCGTAGACGTTTTTCAAGGAATATTTTATGATCTTCTTTTTTTAAATAGTAAAATTAGGTTTTCTTGGCAACACAATGCAAAAACCTAAAAGGAATTAGATAAGCACAAAATAATCACTAAGTATCTTACAAAGCCCTACATCTATGCTAGGTGATTGCTGTCTTATTCCTGGATAAGCAGAGATTTCTGGGTTGCAAAATAATCTCTGTATTTCTCTGTCTTTTTCAACTAAATAAGAATCTTTCACATCTTGCTCTTTTGAATTTTTCCTGTATGGTTCCTTGAGCTCTTAATGCTGCTCTTCTTCTCACCTCACTTTACAGCGTATTTTCATGTTGATGCTCTTTTCACCTGTGTTCACAGAAAATGCAAATAAACTGGAAGAAAGTGCCAGAGGGATCTACATTCCTTGTCCAGAACACTACAATGGCTTCTGCATGCATGGGAAGTGTGAACACTCTACTAATATGCTGGAACCATCTTGCAGGTAACACTTTTCCTCTGGAGCAGCTGGTGATAAGCTGAAGATGTAGAGTTGCTAATTTGTGTAATCTACATGCAGTGTGGAGAATAATGATTAGGGCTGTCAAGCAGTTATGAAAATAAATTGCAATTAATCATGTGATTAAAAAAGACAATTAATTGTGCAATTAATCACACTGTTAATAACAGAATGTCATTTATTTGAATAAATAACAATACTAGAATGCCCATGTACTTGAGTATTTTGAAATAAACTGATTTCTATTACAACATGGAATACAAAAATGTACAATGTACAATGTCATGCACCAGCCTGTTCTCATGTTCAGGAGACACTGGAAATAAGAAGTAGGCAGAATTATCTCCCCTAAAAGTAAACAAACTTATCAGTCTTAGATGGCTGAACAAGAAATCAGACTGAGTGGACTTGTAGGTTCTAAAGTTTTACACTGTTTTTTTTTAACTGACTTATGTAACAAAAAGAATCCACATTTGTAAAGTTGCACTTTCATGATAAAGCAATTCCATTACACTATTTGTATGAGGTGCACTGAAAAATATTACTTTTGCTTATTTTTACAGTGCAAATGTTTGTTATCAAATATAGCAACAAAACATGAGCACTGTCCCTTTTGTTCTGTGTTGTAACTGAAGCCAATATATTTGAAATATGTAGAAAACATCCAAAAATATGTAATAAATATCTATTTGGACCCTATTGTTTAATAGTGCCATTAAAACTGCAATTAATCACGATTCATTTTAATCACAATTAGTTTTAATTTAATCATATGCGCTAACTGCATTTAACTGACAACGCTTATAATTGTTAGCCAAATGAGGAAGAGAAGCAGCACAGACTGTTTATGAACATCGATAAAATAAAAACAATGGTATTCAGAGAGAAGGGAATAGGAAAGAAAATTAGTATAGATGGGATTGACCTGTAGAATGTGGAGAAGTTCACATGTCAGGGAAGCAACATAACGGCTACATCTACACGTGCCCCAAACTTCGAAATGGCCACGCAAATGGCCATTTCGAAGTTTATTAATGAAGTGCTGAAATGCATATTCAGCGCTTCATTAGCATGTGGGCTGCCGCGGTGCTTCAAAATTGACGCACCTTGCCGCCGCACAGCGCGTCCAGACGGGGCTCCTTTTCGAAAGGACCCCGCCTACTTCGAAGTCCCCTTATTCCCATGAGCTCATGGGAATAAGGGGACTTTGAAGTAGGCGGGGTCCTTTCGAAAAGGAGCCCCGTCTGGACGAGATGCGCGGCGGTGAGGCGTGTCAATTTCGAAGCGCCGCTGCCGCCTGCATGCTAATGAAGCACTGAATATGCATTTCAGCACTTCATTAGTAAACTTCGAAATGGCCATTTGCGTGGCCATTTCGAAGTTTGGGGCACGTGTAGACACGGCCAACATGTTCTAGACTGTAAGAAGGAAATAGCAACTAGAATAGTGAAAGCAAGAGCGAGTTTGAAGGCAATGGATAAGATCTGGAGAAGCAAAGCCATTAGCTTAGGAATGAAGCTGAGCATCTTGAAAACATATTTATTCAGCAGCATGTTGTATGGATGTGAGACATGGATGATAACAAAAGATTCAAAGAGAAGAATATTGGCGTTCGAGAAGAGTTGTTATAGAAAGACACTGAGAGTAGGGTGGATACAGGAGGTCACCAACGAGGAATTATATAGGAAGAAACAGCGGAAAGAGAACCTACTGCAGAAAGTTATATAACAGAAGTTACAGCTATTTGGGCATATCTGCAGACTGAATGAAGAATGAAAATCCAAGAGCCTGGTATTCAGCATAAAGGATGGTTGCAATAAGAGAGGCGGACCCCACAAAGAATGGGTTGATGATATAACAGATTGGTGCAGAGCTAGTCTACAGAAACTAAGCCACCCTTCACTGGACAGGGAAAGATGGAAGGAAATAGTGAGAAAGGCATCGGACACCAACAGGCACTGAGCCCATGGTTGTTGATGACGATGATGAAAACCGCTTGTACAGTGGAGAACGTTAGGTCTAAATTATGCAGCACAATTGCACTGAATTTTGCCACAGTGTCAACTGATTATAAAAACATAAAATAACAATAAGACATATTTCATGTTTTTAACAATGCACCACAAAATGCAATCTTGGCAAATAGGTGCTTTTCCTTACCATGCAGCACTAAAAATTAGTATTCCGTGATACTTCCACACTGGGCAAACTTTAAAAAGTGTAGAGTTGGGTGAAGGATACATTCCCCTGACAGCTTTGTGTGCTAAGTAACTTAAGAAGAGGTTTGGCCAAGGACATAGTAATTGAACCATCTCCCAGGCTTCTCTGCAGCATTGAATTGAGGTGACTAGGATTTCGCTTCAGTAGTTCCTACTTCCCCCAAGTGAATGTGGGTGGGCAACGGGATGAAATGCATGTTGGCTGCAGCTATTGTTGTGAGGCATACAAGGCTGGGAGATTGGAAGCAAACCCCAATTTCCAGGAGATCCTGTGGTCCATTTTGCTATTGGCTGCCCCTTGAGCTCCATTCTTCCATTCAGCCACACATTGTCCTCTCCTGCAGCTGGCTCCAAGTTCTGGAGGTGGGAGGCATTTAGAAGCTGCTGCCTTCCCCCTCTTGCCCTCACCTGGAGTACAAAGCTCACTGAGCACCAGCTCCAACTCTAAGGAAAGGTCCAGGCAAACTCATCTTCTTGAAAGGTTTTCCTTGTGATAGTGTCCTGCTCCCTCTGCCAGCGGCACAGGCCCTGGCCCAAGGATAAAACTAACCTCCCCTTCCTGGAAAGGCAGACAGCTGGGGAAACAGTGAGGAGAGAAGCAGGCTTAGTGTGGGGAAGGGCACAACAAGCAGGCATTTTAGCGGCAGTTGCACAGATAGGTAAATGATGTGTTCATTTGTGGGGCCACCCAATTGCATTGCACACGGCACCCTTATTGTGGTACATCTCTTCTCTTTCACTGGGTAATCTGCCTCAAAGTCCAGCTCTTGATTAAAACAAAAAGCAGTCAAGCAGCACTTTAAAGACTAGCAAAATAGTTTATTAGGTGAGCTTTCGTGGGACAGACCCACTTCTTCAGACCATATCCAGACCAGAACAGACTCAATATTTAAGGCACAGAGAACCAAAAACAGTCAGCAAGGAGAACAAATCAGAAAAAAATGATCAAGATGAGAAAATCAGAGAGTGGAGGGTTTGGGGGGAGGCCAAGAATTAGATTAAGCCAAGTATGCAGACGAGCCCCTATAGTGACTCAGAAAGTTCCCGTCCCGGTTTAAACCACGTGTTAATGTGCTGAATTTGAATATAAAAGCCAGCTCGGCTGTTTCTCTTTGAAGAATGGTGTGAAAGTTTTTTTCAGTAACACACATACCTTTGGGTCATTAATAAAATGCCCCATTCCATTAAAATGTCGACTAACTGGTTTGTGGATCTGGAGTATTTTGATGTCTGTTTTGTGCCCATTAACCCTTTGTCTAAGGGAGTTAGAAGTCTGCCCAATATACAAAGCATCTGGGCATTGTTGGAACATGATGGCATATATGATGTTAGTAGAGGAGCATGAGAAAGTGCCCGTGATTCTGTGAGTAACCTGGTTGGTGCCAGTGATGGTATTTCCAGAGAAGATATGTGGACAAAGCTGGCAGTGAGCTTTGTTGCAAGGGAAGGTTCCAGGACTGGTATTCCTGGGGTGTAGACTGTGGCTGTTTGTGAGGATCCTCATAAGGTTGGGAGGTTGTCTGAAGGAGAGAACAGGCATGTCACTCAAGGCCTTCTGGAGTGTGGCATCCTGATTAAGGATAGGTTGTAGGTCTTTAATAATTCATTGCAGTGATTTGAGTTGGGGGTTGTAGGTGATGACCAGTGGTGTTCTGTTCTTGGCTTTTTTGGGCCGATCTTGAAGTAGCTGGTCTCTGGTATTCGTCTGGCCCTGTCGATTTGTTTTGTTACTTCTCCTGGTGGATAATTCAGGTTTATGAATATTTCGTAAAGATCGTGTAGTTTTTGGTCTTTGTCAGTTGGATCAGAGCAAATGTGATTGTATCTAAGAGCTTGACTGTAAACAATGGATCTAGTTATGTGTTCAGGATGGAAGCTAGAAGGGTGTAGGTAATATAGTGATCAGTAGGTTTTTGGTACAGTGTGGTACTGATCAGGCCATCCTTGATTAGTACTGTAGTGTCCAGGAAATGTATCTCTTGCATGTTGTAATGGAGGCATAAGTTGATGGTGGGGTGTAGATTGTTAAAGTCTCTGTGGAATTCTTCTAGATTCTCTGTTACTATTCAGCTCTTGATTGTGTGTGCCCCAGCTAGGGAAAAATATCCCAGAGGGCTTATTTTTGGCTTCCTCATCCCAAAGCACAGGAAATACTAGGATTGGTGAGGATGTGAGGATCCACAGGAAGAATCTCAGCACCATCTCCTTCCACTGAGGCCAAAGGGAGTTGAGGACCATTGGGATGCCACAGGAGGCATTCGGTACTGTCCCAGATTTGGCCCTAGAGCCCCCTTTAACAAGTTTATCCTTAAGACTTTGTTGTACATTAAAAATAGAGCATTTTGCCCTGAAGCCTGTGATTGGTTTGCATTGCTATGGCACAAAGAAGACCAAAACCCCAAAGCTCTTTCCTGCAAAGGGATGTCCTAGGATGAGAGGTGCCAGGGCTGCTCCCCACACCTCTCTTATTGCCAGAGGGGCATTTTGCTGTAAGAAAGAGAGCATGGTTTGAGCTGCCCTGAAGCCTAGTGTTCCTGGCTGCCCTATGGCTCCTCGGCTGCATCATGAGCTGGTGCAGGTGGCAGCTGTAATCCAGAAGCTCTGATCTGTCCCTGGAGACCACCGTGGTGCAGAACAGTGCCTGGAATGGGTAGCACAAAGTCCAGTACATAGATATGAAACCAGACAAATTCAGCTTACACATAAGGCAAAGACTGTTAATAGTGAGGGTGAGTAGCACTGAAATGAACTGCCCAGGGAAGTGGCAGATTTATCTCTTGAGGTCTTCATATCCAGACTAGCGGCCTTTCTGGAAGATACACTTTAACCAAACACAAGCTATTGGGCTCAATCCAGGAATAACTGAGTAAAGTATAATGGCCTATGAGCTACAGGAGATTTGGTCAGATGCCCTTGTGGTCCTGTCTTTCCATAAACTCTATGAATCTATTGGCTATTCCCTCTGTGGCAAAGGGGGCTAGGAGCTAAGAAGACAGATGCTGCCATGGAGCTAAGGGTATAATAGCAGCTGTAAAGCAACTGGACTTGGAGGTGCAGAGACGACTGTTTTCCCTCTCCCCCAGTGCATGAGGAACGGGCCTGGTGCATGTGCCAAATATTCAGGCTCTGTGAGGAATGTAGGATTTTGCCTAGTATAGGTAGTATGGGGAAATAGCCAAAGAGTACCTTGGTTTTCTCTGTACCACAGCAATGCAGAGCTGCATAGACAGTAAGGAGAATAGACATAAAGAAAAAGAAACTATCCAAGAGGCAACCCAGTGTCACCAAAACCAAATCTTTTCCCAGACAAACACATAGGTGTAGGTTGATGAAATATGTTGATTAAACCAGTGCATGGCTCACCCGTGCGCCCAAGGAAAAATCAATTATCCTTGCACAACTCTCAGCACTGTCATTTATTTGTGCTACCTTTTGCCTGGCAGACTAGATGATCTTGGGGCTGTATGCATGTTTAGGGAGTGTAGCAAAATAGGGTCCCAATCCGGCAGGATTTCTCGATGCTACCCTCAGAAAAATAGTCATCACATTTATAACAGCCAAATATCTATTCTTCTTACTCTTCTAGACACTTGGGCTATGTCTACACAGCATGCTGCTGCTGGCAGGGTCATGCAAACGAGGGCACTTGACCATGCAAATGAGGTGCTCATTTACAAATCGTGTGCCTCACTTGCCTACTCTCACGTGATCGCTGTCCCAGCAGAGGCTTCAATTGCCATAAAACAAGCCCTGTAGCTGGAGATCTGTCAGTCGAAATCCCCTTGCCACCAGCCCCTCATTTTTGTCAGGGATAAGGGGCTGTTGACTCTGGGACGGATTGATCAACAAACCCCTGTCTACTTGGCTTGTTTTTTGGCAATTGAAGCTTCTGTTGGAACAGCGATCACGCCGGATTATGCAAATGAGGTGCATGATATGTAAATAGGTGCCACATTTACATTGTTAAGTGCTCTCATTTGCATGACCCTGCTGGCTGCAGCATGCTGTGTGGACGTAGCCTCCATGTTTGTGAGATTAAAGCAGTCCTGATGTAGTCTGGAAGAATAGTCTGTTTCCCATTTGACTGAAAAGCCCCACACTGTATCTGCCACACAGTACTTTCTTATCCAAAATTCTAAACAAGGGCATTAGTCTGTCCCTCTGACAAGTAACAGGATAAACATCTTTCCTTGCAGGTGTGATGCAGGCTACACTGGACAACACTGTGAAAAAAAAGACTACAGCGTTTTATATGTGGTTCCAGGGCCAGTACGATTTCAGTATGTCTTAATAGCAGCTGTGATTGGAACCATCCAGATTGCTATCATCTGTGTTGTAGTCCTCTGCATTACCCGGTCAGTATCTCTATGTTTTTGTGATCAAAGAAAAGGGATTGTTTACACCCACTTGATTCTCCAATTACACAGCCTACTATATTTGTAGTCGGATAACAAATCCCACTTAATTCATCGAAGTAGGGGATAGAACTGTTTGGTCCCAATGTTGATTTATTTATCATGACTGTATTTTAGTAGCAATTTAATCAGACTTATGCCACACCATACAGCAAATGAAGTTTCACATTCTATATTCAGAAGCTTCAACAAAATATTGTTCATATAAATAAAGGGAATATAAATGAGGCAACTGGATCAACAGTTACAAAATATAGCTAGCTCTACAAAATATAGCTAGCTCTACCTAGGCATTTATTTCCAAAAAGCCCATCACTGTAGCTCCAATCCAGCAAAGAACTTTAGCACATATGTAACTTTAAGCGAACTGAAATGCATTTAATTGAGCAGACAGCTTACGTGCTTTGGTATTTGCTGGATGGGGATCCAGATAAATAGCCAGACGTCAAGTTGCATTTTTGTAAACAAAGCAGCATCTCTTCGTAGCATGGAAACTGTGGCGTCAAGGTATTTCAGAATTAAAGTGTGAAGTGTAAGTCTTCTTCTCATGCCCACAAGTGCTACTGTACTTCCTCACTGACCCAATTTCATTGCTTTGGGAAGAGTTCAGAGCGAGCTCTGGCTGTGGAAATTCTCCAGGCTTTTGTCAGAAATCACAAGGTGACACTCATTCAGTCCTCATACAGCTCCACCAATAAATCAGACTGAAAAGGAATTTATTTCCAAACAAAAGACAGGAAAATAAAATGCAGGTATTATGCCTCTGGAGAAAACAGATGCTCTAATATATCTCGATATCCATGGTGCACTGTCTGGTTAGAGGAGAAGGGCAGCATTTGCTCCTGGAAAGGACACACAACGATTAATAAAGTGTCCCCTGGCCCAAATGCATAAAGCAAAATTATCTGCTGAAGCTCTGGGCTCCTTTCTGGCCAAGTATACTACCCTTAACAGCAGATGCCAGAAGAGCCAATGGATTAAAGTAAAGTGGGTTTCAGGGAACATGGAGATAATCCATACCAAAAATACAGAGTACATGAAAAAGGAGATGGAAAGATAACCAAGAAATGGGAAACTGCTTCATGTTATTTGCTTTAGTGACTAGGTTTTTCACCTTCAGACAACCTAGCAAAGTAGAGCATGTAGGCAGAGGAAATTACGTGAATCCTTCCTACTTAACAGATTTACATTAGGATCTATGGTATTGCAATACAGATAGCATATCTCAGCGATATTTTAAAATGTGTTAGCTCCTCCCTGCATGTTCTAATCTGGTTAATTTATACATTTTTGACCTTTTCCTATCATGCATATGATTGTTGTGAAACAGCCTCCAAACTTCACATATCAATTTGAGCTACATTTCAAATAGACTTGTAAATGCCCTAAGAAAAGTACATACAGTTTGCAATCTCCATATTTGATTTGCAAAACTGTGGTATAACAAACATGAGTGTATTGGGCTGAACTGCAGGACATCCCAGTGTACGAACTCCTGAAAGTAGGAAAGACAATAAAAAATCTGTCTGAAAATCCTTACGGGGAGAAGTCAAACTTGAATCAATTAGACTGTCTTATGGCCAGATTCCCACTTTGGCTATGCCTACACTAGCCCCCCACCCCTTCAAAAGGCAAATGCTAATGAGTGTCTTTGGCATAATGGCAGCCGCAGCACTTCGAACTTGCCACTTTCGATCATGCGCATCTTATCTACATGGGGTCCTTTTCGAAAGGACCCTGCACACTTCGAAATCCCCTTATTCCTGTAACCAAACAGACGAGCCGCATGCGATCAAAAGTGGCACTTTCGAAGCGCCGTGGCTGCCATTTTGTTCATGACGCAGGGCATATTCATTGCAGCGTCTCATTGCCTTTTCCGAAGTGTCTCATTAGCATCCCCCTTTCAAAAGGGTGGGCTAGTGTAGACATAGCCTCTGAGAGTGTTTCATCTTTTTGCACAAGCACAGAATTCGCATCTCCATGTCTAAAGCTTGCCCTCTTGTGTCAGTAACCAATATTATTATTACTAATCATTTATTTGCTAACTATTATTACAGTCATGCCTGTAGCACTGCAAATGCCTGTGGAGTTTTCCAAAGCTGAGCATTTCTGAGAGGTAATCACAGCCTTTGGCTCCCACTGAAGTTAGGCATGACAATAGTGCTCACCGTTGTTTAGGACTGAGCCAATAAAGAGCCATGTTCTTCACACTACAGACCTTCCAACTTGCGAGACAAGACAAAGAACAGTGTAGGGGAATGTGGACTTGGGCATGTACAGTTAAGCTCAGCATTGCCCTGCCTCTCAACACTTTTCCATAGTGATATGTAATGTTTAATTATTGAAGTTTGTTTGTGCAAGTAAATAACTTGATTAAGCATGGTTGGATTAATGTGCTCTGCTTGCTAGAATTACACAGTGGCTGGCTCAAGCCGTCCTGTGAGCCTCAGCTGGCGGGAAGGGAGCAGGTCTGTGTTCTAGTTCCTAATTTACATTGTTTTAATAGGTATGTTCATAAATAAGCATGGATCTCATGCTGAGCGCTTCATCCCTCTCAGTTTACTGTGGGTGGCTGAAGAAGCCAAGGACTACATGGCCCAACTTTAGCTTATCACTAAGTTATGGAACCAGGCACCCAAGGACACTTCATAGCATGCTCTTAGATCCCACATGGTGCCCTGTTTTACTAATTTTAGTAATAATAATGCTAGTAGTATCTTAGGTTCCACGGTACTGGTCACCTTTCCTATCTGGAGCAGTAGTTTCCCTTCTGTGTATTTGTTTTCATGAAAGAGATTTGTTTCATAAGAGTAAACCTACATTTCAACTCAGTTCAGTTGACTCTGGCCCCCATAACCACAGTTATTATGTGAGCTCACTGTGGAGTGACCCTTCTGGATCCCATTACTTCCAGATGGACTATCACCTCCATTTTGTAGTCTGAATCCACTCTTCTGCTAAGAGGTAATGTTTGAGCAAATGACTTTGTCCAGTGCTAGCCCCCACCATGGCCATTCATCTGATCATCCAGCGGCCAACCTTCATTGAAGCAAGCCCTTTGCTCCCAGCCCAAGTGCACTCGTAGGCTATTTCTACACTTTCAGAACTTCCCAGAACCTCTACATCCTCCCCTTCCTTGATTCAGTCTCAACAGTTCTAGGTAACTCCTAACAGTTCAGGTGCTGGGCCATATGCTTGGTAGGTGCAGAGACCAAACTTGCATCTCTGGATTGGTCCTGGAAATATTTCTACTCTGCCTTAGAGGATAAGGACTCAACTTTCAAATGTGGAGGCCTGAACGTACAAAAATCTGGATTTAGCCACCTAGAGACCTGCTCAACACTTAAATGCTTAAAGTGGACATTGAGGGACCCGAGTTTGCAGACAGGGCTCTAATTCCTTTTCTTGTCTAAAGGAATTCTGAAATCCACGATCTCTGCACAGTTATCTAGGATCCTGTCACCCAGCAACTCTGTGCTGTCACACGCTCGTCTCTCAGCTAATAGCCCTCTTTCAGTTCTACTTGCTAACTCCCATTTGTAACTCTCACTTGGGTCTGGAGGTTACACTAATTTGGTTGGGAGCTGGTTAGTGATTTCCACTTCTGTAGCATGGAGTGGCCAGTAGTCAAAACTCTGATGTCTGCATCCATTTTTTCCACTTGGTCAAGGACCCTTCAGCCCCCTGCCCGTGATGCTTTAGTTTCTGCAGATTCCAGATGAAGTATGATTTAGTGGTTCTGTTCTTTCTTGTCTGAGAGATCCCAGAGGTCAGACCTGTGGAACACTGCAAGGTCCTAGCTTGCCTCCTCTCTTGTTCAGTGTGCACTAGAGGCAACGCTGGGCCAAGAGGCTGTCAGGGAGCAGATGACATGTAGCTCTGTGAATCAGTCCTAGGTTGGCTAACAGCAGTGCCCTGTTTCCTATAGAAGGTTTGCCAACCTTTATGTGAACATGTCACAGAGTCTGAGTGTGTAGTGAAATCCCAGTCCAGACAAAGTGTGTCTGGGTTTTATAATGAAAGCTCTGTCCTGTCTTTATGAGAGCCCCAGGAATATCAATGCATTTCCAGTTGCACTGATTGCAGCCTCTGAAAAGAATGGGGCAAAATTAGGAACATGCTCATGCAGCCCTTATAATGAGGCCAGGTCCATTTAAAAGCTAGAGAAGTTGAGCTGGCCGAAAGACATTGGCCCCCATGGAGTTCTCCAGTTGACCCCAGCTGAGGATGTGACCCAAACAGTATCAATCATTTACATTGTTGTGGCCACACAGCTGTAGCCTTTCAGTGGCACTTGGTCATTGTTTCTGTTCAATAAGACAAAAAAGAAATCTTTCACACCCAATAACAAATACTGCTTCATTTTCAGCTAGTACTAACATTGTATTGTATTATATTTTACTTCCAGAGTTGTGTTGACTACAGAGACAAAGGCAAATATTCTAAGCTGCCACTATGTGTGTGTGAAAGAGAGAGCCATGTTCTAGCCTCATGTACAAGCACTGGGATTTCATGGGTTATAATAAAGATCATAATTTTAGGCCCACTCCTGCAGAAAACAAGGATAAACAGCACAGTTGGGCTTTTCCATCTTGCTGGGGACTGTTGGTATTTTAGGAACTTCTTAAGTCACTCACTGAGAGGCTTATAATGTAGACGAAATTGCAAGTACTGTTGGAGAAATGCTGGTTGCATTTAGCCTGCACAAAAAGAGAATGAACCCAGGATCCTGGAGGGAAATTCTTCTCTCTCCCCTCACCCTATTTAAGGACTTAGAACTGTCTTTATCTCCCAATGTCTTTGTGCAGCTCGGTATTTTTCTACTAATTACCAAAATAAAAAGAGACGCTATTTTTGAAGAGGACCAGATGCGAGTCACCCGCCTCCTATAGTTAAACTTGCCTGACAGTTTCCAATGTAACTACTTACTCTGTTGCTTGTAATCATTGGAAATCTTCACCGTAGGAATGAAATTTCCTGTGCTTGAGCTCAAATGAGGCTGGGAATGTTTTATAATCTTCAGGTTGGTGACAAATTCTTCAGAAGAGCCCTTCAGTGAAAACAGCTTGCTGTTAAAAGCTGAGATGTGGCCTGAAAATAGCCCTTACTGAGTGTACAGCCTTATTTTGAAGTAAAGTGCTTTTCACCATTATCCAAATGAAAGTACAGTTATGAGAATGTACACAGCAGTTTCTTTCTTGCCTAAGGACTTCAATTATATGCTGCTGAGGAATGCAGGGTTGGTCAGGCATCCCTAGCTAAGCTAGTTGCTCTCTAAAGGTCTTAGCACCCATAATTTCCATGAAAACGAAGACCAGCAGTGGGTGCTTGAAATTTAAAGAAAAAGAAAAAAAAACTCAGGACATAAAAGACTTACTCCTCTGATCTGTCCAGGTCCACTTTGAAAATGTTTCAGGGATTATGGTGCCTAATAAATGAGGGTGGGACCTTTGCTAGTCTAGCTTCTCCTCCTGTATCCTGAAAATAATTAAGTTATTCAAGAAATAATATGTGAGAGTGCAGTTAAGGAATGTCTTGTGTAGTGCCTACCTACTAAAAGGTGGCAGAATGAAAATTGCATGTGCAACCTTAACTTTGGTAATACTTGTCTTATGAGAACTTAACGGTGCAGCCTTGGCCCTCTTTTAATGTAGTTTTTTATATGGAGGCTGAAGTTTTTCACAGGAACTCAGAGAACTGAAATAATGTCTGAGTTGCTCTGTTTGCTACGTTGTTTGGGAGGAAATCTAGTGACTGGGAGGAAAGCCCTGTTTCCTGTTTGGCTTCCCATCTTCACATTATCTCTCAAGCCCTTTTGTTAAGCAAATGCCTAGCTATGATTTGTGTATCCCTCACCCCCTCCCTGCCTCCCTTCTTTCAGAAAATGTCCCAGGAGCAACAGAATCCACAGGCAGAAGCAAAACACAGGGCACTACAGTTCAGACAACACAACAAGAGCATCGACCAGGTTAATTTAACGAGTGCATGTTTCCACAATGGCAAAACTTACTGCGGAGAGCTTGGACTACAAAATACAGTATTATAGACTAAAGAGGAAAACAAGATCGACACATGTTGCCTTGCATTTGTGGTAATCTACACCAATGAAAACATGTACTACAGCTATATTTGATTATGTATGGATATATTTGAAATAGTATACATTGTCTTGATGTTTTTTCTGTAATGTAAATAAACTATTTATATCACACAATATAGTTTTTTTCTTTTTCATGTATTTGTTATATATAATAAATACTCAGTGATGAGAAAAAAATGGCTTTCTTAAATTTGCTCTATCTTATAGCTGTGGTATAGTCTCGGGATTACATAAATGGACACTAACAAATATCTTCTCTTATTTTCCAGTGCCATAGTATTAGCCTCTGCTGGCCTCAGTGGGTAGATTTCTGAGTAATTCCAATATCAAGGACAATTATGATGATGACAAAGATGAAGAATAGCTTATTCTGTTCTGAACAGGCATAAAATAGAAAAATCCTGAAGTCAAACATGTCCTCTGCTTTATTCCACTTTATCTCCATCTTTACTTCCCCAAAGCACAGGAATCCTGGCCTTCAAAGTTAAATCATAAATGAAGGGGAAATAGAAATTCTGTATCGCTCTTACAGGAGAGCAGGGAGTGTAATATTGCTATTGGGAAAGAATAAGGTAACAGTCCAGGTGAACCTAAAGTGTATACAGCAGTACAGCATGCAACACTCTTCAACTTTTGGTCACTGAGGTGAGTGGAAAATTGCTTGTTTTTGATGGGTGACAATTATTAGCTAAAAAAAAGTTAATAACATAATCATAGCTGAATGCCAGAGTTATTTGTTCCTCATGACCATGTTGATATAATGTATTTTTTCTTCAAGGAGAAGGTGAAAACACCTAACAAAGTATCTCATGAATAACTTCATGGATGAGCCCACTCCAATACGTGTAATGGGGCTCAGAGTATTATTATACCTGAGGAAAATAGGGGAATGAATTCAGTGGCATATACACATGATAGAAAAGATATTAACTTATTCCCGTGGCATCCTGAGAACCTTTGAGATTTTCTCTTTCAAAAACCAATACAATATTCTGCTTTGTTTTATGAAGTGGGTAATTTTACAAACTGTAAATACAAAAATGTTATATTTGAAGGTCAGAGTCTGATAATCTAACTCATGTTCAGTAGCGTTTTTACCTTACAATGATGTCCATTGATCAATGGAGTAAGGTACTGTTCTTCATAAGTATAGGTATGAGACTCAGGCCATGTCTATACAGTGTGGTTTTTTTGGGTGAGGGGGTTTGATTTTTGGTACTGGCTTTTTTTTGGCAGAAAAAAAAAAAACTTGTTTATGGGAAAAAAAAACTTTGCATCCACACTACAAAGCTTGTTATTCTGGAATAACAATTTAAATCACAAGAGTAACTCCACCAAAATGAATTACTTTTGCCACCCCGGCCCCTGCCACCCTTTCTTTTTGAAATTGACTCAGGCTACATCTACACTACAATATAAATTTGACTTTATTAATATCAATTACGTAATTCTGGAATTAAAAAGCTCAGATTTGACCATCCTCACCTCCCATGTGCTCCTCACAAAGTCGACTCATTGCTGCCACACTCAAATTGGCAAACATCAACTGTTGCAGTAGGGCATTGTGGGAACCTACCCCAGAGTTCCTTCATCCCCATAGCATTCTGGGTATGCTCACTCGTCTTTGACATCATCTTCCCACATTGCATTTTCCTCATTCCCCTCCCATGCTAAGCAAACATCCATTTTTCCCATTGAAATGAAGGAAACGTAGGGCTTCCACAGAGATACCCAAACAATTTACAGAAATTTCCTGCTTCTGTTGCTGAATTCACAACTGGCCATCCACCAAGTGTCCCCCCTCCCATGATTGTGATTGCATCCAATCTCTGAAAATAATATAGGGACCGTGCCTGTGTTCTCAACGTTAGAAGAAAGAGGATAGAAAAGTCTAGGAAAAAATGATTTTTGACTTTTTTGAGAATAATACAGGGACCCCAAAAAGCTTGAAGAACAAGAAGATAGGAATTTTTTTCAGAAAAGAGAGTTGCTGAGGGGTGAGTCTTTGGGTTTCCAGTGCCCTATAAGACTTCTGTGCAAAAGCTGTGTTCTCAACTGGCCATCCACTGAGTATCCCCCAACCTCCCCACCCCCCATCATTGCATGTGATCCCTGAAAATAATACAGGGGCCTGGACTTTATTCTCAAAATTAGAAGAAAGAGGATAGATAAGTCTAGGAATGAAGAATTTTTGACTTTCCTCTTCACTGCACAAATATTGCCAACATGGGGGATGGCAGTGAAATATCACACCCTGAACTTATAACACCAACAGGAATCTCAGCTACCCCCCCCCATGTTTCTGAGGGGGTCAAAGCGTGAAGACAGAT
The DNA here is from genome assembly GCF_033958435.1 of Carettochelys insculpta. Taxonomy (NCBI): domain Eukaryota; kingdom Metazoa; phylum Chordata; order Testudines; family Carettochelyidae; genus Carettochelys; species Carettochelys insculpta. The sequence continues at coordinate 19,639,102 of NC_134144.1, forward strand.
AGGAGATGTTAGCAAAAAGATATTATAACCGAAATTTAAAACCAGCAGGCGTCTGCGATGGACAGCAAGCTCCCGAACATATTTTTGGCGGGGTGTGGGAGGCGCTGTGGTCTGTGGCTGCAGAGCCGCTGGGAATGGTGAAGTAGCTGAAGTAGTCCCCCTGAATATCTTAGCCATGGGGGAACACTGTCCCTTGGTGGCTGCAAGCCCCGGTGGTCCCATGCTATGGGTCTGGGGGTGTTCAGTGGGAGGGGGCAGCTGAAGTGGTCCTCCCCAAGTATCTTAGCCCTGCAGAGGCTATTTATAATGGGCAGTTGTGCTCAAAGCGATAATAGCAAAGAAAGAAAGACATTTCTCAGGCTTTCATATAAATGTGACCCGAGACCCACAGGCTTCCTGGTCCCACTTTGAAATTCACGGTCTTCCTGTTACCTAATTAACTGAGAGCAGCAGCCAGAGCAGTGTGGGGCATTATGGGTTATATACAGGACACCTCCGGAGGCTAATAAATTCGATTTTAAGATATGGTGCTTCCACACTGGCCTTTAATCGAACTTCTGAATTCGAGCTTGACGCTTTACCCATCAGGTACCTGCCACATTGTAATATCAATATTAGTGCTCTCTAGGCTGAGCTAATGGTATTTAGAGTGAAAACAGTCATGTGGGGATATCAAGCTAACTGCCTTAAATTCGAATTTAGCTGGTAGTGCAGATGCAGCCTCAATGTGTACAAAGCAGAGGTAATTACTACTTAATTGGCCTCTAACAAGTCACCCCTAATGGCTCTTATTTTGAACCTGTGCTCTCTAATGTGAACACACAGTTTCAAAATGCTCTTGCAGCGTGACCACTCTTTTCAGAAATATCTTATTTCCACGTTAAAACATCGAAATACATTACTTCTGAAAACCCCTGCAGTGTAGTTATAGCCTCAGACCCTAGAGAGTTTAGACAATAAGGCTGATCACAGTACTCCTCTCCAAATGAACTTAGCCTGGCCTAAAAGGAAACACTCTGGTAAGGATTAAGAACTGTTTCAACATAACAAAGGACCTATTGAGTCAGAGTCACTGTTGTTAACGTCACTAACTTGTATCAAGTTCCCCATTTATACATTATTAGAGGCACTAAGAGTATTGAGGGGCAGGCTTCAGTTTCTCATCATTTGCTCTAGTGGAATGCCTCACACTAATACCAGAGATGGTAGCAGCTGGGTTCAGGGATGAGCCATTCACATGGGTTATTTCTATGGCCTTTTTGGCATAGTCATAAGTTATCATTACCTTTCTCATTCTCCCTAAACGTTTATCATTAAATTCATGATGGCTGCGTCTACACTAGCACTGCACTTTCAAAAAAGGCATGCAAATGAGGTGCAGATTTACATATCTGGCACCAAATTTGCATGTTCCCCCTCTGAAAGAGCTTCTTTCAGAAGAAGAAAAGCAGTGTAGATGGGGCTCTTTCGAAAGTAAACCCCATCTTTGAAAGAACCCTTCTTTCTGAAACAAAATAGGAAGAGGAGGTTTTTTTCAAAGATGGGGTTTACTTTTGAAAAAGCTGCATCTGCCCTGCTTTTCTTTTGTTCAAAAGAAGCTCTTTCTAAAGAAGAATATGCAAATGAGGTGCCAGATTCATAAACCTGTATCTCGTTTGCTTTTTCAATTTCCTCATTTGCAGGCCTCTTTCGAAAGTGCAATGCTAGTGTAGACACAGCCCATGTGTTGGGCAATGGGCCTGGCACTGTCTCTTGGTTTTAAAAAGTTAACAAAACAGGTTGACCACAAGTGTCTACAGTTGCCTGCTGTCTGCTGATGGATGGGTGTGTGCTCCTACTGGGGGTTTGGTTACAGTCACAGTCCGTGATTATGAAGCAAGGTATTTCTGAGTAAGTGTCTGGGAGTTTGTCTGTTGCAAAGCTGCTGTCCTGCAACGTTCCCTCTAATCTTTTCCATTCATGTGCAGAACAAAATGTTATGTGCCCTGAGGCATGTGCGACTGTGCACCTCAGAAGCCTAGCTGTGGCCTCTCTGTTAATCAGCAGGGCAGTAGCTGACTCTCTTCTGAGTGGCTGCACAAGCACACATCTTCTAGGGAACACTGGTCCTCTGAGAAACGCTCTGCTTCAAAAAGTTGTGGGGTTGGAGTTTTAGTCGGGCTCAGAACTGTTCTTCCATTTCTGTGTCTGGCAGAGAGGAGTTTCCAATTAGAAAAACAGTAACCAAGTTCAATGAGAATGAAGAACAACGTGACGGTGAACAGGTGTGGCACTGCCTCTGGTAACACCTGCACTGCTTCTGGGCTCAAAAACAGGAAGATAAATCCAGCACGAAGTACATTTTGCTTTGCCCCAGCCACAGCCATTATTCCACCAGAACAGCTCCTCCACTTGAAGGCTCAGCAGCAAAAAACATAACGGTGCCCTGCAGTCGGTGTAGCTAAAGCGTGAGTGCCAGGTTTTAATTTAGTATCTTGGCAGCCACAGCAGATCTCTGATGGGAACTTTCAAAAGTTTGTGTAATTAAACTAGGATACTTAGGGTGCTATGGAGGGTTATAATGCCCTTCCTAAGCTTTGTTCAACAGCTCGAGACTTCGTCGCTGGCAATGAACACTTCAGAAGATCCTAAACGCCATTAACAACAGAAATCGAGCAAGCAAGTGAATCTGGAGTGCACAGACCCCTTCCATTTGAAGTGCTCCCTTTTGTTTTGTTTTGTCCAAATTCCAACCCTCCAGCCTTCCATCAACAACAAGAAAAAGTCTGAGAACATATTTCTGTGGATCAGGAGTATTGATTTTTATCCATGGCTAATGCACACAGGAAAAGTACTAGAATACCCATATCGATGGACAAATTTCTCTAGATACGGGGTGATGATCCATCCATTTCAACAGGACCATCCCTGATTTCAGTTTCCTGGAAGTCATCCCGACATTTTTTTTTTAACACGGCAAATTGCCGTGTATGTTGATCTGCTGTTTAAAGAGCTTCCTGGTAGGGTAGGGAATGGGTGGGACAGACTCTTTGAACAGCAAGAAGCTGAAGAGGCTCTGTTCCCTCGCCACTTTATTGCATCCTTTCTCCTTTCATAAGCATCCGCCTTATCTTATTTCATAGCTTGTCCTCTGAACCTTGCTTGCTTCACCTCTGTGTTTTCTTTGTTTCTTTGGTCTCATTTTGCTAATAGTTTTCTGCTGTTGTAAATGGCAAATTACCTTCCAGCGTTTCTCTACTTGTTGTTTTCCCTGGCATTCTGAAGTGTGTTATTGCATAAACTTTTATTTTAATTCAGATGATGGAAATTCTACTCAATAATCCAAAAATATGGCAGGAGACACAGCACCTCATACAAGGGTACTTAATCCATGACTAAGGCCCCTTGGCACAACCACAATGTAATTACAAACAGTTGGAGGTACATTCACTTTCCTGAAATGTTGCAGCAGGCAAAAGGTAAGTAACATTTCACACAAATGTGAGTATGGATCACCATCACAGAATCATAGGGCTGGAAGGGACCTCAGGAGGTCATCTAGTCCAGCCCCCTGCTTCAAGCAGGATCAACCCTCCACTAAGTCATCCCAGCCAGGACCTTGTCAAGCCGGGACTTAAAAACCTTGAGGGATGGAGAATCCACCATCTCTCTAGGCAACACATTCCAATGCTTCACCACCCTCCTGGTGAAGTACTTTTTCCTAATATCTAACCTACACCTCTCCCTCTTCAACTTCAGACCATTACTCCTTGTTCTGCCATCTGACACCACTGAGAACAGTTTCTCACCCTCCTCTTTAGAGCTCCCTTTCAGGAAGTTGATGGCTCCTATTAAATCACCCCTTAGTCTTCTCTCCTGTAAACTAAACAAGCCCAAATCCCTCAGCTTCTCCTCACAGGTCTTGTGCTCCAGACCCTTAATCATTTTTGTTGCCCTCTGCTGAACCTGCTCCAGCACATCCACATCCTTTTTATACTGGGGTGCCCAAAACTGGACACAATATTCCAGATGCCCATAAAGAGATGGCTGAGGTGGGCTCTTTAAACTGAGCAGCCAATATGTCATCTCTGGCATGTGCAGCTGCCATCATCACTTGGGAAAAAGGCAAGGGGTCTCCCACATTGCTGCTGGTTTCCCAGCAGCAGGGAGCTGATGCAGTTGGCCCACAGCTCCTGTGGGACAGCAAGTAAGGTAGACATGGGATCCCACACACTCTCCCTCCAGCTCCCAGCCCCCTGCCCTTCCCCGCCCCGACACAGCCTTCTGCCCTGCCCTGATTCCTGCTCTCCATCCCAGCTTCCTGCCCTCCCACACACACATACACACACTCACACACACACACACGCACACACACAGCCCTGACTCCTACAGGGTCACCCCCAGCCCTCCCTCCCCGTACACCCAGTGCCCTGCCCTGCTCCCCCTCACACAACCACCCATGACACTAGCAGCCCACAATAGCAAGAGGAGACCAAGGCAGGCACGTCTAAAGAGCAGTAACCACTTCATTGTAAGCATCTATTTTTAATTGTTCACCTGGTTTTGTTATAATAATGCAGTGTGTCTTTTCACAGGGGCTCAGTCAACTTAATGTTAGTTTGAACATTTCTCCTGCCTGGTTCTGATAGATTGCTCTTGAACTTGCTTAAATGCAAGCTATTTTACTCGGTGTCCCAGATTTGGCACACAGAAATATGAGCCCCTGTATATTTAGGCAGCTAAATCAATGGCTGATTCTTCAGAGATGCTGAGCACCTGCAGCTCCTGGTAACTTTGAGTCCTGCTCAGCATCTTTGGAAATAAGGCCACTTACTTGGACTCCTAAACAGACAATTGTGGTGCGGGGTGGGGAACGGCACTATTATGGTGCCCACCTCTCAGACAGTCAATGTACCCTTGGGCCTTTGCCTGTTTCCTTCAAGGTACCTAACAATGGCTGTGTCTACACTAGCCCCCTTCTTTCGAAGGGGCATGGTAATGAGCAAGGTGGGAAGATGCTAATGAGGTGCTGCATGCCGCCTGTGTAGACGGGGGGGGGGCCTTTCAAAAGGACCCCCCTGGACTTCAAAAGCCCCTTCTTCCTATTAGGTTTTAGGAAGAAGGGGCATTTGAAGTTTGGGGGAGGGGTGCTTTGCCCCCCATCTTCACCAGCAGTGCCTGATTTGAAAGCTTTTGAATCATGCATGGTCACCGTTATGCTAATAAGGCACTGCATATTCATGGAAGCACCTCATTAGCATCTTCCCAACTCGCTCATTACCATGCCCATACCGAAAGGAAGGGACTAGTGTAGACATAGCCCAAGCGTGCAAATTTGAAAATAATGGTTGCTGCTATTGCTTCTTTCTCTTCTTCCAGCTGCAGCTCAATGAGCGTGGGTCTACACAGCAAAGTTATTTCAGCATAATGGCCACTATTCTAAAATAATTTCACAAGCAGCTACGCAGCAAAACCCCTATTTCCAAATAGTTTTGAAATAGTCAATGGCTAGTTTTGCATTCTGTAAACCTCATTCTATGAGGAATAGCTTCTATTCTGAAATAGTTATTTCAGAATAGGGGTTGTATAGCTACAGAATAGGGGCTATTTTGCAATTAGCACTAGTGCTTCCAGGGACTGTAAGCCAAACAAGGCTCTATTGTATGTGGGCACTCGATTTTGAAACAGCTCAGCGCTCTTTCAAAATGCATTTTGTGTGTAGCTCGGTTATTTTGAAATAAGCTAGTCCAGAAAATCTCTCTGGCTGTGGCCACACTAGCTTCTCCTTTCGGAGGGCCTATGCTAATGTGGCACTTCGGCAGATGCTAATGAGGCATAGCTATGAATATGCAGTGCCTCATTAGCATAATGGCAGCCACGTGCTCTTTGAAAGCGCCACTTTCAAAATGCATGCTGCCCGTGTAGTCAGGAGCCTGTTAAAATGACCTGCTGATTTCAAAGGCCCCTTTGTCCCAAAACCAAATGGGAATAAGGGGCTTTCAAAATCAGGGGGTCATTTCGAAAGGCCCCCAGCTACACCAGCAGCATGTGTTTCGAAAGCGGCACTTCCGAAGCGCGCACAGACACCATTATGCTAATAAGGCACTGCAAATTGATGGCAGCACCTCGTTAGCATATTCCAAAGTGCACCATTACCATAGCCCCGTGTGACTACAGCCTTTCAGAATAGCTTATGCTGAAAGAACGCTGCTGTGTACCCAAGCCTGAAGGTGCTGGCGCTTTCTCCCCAAAACGTATCCAGTACCTATATGGAGCATGGTGACTTTTTTCCCCCTGAATTGCTTTCAAAACTTATTATCTGAATACTCAGATCAGAGCAATGGGAATTTTTTGTGCAGCTTTAACTTAATGAGATTAGAGGTGCTGCTGACATCTGGTGTGTTTTACGTCCTGCACGTGCAGAATGCTCCGTCCTGAGCTGGGACGCATGTAAATGAGTTCTTTTGCAGCCTGACCCGTCTCCGCCATCTAACGCTCCCAAAGAATGTCAATATGTGCGGCACTCATTGCTTACATTTTTAAATCCTACATTTGGCATTTTTCTCAGGACAATTTCACACAGCTGTGATGCACCAACAAAAGAGGCTGGCTAGCAGTTACCTATTTGTTATGCAGAAAGCGTGGCAGGATAGAGGCAACACACAAATCTGTTTGTCAGGCATCTGTCGGTTGCGCCATGCTTACTGTAATCACTACAGAGCAACAGGATGGTCTTGTATTTAAAGCATTGTTAGGGGGCTCAAGAGCTAGTGGTTCCACTCCCAGCTCTGCCACCGGCATGCCTTAGGTAAGTTACTCAATTTCACTACACTTCAGTTTTCCATCTGTAAAATGGGTCTAATAGTACTTCTTTGTCACACCATTTGTCCTGTCTATTTAGATTAGAAGCTAGTAGGGGACATGGCTGTCTCTTACCGCATGGCTGGACAGCTGATTAGCACACTTGAGACTGGTCTTGGCTGATTCCTCTACAATGCTAATAATAAAGATAGTGTGACAAGACTGAGCCTTGTATCAGAATGTTGGCTGCAAGGATAATGCCACCCACCTCCTAACTCCAATCTGGGCAGCTAAATACTGCTACTACAAGAGCAACTTGAATGGAGTTTGATGGAAATGGGCCATGGAGCCAAGGTATCCAAGTGAGTGTTATAGAATTGCAGTGTGATGGCAAAGTGCCCTACTCACCTAGGAGCTCTGATAGCCAGTGTTCAGGGAAGACCAATACAGTATTGAATTGGCTGAGCCTGTATGGCTCAAGGCTGCCACGCAGCACAGGCCAGTCTGAAGTATTGTTCAGGTTGGAGAAGACTAGTAGCAAGAGGCAAAACCTTTTCTCCAAAGTTCAGGTGAAGAAAGCAATAGACGGGAAGGTGGAGTTATCCAACCCGTCACTCACTTCTACTGCACCAAGTGGCGCAAACCCAGGCACACGCTTGTGTGTTATCACACACGTGACAGAAGCTGTAGTTATAATTACGCTCGGGCTAAGCCTGCAAGCTTGTAAACAGTTCATGACACTCCCTCCCACGCAGGACAGCCACTTTATTGTGCACCTTTTCCTGGAAGATGTGTACTGCCCTTTAAGTAAGAGGTGCCTGAGTGCTCATTTGCACCCAGTTATAGTTAGACACAAATAACAAAGTAATTGCCCCAGTCTAATTAACATCAGCTGAGTATGGCGGGGAGCATCTGCTCTTAGCCAGCGCTTTGCTTAGAATCTCTTCTCCTCCAGGCCTGATAATTCCATTATGGAAAATAAACATGTACTGCAGAGACAGTGTGTTGCAATTCACTCACCTCGCGTCTCTGGGAAGCAGCCCTGTGAGGTGAACCACTGCAGTCGAGCTGGACAGATTATCAGACACAAGCTGTATATCAGCCAGCGTTGAACCCCCTGGATCGGGGGCGGGGCAAGGGGTGAGTGGCAGATATTCCTGCTTCTTGTTTGCCTGAAAGTTTCATCTTCAAAGCTGTCTCCAAAGAGTCTTTGAAAGCAAAATGATTAAAGGCTGCCTTGTCTCTCATCCTACATCAGACACAGCTCTACACCCTTGTTTTTCACCCCCCCCCAATTATCCGTGCCGCTTTAGCTTAGGACTTCTAATCGTAGAATTAAAAGCGATGTTCATTACCACACATCAAAGGGAATGCCACGCAGCAGCCTTTCAGTTCTGTGTGGGTGTGGTTCTTCACCACCCCCCCCCCCCCCATGCACTTGTCCAGGAGCTGTGGCTTGGTCAAGGAGCTGATCGCTGTGTGTTGTCAGATAACTGGCCCTCGCTTTTTGCAGTGGGCTGGAGCGCGGCAGCAGGTGTCAGTGGCAGCTCCGCATGTTCTGCACCTTTTATACAGCAGGCGCCGAAAGCTAATTCTGATATGTAGCTGAGCAATGTGAAGGGGTTGGGCCAAACGTCTGGGGCCTGTGAAATCAGTCTTTGTTCAACAGATGCGCCGCTATTCCCCATCAAGTAAATGATGAGCGTTAGAGACTGGTTCCATGGTGCCCAATGCAATCGCTGCTCGCCGCATGGGGCAAACTCGACACCACAGAGTGGCAAAACGTGGACCCTCAGAGCCGCACACAAGCATCCTACCACTTGGTGGGACAAACGCGTGGCCACGGTTTCTCCTGCGCCTCAGGCCTTGGCGCAGCGCCCGCGGCCTGGCAGCACTTCCTCTGGCAGAGGTTGCGCTGGTGAGTCGCTGGCCGTGTGCACGGGGGTGGGGAGCGGGTGCCTGGCTCTGGGGGAGTGGGGGACCACTGAGTTACAACAGGGATGCAGGCTGGAGGTGCTTGGTGCTGGGGGACGGGGGAGGACATTTATGTTGAGCAGGAGGAGGCTGTGGTAACTATGGAAGGGCGAAAAACCACAAGTGTGGTGAGCCTTGAATTTCTGTTGGACGCCGCTGGAGTGGTGACTGCTCACTCCTGACCCTCGGGCTCACTTGGCGAACCAGCCTTTGAGAACAGCCAAGGGTGAGGTGCTCAAGGGCCATCACACCTTTGCCATTTGATAACCATGGGGGCTGTGGGTGTCTGCGATGTGGAAGTAAAGTGTTGACGGCAGTAGGTGTGTTTCATGCATTGTGGAATCAGTTTAATTAACAGTTTTGTTGCAGCTGGAGGGCTGTTGAAACAAAAATCCATTTGACAACAATTTTTGCAAATGGATTTTTTTTTACAGTGCTGAATGTGAGCCACAAAGCAGTAAAAGCTGCTGCAGTCTCACACAGACGATGCCACCACTGCATAATAAAGCTTGCGAGGAGTCTGTTTTATAATGCTAAATAGACGGCTTTAACCACAGAGGGTAAATAAAAAGGAAGCACTGTACAGCTCAGCTTAGGAAATGTGGGCACATTTTGCTGCTCAAACCCCATATAAGGTCTTGGCATTAGTATTTACGTGTTGTTCTCCCCCACCCGCCGCTATGGCAAAGTTCAGACCTTTCCTGGGTGGTGGGCGAAGATATTAGGTACTTATGTAAACGACAAGCCAGAAGAACCAAGAGATCCTGGGGGTGGGGACTGCATGTCATTGAAACAAACGGCGAGCCCCTGCAAGTTCAGAAACAAGGCTGGTGGAGGCCACCCTATGCCTCATTTGTGGCAGGTCAAAACATTTTACCCTGCTGCCCCCCAGACGTAAAACAGCACTGATTAAAAGGTGAGGCAACGGTAGCAAATTCATAAAGCTTGTAAAGCAGCTGCATGAGGCGCTCTGACAGCGGCTTGCTTTACACTGGGTCGGTCGTAACTGAAGTGTAATTATTCAGCGTCAATTCCTGCTTCTAAATGCAAATGGACATGATGGAACATTACCTTGTGCTGTGGAACAGGGGCACCATTGAATTTTATGGCAAGATGCTTTCAAGCGACAATGGGAGCGGTGAGCAACGGCAGTTTAACGTGCCCTGAATTGAAGGCTCTAACTAGTGCTCGCTGCATGTTTTACATTTTCAGATTAAAAAGGCCATTTGTCGAATGGGTCATAAAAAGGGCTGGTGTTCACAGGGTGCTGGTTCCAGGGCTGGTACCTGCAAAGATGTGCTAGATGGCACCTCTACGTGATACCATGGAAGAGTAAATCCATGTTTGTTGCTTACATCGCTGTGGTTGCAAGTTCATTCTTAACAACGTTCCCTAGAGCAACATCATTTGCACCGTCCCACGTGGGCTGGGTGAGTTCCAGTAGCGACTAAAGACTGAATGAACTGCTTCAGAAAGCAGGTAGAGCTAATGGCCCTGTAAATGCAGCTGGGGAAATGAGAGCACAAACTGCAGCCATTGGAGTCCTTGCAAAAATAGGGACACTTATCACTTCCGGTTGTTCCAGCTCAGCCACGTTAGCAGAAAGATGCTGGTATGTTGCTGGCACTGATCAGCTAATGCGATGTGCTCTAATCTTATCCTGCAGGATCTTTATGTCCTTATCACACCATCATTGCATTGCAGGACTGGGTGGCGTTGCTAGGTCCCCCCAGCGCATCACGGCACCTTGAGCTGTACGTGACAGAATTCACAAACGACCATGCACTTTTGGGCCAGGGGTCGGCCAACTCCTGTCTCACTGTCCCACCTCTGCCATAGTGCTACAAGAACACTCAGCTTGGGTCGCAGGCAAGGGGCTCAGCTGAGTCAAGCTGCATCTTAAAAACTGTTCCATTGACCACTTTGAAACCATTGGGTTGCCCATATAGATGCTGAGCTGGAATCACTGCCTTAGACATCTTTCTTAATATACAGGGCCAGCATACTGGGCTTTTCCAGATTACTCATGGACAACTGTCAGTGTTAGCAATGCTAGAATCTCACCGTGAAGGAAACGCTCATACTCACCTTGGTTTTTGGACTGCACAGTAGTGTGGCTTCCAAGCCTAATGGCTCTCTAAGAAATAAATGCCAACCCAATACGCAGGGCTTGCTGCAGGGGCTGCTGCAGGGCACCAGCACAGTTATAGTCTTGATAGTACTACTAGCAATGTTTAGTAGGCCTGCAAGAGTGAGTGCTACACATGCTCCCTGAGCTGTGCTGTGTGCCAGGCTGTCAGCAAGGGCCCCTTAAGCCCTCGTGCTTAGTACGTGCCTAAGATAACACTGGGCCAGTCCTTCTGAAGGTCCACCTGCTGCACTGTGCAATGGAAGAGCCTAGACAAGAATGGCTGCTCCTGCCATATCTATCGACACGGGGTAGGGGGGAGGGGGTTCCTTTTGCTTGTCTCTGTAGCATTGGAGGCCTTGCCATTGAAAACTCTGCTCCTCCTTTCAGCTCCCTCCTTACCCAGATTGACCCACGCCCTCCTGAAAGGCTATTTCCCAGGAAACTCTCTGAGATGAGCCATCTATAACTTTGGTGCCTCAGGCAGTTGTTGCCATTGACTTCAAGGAGCTTGCTTGCCCAAGAAACGTTTAGGGTGTAGTGCAAATGTTGGTGGAAGGAGGCATTCCTGCCAAGGTCTAGCTAGTCCCACTGCTCTGCCATGGGCTAGGCAGGCACAAAGACATCTTAAGTTTTACTGTGTGTTCTGAGTTGCATAACAGGCTCCCCGTTTGTTGATTTGGGCCTTGTCATTGTTTCTCATTCGGATGTATCGGGGGCGTGGGAAGGCATACTGCGCTTGGCATAAATTTGGTCATTTAGTTGTTTAAACATCGCTAAAGGTGCCGTGAGGTCTGTGGACATGTGGTACCATCAGATAGGCATTCTTATTCTGATGGTTATTATTAGTAATAGTCATTTTATATGGATAGATCTAGCACCCAGATGCCTTTCCATCGTTTGAGCTCTGCAATGCCAACGCAAACCTATTATTCACTCAGCTACTGCCTTTTATAATATGTAAGCAGAATATTTGCACAGGGATATTTTAAAAAAAATTAAAAGATGAATGAAAGGGAGGGTCATAGTTCAATACCAATGAATTGAATAGAGCATAAAAAGACAACAGATTAGAGAAGGTAACATTTTAGTTTAAGTGTTCCATCATTATTAATTCATTTGTTGTTCATTATGATAATACCAATCGTTTGAAATTCATTTGGTGTTTATGTGGATGTCATCTCTACCTCTATAGGAATTCCAATGTAATTCAGCATTAATGTGCTATTAAAACTTGTCACCTTCATTACTCCACCAGCAAACAATATTCTTCTTGCTTTTCTCGTTATTTTAAATCAACTGCCAATGTTTATTTTGCTTTTATATTTATTAGGGCTTTAAAATGTAATGTTTCTGATTAAAAATTCTCCTTATGCTACATTAGTGGTGGTGTCTTTGACAGCATCAAAAATATGCAAATCAAGGGTTTTAATGGTGATTTTTTTTCATTTGTTACTGTCATTTGACTGAACAACAACTAAAGATGTTTCAGCTGATCACTTACAAGAGTGAGCTGATATTTATGCTCAGAGCAGATGACACATAAACAAATATGTATGAAATACCATCTGTACTGTGTTGGTTTCTTTCTTATGGGCACAACAGAATTTTTTCAAACTCATTTACAGGAGCAAAATTACATTGGGAATTAAAAAATGCCATTTTCTGCGAAATGGGCAGACACAGTTGAAGCTCGTTATTTTTAACATTGTTGGTTCAAAATTCAGCCATCGCAGAAATGTTTTTGTTCATATTCTGTTGTAGAGGGAGCATCCTAACACTTGACAAAAGATCCTTGCAACCTTTTCTTTAAGAAACTCTTACAAATTGTTGGTTGTGGCTTCACTCTGATGTTGAGCAGGTGAAACACCTCCAGGCTACAGCGGTGCCTTTTCGTTGTCCCAGAAAATGATTGTCTTTTTCTCAGATGGAAACTACTTTAAACAATGCCATTTTTCTTCTCTTATTTTCATACCTAAGACATTGACAGCCTGCTAGCTGATGCCTCCGCCAAAGCAATAGCAACAACAGTATCCATTGGAGTAAAAACATCTGTAATGAGTAATTGGAGAGTGAAGAAAGCCAGCATAGGTCAGGCCTGGCCTCAGAGGTCCATCTCCGCCCTCCCATGTATATCACACGGGACAGAGCCCCCCACAACTCCTGGAGAGAAACCCACGGAGAGAAAGCCAGATCAGTTTGGGCTCTTCACTCCCATAAGATTACCCCAGAATCCCATCCCTAGACCCACAAGTCTATCACCCTTCTGCTATAGCATCCTTCGCTGGCTGCCAGCTAACTGCAGTGGTTCTATAGCTCAAGTGGAGGCTGCGCCAATAAGCGGTCATGCCTGCTGAGAGCAGGGGTTGTTACTGTTGCATACAACAGCATTTGTTTTTGCCCTTTACTTTCTTTTTTAAATTAGAATATTTTGTGCAAAAAAACCTATACTGAAAGCCCATTATGAAAGTTATAGCAGCAAGTGCCTGAAAGTTAGAAAACACTTGCTTTACACTTGCCTTTTGACCCTTCACTTGTCCTTCTGCATCATAGGACCATCTTGTATTACACAGTCATATAGTCTCAGAGAGGTATCCCTGTTAGTCTGTGTCTTCACAGAACACAAAAGCAGTCCTGTAGCACCTAAAAACCTAACACCATTATTTTTTAGGTGATGAGCTTTTGTGGGACTGACCCACTTCTTCCGATCTGGAGAAAAACTGATAACTGAGAGAAAAAGACTTTTTTAAAAAAAAGGACTTATAAAAAAATGAAAGAAAAAAGCTGACCAATCAGCTAGATGGGGGGTGGTGGATGCATGGTGGGAGGAGAAAAAAAAAACCTCTATGAGTGTCTATTAAGTTAAGTGGGATGCCTACCATCACTGCGAATAGCAAAGGTGGGGAAATTGTCCTTGTAATGTGCAAGTTAATTGAGATCTTTGTTGAGTCCAAGGTGATAGGTATCGAACTTGAAAATGAATTCCAGTACAGATGTCTCCCTTTGTAATCTGGTGATAAAAATCTCTTTGTTTTAAAACACACACCATTAATTCTTCAATAGTGTGTGCTGCCAAAATGAAATGCTCACTTACCGATTCATATGTATTCAGATTCCTAATGTCAGATTTGTGTCCTCTCATTCTTTGGTGAAGCAGTTGTCCAGTTTGTCCAATCTACATAGCAGAGGGGCATTGTTGGCACATGATGGCATATATCACATTAGTGGACATGCAGGAATATGAGCCCCTCATCATGTGACTGACATGGTTAAGTCCAGTTGGCAGCAGGGTTTGTTGCAAGCAAAGGTTCCAGGACTAGTATATCTGTGGTATGGCCTGTAGTTGTTAATGAGAATTTTCCTGAGATTGGATGGCTGTCTGTAGGAAAGAACAGGTCTGTCACCGAGCAACTGTGAGAGTATAGCATCACATAGGATTATTTCTACAGGACCCTGGCCTCATGCAATCTTGTCTTGGCTGTGACTTGGCAATGAGTAGGACATTTTCATGTCACCCTCCTATTTGTGAGTCCTTTGATGGCTGACCAGCCTGATCGCGGAGCCGCAGATCTTATCACAGAAGGGACAGGTACTAGTAGCTGTTGGGGCACGACAGGGCAGTTTTTGCCACTCTTTTCTCCTTCTTCACTTCCACTTGTCTGCACGGTGGGGGGACCCCTCAGACTGCACCACCTCCTCATGGATTACCACTCTCCACTGAGGACTCTCCTGATCAAGGTTCTCGCAAGCTTCAACAGCAATGCTGTACTTTTCTTTGTGTGGCTTCACTATGTATGTAAATCACTTTCTCTTGCCCCCAACACTCCTCCATCCTTCCTTCAACTCAGAAAACAGCATCTGTTTTGAGAGGCACTCATCAGACATCCAGACCACATGACCAGTCCGACAAAGTTGTTGGTAAATGATAATGGCTTCAGTAATGGTCAATTTTGACTTCTCTAGGATGTTAGTGTTCATGCACCTAAACTCCTCAGAGATATTTAGGATTCTTCTGAGGCAGCTTTCATGATATTGTTAAAGCACCTTCAGATGATGCTTGTACATTGTCCAGGTTTCATGCGCATAAAGTAATGTTGGAACAACCAATGTGAGGTATACCAGGAGCTTTGTCTTTGCGCAGATGTCCTAGTTCTCAAAGACCCTTTGTCTCAGATGGGAGAAAGCAGAACTTGCACAGCTCAGACGATGCTGGATTTCCACATCAATGTCGACTTTAATGCATGGTCTGGCTATGATCTGAAGAAGTGGGTCTGTCCCACAAAAACTCACCGCCTAATAAATTATTTTGTTAGTCTTTAAAGTGCTTCTGGACTGCCTTTTTGTTTCATTGGTTCTATAGACAGTCTTCACACCATCTGGAAGCTTGCCATCAACTAGATGAAGGGTCATGGCAATGAAGAGGCAGAACAGTGCTGGGGCAATGATGCAGCCTTGTTTGGCTCCAGTTTTGACCTCAAAGGGGTCACTTTGAGATCCATTGTTGCTCAACATGGTGGCAATCATGTTATCATGAAGACACAGCAGGATTCTAACAATTTTTATGTGGCAACCAATATTTGAAAAAATGGTCCTGGGGCACCACAAAGGTGAGTAGAACACTTTTGTCACGTCTACGAAACTCATATATAAGGCTTCGTTTTGTTCATGACATTTTTCTTGCAGATGCCAGACAGTGAAGATCCATTGTTTCTCAGAATGGTTGGAAGCCACACTGGGATTCTGGGAGAATTTCTTCTGAGAGTGGCAGGAGTTGGTTTTCAAGGATTCCAGCTAAAATTTTCCCTGCTGTCGCCAGGAGGGAAATGACATGATAGATTCCACAGTCCGACTTGCACCCATCTTGAAGAGACTGACAATCCGTCTGTCTCTGAACTCTCACAGCATCTGCTCCATGTTCCAGATCTTGAGCCAGGAGGTGAAGTTGCTTGTGAAGCTCTGGCCCACCTTCTTTGAAGATTTTAGTGGGGATTCCATCGAGTTCAGTTGCCTTGTTGCACTTCACCGCTCTGATGGCAGCTTGGACCTCTCTCAGGGTAGGACGTGCTGCAAGATTATCTCTAGGTAGTTGCTGGGGAATTGGTCAACAGATTCTACGACCACAGAGGAGGGGCAGTTTGAGAGCTCATAAAAGTGCTCCCTTCAGTGAGAAGCCATGGCTTCATTGCAGTACACATTAGGGTGCAGATAGGGGCTGAATAAAGACTGCAAGGACAAGTGTAAGTCCGGCATTGCCTACTTTTCAGGAGCCTGATGCTGTGAGCAAAATAACTTTCCTATGCCAGCTTTTTTAAACCTGTAATTCGAGTTAAAATCCAGATTAACTGTGACATAAAGCTTAAGGTTTACACTCTCTTTCAGCCAACAGAATAAATGGCTGAGCCATGTGACAGCACTCCAGCCTTTGCAAGTCATTCTCCACTTTAGCCAGCACCTTACCTACCTAGCAGCACTGGCCTTTTGTCAGGAACACTGCTCGCCTGCAGGGTCCACGTCCTGCAAAGAAAGTCACGGGTGTGCCATTTGCTCACTGCAGCCGGCTGAAAAGCAGAGGAAAGTTGGCGCGCGCTGTATTGGCGGAACTGATCTGGAGGCATTATTAAAAAAAAAAACATTTAAAGCTCTTGGAGCATTTTCTAAGAGTAAATGTGTTTAATACGACCCTCAGATGGAGAACCTCAAACATGAGACTAAATCATTTGACCACAACCATGCTGTGGAAGGCTCTGCGGGCTGATCCCGAGGGCTAAGTCCAAATGTTTCCTTCTCAATTGGTGCCCAGCAATTGGCGTTCATTTCAAAAAGCAGAGCTCTGGCTGTTCAAGTTGCTTAGAAAAAAAGGAGGCGGGAACTTCTGGCCATTATCAGTGCTACTGTGGCAGTGGCTGGAGCCCCAAGGCCCCTTGAATTTGCAGGGGGCTAGATCTGAGAGCTGGGGGCGGAGGCAGGAGGCAGCACCATAGTCCAGATGGTGGTGAGGGATGACTGTTCGAGGCCACACCCCTTCCACCCAAGGCCCTGCCCCTTCTGGGGACACAGAGCTGCCCCCCGCACACACACATGCCTTGTCCCACTGCATGGGAACTACCTGCTGGCCTCAGCTTTACAAACACCGAGGGCAGGACAGAGAGCAGCCCACGAACCCCTGGTGGGATAGGAAAAGCGTGTCTGATGGTGTCCTGTGTAAGCCACCTCACGTGGCTCAGTTAGCCTAGTCCTCAACGCCCATGTGCTCCGTCTCCTGCGGCTCAGTCCAGAGCAAACAGGGCAGATTCTCCTGTCACTCACCCTGGCCTAACGCCTCTGATTTACATGGGCAAATAGGCAGGCCTGGGTGAGGGCATTCGCCACTTAATTAAAAGCATGGGAAGAATACGAATACGACAGGTTAGTGGAACCTGGCATTTTTTCCTACCCTGTCATTTCTTAAAGATTCCTATTAAGTCATAAACGTGGCAAAGATTAAAGAGTTTATTAATGTTATTAGAGCTGAGATAAAATGCCATGGCTGGCAGGGTCTTTCCTCTCCCCATTTAATGAAAACATTCTCATCACGCTCTGCATCTATTACAGCAAAGCGTCCCTTCAGAGATCCTGTGAGGATTTTATTTTAATGAGAACAGCTATACAGACTGCCTGAAAGTCATATAGTTAAAATGCCTTACAGAGCCTTTTTCCCCTCACCCCCTTGCCCCCAGCAGAAAATGTTCTTCCAGTTGTATTCCTGTAGAGCAAAAGAGAGGGAGAGATGGTGTGAAAGTCAGGGGCTGTTTATAAGGCTCCCATGTGTTAAGCAGAGGTAGGCTTTTCAGGTGGTGGACACCATTCACGTACAGGTGCACCTTAGGCCTTGGTGCCATAGCACATGGTTAAGTAAGCGCTCATCTTGGGAGCAGAGGGAGATGGTCAAGAAGGGAGAGAGAGAGAGAGAGAGAAATATGCCCATTCTCTACCTCTTCCCCAGCCCATGACTTCACCCACTACCAGAGGTGGAAAAAGTACCCAAAAAGTTAATTGAGTAAAAGTGCATCTGCTTTGTGGAGAATGTATTAAAGTATAAGGTCCCGGTGTCCCTCTGGAAAACTACTTGAGAAAAAGTACACACATGCACGCCGCAGCTAGAGCGTACTCACGTTCCCAGAAGGGAAAGCAGCTGCCCTTTTCCTCAAGTAACTTTTGGAGTAATGTTCCACCTCTGCCCTAGTGACTATTGGACCACTGTGTAAGTGATATCGAGGTAGCCAGCTCAGGACCAGGGCGTTGGGGTTCTGTGCAGCTCCACCCAGCTGCTGTGCTTGTTGTTCAAGGTAGGGAGACTGTTGGAACAACAAGCAGGAGGAGCCATGGCTCATCTCCTGCCTGGCCTCTTCACAGCTGATACAAAGCCCCCTGAAGTCAATGAAAAGACTCCATTAACCTCAATGGACTTTGGAGCTGCCTATGCACGGGGCCAGACTAGAAACCCATTTCTGAAGGTCATAGCTTGTCCGTGACTTGCCAGCAGAATCCTAGTGGAGCTCTTAAAAGAGACCCAAGTGACGTAGAAGGCTTTGTTCTGGTTGTCTGCACATTGCACAAATTTCACCCAGAACAATTAAAAGTATATGCCATGAGTAGACAATGTTAGGGCCTTGCAGGACAGCAATCAGTATGCCGCTGCCTAATCTTAACACAACTTTGTTTATTTTCACAGTAATATAGTACATGGAGCTACACACCTCAGAGAGCCAGAAGGGACCTTTGGACGTCATGGAGTCCAGTCCCCTGCCCTCTTGGACCGAGCACCAACCTTCCCCCCGCCCCAGCTTTCTCCTATTTGCTCCAGATCTCTAAATAGCCCCGTCACTGATTGAGCTCACAACCCCGAGTTTAGCAAGCCAATGCTCAAGCCACTGAGCCATCTCTCACCCCCACACCACTTCCCCAAGAGAAATGTCACATTCAACATGCGGGCAAGCCTCTCTGTTGGGAAGCTCGGCCCAAACACCAGCGCTCACTGCTGTCATAGTAACTCCGCCTCCAGGTTTGCCTCAGCCTAGCATGGTTCGGGCAGAATGCTAACAGATGCGCCACTTGATACAGCCACTAGCGAAGAAACTGCACCCAGAAAACCAGGTTTCAACAAAGATCAAAAACTTGCCCACCTGCTATGAAAAAGCTCCTTCATGATTATGTGTAACAGCTACTCTGAGGACTCCTGCCATAACAATAACAAACAAATTAAGAGCTAATTAAGAGGGGGGGAAACAACACAGGTTCAATTTAAAAAGGTCTGTCAGGTCCTCAAGCTAGGAAGTGCTTTTTTCCTATACATACTATTACCCACTGTACACTTCTCTGACAACTATTTTTAATTTAAAAATGACATTTAACAAGAAACCAATATATCCCTGCTGTAACGCCACTGACTTCATTGTGCTTACATCAAAGGCAAACTTGGCCCATGAGGTTCAGTGTTGCAGTAGTTCAAAGAAACACAGTGTTGTTTCATTTGCCAGGAAAGATGAGAAAACGATCACATTTAGAGCAAAAACAGAGCTAAATTTACCAACAAAAATATCCTTTTAATTGGCTTCTGCAGCTCTAGCCCTTTTAATTACATTTGCAATGCAAGCAGCTAAGAAGCGTGCTTTTTAAAACAAGATATAAACACTTCTAGTAACCTGATTTAATTTGTTAATTTATTCAGTAACTAAATTTATTGTTAATGTATTTGACAGTAAGACATTATTACTTTAATTATTAACATTCTGATTTTTAGATTGTTGCTGATAGCTAGCGCCCATGTGACCTCTCAGAGCCTGGTTTTGTATTCTACAAGGGCATTTAAACTTGTATGACCGCTGAACACTGTAACTCCATAAAGTTTGCAAATCACAAACTCCCTTAACGTTATACTTCAGAAATACACTCTTAAGAGCTGACTAGTAGACATAAAATCACTTGTTGCCCCAGAAATAGTCCTACCATCACTTATGGTAAGTTTATTCCAAACACAAATGTACAATCAGTAATGAATATATCTGCCTCGTTCCCGGAGGTGCCGTTTGCCTTTGAGTAATGCTTTCATACTTCTTTAATTTGTTGACCAATTTTAAAACTATTAAAAGAACCAAACTATTAAAAAAAACCCTGGCCAATAAACTAATGTGTAATTTTAAGTGGCAATCAAATGCTTGGTGCCCTGTGATGAGGCTGATGGTAATTCAAATTCAAGTCAAGGTGATTATCATGAACACATATTGAGGCTGAAGTTACATTACTGCTGCATCAGCATTTCACAACGCAGACTTTTAGAAAATGCTTACCTGCTTTCTTGCAATAAATGCTAGATTAGCCAGAGAAAATAAGAGTCTATTAAAACTGCCTTGAGGGTTTCCTGAGGCTGTTTCAGAACCCAAGAAAGTCCCTACAGCCAAAATATGTCATCTCTCCTTGCTTCCTGTTACCACACTGAACTGTAGCAAATAACCCTTATGATTTTGCATGTTTCTGTGTCTGTGCATTTATGTTACACTACCCCCCCCCAACACTCTGAGTGCTAAAATGCTATGTGAAGCTATGCACCTGTCTTTGCTGTGCCAGTTGTATTCGGTGGCCAGCTACTTTCTGCTTCCAAATATGGCAAGCCAGGGCGCTGAGAGAAATTCATTAGTCCTAGCTTTGACTGACAGGTTACAGGAAAGACCACATCGGCATTCCTGTATGTCATGGCCACCATGCCATATCTGTAGGCATCCCACTCATTCATGAAAGCTGGTGAGAGGGTTTACAATCAAGAAGCATTAGAATATCAGCCAGCTCAGAGGCAGAACAGGCGAGACAGTCAATCCTGCCAGCAAATTTCATTCAATTTCTGGCAAAGACGGTTGGCTGGGCAAACACAAAGGTAATGAGATCAACTGAAATACCAAGCAACAAGGTTGTTCTTTGAAGTAATTATCCTACCAGGAACCAAGAGCCAAAATGAGAAGGTTTTCCAGGAATACGATGTGGACACACATAGGGGACAACTTGCATTCTTGAACCCAGTTCATTGCCCCAAGATTTACCACCACCAAGTAGGCTCTGCCAAAGGGATGGGCTGAGCTAAAGGAAGGAATCTGGAAGATGGATAATGTTATGAAAATAAAGAAGCTAGAGAATGGGGCATAGTGAGCATCACTAAGGAGAAAAACCTACCTTGGTTACCAGGCTCTGACCGGGATGTATATTTTCTTTGGCATTCTATGTGATATGTGCAATGCTGGCTTGCTCACTGCTTAGAGAAAGATCCCGGGTGTGTACAAGGCTAACAACCAAAGAAATGAATTTACACTGAGCATGGTTAGGTTCTTCTCATTTGTTTGTTTAAACCATGGAGCAGAGGCAGCAGGGGTGGCATTTCTCCTCCCTTTGCCACAAGCTGGAAGAGTGCATCTTCACTAAACCACACAAAGGGCTAGGTAGGTGGGATAAGAGCTTATCTTTAATCACCCCATTATTCTCTTGTTGCCATCATGGCAGGAGGTCAGAATTCCTGAACTTCACAACTAGTTTTGTGCTCTGCAGTGGTGACTATGGTCTATGATTTAGACACTGGCCAGCGTTCTGATCTGTACGTCTGTCATGTCAGGCATTAATGTTGCGGATATTTAAAAATGAATAAAACGCTATTTAATGAGGGAGGGTCTAGAGCTTCCCAGAGCTTTGAGAGCTATGGAGTGAAAGGATATACTTCAGAATCTTGCAGTCAGATACTACAGGTTACCTACGGAGCGGGATTTTAGCCACCCACTTGTTGCAGGCAAGAGAAATTTAGGTTCGACGCTGGGTTCTCTGCATACAAAAATGCTGACCAGGTATCTGTTAACACAGGTGGTTTATTTCCTGACAAATTTAAACAAACCCTTAACTAACAGTTTCTCAAGCATAACAGGAAAGTGGCTTCTTACATCCCTTCGGCAGCTGGGGACTCCAGGCACCTGCAGACGAACAGGAGTTCTTCTCGCAGTTCTGAGGCACCAGTACCAGGTCCTTTGGTGAAGTCCAGATTGCATTGATTTCTGCGCTGCTTATATACAGTTTTTTCCTGCCTTGCTCTGCAGTTCTGTTAGATCACTCATTACCATTTAATGTATTTTCTTATTTGCTTATGTGTGATTGTTACAGTTGGTTACACTAGATCACAATAGGTTTGTCTCCTTCCCCTTATATACATATGATCTGCTACAATGCCACTGCTTATCTCACGTGAGGATATTCCTAAGGCATGTTCCTGGCTCATCAGATGGGGGGACTGTATTGCCAAAACGCTCCTAAACTGCATCTGACGAAGCAGGTCTTTGCCCACGAAAGCTTATGCTCCAAGATACCTGTTAGTCTATAAAGTGCCACAGGACTTCTTCTTGTTCCCAAAGATGCAGACTAACACAGCCACCTCTCTGATACTCCTTAACTGTTGCTCACAAAATTCTTCTGCAATTAACTCCTTTGCCACTTTAACACCAGAAGGGACTATTGTGGGCCTTGAGGCTTACCTCCTACACAATACAAGCCACAGAATCTCACATGCCCATTCCCATAAAATCCATAACCTGTGGCCAGGGGAGCCAACAGACTTGTTATGCCCCTGGACAAGATGGGATGCGTGTGGCTCCACACACCCAGATGGGGTGGGGCTTGAGGCAGAATCTGTCCCCGGCCTCCTCCCTTCACCTGTTGGCAGGCCTGCCTCTGGCTGAGTTTCTTGAGTCCTCATACAATAAACTCTTCCATGTCCGGCAGCCATGACCAGAAGGTTGTCAGAGATTTAAATATTCTGGATAATAGAGAGGTATACCTAGCAATGCATAACACTAAAGAAAAACACAGTTAGATATTAAGAAACAAACAAAAATGTATGCAGAGTACTTTATTTACCAACAACAGTAGTATTATGCACAGTAACCTCATACTGTATTTACTTGTACTTACTTTCACTAGACTGTACATATGGAAAACGTCACTAAAGTTTGCTTCCCGTTAAAATGCCAGTTATATGATAGTTCTGGTTAATAGCATGTCAGATAGGAAAGAGTTTACTGTATAACGATATAAAGACATCAGATTGCAGACAATCCACCGTTTACACTAGTCTAAAACTGTAAGTTACTTGAGCCCCATGCTGAAAAGGGAGGTACAAATCCTCTGCCAATCTAACCTTCCCAGGCCCCTCCCTCCTCAACGCTCCAATGACCACTTCTTAGCTCCAGGGCTTGTGGGCAACACCCACCAGCCAGACATCCAGGAAAGCATTCACTGTTGTAACTCAGAATCCTCCTCCTCTAGTGCCCCATCTCCCGCTGTTGGAGACCATGGCTACTTGCAGTCACCGATGGCAACATGTCATGGTAGCCAATCTCATCACACCATCCCCTCCAGAAATGTATCAAGCTCAGACTAGAAGTCTAGAAGGCTCCCCTCTTCTTGCTTCCCCGTGCTCCCATTTGGACGCTGTTCCAGAATGTCACTCTACTGGTTAGAAAGCTCCATTTAATTTCAAGCCTGCACTTGTTGATGTCCAGTTTATAGCCATTTGGTTTTGTGCCAACACTGGTGCTTAACTAAAATAACTCCTCTCTCTCCCTGGGTATTTATCCCTCTTGTGCATTTATGCAATGTAATCTTCTCGCCCTGTGCTTTAACATTACACTCGCACATACAAAGCAGGAAAAAAAATGAAATAAAAGGGACCCATAATACGTAGCAAACAAATTCCCTTGACACCCTGGTGAGTATGTTTATGGCATTTCTCTAGTGGGACTTATGACTTAAGTCTCAGATTGAGGTCTTGAGAGAAATAATTTTGAAGTAGTAACAGTTCTCATCACAAAACTTCCGTAAAGAAACTGGTGTGACTGGCAGGCTTCATTTAACAAGGCCCAGGGCTAACGGTACCGCTTGAATGCACCTCTCCTCGCTCCTTTGAGTGAGTACGTCTGCGTCGAGTTGGTGGTCATTAACTAGGCAGGATAAGAGGAAAAAGGTGTGTGCTGCCACCTGCAGTGTTGCTCTGAATAGCTAAAAGAGAGACTAGGTTTTGCGGGAATAATTGTTGAAGCATTACATCAGAAAATATCTGCCAGTGAAAGAAAGAAAGAAAGAAAGAAAGAAGTGGACAAGACCACCCTAGAATGCTAGAGGGTAGCAGAGGACATACAAAAATCCCAAACCTAGGACTGATCTTTGCATTCTCTGCCCACAAGGTTGGTGGGCACATGAGATAGCAGGCCTGCTTTTTTCTACTCTATTACATTGGCCTTTGGCTGCTGTAAATCCACTGACATTAGTGTATAATAGATGGGGCCACTAGTTCTGCAAATCTGTGCACACGATAGCTGGAACTGTTGTTAGTAACAATTGCATTTTAACTAGATGTTAGCAGCACTGTTCTTACATGCTTTACCCAAGCAGCATGGATAGGGTTTTGTTTTTTTTTTCCAGGGATCCAACTCCTACCCCTGAAATAGTAATGTTGCAGTCACAGAATCCCAAGCAGTGAACCAGTGCTAGGGAAAGACAGAAAGAAGATGGCAGGCTGGTGCGAACGAGCCAACTGATGGGGAGGCCTGAGCAACCAGCTCATTTTTGAATAAGATGACATTTGGGCGCTAAAAGGAAAAGGCTTTGCAGAACATACACAGATGTATGTAAGCTGTTTGGTGAGATACAAATCAAACTTGCTCATACTCAATGGATTAATATCTGGCTGACTGACAGGTCTGAAAAGGTAACTGTAAAGGGGGACTCACCAACTACTGGGGGCGTTTCTGCTGGGATCCCACAGGGATCAGTTCTTGGCCCTATGCTACTAAATAGTTTTATCAGCAAAGCTGGAAGAAAATAAACTCGTTGCTGATAAAGTTTGCAGAATACATCAAGACTAGGGGACAGGTAAAGAACAAAGAGGATGGGTCATTCATGCAGCATGATCTGGTTCACTTGGTAAGTTAGGTGCAAACTAAGTATAGGTGCACGGCTACGGAAAAATGTGTACAGCCAGGAACAAATGGATGTTGGCCATACAGGCCATGGGACTCTATCATGGCAAACAGTGACTCAAAAAGAATTTGGAGGTTGTGGTGTACAGTCAGCTGAACACAAGCTCCGAGCACAATGCAGTGGCTGAAAGCACTGGCGTAGTCCTTGTTTGCACAAACAGGAATCTCATGTAGCAGCAGACAGGTTATTGTGCCTCTGTCTTTGGTGCTTGTGCAAATGCTGGTGGAACACTGAGCAGAGTGCTGGTGTCTGCAACTCAAGAAAGATGACAAAATTTCAGAGAAGGGCCAATGATTAAAAGGAGTAGAAAACATGCCTTACCCTGATCAATATAAGGTACTCAGCTCAATCATGTTAATAAAGTGCTTGATTACAACCTGTACCCTACAAAGGAAACAAGTATCTAAAATGGGCTCTTTCATTTACCCTAGGAACATATTGCATGATTCAGCAGCTGGGTACTGAAGCTACAGACATTCGGCCTGCACCAATGCCCTAAAGAGAGGTCTAGTTAGAGGAAAACCAGTGGCAGCAGCCACAGCAGATTGGCACAAAGAGGTTGTAGGACAGGGATGGATTCCTCCTGGGTGAGCAAGCCGGCATTTCTCTGATCAATACAGAAGACAGCAGCTGTAGGCATCGAAGAAATGTTGTTTCACTATGGAAAGTTCTCTACTGTTCTAAGGGAAAAGCCGTGTGTAGCTCTGAAAAGCAAATAAACCCTTTTAGCATCATTCTAGTACAAAGCAGAATTATACAACAAGGACCCTTGCACAAAGAACAAAATGTAAAACAGAGAAAACAAACGTAGAAGGCTCTATAAAAGTTTTAATGGATTTTTCAGATGTGCAATGGCATTTTAATGGGATGTCTTAAATTATCTTTCTCTTTAGCATTCAGACAGGCTCCTACTCCAAGGGGCTCTTTCTGCCTGGAGAGAAATAACATTTCAAAGCACAGTCAACTATCAGATTCTTTCTGGAGGAGTTAAGGCTAAAATGCTAATATGCTCGCTAGAATCAAAAAAATTGCCAGGGTGATCAGTTCTCATGCTTCAGGGCATCAGTTGATCACCATCTGGGATCAGGAAGATATTTCCCTGAGTGGTATAATGTTGCTCAGTTATGTGCATTTTCCGGGGGAAGCTAGGGGTTTCATGTTGCTCTGAAGCAATGTATATGGACTGCTTTTTGGATACAGTGGCTGGCAGAGTAGAGAAACTGTTTGTGTGACCTTGTCTTTGCTCTTCGAAATGAGAAACAAGACAGATATTTCTGTTCAAATCCCACAATCTCCTCTCACAGCCACTCTAGCCTCCAAATGAAGTGAAGGACAGCATGTGCTGCGGAAAATAAACACTGTGTGGTGGCCAACTGCCTCAATCATTCTGTTACTTTGCAGAGACAGGCATCACCAAGGAAAGCATGAAAATCCAGTCTCTGAGGCTGATCCTACACCGCACGCGTCAGTGGGAGCTTTGTCACTGGCATCAAAGGGACCGGCATCAGATGGGGATCTTCCACGAGAAATTGAACATTCTACTCAGAGTGCACACTTTCCACTGGGCTTTTGAAAAAAAATGCTGAGGGGACCAGAGTCAAAAGATAACATCATTGGTATGTTTTTCTAAGCCAGGCAGCTATTTTCAGCAGCTGATTCCAGCCAGTAGGTTTTCAACATATTAAAAAGACTCAGAAAAGTATGTTTAAATATCTCTGGCCCATTGGTTCCCTTCTCAAATCCCTGAAATGGATGTTTCTTCTTGCTGAGGCAGATGCAGGAAATTGCAACTAAATTAACTGAAAGCCAGAAAAATAGATAAGCAGACTAACCCTCTAGCCTATCAGACCCTTTGCTCCCGAGGACTATAGTTGGAGTCCATGCATAGCAGTCTTGGTCAGCAGTTTGATCTTTTTTTAATTTTATTTTAATGTCTCAGGGATGGGGAAGCAAATAGTCCCATTTTCCTAAAGTCAGAAACATTTTGCTGCAGTTTGTTGGCTGGCAGCCGCAGCACAGAAAGCCTGCCCCTGACTGTTTCTACCTTTGCAAAAACCCTCTCTGAAGGCAAGGGAAAAGATCTCAAAGAAATTGCTAACAGTCTGAGGGGTTTGGTTGTGTGGTGGGGTTTAAGCTATCTAAACTGCCTTCCTCCCCTACGTCCTCATTTTCTCTGGCACCTGGTGATGCAATTCCAGCAGGAACCGTAATGTCCTTTAAGGAAACGTTTGACTATGTTAGTTAATAAGGGTGAACAGTTGTAAATGGAGTTGCACTGTGTATGCAAACTATACTGCTTTTGATGCCTTTGGAGACTCCAGTCTGGTTAAAAATAAATTATAAAGAAAATGTAAAAAAAACCGTGAACTCTTTTCCCCAGAATGCTGTAATATCACTTTCATCTGAATTTGGTTCATTTCTTCTAGACAGAACCAGCAGAAACAGCGTGGGGGAAAAAGATTCAGTCAGTCACCAGTGGAGGAAAGAAAAGCGTAGCAAGACAGATACATTAAAAGCAGGCGTGGCTACAAATAATGCCTCTTTTTCCTAGACAGATTGACAGGAACAGAACCCCACACAGGGTCCCGATTAAGTCAGTGGATCTGTCTGTGGGAACAGGAAGGCCTGCTGGACGGGCTCCAGCGTATGGATGGGAGCCTGGATAGCTGTCAGCTAAGAGACATAATCAAAAATCACCACAAAGAATATTACACATTAAGACCCACATATTTACCAACAGGATTCAAGTGTTTGGAGTTGTTCCTAAGCATGGTGTGGCACTTTATTTTACAAAGGTTGTTCTGGAACAAGTGTTGAACTGCTGACAAAACATTAAAGGTTTTTCAGGAAATTTACATACATTGTTCTTGCAGGAGGACACGGAATGTTGTAAACCTAGGTTGCCCTTACCACATTCTCCTCTGCAAGCAGCATGCTCAAGGACAGCTTTCCCCCCTGCCTTCACCATCCTCATCAGTTTGTCTCCAGGCCACCACCAGCACTGCCAGCCCTAAGCAGTCAAAAAGCATGAGTCAGGTCTGTCCAACAAAAAGCATGATGTTGATTTAAAAGAATTCATTCCAGGGATTTTTTTCATTTGCCTTTAGGATAAACTCATTTCTTATCTCCGAGCTTTTCTCTGAAACCGTGAAGGCTGGACACTTCCTTTTTTTCCCCTTGCATAAAAGCTGAAGTGCTCATTTAAAACAAACACTGTGAGGTTTCAAATAGAATCACTGAAATTTACAGCATGACATAACTTTGGAGTCAGTCCTGAGAGAAAGAAGCTCCTCTTTTCTTTCTTCTCAGGTAGGTGTGGAACTACTATGGAATAAGCTAAGAACACTGATGGGTAATAATTTTACACTCTGTGTGATCTGGTCTGCGAGATAAAGATGTTGTAGACTGGGTGTGATGGTGCTCAGTTGTGAGGCTCCTCACCACTACCTGCCCTTCAGTTGAAGCACGCCCATCCTACAGAGGTGAGCCACAGCCTCGAGTGGTACGAGCACTACCTTCCAAGCCTCAAAGAGCCTCATGTTCACTAACAGGGGGTACACATCAACCCCTGAGTCCTCAGAACATGCCCTGCAGTATCAAGGCCCTTAGCCTCGATAGGGCTTCTTAGAATATTATAGGCATGTGACCAGGATTCATCACTGAATTTGGTCTGGGTAGATCAGAGGTCAGCAACTCCCAGCACAGGTGCCAAGAGTGGAACTCAAGCCAACTTGCATTGGCACGCAAGCTGGGATCTCAGCACCGCCTTCTCCCCCAGGCTGCCAGGAACTTGCTCGAAGTCATGCTGCCCGTGGATTACCAAAAGACCAGCTAATGCTACCAACCACCACCTAAACAGTTAAGCTCTGCTAATTTATTTATTAATGAAGCTATTCTAAGTAGGACTATTAGTGACTTTAAAAAGTATCGCTGGCAGTCGGCCCATACCTAGAGGTCAAAAGGTCAAATTTCATCATTCCACCTTGGAAAAGTTGCTGACCCCTGCGTTAGATCATTAACTTCCCTGGCTTGGGCTGGGTACGGATAAGACGTGATGTGAATGCTGATCCATGCAACCTCCTTGTTCCTGGAATGCATGCAGCCTTACTAGGAAACTTCCATTCCCAAAGGAACAGTGCGCACCAGCCTGTGAAATTCAATTCAGGACCTTCACTTGGCTTAACATCCTCGCACTTCGATATAGTCATAGCGGAAAACAAGAAAACATTTGGCATTAAGGAACAGGAATTCAAGAAATAGTGAATAAGGATATTGGAAACACTAAAGAAGTGAATCCACAACAGGCTTTCTAGAAATTAACACTAACAATTTACTCTCATGAAGCCAAATACCTTTTACCTCTTGAGTGAAGGGAGTCCCCACGTCTTCTCTGCTGCCCCAATCAATCGAGTAAACCTTTGCTACACACCACACTCCAAGGTTCTCTCCCTCATGGGTTTTCTTTCCTGTCAGCTTCTTTCAGAGGTTCTGACAAACCTTCCTTTGCATTCAGCTCCAGCCGGTGATAGGAAGCCCATTGTGAGCTCCATTTACATGTAAACATCAGGATGGATAAACATCTTGCCTGACAGTGAAACAGTTTTTCACCTTGCATGGTGACCACTACCTTGATATAGACATGAAGAATGTATGTGTACTATACATCTCTAACTCCTTGCTAGGGTGACCATCCATCACGTATTGGGCAGGACGGTCCAGTGACTTTTTATTTAAAAGGGACAAATCGTCCCGTATTCGGGCCCCCTCCCGAGCACCTTCCCCCACCCCAGCTGGGCTCCCAGGGAAGCTGGCGGCTGCCACCTCCCCAGGGATCCAGGGCTGGGCTGGCAGCTACCGCTTCCCCAGGGCTTCCAGGGAGGCGGGCGGCTGCGGTTTCCCTGGGGTTCCTGAGGAGCGCCGGCAGCTGCCACCTCCTTCCCGGCTCCCCAGGGCTTGACTGAGCTGGGAGGAGCCACCCCTCCCCCTATATCCCCCGTCCCATATTTGGGACAGAGAGATATGGTTGCTATGTTCCTTACACACTATCTATACGTATGTTTCACAAGGAGATTGATGCGCAGGGTGATAGTGAATTTCATCTGAGACTTCATGTGACATTCTTTGGTGAACTAGCAGGTATACGCCAGCTCCAAGAGAATCGTATAACCTCTTTGCACCCTTTTCCCAGCTCGCAAGGTGAGGTTTTTTGGGGCTACAAAACTTTCCATAGCTCACAGAACCATAGAACCACAGAGCTGGGAGGGACCTAAAAAAGCCATCAAGTCCAGCCCCGTGCCCTAGGGAGGACCAAACCCATCAGATCAGCCCAGCCAGGCCTCACGTAATAGATTTCACTTAACAGAATTGCTATTACATGATTCCACCCATATAAGGCGATGGCTCAAGACCTGAGAAGGGGGTGTACTTAGCGAGTCCAAAAAGGTTGAGTGGCACACATAGCTCATGAACTGACACAGCATCTTGTGTTATCTTCACCATGTTTCCTTTCCACTGCTCTCTCCTTAAGAAGTGTGGCAGCCTTCTCACATGCCACCATGTGCAGAGTGATACAGCACCATCTCCCATGGCGGAAGAACTAGAGCTATTCCACATACATCGGGGTGAGCAATAATTTTTGGTGGCAGGTGGGGGGGCTCGCCAAGAATTTGGTAAGTGGCCAAGGGCTGTGCTCTTCTATGATATTAATGGAGGAGGTGTGGGTCTGGGAAGTAGGTTGGTGTGGAGAAGAGCCTGGGGTAAGGGATTGGGGTACAAGAGAGGGTGTGGGGTCTGGAAGAGAGTTTGGGTGAAGGAGTGGGTTGTGACCTCGGACAGGGGATGGGGATGCAGGAATGGGCACAGGAGAGGATTCTGACCTGGAGGAGGGGTATGTGGGGGGGGTACAGGGTCTGGAAAGGGGGTTGAGATCTGGGGCAGAGTGTAGGAGGGGGTGCAGGGGTTTGGCTTGTGACCTAGCATGGGCGTGTGTTCTGACCTGGGGCAGGGACTGGGGTGCAGGGTCTGGGAATGGGTATGGCTGCAGGAGCAGAGTTGTGGAGGGGTTTGGTTGTGACCTGGAGTAGGAGTTGGGGGTGCAGGGTCTGGGAGGGGATTGTGACCTGGGACAGAGGAACAGGAGTGAGGGTTGGGGGTAGGAGGAAGTGGGATGCCAGGTGCAGACTGTGGGTGGGAGATGCTTATTTTAGGCAGTTCCCAGCTGGCTGCGGCGGCCATGTGCTTTCTCCACACCTCTGGGGGAGGAGACCATCTGCACACTGCCTGCACTGGAAACACAGCCTGGACAGCTCTCATTGGCTGGTTTCTGGCCAATGGGGGCTGTGAGATTGTGCTGGGGATGAGAGCAGTGTGCAAATGTCACCGCATGGGCGCATGGCACGCAGAGAGCACAGGGTCTCCACAGCCCAGCCACTCTGAGCAGTGTGCGGGGTGTGGCAGGCAAGGAGCCTGCTCAAGGCCCCTGCTGGGCTGCAGAATCGTGCCAGATCTGGCCTGGTGGCTGCTTTTTGCCTGCTCCTGATGTACATTCTCAAAGAACTCCACTACCCTCCCAGTTCATTGAAGATACAGCTTGATCTTGCCCTCCTTGTTTTGCAACTCTACTCTGGGCTTCTTCCCTTGGCTGTAACCAACTTTCACACTGGAAATAAAGGAGATTGATGATCATGATGATGAATTTGTTGCAGGTTACCTTTCTTTTCTTGGGCCCGGAGGGGAAGGGCCACACAGCCTGACCCTGAGGCAGCCACAGACTGAGCAGGACCCTATCATTAGTTAACACAGCTTGAACTTCTCTAATCTGGAACTCTCTCATCCAGCAACATCTGTAATCCAGCATGGATTTTAGTTAGCTGGTCAACCACTTATCATGGGTGTGGCCAACTTTCCCGTGGTCCCATAAAGTTTATTTCCAGCCACCAGTCCTGGCTCTCAGTGTTCTGTGCTGTTGTTTAGTTGTCTTCTCAGAGCCCAGCAAACAGTGGAAGTGTTGGTAACATGCCAGACAATACCGACCTCCTGTGACCCAGCAAATTCTCTCATCTGGCACCAGTCAGGTCCCAAGGGTGCTGGCTTAGAGAGGTTCAGCCTGTACAACCCAGGACTTTTCTAATTTGTATGCTCATCTGCTTCTGAAAGACCATTCCTGGAGTCGTCTATGCCTCCTTTCACCCAGTTCACATTCCCTCTGGGACCCAGGGCTCTAAGAACTCAGGGGTTCCTCCATGCTGGCACAAAGCAACAGTAATGAGGCAAAGCACCTGGTTCTAATTCTGTTCTTACTACCCGTGTCCATCTAGCACCTGGTCCACCATGCGTTCTGCCTCTTGCTGGGGAGACAGCCTTCTCTCCTGCAGCGCCTGCCCCTCTGGAACTGCCTTCTTATTTCTCCCAGCTTCATAAATCCCTCGTCCCCTTTCAGATGTCAGGCATTAACCCATCTTTCCACCTTTGCCTATACCTCTGAATTGCTCTTGGATCCGCATAAGTGTATCAGTTGTCTCTGCAGCGTGGTTTGGAATAGACTCATTGTGAAGATCTTTGTAGACATTAACAGTGGGACGTGTTGATCAGTGTTGATGTTTAATCAGCATATGTTACTATATTAAGAAGGCAGGCAAACAACATAGAAAGAACATCTGCTAAATTCTACTTAGCCTCAATGTCCACCTACAGGCAAACAGCAGAGCTGAGGAGGTTTTGACCCTCTTGTATCAAAAAATAGATGGTGAAAGAACCTCTTCACTTTGTCCTTATCTCGCCTACAGAGCAAACAAATGGAGGGCTGGAGCATCTTTGTTTTGCTTTCAAGAGCAGAGAGTAAAACAATAGAGATAATTTCAATGGACACCTGAGATAATTCACATATTCAAGTATCTAGAAGCCCTGAATTAGCTTTCCAGAGGCTGACAAAGGATAAACCAGCTCAGCAAAATTCCCCTCGCCCACCCAATACATATTAAAATTCACTGTGATACAACAAGTACTGAGTACAATAGCCTCCAGGACAGAAACTTCCAGAGCATCTTGTAGCCTTCATCTACTTTGTCTCCAAATTTGTTCAAGGCAAAGCTTTCTGTGCCTCTCAATGTGTGCAGCACATTGACAACCTTTCATTGACAGCCCCCACTGACCAGAACGTTCAATAGTAACAAAGCCATGCAGCGTAGGGATTGCGTCCTTTGAAACACGCCACCATGTACAATTAATTGTAGGCCCTGTCACGACAGCCAAGAACAAGGGTAAACGCAGCGGCCCACAGATACACGAAAGCTGACCGAGTCTCTGCAGCTGGACTGCCAAAGGCAGCAGTTTAAGAATTGAGATTTATCGTTTTGCTGCGGCCAAGTGCCTTCTCCCCCTGCCCCACCGAACAAAGCAAATAGAAGATGACTCCAGCTGATGGTTTAGCAAGGAAAGGAAACACACAAAAACTTTCTCTGATGCATTGATGTAGCATTAAGTCTGCAAGGCACAGCAGTGGGGACAGTGTGGTTTTGACATGCACAAACACTCAACACTACAGCTCTGTCCTCCAGTCACGTGTTGGGCACAAGCAACAGGTCAAGGTTTCTGAGTATGTGGCAATATTCCCTTGCAGCACCTCATTCTGCTCCCTTATTGGTGTTACTCAGGTGTAACACAACTGATGTGCACAGGCTTATACCAGGGTCAGACTAGACTCACTACCCACAAACTTCACTGGCCATTTGTATACAGCTCCCCAAATCACAATCCAGCAGCACTGTCAATTTCCACTCAGCTGAGCCCCAAGCTCCCAGCTCAGATGGTGCCTATCAGGGTCTGTATGAGCAGGACAGACTTTGAGGGGGAACCTCCCCTCTGCTCCAGCCCCTCTATACCAGTGGTTCTCCACCTGGGGTGCAGGCACCCCCCCTGGAGGTACGCGATGCCCTTTCTGGGGGTGTGAGACATGCCAAATTTTTTTAGAAGGTAGATCACTGAAAACACAAATTAAGCACAGGCACATAAGTACAACTACTTTGGGTCACCAAACCCGTGTATTTATTAACATTATACATTTTTTTAACCATTACTGTAATATATAAACAAAAAATATTTTCCCGTTTTTAAGCTAATTGTAGTGATATTATCTCATTGCCACGTTGCAAGGTATTTCCCGACACGTGCAGATGATGGTGTGGCAGCACAGCAGCTTTGTTCGAATTCAATCATCCGCCAACTGTTAACGCGTCGGTTACAGTTTCCTTCCACAGCAAAACTCCGCAGCACCTCTGGGTAATACTTGCATACGTTTGTATGCCTGCTGCACTATTATTTGTGGTGAGTAATAAACTATTTTACATATATTTAATATGCATTTAAATGTGTATAACCTCCCCATCTCCATTTTTGATAAGCGGTGCGAAAACGTATTTTGAGAACCAAAGGGGTGCAGGCTGCAGTAAAGGTTAAGAACCACTGCTGCATACCAATAGATCAGGTGAATTCCTCCAGAGCGCTGGCATGCCCCAGATCAGAGCAGCTGGCAAGCCCCTGCACAGGGGGCCTTTTGGGACGCAGCTATAGCATACACAATTATCCCCATTCAAGCTCATGAAGCTTCTTATATTTTGCCGATGGCCATTTTGGCATCCACCACAGCCAATAGTCTGATGGGCACAAGGGTGACTTAATCTAAAGCTACCACTGGCTACCTTCTCCCTTGGCTGTGCTTTCTAGCTGTGTCTCTAGAGGTGCAGCAGGGAATCTCACCCTTGAACTGGTTTCTGAGCACCTGCCCACACTTGGCTGGTTATGCTACTTCCTTGTCTTCTTATCTACAGATAGGTTGTACCACTGATGCAAAGCAAAGCGCAGCTTTGGTGGAGAACACACATTGCCCTTAAGGGGAGTTTTAAATATGAACTACCTGAGCTCTGACAGCAAGATAATTTCAGTGGCATAATCAAAGGATTTAGGATACCTGCTTTGACAGAGCCAGGCATTTCTCCACTGCAAGTCCTCATAGCGAGGACCAATGCCAAAGGAGTCACTAATGCACTTCTTGCCTACACATTTAGGCCACAATCTTGGCTTGGAACAGGGCCTCTATGTGCTACTCCACTAATGCAAAGAGGCCCCATCCTTGGGAAGACCACCCCACTTTTAGGGGACTCTCCAGCACCCAGGAGATGGTAGTTTGTCTCTTCCCTGAAGCTGCCATTGGAAGTGTGGAGATGGGAAACGGGGCATGGCAGGGGGCTTTCCTGCAGCTCAATTACTCCCAGCTTGTGTGACAGCCCCTTTGAGACCATCAACAGCTGGCATAAATAAGAACAACCTTAGGCTGCTCTAATTTATGCAGGGAACTGGAACAGGATGTAGTAGCCACCAGATCAGGGGAATGCAAAGGTGCTTTGAAGGAGGTAGCTTTGACTTGCACATGTCCCCAGCTCCATCTTACAGTAATACAGCAATGAAGACTGTGATGGGAGCTCCCAGCCTGGGAAAAGGCTGTCATTGTTCTAAACAGGCAAGCTGAATTAATCATGAATTCTCTGGAAAAAGAGAGACAGTGAAGGGAAATTGATATCTTCAGTTGGAGCTAAGATGGAAGCATGACATGACAATAGCATGTGAGTCACAAACAAGGCTACATCAAATTCAGCTGAAGATGATTGAGGCCTTAAAGGAGGAAAGCTGAGATTTCATTACTCAGAAATTAGGTAATAAATGAAAGAAACTACCACAGGCAGGAATCAGTAAAATAATTTTTGAAAGGAAATCAAATTTTTGCAAGAAGAAAATTACGGTGGGAAGCGGCCTGTTAATGGAGTTCTGTTATAACTGAGGCCTAGCAGGCGCACTCTAATTGTGAGCCTGACTGGTGTGTAACAATCTCCTGTTATGTAAATTTGTTTCAGAAGAGGTTTTAAAAGGAGGCAATAAGAATGAATTAATTCAAAGGGTTCAAGGACTATTATTAAGATTCTGACTAATAAATAAGAATAGAAGACTAGAAATCAACCAACACTCATCTTCTGGAAATTAGGCCTAACTGGTTGACAAAATAATGAGAGGCTGGAATATGCTGCAAGCAAAACCAAAGAGGGAGCCCTTAAAATGGGAGTTAGGGGAATAAAAAGAAAGGAAGGACTACTTCCACCCTACTACACCCATAGCTAAGTAATTTTTCACTGTGACACCTGACCATCACTGCTACTTGCCAGTGAGGACCTCAGCCTGATTCACGTGAGATCCTGCTTTGTCTTCCACCTCCATCATGTGTCCCATTCTGTTGTCCCCATCTCCATTTCTCTCTCGCTCTCTCTCAGCATTTCACCTAATCTTGAAATCAACTGCATCGCAAGGCACCAGCAGAAGACGAGAGAGAGTCCATCCAGGTCTGCTCTGCCTGGGAAGACAGCCAGATGATGGGCCTAACCAGGGCTTGGTAAGTGCGTTCCATAGCAATGACTGTCTTGGGCAACCTCCCAGCCTGAAGTGTCTGTCCATGACTCACCAGCTGCCCCATATTTTGAAATTGTCAGCAAGCACTGTATTTCCCCCATCTTACCATTCTCTCTCTTTTCTCCCTCTCTCTGTTTTGCCAAAAATGGAAAGATGGCTGTCATTCCCAACTGAAAATTAAACAACAGAACTCATTTTCCCTTCCTTCTCAAAAAAGGCTGTTTGGCAGAATATAGAGTTTTAAGCACTATTCGCCCTCACTGAAATTAAATGATTAAGTCTGTTTTGCATATTGGCTCAATTTCAGTTCCAATGTTTTTTGCCTTTTCATAACCCTCTCCTTTTGTGTGTATCAATCAAAACATTTCCAACCTTTGGCATGAATTTCCTCGTGTCCTCCGCTATGCTATTAAGCAGGCTGGTACCTCTGTCTACCCAGTCACATTTAAACGAATTGAATGTCAGATATTACAGGTTCATGTTAATACCTTTAATATATCAGGCCCATATATTCTACGAATATTAGTACAACGGTTCCTTTATGCCTTATCAACTACCCTTTCACATGTTTCTTTGTTCACAGTTTATGTTAGAATCATCCCAGGATCTGTTACAGCTAAAGAACGTAAAACTACCTGCTGA
This sequence comes from Carettochelys insculpta, assembly GCF_033958435.1. Lineage (NCBI taxonomy): Eukaryota > Metazoa > Chordata > Testudines > Carettochelyidae > Carettochelys > Carettochelys insculpta. Next base: position 19,676,117 of record NC_134144.1, read on the forward strand.
ATCTCTTCAGTGAAGATTTCTTTGAAACCTGGATCTTAACTTCCCAAATTGTCATTGAAATCAAACTACTGGGCCAGAGTCATCCTTATTATAAATGTAGCCCACACCCCTGCTTACCAGCTTAGTGCACGAGCCCCTATGGCAGGGGTTGGGAAACTTTTTGGGGGCTGGAGGCCACTGACCCACAGAAAAATCAGTCAGGGGCCCCATAAAAGTGAGAAGCAAAACAAGCCCCACTAAACTTTCCCTGATGTGCCCCCAGACTGAGACCCCTCACTTCCCTCACGCTCTAGCACCACGGGCAGGAGGGTGAAGGAGGTGGGACAGAGGTTCAGGGCTTTCCCTGAGGCCAGATTAACTCTTATGGGGGCCCAGGATGATACCAAAAATGGGGGGTTCCATGTGGAGGAAGGGGCTGCTAGGGTGCGGGCGTGGGGTCTAGCTGGGAGGGAGGATGCAGGAGGGGCTGGGCGTGGGCACGTTTGGAGTCTGGAGGTGAGGGCAGGTGCAGGAATGGGCTGGGGGTGAGTGTTCAGGATCTCGGCAGGATGATGGGTGCAAGAACAAGTTGTGGGTGGGTAGTCTGGGTGGGAGAGAGGTTGCAGGAATAAGCTGAGGGTGGGAGGTCTGGGGAGAGGGGGTGCAGGAGCAAGGTGGACCACCACCCCCTCCCCCAGCTGGGGAAACAGAACAGAACAGAATTCCAGCCATTCAGCGTGGCAGGGAAGCCTCTATGCAGCCAGCATCTGCCATTCCTCCAGCCAGGGGAGGGGAAGGAGAAGTGACAGCATGCTGAGCCTGGAGCCACTTAGTGCCCCCCTCCCTGGCACTGCCTGCAGCCTGGATCTGGCCCCCGCTTGCCTGGTATGGTCCGTGAGGCTCAGATCTCCCCACCTCCCACCCCACTGTGGGACGGATGCTGTGGAGGGGAGCCCAGATCCAGGCAAGCCAAGGGTGCCATCTGGACCACAGGCTGGGGGTTCCCCACCCCTGCTCTATGGCTTGAGCTAGAACCAGCTGCTTCTCTGCTGAGGCTGTAGTGGAGACTCGTTCTTTCTCTCAGTAAGTGGCCTAAGCCTGAAGGGTCCGATACGTGCGCCACTCGCCACATGTGGCGAGCAGGACACCACATTGTGGCCAATGAGGCTCTGGAACCACACGGGGCTCTTGGAGCCTTTAACTGCTGCTCCTCCTCCTGAGCGCGGCACATGGAGAGTTCCGTCTGCCTGCTCTGCGCACACACCCCAGTGCATGCTGGGAAAAGCACATGGCAGCAGTGGTGGCAGCCTCGGCGGTGGCTCTGGCAGTGGTGGCTTCGGTGGGGGCCCCAGCAGCGGCTTTGGCCATGGCCCTGGTGGCCCCGGCCATGGATCCAGTGATGGCTCTGGTGAGTCACCAGCATGGGGGGCTGGGAGTGCCTGGCTCTGGGGAAGGGGTGGGCATTTATTCAGAGCGGCGGGGAGGGGCTATGGCGAATACGGAAGGATGACAACCACAAGTGTATCGGGTTTTGAATTCCTATTGGCCACTGCAGGTGTCAACTCTACTACATGGGAGATTGAGCCACACCCAGTAGTTGTGTGGGGTACACAAACCCATTGAGATAACTTAATAACCACAGTCTCACTTCCCATAATAACATTGTTGGTTTTTTGGGATCTCCGCCTGTTTGCCTCATGAACACAGCTGTGCCAAAAAATGTGGTTGTAATGCCAATAGTGAATGAACAGTTATTTGTTTGCTACGTCTTCACATGCCACTCTGAATCTGAACCAGATAAATACTCACAATCTGATTTCCATGTTGAATGGGAAAAAAAAAACCCCGACTCTTCAAAAGCATACTGATACTTTAGCCAGTCTTACTTTGAATTACGTTCCACTGCAGCGCATGAGACTAGAGAATTATGAGAGAAAATAAAGAAATAACAGAAATAGTGCATCAGCATTCAAAAAATAACAATAGGCAGGTATTTTTTCCCAAGTATTACTTCCTGTGGTTGCAGTTCAATAGTTTACAACAACCAGCTTTTTTGCTTTTCATTGTACATATGAACAAAAGTCAGTCAGAGCAACAGCTTCCTTTAACCTCCTATCTTATCTCCAGAGACCTTGCAAAAGACTCTGGTACCACAGCAAAGCTAAGCACTGTAAAATAACAATGAGATGCCGAATTGACCACAGAATGTGTAACAAAGTTTTGGTGACAAGTCTGAGGAGCTGGGCGTACCGAAACTGAACATATGCAACTATCAGGAGAATGTAAGGTTCAGCACTCCTATGGTTTTTTCACTTGTAAGTAAAAGAATGCTGTCAAGTTGATGTTTTAAATTGACTACGTTTTTAGAAGGTCAAATAAGGCACCATTAAAATCATTTGGAGGTTTTTCCTGCTCCCTTACTGAGACTTAAGAAGTGTCTTTTGTCCAAGAGCAACAAAACAACCATGCTCAGGCCCCTTCCTCTCCTCTGCCTCTCTCTGCTGCTGTTACTGACGAATGTCCTCAAGAACAAGAAGCAAAGGAATGAAACTGGCTGTACACGAAAAGGCCCAGATCCTTAAAGGTACTTGGGCACTTACTCCCAATGAAAGTAAAAGAGATTTCAGCAGAGCTGCACAGACATTTTTGTGGGTTGGAGCAAAAACTGCAAATGAGGCCAGGTTGCAACACTGTTCATTTAAATACGAGTCAAATTTCTCTCCTTCATTTTGAGTGTCTTCTCAAATAGGGGAACTAGGGCTCACTTCCCCTTTTCCCACCCCATGCCCCACCACTGACCAGGGAGGATTTGGATCTGCAGTAGTGGCAGCAGGTGGGAACTCCAGGCCTCTTTGAAATGCACTGGGAGTATCACTCCATCTCTCCATGAGGCTTCGGAGGGCTAGGCGGACCCAGAGCTGTGCTCTGGGGGCGGTGCTAGTGGCTGACTACCCTTGGCCCTATGCCCTCTGCCCAAGCCTCTGCCCCTTCTGGGGAACATCCCCACCACACACACCCCTTGACTCTAGGCCCATGGTAACTGTCAGCACCACTGGCTGTTACATGCACACAATAATCAAGCTAAAGAAACTGTTGTTCTTTAAACATTTTTTTTTGAATGATGCAGAACAGTAGTAGGTACAAGAGTTTCAAAGAGAAATGGGAGTTTCTAGTGATGGTGCCCCTTTAACACAGACCGCACCTGCAATATCAGCAAATCCTAAGGCCAGAAAAAATAGATTACAGCAGACCCCCCCACACACGATAGCAGCCATGCTGGAGTGTACTTACACTGTGGCCAACAAGCGTAGAATATCAAATTCTCCATCACTGCAGGCTATTCACAGTGGAAGGCCTGAGACTGGGGACCTCACTACCTCTGGCACTGTGCAGGCTGGGGGAGGCACATCTTCTGTTGATTTTTACTCCACGTCTGAGCGATTTTTACGACATTACTCACAAACAGCGCTATGCAGGTGTGCAGCCAGAATGAGAGAGAAGCTGACGAAGCAGGGCAGTGGAGGCTGGGTGGCTCGGAGGGCTGGGGGATATAGGACCTTACACATCTAGGTCACCATTTCAAATCTAGTCGAGTTTGGTGAGAGGAACAAGGTCATTACCATCCACTGGTTCCTTGATGATGCTGGTGAAATGACACAGTGGTCTCACCCCGATGCATCCCGGACAGGTTTCCTCACTGTTATGATCCTTTTAGATAGTGCAGCAGAAAGTCTAAGAGTTAAAAGAACACAGCAGCAGATCTGCCCTCTCTGGCCCTGAACTGAGGCCGGCCAGCCGACCAACGTGTGGCAGAGCGCACTGCTTCGTCCAGTGCTGGGAAAGAGCAGAGGACTTCATTCTCCAGAGCTTCCAATCCTGCAACTGCCCAGGCATCAAAACCAGCAGGGCTTGGCACAGCAGCTTGAACATCTGTGGGAAAGCGAGCTCCCTGTACCTCAGTGAGAACAGTCAGTATAGCAGAGTGTGCCATAAAGGCAACGCAAGCGGTGGTACCCAAGGAGGCACTGAAGCCCTTCTGCACCACTGGGACCATCTAATAAAGGATTCCTTCCGGGGTGGGGAACTCCCAGCCCGCAGCCTTGATCCGGACTGCGGCATCCCTGGATCTGGACCCTGAGGCTCAGTGGGGTCAGACGCACTGAGCAGTCACATTTGATCCGTAAGCAGGGGCCACGCAGGCCCTGCTGGGGGTGAGGCCACGGGGCAGGAGGCGGCTTCACGCAGGGCAGCTGCCACCTGCTGCTGTTCCACCAGTCAAGGGAGGAGAAGGGGGAGCAGAAGCAGCAGCAGCAGAGGCTTTATCCCACTGCTCTGATTGGCCAGCATTCCACCCAATTACAGCAGCAGAGGGCAGTGCCTGGGAACGGTGGGGGAGGCCACAGAGCTGCTGCACAGGTAAGTGCCCCCACCCAGACCCTGTGTCCTCAAGCAGCTCCGGCACCTCCTCAATCAGACCCTCATCTCACCCCCTCCTTCCTGTCCAGACCCCCGAGTCCCACCTTCTTTCTTCAGCCTCCCTCCCACATCGATTCCCCATCCACACCCTGCCCAGACCCCCACCCCAGCCTGCTCCTGTACCCCCCTCCTGCCCAGACCCCACACCCCAAGCCCACATCCTGACAGCCCCCTCCCACACTGAATCCCTCATTTTGGCTCCACTGGGCCTGCTCAGCTCTGCGGTTGGTGTGTGAGGGGAATGTCTCCTTTTTTCTCTGTTTTAGGCAGGGGCCCTTTCCCCCACACCCACTTCTCACTTGTGTGGCTCCTGACTGACTTGGCCTGATTCCTCACCCCTGCCTTGATGGCATAAAGCCTTCACAACAGCCTCCACGCCATCCATTGTCCCATCCAGCAGAGGAGGAAGCATAGTCAGGACTCTTTCACATGCCAGCAACCCAAAGTCACTGGAGAAGCACCTAGAAGCTACTGAGTGCCAGCCTGGCTGCTATACATCATGCCTGCAGGCCAATGAAATTTAGTAAGGACAGGTGCCAAGTACTCCACTTAGGGAGGAACAATCAGTAGCATACATACAACATGGGAAATGACTGTCTAGGAAGGAGTACTGCAGAAAGGGATTTAGGGCGTCATAGTGGACCATAAGTTAAATGTGAGTCAACAGTGTTACACTGTTGCAAAAAGACCAAACATCATTTTAGGATGTACAAGCTCAACCTCTCTTGTCCGGCACTGTCGCATCTGGCCACATCCGTAATCTGGCAGCATTTTAGTTAGCCGAACAACCACATCTTGGGTTTGGCCAATTTTCCTGTGGTCCCACAAAGTCTGTATACAGCCACTAATCCACAGTCTGTGTGTTCTGTACTTTACTTTAACCCTAAAGTAAGCAGTGGAAGTGCTGGTAATGCTGCCAGACAACACTGACCTCTCAAGATCCAGGAAATCCTCTTGTTTGGCACCTGTCAGGTCCTGAGGGTGGCAGACTAGAGAGATGCAACCTGTATTAACAGGAGCACTGCATCCAAGACACAAGAAGAAATTCTTCTGATTTACTCTGCTCTGATTAGGCTTCAGGTGAGGTATTGTGTCCAGGCCTAGACACCACACTTCAGGTAAGATGTGAAGAAACTGGAGAAGGTCCAGAGAAGAGCAACAAAACTATTAAAGGTCTACAGAAGATGAGCTATGAGGGATGATTGAAAGAATTAGGTTTGCTTAGACTGGAAAAGAGAAGATTGAGTGGGGGACATGATAAAAGCTTTCAAGTACCTAAAGGTTTATTACTGCAGGCTCTTAAAAAAAGGAAGGAGAAAATTTATTCTCCTTAACCCCTGATGGTAGGACGAGAACAATGGGCTTTAATTGCAGCAAAGGAAGCTTAGGCTGGACATTCAGAAAAACTTCCTGTCAGAGTCGTTAAGCGCCAGAATAAATTGCCTAGGGAGGTTGTGGAATCTCCATCACTGGAGACTTTTAAGAGGAGGTTAGACAAACACCTGTCAGGGATGATCTAGATGGTGGTTGCTCCTGCCATGAGTGCAAGGAACTGGACTTGATAACCTCTCAAGGTTCCTTCCAGGTCCACTATTGTATGATTCTGTTCTGTAATCCAGAGCTCACCTGCCCATGATCAAGGACTTCAAGCCACCTTTGGCCTTCTGATCTGTTCCAAGAGTTTCCCAGTCCTAGGTCTTTGGATTTACTAAAGCAGACACACTGGAGGAGGCTGGCAACGGGATCACCAAAACAATTCATGAGCTGCTAAAGAGTACGAGTAAATGAAACACTAAGCAGCATAAGCAGCTCAGTAACTCAGCCAACTGAACACGGTTTCAACATACTTCGTTTATAGCAGACTCTCATAAATTAATAATCCTAAACTCCTCTAATAATCACAGAAAATAATTTGCATTTTGAAATCTCAGCGGTGTCCTGTCCAGATGACTCTATGCTTATTCAGTAGCACTGCCCAAAAGCATTGTACGGCTCTACAGCGGTAAATAAGAGAATATTAAAATTATATTGTAGAACTGGGCTGTTCAGAACTCAACCTCTTGTTTCATCCCTGAGTGTGTCCTTGGAAAGTACACATCTTTCTCTGTTGCCAGATATGTAAATCAGAAAATATATTCATTATCTGAAGCAGAACTGGGGTTATTGTGGGTAGACAGTTCTGTATAGAGCAGTAGCACTTTTTTCTTTCATGTTGTGAACAAGCACACACAAGGCAACAAGAGAGACAGGGATACTTGAAAGAAGAGAGCACACATACTGTCTTAAGTGCCAGCATGGCTCAGGATTCTCCTCAGCATGTTTGTATGGTACATCTTGGGGGTAAAACTGTCGCTGAGTGTAGTATCTTGCTTTTCCTTTGTGAAACTTTTCAGCAAAAGGGAAGACTTTAGAAGAGCGATCAGAATTCCCACAGAAAAGAGTGCTCAGTAGAAAAAAAGAAACTCATCACACATCTGTACTTACCGGAAGATCATAGAATCATAGGGCTGGAAGGGACATCAGGAGGTCACCTAGTCCAGCCCCCCTGCTTCAAGCAGGATCAACCCCCAACTAAATCATCCTAGCTAGGATCTTGCCAAGCCAGGACTTAAAAACCTCGAGGGATGGAGAATCCACCACCTCTTTAGGCAATGCATCCCAGTGCTTCACCACCCTCCTGGTGAAATATTTTTTCCTACTATCCAACCTACTCCTCTCCTTCTGCAACTTTAGACCATTGCTCCTTGTTCTGCCATCTGTCACCACTGAGGACAGTTTTTCTCCATCCACTTTAGAGCTCCCCTTCAGGAAGTAGAAGGCAGCTATTAAACCACCCCTCAGTCTTCTCTTCTGTAAACTAAATAAGCCCAGATCCCTCAGCCTCTCCTCATAGGTCATGTGCTCCAGCCCCATAATCATTTTTGTTGCCCACTGCTGAACCTGCTCCAGCAAATCCACATCCTTTCTATATTGGGGGGCCCAAAATTGGACACAGTATTCCAGATGTGGCTTCACCAGTGCTGCATACAGGGAGCAACCACTTCTCTAGATCTGCTTACAATGCTCCTCCTAATTCATTCTAATATGCCATTAGCCTTCTTGGCTACAAGGGCACACTGTTGACTCATATCCAGCCTTTCATCCACCGTAATCCCTATGTCCCCTTCTGCTGTACTGCTCCTTAGCCAGTTGGTCTCTGGCCTACAACAATGTTTGGGATTCTTCCATCCCAAGTGAAGGACTCTACACTTCTCCTTGTTGAACCGCATCAGATTTCTTTTGGCCCAATTCTCAAATTTATCAAGGTCCCTCTGGATCCTGTCTCTACCCTCCAACATATCTACCCCTCCCCCTAGCTTTGTGTCTTCTGCAAACTTGCTCAGGGTGCAATCCAGTCCCTCATCCAGCTCATTAATAAAGATGTTGAACAACACTGGCCCCAGAACCGAGCCTTGGGGCACTCCACTTGAAACCAACTGCCATCCAGATATTGAGCCATTGATCACTACCCATTGGGCCCGACTGTCAAGCCAGCTTTCTACCCATCTTATAGTCCATGGATCCAACCCATGCTTCCTCAACATATGGGCAAGAATGTTGTGGGAGACCGTATCAAAAGCTTTGCTGAAGTCAAGGTATATCACATCCACTGACTTCCCCATGTCCACAGAGCCTGTTAACTCATCATATAAACTAATCAGATTGGTCAGGCACAACTTTCCCTTGGTGAATCCATGTTGACTATGACTCGCTACATTTGCTCTTCAGCAGTTTGATTTTGCACATCTGGTGAAGATGCAGCAAAACTGATTTCTCTGGGCTTGGCCATCAACCCCTGTACTCCATGCTATCGTGTGGAGTAAGGGACCTCAGTGTGAGACTACAGAGGGCTGGACTACACCAGGGAAGTAAGTCAATTCTGATGCATCAGTTCTAGCTGTGCAAATGGTGTGACTAGAATTGTCTCTCTAACGTTGCCCTATTTCTCTAGTATAGATTCAGCCTCAAGTTAGGTTGCCAGTGCAATTAAAAGACCTATGGCTGGCCCTCATCATCTGGCTCAAGCATGCAGGGCTCAGGCGGTATAGCTGTAAAATAGCAATGTAGGTATTCGGGCTTGGGCTGGACCCATCTCCCTCAAGGCAGCCGAGAGCCCAGTAACAATGCAGACCATGGGTGCCCAAACTTTTCCTGTTACACTCTCCCTTACCAGTAATGGAATGTGTCTGCACACCAGCTCCTGCACCCTTTCAACTGCATAGCCCTGTCTGCCTCAGCAGCAGAGTGTGAGGTGAAGGCACAGATGAGGGCAGAACTGGGAATGGAGGAGGAGCTGGGGCTAGAGGCAGAACTGGCCCGAAAGAAGAGAGGGACGGAGAGCAGAACAGGGTTGGGTGGTGCTCCCTCCCTATCCTCTGTAGGGCCTGACCTGGGCCATGCTACGCATCCCCCCAGATGATCCTCTGCATCCCACAGTCTGGGGACCACTGGTGGAGGCAGACCCACAGGAAACAAAGGGAAGGCTAGAAAGAACGGCACTCACTCTGTGGTTTTATAAGGGAGAAGAAGCAAAAGGGCCATATTCTTAGTGGATCTTCGCCAGATTCCATCCAGTTCATGACCTGGTCCAAATTATTTTGCCTATCTTCTTACTCCCTGTTGTTTCTATTGCATTTTGATATTTTTAAGTAAATATTATAACCCACTTTTTCATGGCAAACATTCTGCTGGGCTTTTAAGAAAAATCAAAAACAGCCCACAGAGTAAGATAGTTTAATTCCTTGAATTACAACAAATGAATGATATTCATGTTTGCACAGATTTGCAGCAAGATACACAATCAGTTCAAATTACAGCATTCATTTGACAAAGAAAGATAATTATGCATTGCCTGTGTGTTGCCATGCCTTAACAACCAATATTCCACTTCCATATTTACATGATCATGCCTACAGATGATGACATTTATTAATCCTAAGGATACAGTAACCTTTGGTCCACACCCTCACCTCCCACCTTCAAAGACACAGGAGGCGGCTGCTGGGGGGAAAGCCTCCCACAGAGACCCTCCATGTTATTCCACTGAGGGTCAAAAAGATGCAAAGCCGAGCCCAAATTTCTTGGGCTCCTGAGAGACCTGAAGCATCAATATGGATACACTACACGAGGTCTGGCCCTTCCTGGGGTCCCCTGGCTCTCTGGCAGTACATCTTCAATAAAGCTGCACTAACAAGGACCCTGCACTGGCTGCAGGAGCACAAAAAGTTCTTGAAGAAACTCATCTTCTTCTATCTCTGTGGCTAAGGCACACAAAGAAACACCACTCACTTCTACCCATCCCCAAAATCACACCAAAGTGCTTCAGCCCTTGAAATCTCAATGGACGTCAGACTGTCAGATTAACATATCAGGTGTGGTGACTCAGTGACCACAGGGGAACTAGAATACTCTAGAGTATTATTTCACGCAGCAGCCCGTATTGGCCAGTGTGACAGGGTAAGGCTGGCAGGGGGTGAGCACAAGAGGGAAAAGCAGGGCTGGCAAATGAGCAGAGTGTGAGCAGCTGGGGAGGAAGCTGCCCTGGGTCAGTTGAGGCCAGCTGGTCCCACTTAAGCCTGTTTTTAAAAGAACCCTTTGCCCAGTAGAATGGGTGGGGGGGAGGGAAAGGAATAGGAATAGAAATAGAAATAGAAATAGAAATAGAAATAGAAATAGAAATAGAAATAGAGAAGAGAGTGAGAGGCAAAAGGGACTTTCCTAGAAGCACCAGAGGAGGAGAGGAGTGCTCAGCTGCAAGGGGCTAAGGCCCTGCCCAGGAGGCCCTGAGATTTGGTGTAAGGCCAAGAAGACTGATCACATAGGAGGAGCCAAACCAGGAGGGAGAATGTACTGCTGCTGCTGCTGCCACTGCCACTACCTGGAGGAAGTATGGGGAGATGAATCATCTTGGGATGTGGCCCAAGGAAGAGCTGTGGTGTTTATAACGAGGGGAGCCCTTCCCCACCACTAGTAGCCACAGAGGGTCCCTGGGCTGGAACCCAGAATGAGTGGGTGGGGCCTGGGTTCCCCCCAGACCACTATTTCCTCCCCGCCCCATCATAAGAAGGGCAACGGTGTCCTGACCATAGGGTAGTGGACTAAACAGAGGCCCGGAGCCCAGGAGTGAGGCAAGCCTCACCACACCAGCTTTTGCAAATCATGTGGACTGGTACTTTACTGCTTACTCAGCCACATTTCCCTCCACTTAAGGGTCAGAAGCCTGTCTTTCCAGCGCTGGCAAAGAACTGACAAAACTAAGTACTGCTGTAAGTACCTAAAGACAGAGAGAGAGACCCACATACTTACTACTTCCAGAATCTAAAGCTTCTGGGGAAGTGAAAGAAGATAATATTTGACATTAAGGGAATGTTTTGACCATTTAAAAAGAAAAACAAATGGGATAATTTCAGGGTTACTACATAAATCTGTCATCTGATTTATGAGATGTGTGTTCTGTTCCTGGCTCTGTCACATTCTTCCTATGTAACCCTGGGCAAGTCACGTAGAGTAAAATTCACCCAAGTGACTTAGGATCCAATATGCCATTTTTCAAAAGTGATGAGATACCTAATTCCCATCCAAAGTGACTCTTAAAAATAAGTGATTTAGATTCCTAAAACCTAAGTGCTTTTGAAAAAATTGGATTTCTAATCATGAGGGATGCAAATATTCCCTTTCTCCGCTCTATTTAGATTGCAAGTTTTTTCAGGGCAGCTACTACCTCTTACATTGTGACTGCAGAGGGCCTAATGTTTGCCCCAGTTGGGGGCCTTTATGTCCTAAAGTAAGGCATACCAAAAGAAACAATGGGTGGAATTTTGAGATTCAGTAGGGATTTGGATGGTGGAACTTTTGCGCACCTTTGAAAATCCCAACATATTATAATATGTTGCAGGCAAATAGAGAACCAAGGGAATGATTAAATATGGCAGAGAAAGAATGATTCAGGAAATACACCAACTATGTAATATAGCGTGGAAAGAAGGGAAGGCACCTAAAGAATGGACAAGATCCATGCTAGTGACAATACACAAAAAAGGAAGTGCATTGGAGTGCAAGGACTACAGAACGATTGCGCTAATGATTATCTGGGCAAGGTGCCGATGATGATACTGATGGAGAGACTAAGATCGCAGATAGAAGAACATCTAGTGGACAGGCAAGCAGGGCTCAGGAAAGATGGAAGTACTATACAGTAGATATGGCCACTAAGATTGATAGCGGAGAAAGCTCGACAAAAGAATAAGAACATCTACACTTGCTTCATCAATTTTCAGAAGCCATTTGAGAGTATAGATCAGAAAGTGACTTGGGTAGTGTTGAAGTTGTACGGAGTGGATAGCAGGTTGATTCCATTGTTGAAGGATATCAATGACAATGCAGAGGCAGCAGTGAGAACATGTGGAGAGATGGAAAGTTAATTTAGAATGAGTAGAAGTACAAGAGAAGGAGATCCAATATTGCCAAGTAGCTCCATCACATCTAGAGAGAGCCATGGACAAGATCAAGGAAGAGGTAGAAGGGATATCTGTGCATGGGAATAGAATTAATAACTTGAGGTTCATGGATGATAGTTATTACAGAAGATGAGGAGACGCTAACGAAAAGAGTGCAGGTGCTAAACAAGGAAGGGAAGCGGTATGGACTGATTATGAACATCGATAAAACAAAAACAATGGTATTTGGACAGAAGGAAATAGAAAGGAAGATCAGTGTAGCATGGACTTAACGAGAGAATGTAGAGAAGTTCACATATTTGGGGAGCAACACGATGTGATATAGACTGGAAAGAGGAAATAGCAACTAGAATAGTGAAAGCAAGAGCAAGTTTGAAGGTGATGGATAAGATCTGGAAAAGCAAAGTGATTAGCATAGGAACAAAAGTGAGCATCTTGAAAACGTGTATTCTGCAGCACGTTGTACGGATGTGAGACATGGGTGATAATGAAAGACTCGAAGAGAAGAATATTGGTGTTCAACAGGAGTTGTTGTAGAAAGATCCTGAGACTAGGATGGATGCAGAAGGTCACCAACAAGGAAGTATATAAGAAGTTACAGCTGAAAGAGAACCTACTGCAGAAGGTTATATGAAGGAAGTTACAGCTATTCAGGCATATCTGCAGAATGAACAATGAACTAAAAATCAGGATCCTGGTATCCGACATAACGGATAGGAGAGGCAGACTCCACAGAGAATGGGCAGATGATATAGTAGATTGGTGCAGGGCTAGTCTAGAGAACCTAAGCCGCTCCACAATGGACAGGGAAAGATGGAAGGAAATAGTGAGGGAGGCATTAGACACCAACGGGCACTGAGCCCATGGTTGTTGATGATGATGATGATGGTTTAACTTCTTTGGGCAGGTCTTCGTTTTTTGTTTGGAAAGCACCTGGTGGGCACTCCTGGAAATAAAAGTATAACAATTTTATATTAGAGGGATGCTCTAAGAAAAAAAGGGTGGTACCTTACTGCAGTATGGAGAAGTGCAGGTTAAGGCTAAGACTTCCCTTAGAGCTGGGAATTTTTCATACTCAGCTTTCTGTCTCTTTAAGAATGACTGCTCGGCCAAATCTTCTGTTCAGCCCTCTGAGTCTCACCATAGGTATCCTCATGTACCTGTGAAATCCATGGCTTTTTGGGCTCCTGGTTCCAAAGATAAACTCTTCTCCATTCATTTTTTTAGAGTGTGTTTGTTTTTAATCTAAAAAAAATAAATAAATAAGGCGGCCATGTGCTTTGGGTTCACTGAAATTCCAAAGTGCATTTTCCTGATTTTAACATCAACTTGTAGTCTAAATCCACTTTGAATTTTCTTTCCTGATTTCCGTGCATTCGAGTGAGGGTGGGTTACACAGTCAAGGAAAACTGAAAAAAACAAACAGAAGTAACACAAAAACCATACCTCGGAGCCCTGCTATTCTGTGACGGTTAGTGTTTCTTACAGGGCTACATAGTGTAGCCTGAAAAACTTTCCTTGATCACTTGCTTGAAAAAGTGCTCCAGGATATATATTCAGAGTCTGTTTTTCTTTCATCCCTTTTCATGCCATCTTCTCCCATCATCTCTCTTAAGCAGAAATGGTAACGCAGGTTGACATCGCTCCTGCAAGAGATGTGGAGCGATTGAATTATCTAAGGACAATCCTAAATACCAGCTTTTAAAGGATAACTGATCCACTAAAAGCAAGAATTGTTTTAGACACACCATGTCATATTTATAATGCTTCAATTTGCATTGTGTTATGTTATGTCTTGCGATGGTATTTTAACAAATGTAAAGTGGCATCGCACAACATGACAGGTGCCTCAGAAACTGAAGGAAAGCCATTATCCAGATCCCGTGTATATTATATCTCATCCAACAAAAGAGAAATAAATAGAAAGGTACTTGCAGGGTATGCAGACTAAAAGAGGCCAAAACCTTCCCCCGTTACCTAACGAAAATGCATCTCTTACATTTGATTTCTCTTTATTTGGAGTAACTATTTTATTTGTGTTGGTTAAACTCTCTCTCTTCATTCTTGTTTTCTTCTAAACCTGGTAACAAGACAAGAAGGCTAAACTAAGCAATTCATCTTATTAGCATTGACAGTCCTCAGGAATGTACTGAAGCAGGACAGTTTCCCTAGTAAACCTCTTCTAAAAAAATAATTGCCCTGGATTATAGTTAAAAAAAAAAAAAAGGAAAATCTGTCTGTTCAAATAGACTTCAAATTAAGTAGCATCCCAAATGCTACCTTTGCAGTGTTCTGCAAAAGTTGTCTGTTGTGGTAGATCACCTTCCTTGCTTATGCCACATATGAATCCAAGTTATAACCAGTCTGAAAAAAGGTATTTTCCTTACAAGTATTCTTCCCCTTTCCCCCAAAAATAAAGGTTTTGTTGGATTCAATATTTTCCACGTAAATTTATCATTTTAATTAAAAAAATCAAATCAAAAGGTTCTCTTTCCATTTCAAAATCCAAACCACTTTTGGTACAGAGAACTCTTTGGAGAGGCGAATGGTTCTCCATGTCTTTCCCTCACACAAACTTTTGCAGGAGAACCTAAAGAAAACCCTAAATACAAAAAATTATTTTTGATTCTAAATAGAAAAATTAAACAAATATTTCTATGAAAAACTAAGTGAAAACTTTTGCTTTCCCCAACAAACTGGAATATTTTGAAGGGAATGGCAAGGTTTTCATTTCACATCAAACAGGCATTTTTGTGCTCAGAAAAACCTTTGCCCAAATCCAGGAAACCCCAGCACTGGAGCCATATGTTGTTCATTTTGTATCCAAGGTGCCCTGAACTTGCTTTTATCTGTGCTGGTAAACATGCTCTCTAGGGCTACGTCTACACGTGCACGCTACATCGAAATAGCTAATTTCGAAGTAGCGACATCGAAATAGTCTATTTCGATGAATAACGTCTACACGTCCTCCAGGGCCGGCAACGTCGATGTTCAACTTCGACGTTGCTCAGCCCAACATCGAAATAGGCGCAGCGAGGGAACGTCTACACGCCAAAGTAGCACACATCGAAATAAGGGAGCCAGGCACAGCTGCAGACAGGGTCACGGGGCGGACTCAACAGCAAGTCGCTCCCTTAAAGGGCCCCTCCCAGACACACTTTCATTAAACAGTGCAAGATACACAGAGCCAACAACTAGTTGCAGACCCTGTATATGCAGCACGGACCCCCAGCTGCAGCAGCAGCAGCCAGAAGCCCTGGGCTAAGGGCTGCTGCACACGGTGACCACAGAGCCCCGCAAGGGCTGGAGAGAGAGTATCTCTCAACCCCCCAGCTGATGGCCGCCATGGAGGACCCCGCTATTTCGATGTTGCGGGACGCGGATCGTCTACACGTCCCTACTTCGATGTTGAACGTCGAAGTAAGGCGCTATTCCCATCCCCTCATGGGGTTAGCGACTTCGACGTCTCGCCGCCTAACGTCGATTTCAACTTCGAAATAGCGCCCAACACGTGTAGCCGCGACGGGCGCTATTTCGAAGTTACTGCCGCTACTTCGAAGTAGCGTGCACGTGTAGACGCAGCTTAGAAGTAGCGGCACTAACATCGAAATAGCGCCCATCGCGGCTACACGCGTCGGGCGCTATTTCGAAGTTAACTTCGACATTAGGCGGCGAGACGTCGAAGTCGCTAACCTCATGAGGGGATCGGAATAGCGCCCTACTTCGACGTTGAACGTCGAAGTAGGGACCGTGTAGACGATCCGCGTCCCGCAACGTCGAAATTGTGGGGTCCTCCATGGCAGCCATCAGCTGGGAGGTTGAGAGACGCTGTCTCTCCAGCCCGTGCGGGGCTCTATGGTCACCGTGTGCAGCAGCCCTTAGCCCAGGGCTTCTGGCTGCTGCTGCTGCAGCGAGGGATTCATGCTGCATGCACAGGGTCTGCAACTCGTTGTCGGCTCTGTGGATCTTGTGCTGTTTAGTGTAAGTGTGTCTGGGAGGGGCCCTTTAAGGGAGCGGCTGGCTGTTGAGTCCGCCCTGTGACCTTGTCTGCAGCTGTGCCTGGCACCCTTATTTCGATGTGTGCTACTGTGGTGTGTAGACGTTCCCTCGCAGCGCCTATTTCGATGTGGTGCTGCGCAACGTCGATGTTGAACATCGACGTTGCCAGCCCTGGAGGATGTGTAGACGTTATTCATCGAAATAGCCTATTTCGATGTCGCCACATCGAAATAGGCTACTTCGATGTAGGCTTCACGTGTAGACGTAGCCTAGGAGGCCTAAAAAATCCTCCTTTTTAACTGAAGGAAAATACTTTCTCTTAAGGAAATTTCCTTCATTTTTACATGAAAAATGCGTTGCATTAACATGTGAGACAAGAGAATGGTACTGCCTGGTGTGTAGGTACAGTAAACCCTCGATTTAACGGATGAATGGGGGGGAAAGGATGTTCATTAATGCCAAAAGTTCGTTATGTCCGAATGGTTGCACTGTATGATGATGCACTGACCTTCCCAGCCCATCACTCACTCCTGTCCTCCTCTTCCCTCCCCCACTCCTGCCCCATTCTTCCCCTCAGACCTCCATCTCCCTCTCCCAGTTACCAGGAGAGGACCTGAATGCCGGCCTGGCTCCTTCCACCTCCTGCAGCTCTCAGCGCTGCGGCTCCTCCAGCCTCCGGCTCCAAGCCACCCACGTGAAGGTAGAGCATGGCCACCCCCAGCCTGCCAGCAGGCAGCAGCCTCCGACTCCAGGGCTGCTGCTCAGCGCCATTGCAGGCAGTGGTGGCTGCGCACCAACATGCTCCACACACAAGGGTCTGGAGGAGGATTGCTCCTGTGCCCCATTGCACTCCCTGCCCCTGGCTGCACCAGCTGCTGCAGTGATCCCTCCAGCCTCAGCACTCCCAGCTGCTCTGGCAGCAACTCCAGCCCCAGCAGTGGCTTTGGTGAGTCTCTGGCATTTATTTGGGGGAGGGGGGCTGGCAGACAGTGTCCATTATTTCCGAGGTTTGTTATATCAGGGACTGTTAAATCAAGAGTTTCCCGTAGTTTTTTTTATTTGGCTACAACTCGTCATAGAATTATAGCTATTTGGCACACAGCAAAAGGAAGTCTCCTGTGCGCAATAGGATTTAAGCTGGCTGTTAAAGTAGAAGTGTATCTCTGTGAATATTAATTTCTACTGGAGTCCAATCTCGCCAGAGCGGAATTGCAGCTTGGAGCTCTTTTAAGGTCACTCAGTTCCCATCAGACACTCCATCCTCCTTTGCCTTCAGCATTCTAAAGCTTCAGCTTTAAAATATTTCCATGGTATTGTTACTTCTCACCAAATTTGGGGTCTTGTGTGTGGTGTCCATTAGGAAAAGTTGAGGAGGAAGTCAGGTATTTCTTTAGTGCAAAGACTATGCAAAGTCTTGTATCTCTGAACACAGTGTGAAGAATCAAAACCCAGAGACAATTTTTTGGCTCGCAGTCCCAGCCCTCTTCCCAGCCTGTGTTCTTCCCAAAAGTTTTCAAGCTCAGCTCTTTCTCAGCTGCATTTCTAGCTGTACCAGGGCCTCCTTTTTGCCCTCACTGCATGCTTCTCTGGCATTGCTGCTGTTTGTCGCAAACACACATCTGCAAGCCAATCCATGCCCTCCCACTGCATTTGTTATCAGTCCTGGGGAGAAGGCCTTGTGACCTAATGATTCAGTGGTGGTTTTCCAGTTTTTCAATGATCACTAAATAAGCATTAAGGCTACATCTAAACTGCAGAGATCTGCCGACAGAAGTTACTGTCACACGAGAGCTGCCAAAATTTCTGTTGACAGATCGCGTCCACAAACGCGCGGATCGAAAGAGCAATCCACTTGACCAGACTGCCTGGCCACTCTCTCAACGGAATGGCTACCCGGAAGCTCAGCAAACAGGACTGCCCAGTGACGTGGAAGCCCTGTCTCTCGACAGAGGGCCCTCTGGAGCATCTACATGGCTTTTTTGTCAACAGAAACGGTTGACAAAGGCGTTCTTCCTCACCAAGGAGAGGCAGAATGCTGTCAATGGTTGTGCCGAGTCTGTTGACAAAACACACTGTGCGTGTAGATGCTCTGTCAGTTTTGTTGACAAAATTCTCTAGCGTAGACATAGCCGAAATATCTCCTCCTTTAGCCTGAAGAGAAGGTAACTGGCAGGACCGAGAACTTCAGTGATTATCGGCCTCCCAAATCTTAACGAGTGGGAAATCTAGTGGACTGATAAGCAGCAAAGTGCTGACGGTCTTGATTCATAATCATCCGCCAGTAAAGGAGACAGCTTTACAACCAGTGTGTGAGGACCCTCACCAAGTACAGGCCACAACTAGATTATAGCATAGGCACTGTAGGCTGTCTCTGAGGACTGCAGCTGTCTGAGTCTGCAAAGAGCCTGAAGTGATAGTGCTGAGAGTTGTGAATGTGCCCAGACTTCTCAGTGGGGGTTGTGACACATTGGGTCACAGAAATCCCCTTAAGATGTCACCTTACGGGTTGATCATACCACTGGCCCACCTCACTGCCCTCTGTGGTGCTCCACCACCCTGTCATGCTGGGCCACAAGTTCTGGTCTCCCCCACCCATGATGTAGAGTTGGGGTAACAGGCTCCCCCAGCAAACTGACAAACACAACGACACAGGCTCGGCTCTGGGATGGCTCAGTTACAGGAACGTACTTGGACACAGGAGCACAGCCCCAAATAGGAGCAAACCCCACATAAATCCCTCTTACTCTGTAGAAAGTTTTACTCAGAGAAAGCTCATACATTTGCTGCCTTTATCAATGAAGCAGAGGGATGCACTGCCGAAGTTCTCTCCTCTGATTCTGACTCTCTGAAACCCGTCAGGAGGCCCCTTGTCACAGAGAAAATTTCTGAGGAGAGGATCTGGACATGATCTGCTCACACATGCTCTGCGTGGCTCGATACTGGCCAAGTCCCAGTTCCCCTCACACTGATTACTCCTGTCTTGAGCAGGATCAATCTGTCTGGGGAGTCTACCTGAGGCACTCTCCATGTGAAACTCTGTGCTCACTGTGGCAGTCGCAAGCATAAAATGTGCCCATTTGGAGGCTGCTTCTGACGGGATCCAGAATGTTTCTCACTGAGTTGATGCAAAAGCCCCATAACAACAACATTACAACAGCTAAAAAGCAATCATGTGTCGGGCAGAATTCACAGAGATCTGAAATGTCTTCGGACTTATAACTAATGGCAACTGAAGCTGAGACCAACACGACGCCAGATTCACCGGTATCATCCGCCCGCTTTGTGCCATTCTGACAAAGCCACTTTCTTGTATATCCAGTTAACTACCCAGTTAAGCCTGGTTCTGCAGCTGTTTTGTTCCAGCCAAACAGCAGACAGTGAATGGTGTCCAGGAGTGCGCTCATAGTAACAAAATGAATTAAAAAATTCCAAGATGGCATTTGGGATTATCTGATTCACTTCCAGCCATTTTTTGTACCCCACTTAAGGCCTCCTCCAAATTGAGACAGACCAAGAGAGATTCTGACGTGCCGCACATAGACAGAACAAAAATCAGCCCCTTTCCATTTCGTAATTTGTGTACCTCAAAGCACGAGGCTCATAGTGCTACATCCAGCCCTCAAATAAGCAGGGGATGTCTGAGGTTTTTTTTTGGTGACCACCTGAGCTGTATGGCAGTGATTAGTCTAGTGAGGGCCAGACCAGGACAAGGAGGAAGGCAACGGGCTTTAATTGATATAGGTTTCCTCATGTTTGTTTAATTCAGAACAGTTACTGGATGACTTAACTCTTGACCAAGACCTGAACTGTTTGGATGTTTTTGAATTATTTATAATTGGGGCTACCTACAAATCATGCATTGTGTAATCTCTTGGGCGTTCTGATGTGTGAATGGTGCTTCCACGTGCTAGTTATTACAAAATAATCATTTTAGATTATTTCTTCTTCTGCTACTTGAAGTTCTAACGAAGAGATCTAGAAGATTTCCCCTGGCCCACACTAAAGGGCGCATTAGCAATCATTGTGGTATTCTCCCTTCTCTATTGGGAGCTCTTTTCCTCTTCCGCCCAACACAGATCATTTTGATCTCCTTCCTCCCTCAACTTTCACTGTATCTCCTACACTTCAAGGGCATCAGATTGGCCCTGCACATAAATCAGTACAGTCAATGGGAAGATGTGTATAATGCAGTGTTAGACAGATTTGAGTCCACTGACCCTTGTTACGGAACATTGGGCCTGAGTTTCTACATTGTATTTTAACCCTAGATTAAGAATTACCTAACCTATGCTCAAATTTAGGGCTCTGTCAGTCAGATTGTACTGTAACGATCAAGTCAAAGAAACCACAGCCCAGATTCCATCCCTCCCCTCCTCCTAGGTGGGTGGACTGTAAGAAAAAACTTTATTGCCCGTCCTCCACATCACCTGGAAGCAACTCACTCTGCAAAAGGTATTGATTGGTTCGCTCTCCATTGTGAGCCCAGGAAGCTCTCTGAGAGGGAACTTTCAGATCAGCAATCAGAACAGAAAGGATTAACGTCAACCCATGCTGCCGCTGTTTGCCAACGAGGGTGGAACTTCCATTTTCAACAGAGTGGATTGCAGGTGGTTTCAATAGAGAAAACTAAAGAAGTTGTCCCACGGGACTATGGGATGCTACTAGATGAGTCTCAGGACTGGAGTCTAGCAGGGCTGTGGCTACACCTCAAAACAATTGGACTCAGACCTTGAGTCCCACCTTGACTTTGAGTTCAGACAGTGTAGACACAATTACAATGTAGACACAATAGGGATGAGATTATCTTTGAGCATGGGCTTAAGCATGGTCTTTCATTGCAGTGTAGCCATCTCACAAGAGTTTGATCATTAACTTCAGTGAAAATAGGATGAATCCCACAGTTGCTACAGTTATTCTTTCCATAAAATAATATTGGTTTACCTGTTACTCCCTGCCTAATTATTAGTAATGCATGGGCATACAATATTAATTGTCCTGGGCTTCATGTGACCAGAGTCACTGCCCACTTCTGTCCTTTGTCATTCACACACATTGACTTCACAGCCCTTGACTAAAATTGCAATGACCCTGATAAACTGAACATGTTTAATGATTTTCAAATACATATATATTACATGTTTTCCAAAGCAAAATTTATCACTCGTTAGAAGTCTGGTCTGTCTCTTAGTGGAAAAATACAACAAAATTACTAAACAAAACTGAAAAATAACTACATACCAAATTTCTTCCTCAAATATTAGTCAGAGCAGCCATTAATGCTTAGTTACGGGTACAATGTGCTGCCAAAGAAAATCATCAGCTGGATTTCTGCTCCTAGATGGCTTGACGCTGGAGGAAGAGATCAAGGGTGCATATTTATCATTGATTAAAATCTGGGGCTGTTACATCTTCCCCTCTCCCCCCCAGAACCTCCACCATGGTGCTCAAGGATCCAATTACCAGAGAACGGTAGGGTTGGCAGAGGCTCCCAAGCCAGCACAAAAGCAGAAAGTCCTTGCATGGATGCTCCTGGGACGTACACAGATCTACACGGACTCTCCAAGACTGTGGGTGGGCCTTGTAACTCATTCCTCACAGACGTTTCTTTTCCTCTCTCCCCTCCTAGGGGTTTTATCATACTGGAGGACAGCAGAGGAGAAATGTTTTTCTCTTACCCTGGCTACAGTGGGACTTTCATGAGATTTCACAGGTATAGAGTGGGCCAGAAGTTTTCAAAAGCCAAGGATTTTTCTCAGATCTGTGTACTCGGCCACATTACACCTAGAGGTTAAGAAATAGAATAGAAAGGATCAAGGACATTCTTTTTTAAAGCAACAGACCACATTCTGCTTGGTGTTACAACCATGCAATCAAATCTATGCATAGAAGAGTTAGACTCTAATATTGATTTTGGTGGAACAAATGGCCTCAAAGCGCCAAAGGTGTTAACATGACCCTGTCACTCTCCCACATTAAACAGTGTTAAACAAGCTTCAGGGCTTGGTACACTGAGCCCTCAGCCTGCTTAGAGCCATAGCAAACACATCATTAAACATTTCAACCACATATTTAAGATTCAGCAAAAGAAGGATAAACAATAAAAGCATTTGCAATATGAAGTATTAAGTGACGCTTGCATTTTAATGACATCTGTTGTTCCCTTTCACCGTAGAGCATTTCTGGAAGGAAAAAATTACTTGTTTCACAATCTCTTATATGCTAATAATGGTCATTTCGGGGGAGGGCAGGGGAGAAACTAGACAAATTAGCAGCAATGGCTGCAAGCTGCTGTTAAAGTCCAGTATCATTTCCTAAAAAGACAAAACAAGGCAAACATGCTCAAGAGGGGGAAGAAACAAACAGTAAAGGCAAATAGAAGCTTCCTTCTCTGGTGCTGATATTCACCGGCAGCCCTATGGATTCAACAGCCAGTTATATGGCACCCAGTTTTATCAGCCCTAGCAAACTTATGCTAGCCTCCATCTGTTTAGGACATTGTTTTCAGACCTCTCTTTCTGGCCACAGATGGGGTTTGGGACTCACAGGACTAGGAGAAGTGGCAGTTACAATCTGTAGAGTCTGAGGCCAACGCAAAATTTATATCCACAAAATGAGCTGCAGATATCTACTAATTGGCAGCGCTCTAGTCATGTGGGCCCTGCTCCCTCTCTTGGTTTGGTCAGGACATCTCTTAGGATCAGGATGACAGAATCCCAGTGATGTTTTGGTAAATCCTTGCATCCAGGAAATGGCGGGGAGGTGTGGGTATACCGCCATGATGGCGGAAATCAATCCTTCCTGTTCTTTCAGTCAACAACGGTCTCCCTTCACTTTGCTGCTGCTAATTTCCACCCCCCCCCCCCAAGTCATTTCTTTTTCAGAATACCAAAATAGCCCAGAACCTCACAAGAACCCAGAACCCTGTGACAGAGCACTATGTGCCAATAGGGAAGCCTGTACTCTGATCACTCTATGTCAAGTAGTACCCCTTGAGAATGTATGCATCCTGGCACGCTGGTTGAAGACCACTGGTCTAAGGAGTCCATTATCGTATCAGACCAAGGCTAATAAAGCAGCAGGAAGGAAGTGCCAAGGAGGGAGGGGGGACACAGAGAGAGGACCCAGGTTATGTGAGCTCAGTTACATGGAGGCCTCAAGGGAGGAAGATCTCAGTTCCCTCAAGTCCTGGAGAGAGGGCCAGAATGGAACTATGGGTGCAGTAAATAGACGGTTACACTGGAATTGTTGTGGAAGTGGTGGAGGGACCTTAAACTAAACAGCGTATGGTAAAGACACAACCACTGGAGTCCCTGCAGTTTCTGTGGGATGGAGGCAGGAGAGAAGCCATGCCCCATGGCACCCTCTTACACCTAATTTCTGGCACATTCATTTTGGTTCATTGATTTCCAGTCCACAGTTTTCTCATTTAACATGAATGATCTCAACACAGTCCTTGAATTATATCAGCAGGCCTTTTATTTGTACTAACTCACTCCGTCTCCCTTTTGCACCTTTTCACCTCATCATTTGATTGGTTCCACAGCATCACGGCACTTCATGAACTTTCACTCACTTCTCCCAGTTCATCCCACCATTCGGATCTATCTGTAGGCTCAATTATCACAACAGCTCCCATATCGCACCACCTGTGAGAATCCCAGTCAGTTTCACCAGTGATTTTAGCACAGAACTAGTCAGGGTTGCTGGAAGTCAGCTTCCAACCTAGCCATTGCCAAAGAAGGTGTTGTACAAGGAGCCAAGTGTCTCTCCTGGTAGGTGAGGCAGGAATTCTCCCTCCTGTCTCAATAGATTTTGACTGCTGCATAAGTCACTGAATGCCTTGATGCTTCAGTTTTGCTCTCTGTGAACTGGGTATAATGGACACACAGAAGGGCTGTGAAGACTTAATGAATTCCACAGTAAGTTTAACACCTTCCATGAAAGGCAGTACAGAAGTATCATTGTTATTACTCTTTAGCGGAATACTTGGCTTAGCAAAAAGTTACATGGTATGGCATAAAACTAGGTGGATTTCTGAAAAGGAAGATGAAATGGATCAGATGCAGAGATCTACATAAAGGGAAGAGCATTGGCATGGGTTTATGAGTGTCAGCACGTGTTAGTGGGTGGCCATGGTGTTAGGGGTTAAACAAGCGAAGATATGCTGTACCTGAGGTGACTGCAGGAATTTGTCAGTCTAGCTCCTGAATGAACTGTACTGAATTGAAGTAACCCTTACTGAATTAGCGTTAACACCTCTGGGATACTTTGAATAAAAATGCAATTGTCTATGTGTTATTGTATGGACCTCTCTGGTAGGGAAAGGAAATGCTAATGCACTTGCTCCATTTGCAACTCTTTGAAGCCATGCCCTGAAGAAATTTGCATATTCAGACTGGATTCTCCAGGGACTCTCATCCTGGGGGCAGGTATTGTAGACATAGGAAGGCTCTGCCTTCCCAAACTGCTTGATGTGGCTCCACTAATACTCCAAGTCCAGACCCTTGTTCCTGTGCCAGAGGCTAGGGCCGCACCACACCGCCTGTCCTCCTGGCACTGGGGCTGCTCCAGCCACGCTGCCTGCCCAGCGCTGCAGTTGATGGTTCAGCTGCAGGAGTGGTGTGACAGCTTCATGGGCAGGGGGCTGGACCAGGACAACTATCCATTGGGGCCCAGGAACCAAGTCACCAGGCACTCCGAGGCCATCGCCCTGGGGCGGGAGCCAGCTGCCATAGAGGAGGCAAGGGCTGGGTGCAGAAGGGGCAGGGGAGGATGGGTAGTCTCCCCAAGTCAGGGGCTCACCCGCTGTTGCAACTAAAAGACACAGAAAGGATTTTTGGATAAATAGCCTGATTTTTCCTAATATCCAGCCACACATCCCCCTCTGTAACTTCAGACTATTGCTCCTTGTTCTCCCATCTGTCACCACTGAGAACAGCCTTTCTCGGTCCTCTTTAGAGCCCCCTTTCAGGAAGCTGAAGGCTGATATCAAATCACCCCTCAGCCTTCTCTTGCAAACTAAATAACTCCAAATCCCACCTCATCTCCTCATAGGTCATGTGCTCCAGACCCTTAATCATTTTGTTGCCCTCTGCTGAACCTGTTCCAATGTGTCCACATCCTTTCTGTACTGGGGGACCTAGAACTGGATGCAATACTCCAGAGGAGGCATCACCAGAGCCAAGTATAAGAGAATAAGAACTTCCCTAGATCTGCTAGAAACGCTTCTCCTAATACACCCCAATATGCCATTAGCCTTAATGACTACAATGGCATACAGTTGACTCATACCCAGCCTCTCATTCCCTGTAAACCCCAGGTCCTTTTCTGCTACATTGCTACTTAGCCTGTCAATTCCCAGCCTATAACAGTGCTTGGGATTCTTCCGTCCAAAGTGCAGGACTCTGCACTTGTCCTTGTTAAACCGCATCAGATTTCTTTTGGCCCAATCCTCCAATTTGTCTAGGTCATTCTGGACCCTATCTACCACTCCCCCTAGCTTAGTGTCCTCTGCAAATTTGCTGAGGGTGCAATCCATCCCCTCATCCAGGTCATTAGTGAAGATGTTGAACAGTTCTAGCCATAGAACTGATCCTTGGGGCACTCCACTTGAAACAGACCACCGACCAGACACTGAGCCATTGACCACTACCCATTGGGCTCATCCGTCAAGCCAGCTTTCTTCCATTTTACAGTCCTTGTATCCAATCCATACTTCCTTAACATATGGGCAAGAATGTTGAGAGAGACTGCATCAAAAGCTTTGCGAAAATCAAGATATACCACATCCATTGACTTCCCCATGTCCACAGAGCCAGTTACTTCATCATAGATGCTAATCAGATTGGTCAGGCATGACTTGCCCTTGAAGACTCCATATTGACTATGCTTGATCACTTTCCCCCCCTTTTCCAACTGCTCCAAAATGGATTCCTGGAATACCCCCTCCATGATTTTTCCAGGGACTGAGGTAATGCTGATTGGTCTATAGTTCCCTGGATTGTCGGTCTTTCCTTTCTTAAAGATGGGAACTACATTTGCCTCTTTCCAATCATACAGGATCTCTCCTGATCTCCACAAGTTTTCAAAGATAATAGCCAAAGGCTCTGCAATGACATCTGCCAATTCCCTCAGTACCATTGGATGCACTAAATCCAGACCCATGAGTTTATATACCACCAGATTTTATAAGTAGCTCATAACCTGTTCTTTTTCCACTCAGGGTTGCCTACCTCCTTCCCATAGTGCATTGCCTACTGCCATAGTTTGGGAACTGATATTGTCCGTAAGACTGAGGCAAAAAAAATTGAGTACTTCAGCTTTTCCTGCACCATCTGTCACCAGGTCACCTCCCTTATCCAGTAACAACCCCACACCTTCTCTGATCACCTTCCTGTTAACATGTGTAGAAACCCTTCTTGTTACCCTTCACGTTCCTTGCTAGCTGAAGTTCCAATTGTGCTTTTGCTTCCTCGATTACTCCCCAGCAATATATTTATACTCCTCTTTAGTCATCTGTCCAAGTTTCCACTCCTTATACACATGCTTTTTGAGTTTGAGCTCGCCAAGGATTTCCCTGTTAAGCCAAGCTGGTTGCCTACCATATTTGCTTTTCTTACTGCACATGGGGATGGTTTGTTCCTGTGCCTTCAATAAGACTTGTTCAGGAGAACTGGCAGTATTTTAAACTCTTTTCCCCCTTCATATCTGTTTCCCAAGGGATCCTGCTCACCAGTTCTCTCAGGAAGTCAAAGTCTGCTCTTCTGAAATCAAGGGTCTGTATTTTACTGCTCACTTTTCTTCCTTTTGTTGGGATCCTGAAATTTACCATCTCATGGTCGCTGTAGCTCAAGTTGCCACCCACTTGAAAACGCCCCCAAAGAGATCCCCTGCAACCAACCAGTCAGCCAGCCAGCCAGCCAGCCGCCCCTTTTCCCCAGGGAAGGAGAGCAATGGTGGGCCAGCAGCTGCCTCAGCATCATGTCCGTGTGGCTCAGCTTCCTCCTTGTGCTCCTCTGCAGCTGAAGCCTCAGCGACTTGGTGGCAGAGGCTTGTATCTGCCTCCCCATCCACCCCCAGGATGCCTCCTGCATCATTTGAGCCAAAGTGGTGGGGAAGAAGCTCATGAAAGATGGACCTTTTGGAATGATGCACTACCCCGTAAAGCAGATGAAGATGTACAGGAGCTTTGACAAGATGCCACAAGTTCAATATAGCTACACAGGAGCTTCGGAATCTTTGTGGGGTCAAACTAGAAGTCAACAAGTACCAGTATTTGATTACAGGCTGGGTTTATGACAGAAAGGTTTATACCGGCCTGTGTAACTTGTATGAAAAACAGGACCGACTGACCCTATCCCAGCGTAAAGGACTAAATCACCATTACCAGCTCAGCTGTGGCTGCGAGATTAAGCCCTGCTATTACCCGCCCTGTTTTGTGACTTCCAAGAATGAGTGTCTTTGGACAGACATGCTCTCCAACTTCAGTCATTAAGGGTCCCAGTCAAAGCACTATGCCTGCATCTGACAGAAAGGATACTGCAGCTCGTACAGAGGATGGGTGCCTCCTGATATAACTATCATCAATGCCACAGATCCTTGAGCACACAGTCTCTTCCCTCTGCCTTTCCTCCTTCCCTTTTGGCTGAGCTTCTCTTGGACAATAATTCCTACCAGGTCGTGATGATGACGACAATGAAATTAGCGCCTGTTTTGCTTGCAAATTTTAGCAATTTGAACATTTAACAAAAAGAAAAACTCTATTCTATCATGCTGAATTTGTTTTAACCACCTTTTCTGATTCTGCGATCACCCCTTTCAGTCAGATTATACAAGTCTGGAACTTTCATTTGCACATCAGAAAAAAAAATACTGTGGAGCATTTGCTCTTTTTGTATCAATATCTGTAGCAATATAATCTATATTTTTTTAGGAAAACAAAAATATAAAAATTATCCCAGTTGGGCACTATATCCTCCAGTTCTATTTCTCTTGCTAGTTCTTCCCTGTTTGTGAGCAGCAGATCAAGCTGCCCATGGCCCCTGGATGGTTCCTTCGGCACTTGCTCCAGAAAGTTATTCCCAACATTTCCCAAAAATTTCCTGGATTGTCTGTGAGCTGCTGTATTGATCTCCCAATAGACGTCAGGGTGCTTAAAGTGTCCCATGAGAACCAGGGGCTGTGATTTGTGTAGGTTAAATTCTCGTTTTCTCTATGCCTTAAGAATAAAACAGGCTTCCATAGGAATTGCAGTGCTCTGTGATACCTTATTGTTGTTGCAATTACGCCCGTTAACCATCTCTGAAGAGAAAGCAAGCAGATGTCTGGGGCAACCTGTCTGAGGAGGGACTAACACAGGGAAGGCCAGGAACAGTGCAGGCTGGAAATACCCTGCTCAGAAGGGAGACAGACACTGGTCTCCATCCAAAAAGGCAGCGTATGGGGAGCTGGAAGCCTGAGCATTGGTGCCCTTGATGGCCCACTGAGGGAAATATAGGTGCAGTTCTGCGTAACTCTGATGCCTTTAATAAGTAAGCCCTCGAGCTCAGTGGTTGGAGTGCTGGCCTTGTAAACACAGGATTGTTCAATCCTTGAGGGAGCTTTTCAACGGTCTGGGGCAGGTTAGATTTATTGTGGGGGGTGGGGGGGAGAAACTGTGTCAGGAATGGTGATCAGTCCTCCTGTGAGGGCGGGAGCTGGACTCAATGACCTCTCAATGTCCCTCCCAGCTCTATGAGACATGTATTGCATCTCCGTGTTTCAGAGCCTGGGGATGACAGAAACAGGGAACCATTAGCACAGAGTAGCTGTAAGGTAAAAATGCAAAATGAATGTTGAGAATATGTCAGTCAGAAGAAACATGGGATCAAAAAAAGAGACCTAGAGCAGCTGTGGCCTGGAAGGGAACAGTGGAGAATTAATTATGAACCCCAGCTAGGTCTCTCCAGCAAACTAGAATGTTCATGCTCCAAGGCCCTTGGGTAGCCGCTTCAGCTCTGTCACCCAGAGCAGTATTCCAAGCCGTGGCTGGGGCTGGGACACAGGGAACCCGGGAGAAAGGAGGGCCAAGAAAGATCACTATTTTTTTTTTAAATTAGTACCCATTGTGTCAGTAATTGCACGAGGCAGCATTCTCCTAATGAACTCAGAAAGAGGCCAAAGGCACAACTGTATCTTTCCTGTCACTCCTTTCAAAATATGTCCACTCCCATCTGAGCCTGCATATTTTACAGTCGCGGAATATTTTCCAGAATTTTGGCAGACCTGGTGAGATTTTTTTTCTTGAGAACATTTACTTACTACAAAGATTACTCACGTTCACATAACTCTGCATATTGAAAGTTTTCATCTGAGAAACAAAAATAACAGCAAGGGTGGATACTATCAATAACCCTATATAATATATAGGCACTTGAAACTGGAATCTCAGCTGCGTTAGTCTTATTTAAGTCACTAATTCAGATGGGTTTCTAATATTACCACCAACATTGTTCTCTCCAGAAGAGAAAAAGGATAACAGCTACTTTGGCTCTAAATTCATTATTATTTCTAGAGCACAGTTAATGTTTTCCATGTATGTTATGAATAGATCATCTGTATTTCAGCAAAAAAATCTTCCCATGTCTCATCTTTACCAGTAAATCATGCTGAATGCAGAGTTACACAAAAAGTCTTCTATCTGGCTTGCAAAATGTCATTTTATGGCTATTAATCTAAAATCCTATGGGATTATTTTCACTGACTTCAGTGGGTGTCTGTTCAGGCCCAGGAAGCAGTATTATTAGAAAACAGTATACTGTTTAAAGACTGGGTCTTGCTAGTACAATCATATGGGAAAGCTTCATAATACCCAATCTCCACAGTCAAGCAGAGATACCACAGTTTCTCCTGATGTTATTCTAGAAAGAAAGACTTACTTGGTGCTGAGAATCCATTAACACAATTATACTGCCCAATTAATCTTTGCAATTTGGGTGATATCTCCAGGTGCACCTTCTACAGAGCAGAAATTCACTCCAATATTAGACTATCATTTAATGCTTAATTTAACCTCCGCAGATTAAGCTGGACACAATAAAATGAAAGAGTTTAACTCAGATCCACATTCATAAATAACTTTCCCCAGGCATCAACAGGAATGTGTTGGTACCCTGGGAGCCACATTTTATGAAGGCTCTTCAAGAAGGAACTTACCTGGCTTCCTTCTATCTCCAACTGGATTTTGTGGTATCTTCTGCCATCTACTGATTAGTTAAAAAAAAAAAAAAAAAACAGCTGAGGCCGCTTTTCTCATTCATCTGTCAGTTGAACAACATGGTCAATGATCATTAGGTTTTGCTAAAATGCCATAAATAATCTATTGAAGCCAGAATCCATTAGCTTTTAAAATAACTAGCATCTATTTTTAAAAGTCTTTCATCTTATCTTTTTTCATCCCAGCCATTGCCAAGTTTCATCTGATTTCTCAAATCATTGTCTTTTTATGGAATACATATTTTTCACCTTAACTTAAAAATTGCTCAGCAAGGCCTGCTAAGCATTCAGTATCATGCACAGTCTAAATATAGCCTACAGCCATGGGGAAAAACAATTGCTAGCTCAAATGAAATACACGAGTATTTGTTATAGCTGCAGATGTTATGTCTGCTACAGCCCCAGTAAAACTCATTTTTTATATGTAAATATAGCCTTTTAATAAAATAATCAAAATGACTGTGGTTTGATCAATAGGATCTGTGATTCTTCAAGGCTACACTTCCTGTCAAACACCCCTACGCTGTCCTTTACCACTCAGGGGCTCCAAAGTTTACCATCATGTCCCATGCAGGACTCACAGAGGTTGATTGTTGTTTTCTGTGATGGCAGATTTGGGCCTAGCTGGGGAGTCACAGCTGCAAAAACCTAGACTTCAAAGGCACTACTTCAAGGCAAGAAAGCTATTTTATAAGTGAAGTACAGGCTTCAAAAATCGTCTCTTTGAGGAGAACTGACGTAAAATAAACATCTAGCTGTTTTCTTGCAGTTAAACATGTTCCTAATACTACAGTTACTAGGGAGACACACCCCAGGAGGAATTTGACCTATTCTGCATGGGCTGAAGCAAGTTTCCAATGGTAAGAGATGACTCACAACCCATACATCCTAACAGTTTATACTGTGCAGTAGAAATATGCTCTGTTCCTCCAAATCACAAACCCTTCTTTTATTCTGTGTCTGTCCTACAGTAATGACTATAAATCTAGAGTTTACAAACAAGTCACAGACAAATCAGGACAAACTTCCAGATCAGTTCAAATATACAATGAGGCAGGCCTGCACAGAGGTCCTGTTCATTAAAGAAGCAGATTTCAATTACATGTGATTGAAACACAGGGCTTTTTCATACTGTTCCAAAACGCACTAGGCCACATCCTGTAGTTCTGCCTCAGCATCTTGCCCTGCTTATGCTTACATATAAAAGTAGCCCTCAATTACATGATCCCCTTGGTTTCAATAAGGTATGAACTAGGGCTTCAAAAATACAGTCTGCCCTCAGTAAGTAGCAATGCATAACTGTTGAACCCAGGTGCAGAAATGTAACTCAGGGAGTCACTTTCCACCAAGTCTCAGTTCCACACTTACTGGGCACAGATCACTTCCCTCTCACACAAGCACAGATGCACTGACCAGCGTGTTTCTCCTCAGCAATCACCAACTCTCAGTCTTGTACAGAATTGAAAAAATAAAGGGCCACCCCTTATAATAAGGAACTCTTGGCAATTCATCTGCCCCACCCAGCCCTGCAGGGGTACATACAACAAGCTGTGTGTTTTTACCTGAGTAAGGGCTACTCCCGTGATTGTTTGCAGACTCAGGCTCCCCTTTTCCTTACCCCGGGTCATTAGGAGAAATGGCATGAGCTCAATGGGCTGTTCGCCAAGGACTGAAGGATTTGGCCCCGTGGTTGGAATCTTTTAAGGCAAAGTGTGTGTGACCTCCCCTCCCCCGCTTTCCCAACACACACACACACACACAAGCAGCTTTGAAATCTGATGGTGGTATTGTTTCAGCACTTGAAACCCATCCAGTATTTGACCTTCATTTTCCAACTGCTGAAAAAACATTCCGTTCACACACCCTGATGTCCCTGCTCAAATGAGCTCATAAAAATTCTAAGAAAGATGTTTAAAGCAGAGGCATTCACTTTTTAAATGAAAACCACAAGCCCTCCTTTCTATTTCTATTTGACACGACAACTCCTTCGTAACTGAAGCAGAAAAGTGTTCATGCTGCATTTGGATTCTGTGGCAAAGCTACTTACAGTCTTCCCCCGCCTTACGAGGGTAATTCGTTCCTGAAAAACCCCTCTTAGGGCGAATTCTTGTAAGTCAAAAACGTAATTACCATTAATTTCAATGTGAAAAAATTTTATGTGTTCCAGAGCCCCAAAATTTACACCTGTTTGTGCTAAAACACCAAATCCCATTAAAATGAACACAATTACTTCAATAGTTAACATTAGTTATTATAACACAACCTAACAAGGCATTTTCCCTTCATTAATTACTCCATAATATGGCTGTTTACCTGCTTTCGGGGGGCTGTCCCAGGTGCAGAGACAGGGTTGCGAGGGGAATGGAAATTGAAGAGCGCCTGGGACGGGGGCTCCGGGAAACCGCCGCCGGGCGGTGCAGAGAGATGTGCTGTGCGGGATGCAGCTGCAGGCAGCCGTTGCCTGAAGCCGCGGCCTTTCTCCCGCTGCAGGGCGGCCACGTCCAGCTGAGGCATGCGAAATCCAAATCAGTCCTCATAAATGCGAAGAAATGCCTCATAAGCCAAAGTAGGGGTATTAAATGAAACTCCTTGTAAAGTCGAATTCTCGTAACCCGAATGGGCGTATCTCGGGGTATGACTGTATTGTTTGTTTGCAATAGCCACCAGGATCTGTTATGCACTGCCCAGATGCACAAGGGAGCAAGAAGCAAAACACACCTTGGTCTAACCGCTTCCATGCAAAGGTGTACCTAAATACTCTGAAGGGGGCCAATAATGAGTACTTTAAAGCACTTTGGACCCAGCCGTGCCAGAATAATAAAAAAGGAGATACAACTGTCTCATAGAACTGGAAGGGACCTTCAGAGGTCATCAAGTCCAACCCACTGCCCCCACAACAAGACCTATCACCATTCCTAAAGGATTTTTTTTTTTTAAATCTATTTGCCCCAGATCTCTAATGGCCCCCTCAGCTTACAAAGGCAGTTTCTCTGCTCTGGGTGTTGATAGCTCCCCATTAGACTCTGGCAAAGGCTCACATCCCCCTATCTGATCTGACTTGTTTTCTCCTCTTTTGACAAGACTGTTGATACTGGGCCATTTCTACCTTGCTGAACAGACTTTGTCAGCTCTGGCCCTCCTTTGTACTGGGACCCCACTCTTTAAATACCCCTCTGAAACCACAACCCCCCACTCATGCATCTGATGAAGTGGGTCTTTGTCCATGAAAGCTTATGCTCCAAAATACCTGTTAGTCTATAAGGTGCCACAACATGCAGAAGTGTTCCTCATTGAAGTAGATGATGTCTTATAAATAAAGATGAGAATTTATAGAAGGTTTTCAAGTAAATTAGGTACCTAATTCCCATTTACTCTCAACAGAAATTGGGTGCCTTAAGACACTTCTAAAAATCCCACCCTCAGGCCAGGTCTACACTACACCTGGAAGTCAAATTTCAGAGATGCAATTCTAGATACAGCAATTGTGTAGCTAGAATCAATATATTGGAAATTGACTTACATGACTCTCTTCACAAAGGAAAGTCAACGGGAGCGTTTTGCCCGTTCACCTCCCTTACGCCTCGTGATAGCGATAGCGAGGAGTACATGGGCTGACTGCCGACCTCAGACAGATTGATTTATGCATGTCTTTACCAGCCTTTATTCGAGAAATCCTCATACATAACTTCAAATAAACAAAATTTAGCCCTTAGTTTACTTAAAATAGTTTTTATATAATATCGTCTTGTCTTTTGACTCTGTATAAACATTTAAAACAAGGGACAAAACAATAAGAAAATCTGTCCATAGCATATTATGTTGGTGTGAGTCCTTTTAAGCAATGTAAATGTTTCTGTTATCTGTGTAGTGGCTCTTGTAAAGGTATTTTACTGGGTTACTGCAAAATCCAATATGGTTTAGGCTAAAACCAAAACTATCCAAATCTGGTACAGTACACCCCAATGAAAACAAAAAATGTTTGCATTTGTTTACATCTGTACATCATGACAGTCGTTCAATATTAAAAATTATTGTGAAGAACACAAATTTGTTGATTTTCACAGTTCACCTTAATCACTTAAGTTGGAAGACATCAAATTGGGACACATTTCCAAAACTCTCTACAGCACTTCAGCCAAGTGATTTCCACTAACTTAAATGAGAGGGCACAATGTTAAAATGCACAGGACAGCTGAGAACCCCCAGGGGCATTCTGTCCAAGTCAGGCTGGAGTTACATTTGAGGGACAGTGCGAAGAAACATACTCTGGCTGTCCAGGCTGGGGCTCTGCCATGGTTGCCCAGAAGACTTCTGGGACTGTCCCTCCAGCTCCTTGCATAAACATTACATCCATATAAAGCCAAAAGACCTACTACTGTAAATATTTTCACACGAGAGCCGTCCCACTGTGTTCACCTGCATAAAGCTAAGTATGCATGTAAGGCACCAGTCGTGGTACTAGGTCCGAACATAGCAACCTTGAAGCTGATGTAGAGCTCTTTTGGTTTCTGTGGGGCTTCAGGAGAGGCCAGGGATGTAACTGCATTCACTCATAGAAGGAAAAAAAAACAGACTTCTGGACAGCCTCTCATTTACTGTGGCCTCAAAAGAGAAGGCACTTTACTACATGCTTTTTCAGCACAAATATCTAAACAGTTAAATCCAACCACTTTTATCTGCCGGCGTGGACATAAAAATGCAGATGAGGCATCTTTACAGGTCTCAGCCCACTTTTGTAAAGTATTTCTGCAAGATTACAGAAGCGAGCCTATTGCGCTCTCTGAGTTACAACTGATGGACGTGAAACTTTGTCTTTGGAATAACATGTGAAAAGCACCTACCAAAGTATATTCTCCACGAGCACAGGTGGGATTTTGTAAGGGTGGCACTGACATGGCTTTTTCACCCAGAAGAGCTCCATCCATACCAAGTTTTACTCAGACTTGTAACAATGGCGTTGTTAAAGGCTCAGACCCTATGGTGCCGGCTCCTGTCACCACCCGTAGCTTCATGCCCTGGGGGTGGTACTTCCATTTTATTCCCCTCTCTCCCTGCCCTTGGTGTCTTTCATTAAAGCCGGAGACAGTTCTCTTAAAAACACAACAGCAAAAAACCTAAAGCTGCCATAACCTTTCCTCCCCTTCCCTGGTCCCCCCAGCCAGCCAGAACAATGGCAAACAACCCTTCCCATTCCAATGGCTTGGACTCCAGGCAAGGAGGTGGGTTCAGAGGCGGGGGGCGGTGGGGGTAGAAGTTGACAGGCTGCCGCCAAGCCTGGAGGGGGAAGGGGCTGGGGCGAGCTGTCCCCCCCCCCGGGATGAAGTCATGGCTGAGCTCTGACGCTCCCCTCGCACAGAGGGGACTCAGCCCGCCACAGCAGAGGGACGCTGGCTGGCCCGGGCGCGCTGCCGCGGCGGGCAGAGCCCACCCTCCGGGCTCCGCGATTGGTTTCCTCGCTGGGGCGGGGCCCGGAGGCGCCCGTGCGCTGTACAAAGTTGAGCGGGGCAGGAGTCGGCCTAGTCCCCGGGGAGTGGGAGCCTTTAAGAGCGGCGGGGAGGAGCCGCCTTGGGCAGAGCGGCTGCCTGCGGGTCCGGCCAGCAGCGAGCCGGTGGAGGCCCTCATTGGGTGCCCCGCCATGGGAGAGGACGGGGTGCAGGCTGAGCGGAGCGGCGCCCATGCTGCGCCCGGCGCCGAGGAGCAGAGCCCCAGCCCGGAGCCCTCGGGCAGCCCGAGCCCGGGGCCGGGCGCGCCGGGCGAGGCGCTGCGGGACAGCGCGCAGGTGAACGCTATCACTGTGCTCACGCTGCTGGACAAGCTGGTGCACATGCTGGACTCGGTGCAGGAGAAGCAGCACAAGATGGAGCAGCGGCAGGTGGAGCTGGAGGGCTCGGTGAAGGGCATCCAGAGTGACCTGAGCAAGCTGTGCAAGCACCACACCTCCACCAGCAACGCCGTCAGCAAGCTGCTGGAGAAGTCGCGCAAGGTCAGCGCGCACACCCGCGAGGTGCGGGAGCGCATGGAGCGCCAGTGCGCGCAGGTGAAGCGGCTGGAGAGCAACCACGCGCAGCTGCTGCGCCGCAACCACTTCAAGGTGCTCATCTTCCAGGTGAGTCCGCCGGCTGCAGCAGGCTGGGCCCTTCTGCTCCCTTCGCTAGCTCTGCCCACTCGGGGGGTGGGCATGCGGCCAAACCCTTCCTCTGCCTCTGGCCCCTGGTCTTGGGGCAGACTCATTGCAGGGGTTGCGTAGCACCCTGCTCCACTCTCTGCCCCATAGTCCATCTCCATGTCTGCTGCTCCAACAGGGAGGCTCCCAGGCAGGGCCAATTTCTGCTGCTCAGGGAGAGTATGGGGAGCAGATGAGTGCCCTGGGCTCACCTGGTGCTGCACAAAAGTTGTCAACCGTGTGGCTGTTCCAAAAGAAAGAGGATGAACTCCCTAGTTCCTCCCTCTTCCCCTTAGCCCTCCAATTGCCAGATACTTCCTGGCCGATGGTATGCGTACCCCAGATTAAGCGTGTGTGCCCTGCCTGTTCCCCCTTGGCTTTGCATGCCTTTGCCAAGTCAGCGCTGCTATTGATGGTTCAGAGAAGCCACTTGGATATCTCATTGAACCACACTGTTCATTTCAACCTTTCCAGGGCCAGCTGCACAGACTGTTCAAATTCCTTATCTGTGGAGAACACATGTCCTGTAGATGTAGATACAAATACTTTTAACTTCACTTCACATTGAACAGACCTGTGGCACGGTGAACAATGCGCACACCCCTTATACAGCCCACTCACTTGTGCGTGGGAATATACTTTCTCTGTGATTATTGCTGGCGCTTAGTTAGCAAGAATGCGGTTTCATTTATCCATAAAATCACTTCTGTTGTGATGCCACTCCTCCTCATACAAGTCAGACTCATCCCCATTCTACAAGACCACTACGTTATCATGCAAACCCTTTTCGAGTTCAGAATTACTAGCCCCAACACAGGGCCAGTAATCCCACATGGTTTTTGGCATGTACGGTTTGTAACCTATGCATGCAACACCTAATAAATTATGCACACCAAATACTGAATTTCACCAACCAGTTCATACTCCTTTCTCCACAGGATGTTGAAGGGAAAGGAATCCATTGCTACTGCAATGCTTTCATTGCAGTACGGGGGAGCTTGTGGAAACTTTGAGAGAGTTGCTAATGTTTTTAGGCCATAACTGGAGAAAAAAGTAACCTGCCCATTCTGACTGACGCAATAGAATGTTAGGGATATTAATAGTTCTTTATTGCCCTCTATAAAATGCCAACTTTGATTTTTAGGTCTACCCCAGCATTTTCAGAGATCTATTAAAAGCGGAGTTGTAAAACTCAGCTCTGTTTTATCAGCCTTTCCATGGTATGACTGAATTGCTTGCATATTTTCTCCTTTTTAAGCAACGATGTAGACTGAACACAGCATGGATTTTAACCAATTGTGGAATGTACCTTTTCTACTAAAAAGTGTCATTGAAATTTTGTTTCAGGAAAATTCCCTTTGACTTTGGCTAGTTAAATGCATAATTTATCTTTCTAGCCTGATAAAAATTGGAATATATAGTCTCTCATACACATGCACGGACACAAAATCAGGATTTAAAGATTTGGCAGGCTTGATTAATCCCTTCCTTCAGGAAAGACCTACCTTGCTGCTGCTTATTCTCTTGAAGCTATAAGGTAGCCTTTTAAGGAAAGGTGAGGAAAAAATCATGACACACAGTCTTTCAGTCCATTGTCTTTTCTACCTTTTAAAAGCAACTAAAAAGCTATTCATGTACCAGCTGTAGTAAAAGAGATGCAAAACGTGACCCTTTTAAAAGAATTTAAGGTATTTTATTGAAATTTAAAAATAGTAACTACCTCCTAGGTATCAGATACCAAAAGATGAGCTTGAGCTGCAGAAATTAGATTTTAAATCTTTAAATTTGTATGGGGCTGGCTCTAATGCTTGATCCAGATAGGGTTTTTTTTCATTTATATTGAAGTAGGATCCAGAGATCTGTCAAAATCCAGATGTTGTCATGCTATGCAAATTTATTTTAAAGAGATATCTCTTTCTCCAGAGACTGTACATTCTAGGATTATGGAAGGATACAATTGACAAAAGGGTTGGGGATAAGTGTGAGATACTGTCCTTGCTGTGGACACTGGTAGTGCTTTTAGGTAGTTCCATCTGTCACACAGAGATATCTTTGTTCTAAATCTCTCACCCTAGTAGGTAGTGAACCCAATTCTCCTCTCACTTATGTGGGCCAATCCCTAGCTGACACCAGTACCAATCAGAGGTACTAACATATGGGAAAGCTGCTGTAAATAAAGCTGGTGTTCCCCTTGAGCTGTGCACCCACAGTCCTCAAGGTTGGTTTTCTAATGGTAGTGTACATACCACAACTTATTCTGCACATGGATTAAAAAAAAATTAGAGGAAACACCAGCCTTAGACCTGATTCTCCTTTTATTCAGCAAAGGAAAAAAAACATATTTAATTTTGTAAACATATGACTAAGAACAGAGACAGGAGGGCGGGAGGTAATACTGTTCGCTGTCCTGGTGGAACACACAAGTTTGGAGTTTCACCGAGCGCCTCTTCGGCTCTGGGGAAGTAAGGAGGGTGAATAAGCTAATTACAAGGTGAGACAGGTGGGTAAGCAGGAGCAGCTCGTACCTGCTGGAAGAGACCACTTAAACTGAAGTGGGCAATTGGAGGCTAGATAGCTAAGCAAAGGGGTCACACCACATCTGACCCCTCAGGCTGAATCCCTACAGGAAACCTGCAGAAG
This sequence comes from Carettochelys insculpta, assembly GCF_033958435.1. Lineage (NCBI taxonomy): Eukaryota > Metazoa > Chordata > Testudines > Carettochelyidae > Carettochelys > Carettochelys insculpta. The sequence continues at coordinate 19,715,123 of NC_134144.1, forward strand.
GCTTGCAGTGCCCAGGTTGAGAACTGAAGATACCAAAACCCATGGACTGAAGTAAGACACTGAGGATTTGTGACACACACCCTGCCCACTCGCCTTTAATTGCCCACTAGATTTAAAGTGCACATGGAGCCGCCCCCACTCAAAGTCGGCACTCTGCCACTTCTGTGGCATGTGGGGGCAGCCCCGCCTTTCTTATAAAGCAGTGTGCTCCAGCTTGTGCTGCTCCCCAGCTGTGCCACTCAGTGGAGGTGCGTAACATCCCTGGAAGTGGCATGGCACTTCTGCAGAAGATAGGCAGGGCAGCAGGGTGAGGGACATAGGCAAGGGAGGGGGGCAGGGGCTGGGTTGGGGCTTGTGGCTTCCCCTCTGCTACCCGTCACCTCTGCTACCTTCCCCAGAGCCGAAGAGCAGCTCTGAGACATTTGACTCTTCCACAAGAGATGTCAGCCCAATGAACATTTATAACTTCACGTGCATTGTCTCTTTTATAGCCTAAGATCAAGGTGGCTACACAATCATTACAAAGAGATTGTAACACTTCCTCACAGTAACACAAACAAGCTGTTAAAGACAGACTTGTATATTTGGTGGCCTGAAATTTCTTAGTCTGTAGCATTTGAGTGGTTGATGTGAAATAGCTGTTTGGAGTGGTTGGAATTCTCTCCCAGGAGCAAAGATGGGAGGGGCTGGGATTTTCCACCCCTGTGGCTGTGCTGTTATCTTTGCCAGCTTGCGTTCAGCTCAAGGGAGCAGACTGACCACACCCTGGCAAGGATCCCAGATGTTGGCCATGATGCTTTTCTGTTGCTGCTTTCTTTGCTTCTGCACCAGCCTGCTAACAACTGTTACCTGCCTGCAGCTCTCCACAAAGGTTGCGTGCTCTCTTTAAGGGGTGGTTGATCTGGAAAAGACCTGTTAGTCTTCTAGGCTGAATTCAGGCCTTCTGCCCCCTGCCAAAGAATTATGCATAGGAAAAAATACAAAAGGATGGGTGGATTTGTATATGACAGTGAGCAGGTTTCTCTGGGCAAAAGAAACAACTGCTGCCACAATACAATATTAATATTGTATTTTTTTTTTTAAAAAAAAAAACTTGGACATATGGTGGTTTTTTGTTTTCCGCCACTTAAGTTTAACTTTCAGTGCCCTGCGTTTCTCATTACGGACTGTCTCCTGTTCTAGAAAAGCAACTTCCTGTGAAAATAAAAGCCTAGATTTGGGACTCGCTTCTACATTTGAGTTTGTTCCCTATTGTTTTAACAGGAGCGTTGGGTGTGTAAAGATGACATGATTGAACTCGGAGCTTGTATTTCCTGAGGACAGGCTGTGACTTAGTATCAGATTTCCCTCACTGGATGCACTCACTATGAAAACACGTTTAGAAAACAGTCAATTTGTATATTTTTTGTATTAAAATATTTAGGTTTTTTCCTCCCTAAACTTCCCGCATTGGTCACAGTTTGCATACTTCTAAAAACTTGGCATCAACTGAAATGTTATTCCATCTAAACATGCAAAGCTTTGAAAATTATTGCAAATTCCATACGTAGTGCAGCAGTTTGAAACACTGGAGTGACTGTTTTGAAATCCTTGTTAAGCTTTGGCATTGTTCCTGCATGTTTTGTTGTAACCGCATGATCAGCATGATTTCAGACTGCATGGACTGAGACCAGATTTCATATCAGACATGCATTAAGATACACAAAGCGGGAGGACGGGTGATGTGTAAAATTCAAAATAAAGAGGAAAACAGAGTAGCATTTCAATAAAATATCCTCCAATGTTGGATGGGACAGGAAGTCTGCTAAATTATAGGTAGGGGTCAAGAAATCTGTATTCAAGCCCTTCTAGTAACTGCAGTTAGTGATTAGTTTTTATCCAGAAATCAACTGCGCAAGGGAAAGCCACGTGAAATTAACTATATGTTTGCATTTTGTTGTATCAATCAGCATAACAAACAGCCTTCTGAAAAAAGCACCTTCATGTCCAAAAGTAAAGAAGCAAAACTAAACAGACAATAACCAATCTGTAGGTGATACGCTGACAACTATTAACATACTAGAAAACCTGCCTTCCCAAACTCCTGTTTGGTATTGCATTCGTACCTGTCTACAAACTTAAGAGTAGATAGAGGTTGAGAAAAAGGCTTGGTCTACACTAGGAAGGTAAGTTGGTTGCAGATACACGAGCCTAGGTAGAACTGATTTATCTGCAATTGACTTACCTGGCTATCTTCCCAGGGGAAAGTCTTGAGTGTTTCTTGCATCAACCTCTCTTAGTCCTCATGATATTGAGGAGTAGGGGGTAGACTGACTCCAGATAGAGGCATGAAATCAAACTCCAGAAGATGAAGCCAGACCAGGTTGATCTTCCACATCGTCTAGACATACCAAAGTGGAGGGCGTTAAGGCAATAGTAAACTTACTTGTGACAGAAATCTGCACTGTACTTGGCCAAATAATTAGAAGGTTAAACGTTGAACCACCCTCTGAAAAACACCAGGGGAAGGGCAGGCTCGCTGACCGGAGATGGGGCAGGCAAATGGGGCAATTGCCCTGGGGCCTGGTGCTTCAAAGCGGCAGCTGGAGCTCCTGGCCCTGCTGAACTGCCATGGCAGTGCTTCTGCACAGCTCTGAGGAAGCAGGAAGAACGGGGGGATGACTGCTCTAGGCCCCATCCCTTCCATCCTTGGTCTTGCCCTTTCCGGGGCATGGAACTGGGCCCCCCTTGCAAGTTGCACCAGGCTCCACCGTGGCTGTCAGCCCCACTAGGGAAGTGTGTGGGCTGGGGGGGAGCTGAGAAGTTCTCAGCTGCATATGACATGTCCTTTTACAGAGTCTACTCTTTATGTAGCCAGTTAACACAATACCTGGGGAGATGTTTGCCTTCCATGGTGATTCTAGCCATACCAGTGGTAGGGAGATTTAAAAAAAAAAAAAACCCTCACTGTTTCTTAGTCATTTACATGGTTCAGTTTTTATAGTACATTGTTATGAATGTGAGGCCTTTCTGTACCTGTTACTAACAAGGAGAAGTATACATGCCCCAAAAATGACAGGGTAGCGCCTCTATGCTGAACAAGGATTTGATCTTGCAGACACTATCCAGGTCAAATTCCTGTTGACTTCAGTTGGAGCACTTGCAGTATTGTGTCCCAAAACATGACATTAGAACAAAAAACAGGAAGGCCACTTGTTAGCTGTGAGTAGTAATGACTGATCAGGAAAAATGCAATGTTGCTTTAGTCTTCTGAATGTGGTGGATGGAAAGAAGATGGATTTTGATCCCTTCTCAGAATTGGTTATCATTTCTGTTTTTGATCCAGTTCAAAAGTCAGATGCTTAAACTTTATCTGGAAAATAAGTGCATTGTTCTCATCCTGGCTAAACTCAAATCCTGCAACCTATGTAATACAACCAAATATAAACAGAGTTCAGAAGGACTTCTGGGTAGATGGCAGTCAGAGTTACTGATATCCCTTTTATTAACATGCTCATAGTAATCTTTTTTTTTTTTTTTTAAAATAGTACTTATAGCAGCAAACAAGGGCAGAGGAGCTTAAGAAAAGTTCTCTTGCATGTGACTTCCTCTTATCAAGTTCTCTACTCCCTGTGTAGCCAGTTAAGTGTTCCTGTCTTCATTCCAGAGGGGTTATCTTGTACCTGTTATCTAGGGATTCCATTATGCTTTAGAAACAAGAATGAGCCAAGCCTCAACACCCACTGAGGGAGAAAAATGTCTCCATTTTACATGTGGGGGATAAAAGGAAGTACCATAGTTGATTTGCACTGGAAATCTGAGAGTGGGGTGGGAATACAAGCAGTTATACCAGCTGATTATACTGGAGCATTTGCATTTATTAATTTTTTTATCTATACTGAAAACTGGGTGTTCCAGCCTCCCCCCCAATAGTGTTTAGTGTTAATAGTAATATTTTTAGAAATAGCCATACTTTGTAACAAACCATTTGGAAATGTCACTGAATTGAACAGTGTTGGTTCATTCATTGCTGGATCAGTCTCAATGTATTATCATTTCCAGAGGTGGGAAAAAGTACCCAAAAGTGCAGCTGCTTTGAGGGGAATGTGTATATAAGGACAAATCACGGTATCCCTCTAGAAAACTACTTGAGTAAAAGTAGTTTCACTCTGACTGAATAGATCTTGTCAGCTCTTACCCTCCCTTTTACTGGGACCCCGCTCTTTAAATAGCCCTCTGAACCCACCCACCCCCATTCATGCATCTGAAGAAGTGGGTCTTTGCCCGTGAAAGCTTATGCTCCAAAATATCTGTTAGTCAATAAGGTTCCACAGGACTACTTGATGTTCTCAAAGATACAGACTAACTTGGGTACCTCTCTGACACTTGAGCAATGGTCAGGGATGGTCTAGAAAGTGCTTGGTCCTGCCATGAGGGCAGGGGGCTGGACTCAATGGCCTCTCGAGGTCCCTTCCAGTCCTACTCTTCTATGAAAAGCATATGCATGTGAACATTGTACTCAAGTGAATATAAGTGCAGGTGCTTGCACTTCTGGACAAGTAACTTTTGGAGTACTTTTTCCACCTCTGATCATTTCACATGGAACTTTGCAATGTTGAATATTTAAGATTCCACTCATCCTTCACTCGGACTGAACTTCCATTAAAGACAAAGGGAATTCTGAATGAGGAGGAGAGGATTGGGGCCTTTTATTTTATATAGTTCTGTTTTTTAAAGTAAATTTTAATAAAGCCTAATCAATGCAATTTACAAGTGATTCTCCAAAATCTTGTAATCGGTTTGTTCTAGTCACATTCCTATGTTTGAATATTTGACTGTATGGAAATGTACACAGCTTGGCTACAAGCTAGCCTTGTAGATGGGGTTCCTTTGCAGGGAAACCCAACTTCAAAAGCACCCTTCTTCCCCCAAAAATTGGGAAGAAGGGTGCTTTCGAAGTTGGGGTTTCCTTTTGAAGGAATGCCATCTACACAGCTAGTTTGCGATTCGAAAGCAGCACTTTTGACATGCAGGGTTGTTACCATTATGCAAATGAGTCATGGAATATTCATCAGCGCCTCATTTGCAATTTCAACCCACTTCATTTACATGTCCCTTCCGAAAAAGAGGGGCATGTGTAGATGTAGCCCTTCTGATTTGTCGAGATTTGGAAAGAATCTGGACAATTAAGCCAGTAAACTTCTATACTGGATGTCTGTCTTTTTGCTTGATTTTCCAGATACTTGTATGGGGATCAAATCAGCAGTTGTCCACTTACATAGCTCATGTTTCAGCAGTCAAATTGGAGAATATTATGAACATTTGAATGGCAGTCAGAGCTCTTTGGATCATTAAAACTGCTGTGATAAATAGTATGTGTTCTGATTACCATAAAACAAGTTAAAAATCACAAGACTACAGACTGTGCCTGCATAAGTTACAGGCCTCTGCACCAGAACATCATCTTAAATGTCAACATGTAACGAGTGATAGTTTTTATTAGGATTCCAGTGTAGGAAAAGTACAGAGCGTTTTGGGAGTGTTCTTTGTCCAAGTCTCTTGTTAATTCAAGGTCAATAGAAACAACAGACTAGGAAAAACGGACAACTATCTTGCGGAAATTTTCCATCCTTCTTAATTTTGTAACTGATATTACAAACACACACTTGTTTAAACTTCTGTTCATACATGGGTGTAGAATTTGTTTCCTGGAAGGCTGTGGAAGGCAAAGCTACAGAAAAATATGACTTCTCTAATTTAAAAAAAAAAAAGCCACAGGTAAAATGTAGTTTGATGTTTGCAGTGCTTTCAGGAAGTCCATTCCTGCACAGCCTGAGCAGAAATTGTAACCCAAGAGACCATTTTCTCTGGTGATCACACCCTATGCTAACAAACAGAAGTTCTGAATTGTGGGTGGCAGGGGGGTAGTTTTTTCTCTTAACTGTAGTCTGTTTCCCCACTAAGGACAGACCTCTGACTATCATACCTGGCATGTAGTCATTTCTATATCTTAAAAAAAAAAAAAGTTCATATGTTTCCCCATTGTCCATAGCTCTGAATGAGATGATTGGAGTATCTAAGTTTTTCCAAGTTAAAAAGTAGGATGAATGCAGGACTTGTCTATTACAATGATAGGAAAAAAAGAAATAAAATAAATGTCCTAGGCTTGCTTGCTTTTCTTTCTTAAGGCTCAGTCCTGCAAAAAACTACTACACTGTGCTTGCTACTGGAGAAATCCCCCTTGGAACTCTTCATGGTTGCAAACTCTGTATTCCGTAGTAACTATTTGCAGGAGGTGGTCCTTAACTTCCAGTTGCAGCTCTGCTCAACCTGCTCTTAGTTTAGAAACATCTGACTACTTCAGCAGTACATCCCTCTCTGGCCTTTTTTGGTTATAAAGAAAAATGCAGATGTTGTCCAGCTCATTGGTTTGATGCCCAGAACTACTCTTATTCCCTGTGACATATAATATTAGTCTCCCAGTTTTTGCATGATTTTGCAATTTTATTTTTTAGATCAGTACCATTCCTTCTATAATAGAAACAGAACGTATTCCCATCAGTATGGGGTGGATCACCTCCCTACCATTAAAACCCATAGGAGAAGGATAAGGGAAGCCTCTGCTGAGTTCTTCAGCGTTTCTCCCAAAATATTCCATCAAGGGAAAGGAGAGGCTGGGTTCCAGCCTGCCCAGAAGGGGGCTAGGGATGGAGCTATTTCTCATATGGAGCACTTGTGGCCAGTGTTCCCTGTAACCTGAGCTCTTGAATGGCCACCCAGGAGAGATTCAAATGCCACCCAGCTGATTAGCACAGCTGTCCACAGCTGGCAGCATGTGTTTCTACTGGTGGTGCGCATCTGCCCATGCCTTGGTGCACATTTCAAAATTTATTCTGCACATAGATGGAAACAAACTAGAGGGGACTTTTCTTGTGGCTGCCCAGCCTCTCGCCCTCCTCCTGCTTCCATCTGTCCTTTCGGTGCTCAACCCTGCAGTGCAGCTCAATCCAGAGGAAGTGGGGACCTGAGGAGAGGGAGCACAAGGTGTGAAAGGCCTCGTCCTTGTGTTAATCAAGCTGGGAAAAATTTGGCTCCACCAAACAGTGATAGCAGTGTTCAGTCCACTGCACTCCAAATTAAACAGAACTAAAAATGTTGGGCCATATTATTAGCTGCAGTAAAACTTACTGAAATCAATGAGACTTAAGCAATTTACACCAGCTGAGGATTTTGGTCCATTCTTCATATATGTACTTAACCGACTTCTAGCTGCTATATGTGTCTCTCTCTTGAAACTTTGCTTGCATATTGCACTTTCTGCCCGTGGAGCTCAAAATGAGTAATATTTTAATGAAGTAAGACTCATTGTCCCTGTGTCCGTCAGTCGCATGTCCCCATTTTATAGCGAAGGAGGCTGAGGCACAAAGAGGCTATGCAAGCTGCCTGAGGTCATATGGTGAATCTGTGACTGAATCAAGAATTGAGCCAGAGTGCCTGGTCTCGTGCCATACCTACAATGCTAGCCTTTTTCTTCTGTGTTCAAATGTACAGCTTTGCAGTTAAACCCTTTATTAGTAAGGATTTCCATTTTCTTGTAAGTTTCTCCGAGGCCTCAAACTGAAATCTCACATTTAGCAGCTTGTTAGCTTTAAACTGTAGAACAGAATGGGCGAGAGGGTTTTGAGTGGCTTCTTGCTGGTTAAATATACCAAACTATAAAATATGCTCAGCTTCCTTCATTTCATTGTTTAAAAAAGAACAAACAATGTAACATTGTTCAGGGTTGAGCTTTGTTTATCAAATGTGTGTCCTGTGAACTGCAAAACTCAAATACTGTCAACTCTTTCAGGAGGAAAATGAGATTCCTGCCAACGTATTTGTGAAAGAACCTGTTCCCAGTATTACAGAAGGGAAGGAAGAGTCTGTGGATGAGAACAAAACTCTGGAAGAAACATTGCATACGGTGGAGCTGTCATCCGATGATGAAATGCCTCATGACGAAGATGGTCTGGATGACAGCGCTGAGGAAAAAATGGGAGAATCAAGAGCTGAGAAGATAAAACGATCAAGCCTCAAGAAAGTGGACAGCCTCAAGAAAGCATTTTCTCGCCAAAATATTGAGAAAAAGATGAACAAGATCAGCACAAAAATTGTCTCTCCTGAACGACGGGAGAAAATTAAGAAATCACTCACTCCACATCACCAGAAATCCTCCTCGAAAGGCTCCTCTTTCAAAGTGTCTCCCCTCACCTTCAATGTGAAAAAGTCCCGTGAAGGAGAGACCCCAGCTGAAAATGAGGACAAACCACCAGAAACTACAAGCAGTGAGCAGGCTGTGAAGGATGAGGAGACTTCGTTTACTGAGGGGCTCTCAGATGTGACACCTCCAACTTCTCTAGCTGAGGAAGGCAAAGCAATAGCTGATTTGCTAGAGAAAGAAAGCAGAGAAGGGTTCGCAATGATAAACAGCAACATTGAGCTCTCAATTGTTGAAGACGATGAAGAATATGGGTCAGCCCTAGAAGTTTCTAGCCAGAGACTGTATGAGGAAAGAAACAAACCAGCCAGTGGGGAAACAGAACAATCTGATGAAGAGTCAACCCAAGCAGCTATTCTCCAGATAGACCAAACTGCATAATAAATCCAAGCATTCCTTTGAGTTCCCAAATGCAAACGGGCTCAGTTCGGCAAAGAAGCAGTGCCTATTTCTGTTACACATACAACATATCAGGAGACAGCAGTTAAGTTTGTATTCTGTGCAGTGCTAAAGTATTACATAGTATTGCCCAGTGAATGAGGTTTACTGTGCAGGCAACCTACAAAGTGCTCTGTGCTTAGGTGAAACGCCTGGTAATACTTATTTTAAGTTGCTGCATTCTGCTTCAGTTGGAGACATCGGGGGGAAAAAAGCTGACCAGTAGAGGCAGGCTGGTCAGCTGGGTTTTAAGTTAGATCAGGGAAGTACTGGGATAAGTAGTTTAAATTTTTTTTTTCCTCTTATTTTGTAGGTCTGAAGTAGTGGTTTTGTTTTTTTTTATATAAATACTTAGTCACTGAACACTCGTAGTATATCCAGGACATGGCAAGGCAAGCTAACATTCCGTAAGGGTTGTATGTACGTGTGTGTTTTACTTTGGGTGTGACTCCAGTTTCACATTGAATAGAAGAGCCAGACTACGCAAAGGCTGAAATTCTGTCCCCCTGAAGTCAGTAGGAGTGTTGCCATTGAGAAAGTAGGGCCCAGATGTCACCCAGAATATTTTGATAATCACTTAATAGAAATAGCTGTTTTATATGGCAAAAGGAGACAGTTTTGCAGTTTATAAAAATAAATAACCGACGAGGGTGAATGTGTAACTAGCTACAGTGAGCTGAAAGCAGGAGCTTAGGTAACGCTTGGCAAACAGTTGCTGGTACAGAAACAAGGGATGATACGAGAAACAGGTGACCCAGTGAGAGAGCATGCGGAGAATGTGAAGTTTAGTGCGGGTTTTTTTTTTTCCCTTTTTCTATCAGCATGAAGAATATAAACTCATAACACAAATTACTGCTTATTTCTTAGAGCAGCATATTTTTAGTCTTTGCACCTGCACGAGATTATCTTAATATTTTGAAAATAGCATGACTTACCTATATAAAGAGTTTCATCTGTGTAATGCTATACCCACAGAATAGTTATGTAGTTACAGGGATGTAAGGACAATTTATGAAAAAGGTAAAGTTTCATCTTACTGGTCAGGACACTGAGGGATAAGAGTGTTTGCACTTTTAATTTGGGGGGGGGGGGGGGAAAGCCAATTTGTATAGAAGCCGTGGAGTCAGATTTGCTGCTTATATGTTTCACACACAAAAAAATCCCATGTATTTTGAAATTATAGGTTGCAGATTTTTAAAAAGCATTAAACATGAGGGTTTAAAAAAAATTCATTCTCTTTGAATATTCATCCCTGCTACTTACAAATGGGACAGGGAGATAAGCCTCATAGTTGCCTTAAATCCTTGTTATTTTTATACGTTTCCTTTTGAATACAGATAATTCTTGTTACATAATATTGCACTAGCAAGCTGCTTCCTTGAAATTGTGTTTCAAATGGCAAATCATTTGAAGCGGTCTAAGCAGGGGAAAAAAAAAAAAAATGCTTACCAGAGATCACTCCATGTGGGGAAGTCCCTTGGACCAGTAAGTCACACTAGAAATGAGCCTATAATCATAACTGATTTTAAGCAGGCAGTGTTAAAAAAAATTAAGCTTTTTATTATACAGTCTCATACAAGAACTATCATCTGTAAGAGGAAGGATGACATAACTCATGCAGCTGCATTATTTTTGTATTAGTGACCGTGTTACTCAGTTATTCAATACTTGTAACTAACTACAGAAGTGATGAAATTAATAAAATCTAAACTAATACAGCCATGTCAGTGTCTGGGCAAAACAATTTTACACGTTGGGGGGGAAAAACAAAATTAAAGACTAAGCATTTATTATTTGAGTTTGTGTTCATGTCCTAATTACATTTTATTTCTTAATCCCTGGTCTTAGAAATCCTTACACCATATCGAAGATGTAATTTTACAGATATCATGCTTCCAGCTCACTAAAGCATCTGAATATCTTCAGACAACTTGGTAAATTTGATTGTTCCCTTGGCATTTTTATTGCATTGCTCTAGACTTCAAATATTTAAAATACTCCTACAAGCATAATGCATTGAACTCTACATTTTGTTTAGTCACACAGATAAATTTGTCTTCTAGAGTGTCCCATAGCCTGAATAGACCGAATTTTACTAATAGGCCAAAGCATACATTTCACCTGTATGGAGAAATCGTCAACGTCTTGCACCCATGAAATGCTAGCCAGGAAACCTAACAGTATTTGTTTTGTTTCTCTGGCCAGACTTTAATTCAAACAGTATTACTAGGAAATGACAGCCAGACCCATTTTGTCATATTTTACAGATGGGAGTTAATCGCATGGTCAGTGTTCTAAGAGCAATAAGAACTACAGCTGTTCAGCACCTTTGAAAAATCTGCCCCATAGAGAATTAGTACAAATAATTACTCAAAGAAACAACAAAGGGATTCATTACACAGCCAGAATTAACACAAAATTATCTTTGTCTAAAATTTGTGAGTTTATTTTGTCTGCTTTACTGCATCCCCAAAATCTGAGGGATGAGTCATTACTTTGTACCAGCTGATCTTAAAGTCCCTTTCGGTCTTTGTTTTGTGACTGCTGAAAATAAATGAGGCCCCATAATATATTTTCATGGCTGTCTGGCTGCAGTGGCAGCATGATAGTTACACACACACACATTAAAGTATGTGATTGCCAAACTGACAGTGTATGGATTTCAAGCAGGAGCATTCCTTTGGATGACAAGTTTTATTTATAGAGATAGATGCATCTACTTCTCTGGATACCCTTGATACCACATAAAAGATTTAGGGGTCTATGTATTATATTTACACATTATTTCCCAGATGATGCACACAAGCAGCTGTACTCATTCAATATGAACTCCCACTGAAATCAGTGTGGGTTTTCCACAAAGATTGGGTGCAATGAGGACCATATGGTAGGTATACTTATGTTAATGCAGCCTGTAGCTGCTGATGCTTCTATTTCCAGTGCCATAAAAACTGCTGACATTCCTATCCAAGAGGGTTCCCTGTAAGCTGAGCGCTTGGGCAGCTGCCCAGCTGAGATTTGGGTGCTGCCCAGCTGAGAAGCAGTCTGCACACAACCAGCAGCATGTGTTTCTATTGGTGGTGCACATTTGCACATGCTTTGGTGCACATAATATAATTTATTCTGCTCATGGGTGGAAAAAATTCAAATATTGCTATCCACCTCTGGGCAAAAAGGCAAGGAGCATCCGTTTGCCCTTCATAGTCTGTCTCTGGCCTGGACACTAAAAGAGGACACCTTTATAGAAAAAACATGGCAAAATGGGCCTTCCATATACCTCCACTGTCAAATAAGAAGAGCTGGAGTGATACAGCACGCTACAAAAGGTTTGTTGCTCAATAAAGTATATTTTCACTGTGTGCATTGAAGAAATTAAAAGTACAGTTTTCCATCTGGCCAGGTAACAACCTCTATAATGCAGAGATTAATTGATGGGCATACAAGTTATAGCATGAGTGTGCTCAGAAAACCTACTGCAAAAATTACACCTTGTTAATGATCATTCCTTCTGACAATGGGATGCATCCAGTAGCCAGAGTCACTGGCAAGACTCCCATTGTCTTGCAGGGTTTCGAGTGGGGCCTGTGAGTCACATTATGCATACGATTCCCATTGATGCCAGTGACAGAGCTGTACATATAGACTGAGGAAATGATGTGGCTCTGTATCTCCCTAATCCTAGTCACTTAAATCATGGCCAGAATAGAAAGTTTTACCACTGTCAGCAGTGCAGAGCCAATGCAGCTGTAGAAAAGCCAGCTCTATTCTGCTTTAACTGGTACATCATTAGCAAAATTTCCAGCTAAGTTCTGATTCCAGGGTCCTTATTGTTGGCAGTTACATACAAAGGGAAGAACACAGCTCAATTTGCAGATACATTGAGGTTGCAGCTGGAAAAAATATTTTGTTTTTAATGTGAGCAAACTTGCTACAGAAGCCACTGATGGAACCTGAGCACGAAATGTCAAGCTGTCATTTTCACAGCCAATTTTCTTACCCTACATCATTGAAAGCGCTGGAGGGCAACTAGTTTGCACACCCAACCCTTCTAATTAGGTGCCCCCTAAAGGTGAGTTAGATTAGATGAGCTAGATTCAGGGGTGTATAAACTGCACTTCTCTATGTCACTTGAATCCCTTGCTTCCTAGTGGGACGATAGATCTCGAGAGGGCAGGCAGTCATACTAGCACCTGCCTTTGTTAGTGGTTGGCTTATGTTCATAGCTGGTGTGCCTTAGGAGAGTCACCAGCAAAAACAGCTGGTGCAAATGCTGAATCGACACAGACAGGGGTCTGCAAGCCCCTTTTGATTCACACCCCTCATTCCTAAGTAGTGGCAGAAGAGCTGGACTTCTTTCTGCGGCTGTGGAGTTTCTATTGCTGGAATCCTGTGCCAGTATCAACCCCAAGTTGAATCTAGCTGTATGTATGTAGAATCCTTAAGCCCCTTTGTGTCTTTTTCTGTTTCCTTGGCCCTTTTTTCCAACCACATCCACTTCCTTTGGCCCTCCTGCTCACATATTCAGGCTGCTCTTTGAGGTACACCCTGAATTCATTCCACTAGCTTTTTTAACGTGTGTACGTTTTGATTTAAACAGTGAGTTTTACCTTCAGTGTCTCCTGTGCGGGCATCCCACATACTGAAGTGTGTTGCTCTAACGAGAATGAATCTGCTAGAGTTTGCTATTTATCTTGCTTTCAAATCAGGGATTAGTATTTACTGCACGACCTTTGGCACTAACCACTTTTTCCATAGCAACAAACCAGGAGTCATAATTTCTTTTTAGGAGGTTTTTTTTGTTTTGTTTTGTTTTTTAATTTTGATCATTCTGTAGTTCCTAAAATCTATTAATTGATTTATAGCTCTGCTTTAATTTGGTTTCATCTGAACATACAGAAAGAAGAGGTCTCCATCTCTCTTTTTGGTTGTGTGACTAGCAAGACATAACCTTTTCAAGTATCTGAAAGTTGTTATAAGGCAATCATAGAACAAGAGGCAGTGGGTTCAGCTTGAAGCCTGAGAGGTGTAGGTTGAACATTAGGAAAAACTTCTTAACTGTCAGGGTGTTTAAACATGGGAATAAAGCACCTAGAGATGCTGTGGAATCCCCATCATTGGAGACATTTAAGAGTAGGTTACATAAACACCTATCATTGATAGTCTAGGTCAGGGGTGGGCAAGATACAGCCAGCAGGCCAAATCCAACCCACCAAGCCTTTTAATCCAGCCCAGGCTGGCCTCTACAGCTGCAGAGGTGGGAGAGCTTAGGGTGCTGCTCCCCTCCCACAATAAAATCCCCCAGGTCCTATTGGCTGGAGCACAATTTATGAGCTTCCGTTGGCCAGTTTCTGGCTAACGAGCTGAGAGATTTTGCTAGGGCTGGGGGCAGCTCAGAAGCCCTACCTTGCAGTGCAGAGAGCCACATGGAACAGCCAGTGGGCTGGGGCTGCTGGCAGGCACAGAAGTCTGCCTGAGAGGGCTGCTGGCCTGGTATTACTGAGGTAAGTGCCTCCTGGCCAGAGCCTGGCTCTGGCACTGCACCCCAACTCCCTCCCAGACCCTTTACCCCCCTGCCACTCCCCTCCCTCAGGCCAGAATCCTCTCCTGCACACATGCCCACTCCTGGGCCCTGCACCCCAATACCCTGCCTCAGGTCACAATGCCCTGCTTCACACACACTCCTTCTCAGACCCCACACCTGAATCTGCACCCCACACCTCTCTTCTAAGCTCCCTTTTGCACCCAACCACCATCCCAGACCATACAGAAAAGTCTGGCCCTTACCAAAATCTTGGAGTGGCCCCCCTCATCCAAAATTATCGTCCACTCTGGTTTAGGTGGTGTTTGGTCCTGCCATGAGAGCAGAGGGCTGGACCCAATGACCTCTTGAAGGCCCTTCCAGTTCTAGTATTGTATGGTTCTACGGCACCTGAGTTTAAAATCTGCTATTAAACTATTTCATTAGTGTGTTGCTGAAGATTATAAAATCTCATCTCTAAAAAATTGTCATCCCCTCTCCCTCTGAGGCTGCTACCAAGCGTATAGTACTGCATAGGGTCCCATAAAGCCATAGGACACCTCAGAAAACAACAGACTGTAAAGAGTACCGCTCCTTGGAGTGCCTCAAGTGGATGTATCAAAGAGGTGATAAGCCTCTGTTTTGGGTGGGGCGGTCTAACTGTCAGCTACATTTCTCTTCCAGCATAATCTGCTGCTGCTTTCAGTGAAGCATTCAAGACACCCTGCAGTGCAACCCTTCCATGTACTTCATTCAGCAGGCATAAGATTGGAGTCCTAGAAGGAGAGCAGATTGGTAACAGAGAAAAACAAAATGGGACACCGGCCAGACCTTTGAATGAAGGGATGGAAAGGACTGTAAATCAGAAATTTCTTGCTGTGCCAAAATCCCAGCACAAATATTTATTATATATTCACTATCAAAAAACTTCATGGAGTTAAGCTTACCTAGTTCTCCCTTGTGCCTGCCCAAAATATGGAAGCATCCACCAACACAGACCTGTTGGAAATGAACGACACCCAACCACCTCTAAACACAGTCATATTAGAAAACCAGAATTGCAGTGAGTGAATTGACAACTGCGCCACAACTCCTTCCTTAGGCTAAGCACAAATCTTTGCAAAACAGGATATATGGTGTCAAGAGAATGTTGCCACACCACATGTCCGCACAATCTTTTCACTGCCCCCTTTCAGGGACATGTTGAGAACATAAGAATGACCATACTGGCTCGGATCAAAGGTCCATCTAGCCCAGTAGCCTGTCTTTTGATAGTGGACAATGCCAGGTGTCCCAGAAAAAATGAACAGAGCAAGAGATTCATCCCCATCACCAGTTCACAGCTTCTGACAAACAGAGGCTAGGGAGGCCATTCTGGCTAATAGCCATTCATGAACATATCCTCCATGAATTCATTTACCTCTGTTTTTAACCGTGTTAAAGTCCTGACCATCCTCTGGCAAGGAGTTCCAGAGGTTAAGTGTGGGTAGCATAAAGAAATATCTCCTGTCTGTTTTAAACAAAAAAATGTTGCTCGTTTTGTAAATAGACAAAAATCCTTCTGCTGGTGATCCCCCCCGCCCCCAGTTCTTGCATAATGAGAACAAGTAAACAATTTTTCCTTGTTTACTTTCTCCACACCAGTCATGATGTTGTAGACTTCTGTCATATTCCCCTGCTCACCTTGGTCTTCTCTTTTCTAAGCTGAAAAGGCTGAATCTTATTACTCTCATCTCATATGACAGCTGTTCCATATCTCTAATCATCTTTGTTGTCCTTTACCTAAACTTTTCCCAAAGCCAATTCCCCATGGGAAATAACAGGACCATAATCATCCAAAGATACGAAGCAGAGAAAAGAAGGCTACTGTGAGACATCCTTGAGGACTTGAAAGGTGTCCAAGCCATTTCACTCTTATCAATTGTGCTTGAAACACCACCATAGGCTTATCCCTCGCTGACACTGGTGTTCATGTGTAAACATATGGTTAGCGCTCTCCTGTGCAGCAGAGGCCAGGAGGGCACATGGGAGCATGTGCTTGAATCACAGTGCAGCCCTGGAGCTGTGGCCCCTCTGAGAATATGCAAGGGAGTGTTAGGAAAGGGTGAAGTATTCCTATATTGCCTGTTCCTCTTGACATCCCTGGGGGGATTGGTGATAACGGGGGCTCCAGGAGCTAATACCGAGGCTCCCCAAATCTTTACTGCCCAACATAGCACTGTGAGGCATAGTCGAAATTGTCTGACTAGGAATGGTGAAGATTTGCGGCAAGCACATAGAACTCTTCTTAATTCACAGTGCTGGTTGCCATCTCCACAAGGGCAGGATTAAGGTGATGTCAAGTGCAACTAATACCCCCGCTATTACTAGACCACTTAGCAAGACGTGAGATGCAGTTAGGACCACACATTTCATGTGTGTGTGCCTAAATCTAGGTTCCTAACTCTACTTGAAGGCACCTAGAGGGAGAAGGGCCGGATCCCAGGGAGCTAAGTATCCGCATTTCAGTAGCGGCTTGGGTTGTGTGAACATCTGAAGATCAGGCCCCCTTCTCCCAGGGTATCTACTGGCTTTAGAAGCCTAAGTCTGAGACATCCAGATTTGAACAGTCTGAACTGGTTTTATCGGAAGGCAACATCAGTACTCAGAAGGGGTGATGGGGACATGTCGGAGAGCATGTTACCCTGCTGACTGAAAGCCTGCAGCGATAAGAGGTCATCTAAGACCTTGGTGCGTGTTATTCCTCTGTAACTTTTAAAGAGGGAATTTTTTGTTCTCGTGCCCTGCAGCATGCTTTTCCAAAGGCTGGTTTCTCTGAGATTCAGAATGCGTGGAGTATTCATGCATGCCACTGTACATGCCCTTAAAACAACAGATAACCCTGTTACTGAGAGCCGGGGGAAGGATAGAGTGTTGTTAATATCTAAAATAATGAACAAAAAGCATGAGCAATGTAATCTTTTTAATATACCCTGCATATAGGTAATCCATTTTAAATTAGTGAGAGCTTGTGGGAAATATTTAGATTTTTCTGTAGAGTGACAAAAGCCCCTCAGAAAACAACACAGAAGAGACTTGTGGGATCTTATAAATCTGCTACATGTTGCTGTGTGTTCTTCTGACTTCTCAGATTTACAATGGCATCTATCAGGGGAAGGGAGAGAAGGAGAGACACGGAGAAGTATGGGGGAGAGAAAATAGGATAGTAAGACAAGCACAGAGAATGGATGTGTACATGTAGGAGGGAGAAGTGTGCCTGAGATATGAATACGTGTTTCTGCCTGTGGGAGAGAGAACAGAATCATATACAACAGACTTCCTTACGAAACTACCACAAGTCATTCGTGACCTTCCTGAAAACACCATCCTGGCCACCATTGATGTAGAGGCCCTTTACACCAATATCCCACATGAAGATGGATTTCAAGCTGTTAGGAACATTATCCCTGATGACACCAAGGCACAAATGTTGGCAGAGCTTTGTGACTCTGTCCTCACCCACAACTATTTCAGATTTAAGGACAATTTATACCTTCAAATCAGTGGCACTGCTATGGGCACCCGCAAGGCCCCACAGCATGCCAACATTTTTACGGCTGACCTGGAGAAATGCTTCCTCAGCTCTCATCCCCTAGTGTCCCTCCTCTACTTGAGCTACATTGATGATATCTTTATCATTTGGATCTATGAGAAAGAGGCTCTTGAAGAGGTCCCCCATAATTTTAACAGTTTCCACCCCACCATCCACCTCACCCTGTAACAGTCCACACAAGAGATCCACTTCCTGGATACTACTGTGCATGTAAGCGATGGTCACATAAATACCATCCTATACTGGAAACCCACGGACCACTATGGTTATCTACACACCTCCAGCTTCCATCCAGCGCACACTGCATGATCCATTGTATACAGCCAGGCACTAAGATACAACCTCATTTGCTCCAATCCCTCAGACAGAGACAAACATCTACAAGACCTTTAACAAGCTTTCCTGAAACTACAATACCCACTTAAGAAAGTGAAGAAACAGACTGACAGAGCCAGATGTGTACCCAGAAGTCACCTGCAATAAGACAGGCCCGACAAGGAAAACAAGAGGCCACCACTGGCCATCACATACAGCCCCCCCCCCCCCCCCCCCCCGGCTAAAGCCTCTCCAGCACATCATCAGTGATCTACAACCCATCCAGGACAACAACCCTTCACGCTCACAGACCTTGGGAGGCAGGCCTATCCTCACCTACAGACAGCCTCCAACCTTAAACAAATTCTCACCAACTATAGACCACACCACAGTAACTCTAAACCTAGAACCAATCCCTTCAACAAACCTCGGTGCCAACTCTGCTCACATCTACACCAGTGATATCACCAGAGGACCCAACACCAACCACACCATCAGAGGCTCTTTCACCAGCACATCTACTAATATAATATATGCCATCATGTGCCAGTAATGCCCCACTGCAACTTACATTGGCCAAACTGGACAGTCTCTACGTAAAAGAATAAATGGACATAAATCAGACGTCAGGAACGGTAACATACAAAAACCTGTAGGAGAACGCTTCAATCTCCCTGGACACTCATTAACAGATTTAAAAGTAGCAGTTCTGCAAGAAAAAAATTTCAAACAAACTGCGAAGAGAAATTTCAGAGCTGCAATTCATTTGCAAATTTGACTCCGTCAACCAAGGATTGAACAGTGACTGGGAGTGGTTGGTCCAATACAAAAGCAGTTTCTCCTCTCGATGTTCTTAGCTCCACATTAGCTACGGATAATCGGCCACATCCTCCCTGACAGAACCAACTTGATTTCTCCTCTCTTCATGTTCATAACTCCACATTATCAGCAGTTAATGGGCCACATCCTCCATGACTGAATAGACCTTGTCAACTCTGGCCCTTCCCTTGACTGAGACTCCCTCTGTAAATCCTCCTCTGGAAACCATCCCCTCTCCCCGCGCTCATGCATCTGACAAAGTGAGTCTTTGCCCATAAAAGCTTATGCTCCAAAATATCTGTTAGTTTATAAGGTGCCACAGGACTTTTTGAAGATGCAGACTAACTCAGTGAAGCAGAATCACAGAATCCCAGGGCTGGAAGGGACCTTAAGAGCCTGAATTCCTTGGTCATACACAACTTTCAAGGATTTCAATGGGAGCTACACAGACACATCAGATACATGGTAATGGGTGCAATATCAGGCTAAAGGCTCTAGAGAATAACAGGACATGTGAACTAAGTAAGACGCTAATAAAAATATCTCATAATGGCACATCAGTTAAGGCAGACACTTTGTCTTCTGCATTTATATTTTAATAAAGCAACATTTTGTTGTCTCCACGCCTTAGTGAAATAATTACAGCTTTCCTCTGACATGTGAGAAGGAAGAGGGCACTATACTACAATTTCATTTACAAAATGCCTTCCTTTTTCTCCACTGTTTCACGCTGCTGAAGGCTGTTTGGGATATATACAAAAACACCCCTGCAAGTAGTAAATGGTAGTTTAAGCAGTATAAAAGAAGTACACAGTGTAAAATCACCTTTTTAATAATCAAAGTAAAATACTGTAACATCCCTTCATATGAGAAGAAAGATTGAACCTTCAATCAATATGCTTCTCACACAGCCGTCCTCTGTTGTAAGCAAGCTGGTGCTCTGAAAGGCAACATTTGTATTCTGTGTCTATGACAGATCTATAACTAAATGCCCATCCATGTCTCTTAATATTATTGCCTTTTGCTTACTGGAACTTTGAGTTGTAGCACCTGTAGTTCAAAGACCAGCCTAACTTTCCATCTTGTACAGTCAAGGCCTGTGTGCTGAGCAAACAAGGGTGCTGAGGAACAATAATACTGTAATATATTGGCAGTTGTGTATCATTGTCATCATCAAATGGACAGAATATCTGAACTGCCAATTGTGATTCTTTTGTGCCTCAAGTGAGGGGACATGAGCTTCTGGAACAGGGGCGGTTATGAGCTGGGAATGGCCATGGCATGTGGCATAATATCAGCAGTGAATGCCTACATGGCTCTATTTAAAGGAAAAAAACAAGTGAGCAAATCCCTCAGTGATAACTCTAGGTTTGTGCCTGCCTGTAGGCTGAAAGATAACTTCTTGTGGATGTTATTCAGATACAAAGAAGGATGGGCAACCTTATACAAACATGGAGCATAACCACAGATACACTACAATTCTAATATTTATAGAGCAGCTTCAATAAAAAGATCTGATTAAAGGTTTGGAAAATGTGACCTGTGAGAGCAGATTAAAATAATTGGGTTTGTTTAGTTTGGAAAAGAGAGGGCTGAGAAAGCATTACAAGGAAGTTGGAGAAAAAAATTATTTTCCATAGCCTCTGATGGGCTTAAATTGCAGCAAGGAAGGTTTAAATTAGACATTAGGGAAAAAATCCTAACTGTCAGAGTGGTTAATTACTGGAATAAATTGCTTAGGGAGATTGTAGAATCTCCATCTCTGAAGATATTTAAGAACAGGTTAGATAACTCTCTAACAAGGATGATATAGATGGTGCTTGGTCCTGCCTTGAGGGCAGGGAACTGGACTTGATGACCTCTTGAGGTCCCTTCCAGTTAGACTATTCTATGAGTCTATGAGCTAGTCCAGCCCCCTGGCTGAACCAGGATCAATCCTAACTAAATCATCCCAGACAGGACTTTGTCAAGCTGGGACTTAAAAACCTCTAGGGATGGAGATTGCACCACCTCTCTAGGTAAAGCATTGCAGTGCTTCACCACTCTCCTGGTGAAATAGTTTTTCCCAATATCCAACCTACACCTCCCCCCTGTAACTTCAGACCATTGCTCCTGGTTCTGCCATCTGTCACTACTGAGAACAGTCACTCTTCATCCTCTTTAGAGCCCTGCTTTCAGGAGGTTGAAGGCTGCTGTCAAAGCGCCCCTGACTCTTCTCTTCTGTGAACTAAATAAGCCCAAGTCTCTCAGCCTCTCCTCATAGGTCATGTGCTCCAGCCCCTTAATCATTTCCATTGCCCTCTGCTAACCCTGCTCCAATGCATCCATATCCTTTGTATACTGGGAGGCCCAGAACTGGATGCATTACTCCAGATAAGGCCTCATCAGTGCTGAGTAGAGGGGAATAATAACTTCTCTAGATCTGCTGGAAACACTTCTCCTAGGGCGTCATTGGGAAGGAAGCAAGTGAGAGGTCACTGAATAGGGAATGGAGAACAAAACAAGAAAGGGTGTATGGAAAGAAAACAGTACTTATGCCTTAAAAGGGTGTGGGGGGGTGGGGGAGAGATATTATAAAACAGCTTACGAGATGACAAAAAAAGACAACACAAAAGAAGAAAGGAGAGAATAGGATCTGTATTAGAAAAATAAAAGGAAGAAACTCATAAGTTGAGAATGAAGGAATGTGATGGGGTGGTTGCCCTGCACTAGAGAAACAAGGGTGAAACCCAGCTCTGGGAGAGCACTGAGACTGTGGAGCCAGCAGCTGAGACAACTAGCTGCCAAATGAGGGCCCAGCTGGGGCTGTATAAATAGGGAGAGAAGCAGAAAAGACTCTTGCTCCAGCTGTGCAACAGGAGGGACCTGGCTGCCAGGTAAGCTACAGAGGCTGCCCGAGACAGAGCAGCACTGGGGAGCTCTGGCCTAACACCAATCGCAGGCTGTAGGACCTGAAACAACGCTTGAGGATACAGGGCTGTGAGGGGCAGCCAGGGCAGAAAAAGGCAGCAGGTCCACAGCCCCTTAGCAAAGGTGAGTGGCAATTTCATGCTGCAGTTTGTGCTGAGGTAGGGTCTAGGTGATGACTGGTGGTGAGTACAGGTTGCTGGGGGGTCCTGGGGAGGGGAAGAACTCCAGGGTGTGGGGCACTAGGGCAGCACTCTGAAGGAAGAGTACTGTGGGACACAAGTCCAAACAAGTGGTGGAGAACAGAGAAACTAGTAACATTGAGTGACGGGGTGCCTCCCCTGGAGAAGGTGCTCCCGAGACTGGACTGAACTACTTCCTGAGTGACCAGCAGGAGGCGCCACAGTGGTGAGGTCACACAGGGTTACAAGGAAATGAAGCAGCTGAAAAGGAAAGTGGGAGCAACTGTGAGGTAAGAACCATATGCATTTGTTGATGCCTCTCCCTGCACGATAAGTTATATTTTAGAGGTAGGTCTCAGGAAACAGGTCTGCAAACTACTCTTGTGGAATACCAGCCACACGCGCTTCACGCCTACCAAGGACATCAAAACATTTGAGTGTAACCCAGAATAAAGACAGCCTCAACAGAGGGTTACGGGCAGTGCAGCACAGAGGGAGGAAAAGGACTCTGCCCTCAGTTACATAGCCAGGCAGCTTGAGCTTGGGAACGTTTACCCCCAAGAGGCAGCTAAAAGCGGGATTTGGACATTATTCCACCCACTGAGTACCTAAGAGCTCCAAAGGGGAAGTCCCTTGTGAGATTCCTCAGAAAGGGTGGGGGAGGGAGACATGCCTCAAATAGCTGGAAATCTCCATGGGGTGGCTGAGCAGTGCCATGGTCACGTTGGGTCTCTGAAATGGGGCCGAAAGGATTTAGCTGTAAATAAAAATATAAAAGCAAGAATCTCAAAAGGCTTAAGCTTGAGCTATATTAGGCAGGTAAGTCGATTGTAGATAAGTCAGTTCTAACTATGCAACTGCCATAGCTAGAACTGCGTATCTAATCAACTTACCTGGCCACCTTCACTGAGGGAGGTCAACGGGAGAGTTTTTCCCATCGACTTCTCTCACTCCTCACAATAGCAAGGAGTGCAGAAGTCGACTGTTGACCCCAGATACTTTGATTTTGCGTGTCGCTACCTTCAACAGGTCAGTCTTCCCCATAGCATAGACAAGCCCTTCATTCCCTCTTCCTTTCTCGGCTCCTTTAACACTGCCTTCCCTGAGAAATCTGCTCTCTGAGAGCAGGGGAAATCCATGCCAGCTGAAGCCGTTTCCCTCCAGTGTCTGGCTTCCCTTGGGAGCTGCTGCACTCTCAGATATCTGCTTGGAAACATTCTGTTTGTTCTGGCTGCTCTCAGTGGCTGCTTTCGGTTGCCTCTTTCCCTACAGAGACACTTATAGGACACTTTCTGCAGCACAGTTCTCATTCTGCTCTCGCTTTGACACCGGCACAGCATCATTTGACTTGTGAACTCCCTCCTGAATCACAATAACGTGAGATCAAAGATATTCCCTATGACACGCCAACTCCAAGTCCTTCCACCTCTATGCGCCCATGTTTAATATTGTCTAGTTTAACGCCTGGAATTTACCGTGCATTTCCTTCAGCCCGCTGGTCCCATAGAGCTCTCTCTTGAAAGGAAGGGCTGGGAGTGCACTTCTCTCATTCTAAATACAGTTGGTAGGATACTGCCAATAATAAGGCCGTACTACATATACTTTGTTGGCCCTGTTTTCTGTGTAAAGGTGGGCCCTCTAGGTGGCAGTGCATGAAGAGGAGAGACGTTCTGTAGCCCCTGGAAGGAAAAGGTAGGCTTGGAAAGGGAACCTCACTAGCTTGCCCAGTGCTGTCAAGTCCCTGCTCTTTCCTTATATGGGGAAGCAAGTGGAGGTAGAGCCTACTGAGAGAGCACCCAGAACAGCATTGGTGCTGAAACCATGACTAAGGAGAAAGATGGAAGGCAGGAAGTCCATCCGTTGGAAGAGAATTCTCTCAGCACTTATGGAGGAGAGATCTCTTCGTCCTGCAGAAAGGAAGTGCAAAAAGCTACATGATGGTGGATCAGACAGGAGCAGGGCTTTTTTCCTGGCGAAGGTCAGTGGAATGGAGTTCTGTCACCTTTTCTCTATTAGAAATCCAGAAATATTTTTTCACTGCCAGTCCCACATGAGTGCGGAGACCAGGGCATTAAAACTGAACACCCTAACCCTCTATGAGGCATCACTAGACTTGAGTTCCGGCACCTCTCATCTTCATTTTTCTTCCAGCTGAGAGACTCATCCCATGCTAAGTTATGCCAGTTAGGTCACATGCTCCATCATTTACTAATATCATCATCATCGACCACCACCACCATGGGCTCAGCGCCCGTTGGTATCTGATGCCTCTCTCACTATTTCCTTCCATATTTCCCCATCCAGTGCGGAGTGGTTTAGTTTCTGTAGACTAGCTCTGCACCAGTCTACTACATCATCTGTCCATTCACTGTGGGGTTTGCCTCTCCTGTTCAAACTGTCCATTATGCTGAACACCAGAGTCTTGATTTTTCATTCATCGTTCATTCTGCAAATATGCCCGAGTAGCTGTAACTTCTGTTGGATAACCTTCTGCAGTAGGTTCTCTTTCGGCTGTATCTTCCTATACAGTTCCTCATTGGTGACCTTCTGCATCCATCCTATTCTCAGGATCTTTCTCTAACAACTACTGTCAAATGCCAATTTCCTTCTCTTTGAATCTTTCATTATCGCCCATGTCTCACATCCATACAACATGCTGCTAAATACACACGTTTTCAAGATGGTCAGCTTGTTCCTAAGCTAATTGTTTTGCTTTTCCAGATCTTATCCATTGCCTTCAAACTCACTCTTGCTTTCGCTATTCTAGTCACTATGTCCTTCTTACAGTCTAAATCTTATGTTATGTTGCTCCCCAGGTATGTAAACTTCTCTATGTCCTTATTCGATCCCATCTACACTGATCTTCCTTCTTATTTCCTTATCTCCAAATAACATTGCTTCTGTTTTGTCGATGTTCATAGTCAGCGCATACCACTTCCCTTCCTTGTTTAGCACCTTTTTTACTAGCTTCTCATCTTCTTCAGTGGTAACTATATTATCCGTGAACTGCAAGTTGTTAATTTTTTTCTCATGCACAGATATCCCTTCTATCTCTTGCTTGATCTTGTCCATCACTCTCTCTAGATATGTGAGGAAGATACACGGTGATATCAGATCTCCTTGTCTCGTACCTCTACTTGCTCTAAACCAACTTCCCAACTCCCTGCATATTCTAACGCTGCCTCAACATTGCCATTGATATACTTTAACAACCATATCAGTCTGCTATCCACTCCGTATGACTCCAACAGCGCCCAAGTCACCTTCTGATCTATACTGTCAAATGTCTTCTGAAAATCAAAAGGAGTGTAGATGTTATTGTTCTCTTGTTAAGCTTCCTCCGCTGTCTGTTAGTTCCAATATCTGCTATATGGTACTACTATCTTGCCTGAACCCTGCTTGCTCATCTGCTAGATGTTCTTCTGTCTGCGATCTTAGTCTCTCCCGTCAGTAGTATCATCATCAGCACCCTGACTAGACGACTCGTTAGGGCAATCGTTCTGTAGTTCTTGTACTCCAATGTATTTCCTTTCTTGTGTATTGTCACTAGCACAGATCACGTCCATTCCTTAGGTGCCTTCCCTTCTTTCCATGCTATATTAGGTAGTTGGTGTATTTCCTGAATCATACTTTCTCCACTGTATGTGATCATCTCTCTCAAGATCTTATTTCCAGGGCTCTTGTTGTTCTTTAGTTGTCTTGCTGCTCTTTCTCCTTCAAAATATCAGTCTCACTCTCAATGCTCAGTGAAGATCTCTCTTTCAGTTCTTTCATCAGTCTCTTCGAGACACTCAGGTTCAACTGTACTTTGTATAGATCAGTGCAGTATCTCATCCATCACCACACAATTTTCTCCTTTCTCATGAGCACTTCTTCATTCTCATCTTTGATTGCCATCTACGTGCCACTTCCTATTAATATTCCTAGTCATCCTATACACCTCCTTGGTCTAACACTTGCCTTAATACCTCTCCTTTTATCTTCATACTGCTCCTCTAACCATTTTGCCTTACCCATTCTGACTGCTTTCATTACCTTGTTGCATTTCACCCTGTACTGCTGTTCTGCCCTCGCAGAAACATCCCCTCTGATCTTCAACACTCTCTTCTCTTGGACCAACTTCAATGTCTCCTGTGTAATCCACTTCTTATTGATCACTTCTTTTGGAACAGTCTGCTCAATTGCCTCTTCTGTCCCTTCAACTCTCTTATTTAAGTCTTTCTCTGTGGCCACATTCCTAATCTTCTCTTCAAGCACTGTTCTGTACACATTCCCTACTTCTTCCTTACCTAGCCTCACCATGTCTCTTCTCTTCTCAAACTGTGTCTTACACTTTCTCTTGAGTTTTATCTTGATGTTTGTGATCACTAGATTGTGATCTGAGTCTATATCCACTCCTTGGAAAGCTCGTCACAGCTCTACTGATGTTACCCATCTTATCAAAAATCATCTCTCTCATATTCTTGGACTTCCTGTCATTCAGTCGCCATGTCCACCTCCTATAGTCCTCTTACTAGAATCTCCTGTTGCAGATCAGCAACTCATCCTCTGTAGCAAACTCGAGTAATTTCTCACCTAATTTATTTCTTTCTCCATAACCAAACCTTCCCATGACCCTCCCAGCCTTCGTATTCCAATCTCCTCCAACTGATCAACACATCTCTTTTCAGCATCTCCTCCAGCGTAAATGTCAAGTCTTTACAGAATGGTTCAATCTCTTCCTTCATACTGTTTGATGGGGGTGCATACACCTGAATGACCGAGATGTTGAATGGTTTTGCTTTGAGTCCCGCTACCATCATTCTTGCACTCCCCGGTTTGTATCCTAATAATGCTTCTCTAGCTCTTTGCTAAGGAGGAATCAGAGGCCTGCCTCATGCTTTGTTTCATTCCCTGACCAATGACTTTGCCACCACACAGCTCTCCTGATGCTGCCCAATGCATCTCCACCAGTCCACGCATCGGTATCTCTCCATCTTCTTCTGAAGCAGCTCTAATTTTCCAGTCACCCACATTGTTCAGATGTTCCATGTTCCAACTGATAGTATATGTTAGTTTTAATTTTTTTCGTAGACAACTTACAGATCCAACCCTGATCGCTCGATTTGTGTTGCAGGTCTTGTTTATCTGGCGATGTCCGTACCGACATCTTTTATCATTTAGTCATACTGGCATCAGATTTCACTTGTAGGCTATGTCTACACATGAAGCCTACATTGAAATAGCTTATTTCGATGTAGCAACATCGAAATAGGCTATTTCGATGAATAACGTCTACACGTCCTCCAGGGCTGGCAACGTCGATGTTCAACTTCGACGTTGCGCAGCACCACATCGAAATAGGCGCTGCGAGGGAACGTCTACACGCCAAAGTAGCACACATCAAAATAGGGATGCCAGGCACAGCTGCAGACAGGGTCACAGGGCGGACTAGCGCTTCCGGGGCAACAGCTAGCCGCTCCGTTAAAGGGCCCCTCCCACATACACTCAGCCTGCACAGCACACGGTCTGAGGAGCCATAGGCACACAGACCCCGGGCGACGCAGGCATGGACCCCCAGCAGCAGCAGCAGCAGCTGCCAGAGGTCCACCCAGCCCTCCCAGCAGGAGCAGGGCTTGCCCTGATCCATGCCATGCGGGAGGCAGCTGAGCACCTCCTTGCTACACCGGAGGAAGAGCTGCCCCCAGGGCAGCAGGGCTCAACCCCCAACCCTGCAGCACCCCACCCCCCCCTCCCCCCCGCCTCACACGCCGGCGGCTGTGGAGCTACCCCACCAGCACCGACTGGTGGGAGCGGCTGGTGCTTGAGGAGTGGGACAACGACCGCTGGCTCAGGAACTTCAGGATGAGCCGGCAGACATTTATGGAGCTGTGCCAGTGGCTCACCCCCACACTCAGGCACCAGGACGCTGCCATGCGGCGTGCCCTCCCTGTGGAGAAACGGGTCGGCATTGCTGTCTGGAAGCTGGCCACTCCAGACAGCTACCGATCTGTGGGACAGCAGTTTGGTGTCGGCAAGGCCACTGTCGGGGCTCTCCTCATGGAGGTAAGAGGACCCACGGGGGGAGGGCAGGGCAGGGGAGGGGGGCCCGGGCAGAGGAGGAGAGGGGAGGAGAGGGGAGGGCAGGGCAGGGCCGGGCCGGGCCGGGCCATGCACACCCTGCTCACCCCTCATTGGTGCTCTCCCATGTGCTTTCCCTGCACGTTGTGTGTGCCATCAACGCCCTGCTCCTGCACAGGCTCGTGAGGCTGGGGGACCCAGATGCCACCATCGCGGCCTTTGCCACCCTGGGCTTCCCCAATTGCTTCAGGGCTCTGGATGGGACTCACATCCCCATCTGCGCCCCACATCACAGTGGAGGACACTACATCAATCGCAAGGGCTACCATTCGGTCGTCCTCCAGGCCTTGGTGGACAGCTGGGGCCGTTTCCAGGACATTTATGTGGGCTGGCCTGGCAGCACCCACGACGCCCGGGTTTTCCGGAACTCGGGCCTGTGCCGCCGGCTGGAGGCGGGGACCTACATCCCCCAGCGGGAGATCCCTCTGGGGGACACCACCATGCCCCTCTGCGTCATTGCAGATGCGGCATACCCCCTCCGGCCCTGGCTCATGCACCCGTACATGGGCCATCTCTCCGCTAGCCAGGAGCGCTTCAACCGGCGCCTGAACCACGCGCGCCAGGTGGTGGAGCGCTCATTTGGCCGCCTGAAAGGACACTGGAGATGTCTCCTGACCCGCCTGGATGTGGGCCCCAAGAACATCCCCCTGGTTTTGGGTGCCTGCTGCACCCTGCACAATTTGGTGGGGAGCAAGGGGGAGGCCTTTTTCCAGGGCTGGGCTGTGGAGGCCAGCAGGGCCAACGTGCAGCCACCTGCTGCCCCCAGTCGGCAGGTGGACCCCGAAGGGACCCGGGTCCGGGAGGCCCTGCGGGCCCACTTCAATGATGAGGCCACGGGGTGAACTCTGCCAGGCCCCCCACTGCCCACCCCTTCCTCCACAACACTCCCTGCCCCAACGCCCACACCATGGAGCACCCAACCGTACCCCCCTCCACACTTTTCCTGGACAAATGACAGCACGCACTTGTGGCTGAACTTAAACTGCTTTTTCTTTTAGAACTTTTTTTTTTTAACTATAAATAAAACAAGAACAAACTATATACAACATGTGTGTAACAAAAGTAATGTGTACAAATAAAACAATAGTAATAAAAAAGTTTGTTCACTAATAAAAAGAAAACCACGGATGATAAAGGGGAGAACTATTTAAATGGGGGGGACGGGGCAAACGGGGCACAAATTAATAAGTCACAACTATATACAAGGGGGGGGCCACGTCCCGAGCCCCTCGCCCCTAAAGTCCAGCAGTGGGCGTGGGCGGCCGGGAGCCCCGCCGCGGCCGCAGCCCTATCCGGGGCTGGCTGGGGGCAGGGCAGACCAGAAGATATGCCCGGCGAGTCTCAGCTGGCTCCAGGGGTCCCTCGGCACTCCGGCCCTCGCTGGTGGATGGCGGGGCGACGGAGGACGGGACGGCGACGTGCAGAGCGGTGGGTGGAGCAGGCAGGGCAGGTGCTGCGGCAGCCGGCACGGCATGGGGGGCCATGTAGTCCACCAGGCAGTTGAAAGTGTCCATGTAGGCCCCCCATGCCTCTTGGTGCCAGGCCAGCGCCCGCTCCTGCAGTTCGAGGCGGTGTTGCTCCACCCGCAGGCGCTGCTCCGCCACCTCCAGCTGCCGACAGTGGATGGCCAGCAGCTGGGGGTCCATCGCCATCGGCTGGTGGTGGCACGGGGTCCGCCGTCTAGCCCGCCGTGGGGCCGGTCAGTCCTCAGCCAAGGGGCTTGCCTGGAGCGATGGCCCCGGAGGGGTCTCCGGGACCACTGATGCCTCGCCGGCGCTCTCTTCCGGCCCTTCCGATGGTGCAGCTGCAGGACACAGGAGAGGAGGGGGGAAGAAGAATGGAGACAGGCGTTAGTGTGGGCCCCGAGCCGTGGCCTTTGTCCCCCCAGCCCTGTGCTACAGGTTCCCCATCCCCATCCCCAGGAGATGCTGCTGTGATGGATGGGGTTCAGGGGTCCCCCTGCACTACATCCCATCACCTGGTGGGAGCGACTGTCACTTCACTCCGCAGGGTCTGACAGGAAAGGTTTCTTAGGCCACAGATGCCCAGTTTCTCCCAGGAGTGACAGCACCAGCTGTCAGAAGACACAGTCCTTCCAACCCGTCCTGGGGAGAAGACCCCAAGGGGTGCCCCTCTGGGGTGTAGCTTTCCCCCTCCTCAGGCTGGCTGCCTTCCAGGTCTCCCTTCCCCTAGCCTCTACCTGCAGCCCCCAACCCCCACCCCGATTCAAAGCCAGCTCGGCTCCTCCCTCCTCTTTGTTCAGGGCAGAGGTGTCACCTGCCAGCTGTAGCCCCACGATCATCCTTTACCCCTGGGAGCTATTCGGCTCTTGTTGCTCATATCTAGCCTGAGTCTCCCTTTTGCACTCCCCCCACTCCATCACATGCTGCTGCTGCGGGGTGTCCCACCCCCTCCTCCTGGGGGCCCCTCGAGGTTCCGTTCTGCTCCCCCCTGCCCCGGGGATGGGGCATGACACTGTCGTGCGGGGTGTGGGGGGCAGGGGCTGATGCACTGTTGTGAGGGACATGGCCCTGCTGTCCTTGGGGCCATGGCCACGTGAGCATGTCGGGGGCCCTGGACACATATCTATTACCCCCGCCCCTCAAGCCCAGGGGTGTACACCAGAGGGGGGTACATACCTGTCGGTCCACTCCCACGGTCCGGAGATCCCCGGGGGGCAGAGCCCCGGCTGCTGCTCCGGGATGGCAGGAGGAGGATCTGCAGCCCGGATTCTGCGGAGGAGGAGCCCCCCTCCTCCTCCTCCTCTTCCTCCTGCCGCGATTGGCCCGGGGGTGGGCTCCGGGGGGGGCCACCGGGGTGCGGGGCTTACCTCCGGGGCGGACTCCAGCTGAAGGGCCTGCTGGGGCTTGTTGGCCAAAGTATCAAGGGTGGCCGGATGGGACGAGGTGTACCGGGGGCCCAGGATGTCCCTGAGATCCCTGTAAAAGGGGCAAGTGACGGGGGCGGCCCCAGATCGGCTGGCCGCATCCCGGGCCCGGGCATAACCCTGCCACAGCTCCTTCACCTTACTCCTGACGTGATCAGGAGTGAGGGCAGGGTGACCCCGGGCAGCCAGGCCGTCGGCCAGCTGAGCGAACGCATCCGCGTTCCGCCTCTTGCTCCCATTACCTGGAGCACCACCTCCTCGCTCCAGAGCCCCAGCAGGTCCTGCAGCTCAGCCTCCATCCAGGAGGGGCCCCGCTGCCACTTGCCAGCCTGGCTGCCCGCCTGGCTGGGCTGGCTGCCCTGGCTCCCCTTGGGGGGGGTCCCCTGGGGGCGCTGCCGGGTGGCCATTGAGGGTCCTGTGGCTGCTGAGGGACGTGCAGGCTGGCCGCATGTCTGAGCTGCTGCCTGCACGTTCCCTCAGCTTCCTGCACAGGAAGGGAGGGGGAGGGGACCTTTAAGGGGCCGCTCCACGTGGCCACCATTGAGCTGAGGGGCTGGAGAGAGCGTCTCTCAACCCCTCAGCTGATGGCTGCCATGGAGGACCCCGCAATTTCGATGTTGCGGGATGCGCAACGACTACACGGTCCCTACTTCGACGTTGAACGTCGAAGTAGGGCGCTATTCCTATCTCCTGATGAGGATAGCGGCTTCAACGTCTCGTCGCCTGACGTCAATGTTAACATCGAAATAGCGCCCAACACGTGTAGCCGTGACGGGCGCTATTTCGAAGTTAGTGCCGCTACTTCGAAGTAGCGTGCACGTGTAGACACGGCTGTATTGTTTTTATGGTCAGTGCATGGTCACTCATCTGACCAACCCTCCTCTGCCCAGGCTTGGGACTGGCATGGAACCCCAGAGCCTTCATTGAAGAGTTATTTACTAATACCCCCAGCTTTAACCGCAAGACTTTCAAGCTGCCTTTTTCCAAAGTAATGAAATTCTCATCCCCAAAGCTCAAATTCGCGAGCACAAAAACAAGATTCTGCTCTCACAGATGCAGGAGTAAATTTGGAATAAATAAATGAAAGCAAAACTGGCCAGCAACACAGCTCCTTCCTGCAGAAGTTAAGAATGACCACAAGGGCATCTGCCTTTGAGACTAAAACCATGATCTAAAATCCTTTGAAGTCAATGGAAAGACTCATTGATTTTAGTGAGCTTTGGGTCAGGCTCAAAATGAGAGCACATATCCTCTTTTCTGTGCCAAACAACCATACCAGAATGCATTCACCACGTAAACCAGATTTAAAAGAGCTCTTCTTGTGCACACAAAGGAGGGGAGAGAATACAGAAGTCTGTATCAACAAAGAGCCAGCCTGTTTGGCGCTACAGTCAGGCACGCGTACTAGGGCAAGGAATGTGCTATAAATAGCACTTTCATTCTTCTTCAAATGTTTACAATTAGTCTTTCATGGAGGAACATCACCATCTGTTTCATTATTTAAATTGGGAGTACATGTCAGCTAGGTTGAGTAAAAAGTCTTCAGGGCCCTTTCCACCACAGATTGAGCCTACTCAAAACATGCCTACTCACAACATATCTGACCAAGACCTTTTTGTTTTGGGTCCAGGAAGCTGACAGCCCAAATATCTGTGGAGACCATTCAATTTAAACATCCTTCTCTCCTTGCTTCACTACTTTATTTTGATTAACTTTTCACAATGGACACCATTAGAGAGAACCCTAACTCCTTTATCATAAACAACAAGAAGTCCTGTGGCACCTTATAAACTAACATATTTTGGAGCATAAGCTTTGGTGGGCAAAGATTCGTGTCATCACATGCATCCTTTATCACAGAAGACCTAATAGTGTACTCCAAAAGGTTAGCTAGGCATTGATTTGGGGGCAGTATTCCACAAGTTGGCCACTATTATTCAGTTTTTGGTAGCTCTTATAGTTTTTGTATAGGCTGAAACCTTTTTCAGCAATCCATAGGACTACCTAATACAGTGGTTTAATAGAGATTTCAACAGTCAATGCAGGGGTTGTCTACACAGCAAAGTTCTTTCAGAATAATGGCCGCTAATTCAAAATAACCCTGCAAGTGTCTACACAACACAAACCATTATTTCAAAATAGTTTTGAAAGCGTGGACAGTTTATTTCATATTCTGTAAACCTCTTTCTATGAGGGACAGCAGCTGTTGTGAAATAGATATTTCGGAGTAAGGGCTGTACGGGCCGCGAATAGCAGCTATTTCAAAATAATAAGCTATAGTCATTCCTCAGATTGTAATCCAAAAATAGGCTCTGTTGTACATGGGCACTCTGTTTTGACATAGCTGAGCACTAGCCAAATACACATTTTGTGTGGGGAATGTGCTATTTCGAAGTAAGCTATTCTGGAAAAGCTCTTTCAGAATAGCTTATTCTGAAATAACACTATTGTGTAGACATAACCTTAGTACATGATTTCCCAAACTAGGGGGGTGTGCCCCCCTGGGGAGGCATGAAGAAATTCCAGGGGGGGGCACAAGGTGACACAGCCCCCCCATCATTCCCCCACGCCAAGAAAGAGCTGGACGTTGCTTCCGGCTCTCAGCCCCTGCCTCTGTAGGTGGGTGACCTGGCGCAGCCGCTATAAAAAGCAGACAGCTGGTGAAGACCCACATGGAGCTAGCTGCCTTCTGCAAAGGGGAGTGAGTGTGGGTTGTGGGGGAGGTGAAGTAGGAGTGGGATGGAATTAGATGGAGGCCTGGGGGTGCCTGGCTCAGGGGGGGAGGAGGGGTAAGAGCAGGGGGGCTGGTGGTGCCTGGCTTTGGGAGAGGGGAGGTGCTCAGGCAGGTAACTTACGGGGTTCGGGTGGCTGGCCCTGCAATCATGGGGCTTGGGTGGCTGGTGGGCAGGTGGGTGGCTGGCTGGCCCCGGCACCACAGGGCTCTGGCGGCTGGTCGACAGGTAGGAGGCCGGCCCCTGCAGCTGGTGGGCATCTGCCCCAGCAGCAGGGGTCTCAGTCAGCTAGGGCAGGTGTTTCTGGCATCACAGGGGTCGGGCAGGTGGGCGGCTGGCGTGGGCAGCTCTGGCAGCTGAGATGGGGCTCAGGCAGTTGGCCAGCTGGGGCTGCACCAGGCACCCACAAGGGGCCAAGAAAGACTCTTTGTGCTTATTTTTCATTTTAAACAACATTTTATATCAAGTTTTTGTGTTTAACAAAAAAATTCAATTTGTAATTTAAAATAAAGGGGGGTTAGATGATGGTAAAGAAGAGGTAGGGGGCATGAGGGTTTCTCAGAAATCGAAAGAGGATGCCGAAAACTTTGGGAACCACGGCTCTAGTGAATGAAGCACTGGATTTAGAATCAGGAAACCTGTCTTCTCTTCCTCACTGTAAAACTGACATGCAGGGTAACCCTGGAGAAAGAACTCTAGGCCTCAGTTTCACCATCTATAAAATGGGGATAATGATACTTATCTCCTTTCTAAAGCTCTTTGAGACTTACCAATGAAAAGTGCCATATAAGAGCTAAGAATAATTATTACATGGCTAAACTATCTCATAGGATTTATTACAATATTTCATATTTATTTAGAGCATAAAAACAGCCATTACTGGGTCAGACCAAAGGTCCATCTAGCCCAGCATCCCATCTGCTGACAGTGGCTAGTGCCAGGTGCCCCAGAGGGGGTGGACTGAAGACAGTGACCCAGCGACACCATTCCTACCCTTGGCTAATAGCCTTCTATGGACCTAACCTCCCTGAATTTATCTAGCTCTTCTCTGAACTCTCTTATAGTCCTAAACTTCACAGTCTCCTCTGGCAAGGAGTTCCACAGGTTGACTGTGCGCTGTGTGAAAAAAATTGCTTTTATTGGTTTTAAACCTGCTTTTATTAGTTTTGGCATTTCTTTCCCTCATGAAAACTCTGTACAACCTCCAGGTATGATTCACCATTTTGTTACTCCAGATTTACTCCGTGGTAAAAATGCCCTTTTTAATTAATTTGTACAATGAAATATTTAGTTACCTGAAAACTAAATATTATTGCCTTTTTAAAATAGGGATAACTACAATTTGATGGAAGACAACTAAATAGAACCACTATGTGTACATATTTCCCTCTTCAGTTACCATTTTAAACCAGAAGGGCATTTGAGGATCAGTAATGAAAAGAGTAAAATGCAGTAGTATCTGATGTCAAGATATTTTCCAAAATAAGCATAAGGTTTTACTGCAGACTGTCTTCTGCTACCCTTACTCATACTTAGTAGCTCCTTGAAATGAGTGGATCTGCACAGGGAGTAAGGTACTATTTAGCAGAAATAAAGATGGAGTGGGAGGGGGAAGCCAGTGTTTGGCATATTTCAAGAGGAGACCTGAAAATTTCCAAAGGAGAATTTTCTGATTAGTTCAGACGCAACAGTGACACGGTTGGCAATGAGAACTAACACGGGAAGCGAAGGTCACGATGGAGAACGGATATGAAGACAGTTGAATGTTTTCACATACGCTTGCTGACTTCCTTCTTTAGCTCCATGTTTACACAGAACCTCTTACCCGATATTCTGACTTACGGCAGAAGTTTCCCCAGAGGATTATTGTCTTTCACATAGTAGTTTCTAAATGTTAAAGCACGAAGCAAAACATTCAGAATCCCATGCAAGTGGACTTGTCATGCAATGACCCTTCGAGTTTGCTTTAGTCTTCCTTTTTCCTCTAATTCAGGCTTTAACTGCAAAAATACCAAATGAAGAAAATCTGAAAGACATCATACCACGTTTGCCAGCTCTGACCTACAGCCAGTCGCTCATGTAGACACTATTATATTTTTCCCAAGAAACCTGAGAAAATACAAAACTGTTTGGGTTCTTGGTGAGGGGCTGTCTTCTTCTACCAGAGTACACCCACAGTAAAACTCTGGCAGCATGAAGTTCTGGCCTGTGACCAGGGCTTCTAGGCACTACCACAACACAAATAAGAATGAGCCTTCCCTCAGCCACTTCTGTGTACCTGAGTCATACGGATGAGCAAGCATGCACATTTTTGGAAACACATACTGAATTAGTCTAAAATATTTTGAATATTCACAAACACACAACAGAAAGACATGCACAAGCTCTGTCCTGTTCTGCATACCTCACTCTTACTGATGCCAGAAGGACTGCTGAGTGCACTAAACTCCAAGGTCTTTCTATCTCCTTGGGTAAGCAAGGAGGAGTGAACTTAGAATTAGTGCTGCTTAGTGGGTGGGGAATTCATTTACATGCTGCCCCTGTCCACAAAGGGAAGTTCATTGGGGGTCTGGGGGCTCTTACACAGCTGAATACCCCAATGAAATGAAATTGCCTGCTGCAAGGATATATACCTATCTCATAGAGCTAGAAAGGACCTTAAGAAGTCATCACGTCCAGTCTCCCACACCCACAGCAAGATCTCTCTCATCATCATCCCGACACGTTTTTTTGTATTTAGTCTATTTGCCACAGATCCCAAAGAGGCCCCCTCAAGGACTGAACACACACCCCTGGGTTTAGCAGGTCAATGCACAAACCACTGAGATATCCCTTCCCCACTGAGTACTCTTCCCAGTTGAATTATGGTTTCAAAAACAGGACATGTGTCAGAAGGGTTAAAAACCCATGGATGGTGCTAACAGAAGGCTTCAATTAGACCCCAAGTTATGTGAGCAGTTAGGCCTCAACTAGAAGGCCCAATGGTATAGGCCTGTTCCAGGCTTTACAGCCCAGTAAATACAGTTCCCTGAATCTTATATTCATGCTGCTTTAGGGAAAGCAGTAACATGTCAACAAGCTCCCATCAGCCTAAGCAGCACCACTCACAATTCCACGTTCCATCCTCCTGGAGCCATCCAGGAAGCATCTGTGATGCTTCAGAAAGAGCCTGTGTTCCCTGGTTCTCCTGGCAACACAGCTCCAGCCCAACGGGGAGATACAACAGCACGTAGAGATGAGCCTTTTGGGGCTTTACTGGCTGCATCCCAGGGTCATGGGCTAAGGGCCCCACAAAAAAATATGCCATTTTGGCAGCCCAGAGATCTTTTTCTGGGTTCAAGGTTGTAGCCCCAAAAGCCCCTTTCTTAATCCTTGTCTGCCCACCCCCAAGGGATATGCTGGCTGCTCCCAGAAATAGCACACAGTGGTGGTGGGAGGGGAGCCTGTCTGGGCCCTTCTAAATTGTCCAGGCCCCTGGGCAAGTGTTCTCTTTTTCTCTCACCCTATCAGCAGGCCTGGTGAAAACCCTGGGCAGTGACCGTGCCGCCCTGCCTATCAGAAGGAGCGAGGAGCATGGACCCAAGTTACTGAACCCCCAGACATTTTCAGACTGCCAGCCTGCTTCGCTGCTCTGCACATGGTCCCCATCTCTAGGCATTCACGTCTCAGACCGATCCTATCCAAATTGGCATTCACCCTTAAAACAGGCATTTGGAAACTCTGATCTCATCTGCTCTAGTGCTACAGAACGTGCTCAAAGATTCTACAGGTTTTGCCTGGTCTTTTCAAAGAAAACCAGGCGTTTGGGACTGAATGGAGTCCAGCAGCCTGGTAGGCCTACGTATGGACAAAAACGCCTAGTTTGGCTCTCTTCGCTGATGTGGGTTGCCCATGCAGAGCCACACTTCAACGCATGGGCAGAATTCCACACTACAAGACTGAAGCTGGAGTTCGTCTCCCTCTGTTGTAATGTGACTCTGCTTCTGATCTTGGCTGGTGGTCTTCAGACCAGCACCAGACTGTGTGAAAAGGCCCCGATTTAAAACTTGGGAGAAACAAAGGGAAAGCCCCAAAGAGTCACCTTTAAGACCTGACCCAATTCCACCTCTCCCTACTTTTCTACCTTTGCTTTCACTGCTTTTCTCTCACCTCCTTCACTCTACCAGTGATGCTGGCTCTAGACCCAACCACACAGTTCTTACCTCTCTTCACATCGGCTTGTACACATGCAGCATGCGCCCTGTGCTGGTTTGCCAAACCCCATCTATTTCCTCAGTGAAGCCCCTCTTGAAACCTCACTTCTTCAGGGCCCATAGGGAATTAGTCACAGGTCTTTATTTCCTTACAGCTTCCTCAATTTTCATCCATATTAAGCAAACAAAAAGAACTGAAGTCCTAGGAGGATGCGTACTTTTCTGAGACCCATGTGATTACATCCTTCATTACCCAGAGTTCCTGCTAGTCCCTGCCCCTCAGTGCCATGGCTTTCATTTTGGACCCCAATCTGTTGTCATCACTGAAGACAAGGGGTACCATGAAACCAGTGGTACTACTCAGGAGTGGGCTCCTACCTACCATGAATAAGGGAGGCAAACTTGAGCCTCAGGTGAGTAAGATCCGTGGGGCAAAGACTGTGCATTTGTTTTCTATGAAGGGCCCAGAATGCCTTTTGGTGCTGTAAAATCTGCATTATTTGAGAGAGTTTTTCTGTCTGTCTAGTTGTTCAAGAACTGCTCCTAACAGGAAGGGCTAGGATCGCAGCTTCTGAGGGTCACAGGGCTAGGCAGGCAGCTTCCTCTTATCGCCACCTGAAGGAAGGGTTTGGTAGTGCCAGGAAAAGGGGCTGCGCCTAGAATGAGAATCCTACTCATAAAACCATACAGAAAAGAGAAAATCACCTGCAGGTGAAAGGGGCTGGCTGGGAGTGTGACCACCCGCCTCCCTGGTCCCTCCAGTATTGCTCCAACCCCAAGTCGCCCACCCTCCGGCCTCCTTTCAGGGAAGGCAGGGGTAGCTGAAGCTCCCTCTGCACACACCCCGATTCTGCCGGGGACATTGCTGGCTGTCCCCCTTTGTCAGGGAGGGAGAGGGAAGGGCACAGTTTGCTACATTCCCCACGCTAGCTGAGGAGCGCAGGGGGCAGACCAGCTGTACAAATGACTTGCATTAAGGACCTGAGCAACACAGTGTAAATGTGCTAGTAATAAAATGTAAATCCTTTATTTAAACATTGAAGGCCAGAGCCTCTTATGGTCTAGGTGGATAACTAACTGCTGAAACCAAGGGCATTCGACCCGCTTACGCCGGCTGCTGTTTAATAACTAGTCTGCTGGCACCTTACAGACTAACACATTTATTAGGTCATGAGCTTGCAGGGGTAAAATCCATTTCATCAAATGAAAAAAACAATCCTCGCTGCAAGAGGGTTTTACCCACAAAAGCTTATGACCTAATAAATGTGTTCATTTCTAAGGTGCCACAGGACTGCTAGTTATTCGTGAAACTACAACCTGGTACATCCACACTGAGACCGTTGATATTTAATAAGTTGGGAGTTATAAGATCTGTGCATATTTTTAAGACTTTTTTTTTGCACACGTGGTGAGTTACCAAAAAGAATATAAACTCCTCTATAAAGGAGCAGAGGAGTAGTATTAGCTTATCGACGCTTCTCCACAATCAGTTTTCATTTTAAGAGCTGGACATATCAAATAAAATACAGCCAGCAGATAAGCAATGCCTATGAAATCAATGCGCAGATTAGAGAGAGCCCCAGCAGCAGAGAGAACCATCTGGCACAACTGCAAGACAGTTCAAAGGGAATGGAGGAAAGCTAAGTACAGTTTCAAACTTAAAAGTCATTAAATGTATTATACAAATAGGACATTACATGGTTGAATTGGGAACATTGATTTTCTTTTCTGCTTGTTAGCCATGGACTCTGTGACATCACTCATGGATGCATCTGCCAATCATGCTGTTAAAGGGCGAGAATGAGCGTAAAAATACATCCAATTCTTCTCAACAGTTTCGAGGCTATTATTCACAGATCTATGTTTGTGAAGATGTGTATGTTTGTTTTATGAAAATAATTAAAAACTATTAATATAGGCACGATTCCAAGAGATGTGTGGCTTATAATATTCCACATCCAGCGTATGCATTTCATTAGAGCTAGTATTGGCAAAGCTACAGTGTAAAGCCGCATCTAACTTACAGATCCAAGTCTGGGGTTTACATCATTCAGTGGCCATATAAAGAATGCAAGAAAAATTCCTGGGTAAGACCTGCAGGAACCTCCAGAGTTTTCAAAATCACTTGTCACCAACAGCAGCAAGCAAAGCCTATCTGATTTGAAAATTGTGCCTCATGAAAGCATGCCAAGGCCTGAGAAGGTCAATGAAATGATTGAGGCTTGTGTCATCTTCAGATACTAGGAACCCAACCCTGCAAGCCAAGGCTCAAATCACTGAGCTATCACTTCCCTGAGGGGAGGGCAGCAAGTCCAGCCCCTGCACTCACTGGCAGGACTTAGCACCATCTATATCATCACTTACCAACATTTATCTAACCTACCCTTAGACACTTGAAAGCTGCTATCCTGGAATAAATTTGATGTCCCAACAAAGATTGAACTCACAACCCCGGGTTACCAGGGCAACAATCTAACCACTGAACTATTATTCCCCTCACACACCTGACACCCACACCGTGCTCCTGCATCCTACTACCTACCCAGACCCTGCACCACCACCCCCATCCTGCTCCTCAGCAGCCCCCTCCCACACACGTAATCCCTCATTTTTGGCTCCAACCCAGAAGGTGGGGGGCACAAGATCTACCTAGCCCCTGATCCCTGCAAGAGTTAAGAGCACAAGGGAAACCGCAGTGCCCCAAGCTGCAAGTGTGAGGTGAGCATGTCCCCGTTTTTTCCTGCTTGCCAGTTGGGGACCACCTCTATGAAGGGGGTTTGTGTGTGTTTTTGTTTTCTTGGTTGTTGGGGTTTTTTTTGGCGTTTCTCACTTGCATGTGGCCCTGACTGATTTTCTTCTCCTGACAAACATCTGGAATCCTAAGCAGATCAGAACTCAGACTAAGATCAGGTATCGGAGGGGTAGCCGTGTTAGTCTGGATCTGTAACAGCAACGAAGGGTCCTGTGGCACCTTATAGACTAACAGAAAAGTTTTGAGTATGAGCTTTCATGAGCACAGACTCAGATCAGGTTTTTCAACTCCAATGTCAAATCAGTCCTACTGTATGGAGCAGAAACTTGGAGAACAAAGAGGACTGTCAAAAAAATATCCAGTCCTTTCTTAATAACTGCCTCTGTAAAATCCTTTGGATCCACAGGCCATACACCATCAACCACCGAGACCAGTGGCAACTGGCTCACCAGCTTCCTGCCAAAGAAGAAATCAGGAAGGGACGATGGCAGATTGGCCATACCCTTAGAAAAGCGATCAGCAACATCACATGGCAAGCCTAAAGTTGGAACCCACAAGGAAAAAGGAAGAGGGTGCCCAAGAAGCACCTGGCATAGAGACCTGAAGGCAGACACTAAAAGAGGGGATACACCTCATCAGAGCTAGAAAAGATCACCCAGGACAGGGGACTCTGGCAAATGGTCGTCAATGGCCTATCCTCCAAGATCTAAGAGTGAAACAGACTTCATTGTCATTAAGTGGCCCTTGACTCAAAAGAGGTTCCCCATCCCTGGGTTAGAAGCTTTACATTATGATGTAGACATCAGAACCAGGGGACTCCTTTAAACTCCTATGCACCCATTATTCCCTCTGCAAATTTTCACCAGGGGGTCCCTAGGTCACAGTGATTCATAACAGTTTGGAAGGCTGGGTCAGTATTTTCACTTCCTTTTTTGTGATACTCTCTTGTCATTCTGCCTATGTTCCTGAGCTACCGCCCTTTGAAGTGGTGAATCAGCAATGCATGGCGAGTAGTAGCCAAGACATGGCACTGGGACACCTGGGGAAGTCAGGGATTTAGTGTTGCTGGGGGCATTTCGC
This sequence comes from Carettochelys insculpta, assembly GCF_033958435.1. Lineage (NCBI taxonomy): Eukaryota > Metazoa > Chordata > Testudines > Carettochelyidae > Carettochelys > Carettochelys insculpta. The sequence continues at coordinate 19,756,894 of NC_134144.1, forward strand.
AAAGCAATTTCAAGAGACCCCTTTCAAGGCCACAATATTCCTGATTCAGGTACAATAACTGAGCCGTGCATTTTTTTAAAAAACAATTCTTCTTACTGAAAAGAGCACTGGCCTGCAAAGCGGAAACAAAGCTATGCACGTGATCCTGATTCACTAGTTAGCAGAGCACAAGTGATTTCAGTGGGGACAGCATCACATTTTTAATCATTACTTATTTGGGGTACTCAGCAAAACAAACAAACCTATTCTTAGTCCCGCCATGAATAACAGCAATAGGTGCATCGAGTCCCATCACAGGTCTCAGAGAACGCGAATCCAGAGCACACAACCCCGCTGTTAGGCTGAACCCCGATTCCTACCGCAAACCCCACTTTACGCGGCTTCGTCTTGTGGGAAACTTGCCTCAGTGCGAGTTTCACACAACGTAAACCTGCTGGGCTCTCTGCCTGCCTAGCTTCCTGCCGCTGCAGGTGCTAGGGAACCTGAGATCCCCTTCTCCCGTCTTCCTGGAGGGGCGCCGCTTGACAGCCGCGCTGGTTCACCCCCATTAACTCAACCCCCCCAGCTGCCCCACCCCCGTGGCCCCAGTTGACCCCCCCCCACATGCACCCTGGCTCACCTCCCGCAGCAGGGCACTCCAGCCACATGCTGGGGGCTCCCCTCCAACCTTCCACCCAGACCCAACCCCTGCAACTCCCGTGAAGCTCCAGCTTCCCCCCCCGACACACAGCTTGCTCAGCACGCGCGCGGCTCCAACCCCTTCCTGCAGCCCCAGCTCACCCCTCCCATGCATGAGACTTCGGCTTCAACCCACGCGTGGAGCTCCAGCTCCCAGCCGCCATTCATGCTGGGCTGTCGCAGCTGCCAGTGCGCAGGGTTCTGGCTGTCAGCTGCTGCAGGCATATGAGGCTCTACCCCCCACTCCCCTAGCTAAGCCCCCCACCCTGCTTCACCCTGTTCAACCCCCACAATTCCCCATGGCCCCAGCTCACCACCCGCCCGTACATGGGGCTCTGGCTTCAACCTGTGCCTGGGGCTCCCAACCCACAGCACACACACATGTGCAGCTCCATTTCCAACCCCCCTACCCACCACCTCCGCAGCCCCGGCTCCAACCCCCTGGCCGGGCTCGATCCCTGCCCTAACCCCCTGCACTCCCCAGCTCAACTGCACCCTCCCATCACCCCTGCCACCCTAACCCACCCCAGGCTTAACCCTCCTGCCCCCTCCCAGGGCAAGCCCATTCCCCCTAACCTCCTCCCCCAACTTACACAAAATTCAAGGTATGCGTACCTCGAGGGGTTAGCTTTACAAATCTGTGTCATTTAAAATGTTGAGCTTCCAAGGATTCCTGCCTTCCTCGCCACACTTCTTTTAAACTATAAACTGCATAGAAAGGGTTTGAACAATTTGCCAAAATATAAAGGAATGGGGGAGCAAAATTTTACACATTTGAACACCTAACCATTTTTGTCTCTCTCTCAGTGCCATTCTAGCTTCTGTCTATTGTGCTGATGGAACAATGCATCCACAGTAGAAACAGCAGCTGGGTTATTAAGAGTCAGTAGAAAACCCTACAGCATGGAGATTCTCCCTGGGATTCTGATTATTAGCAAGACACAGCTTCCGGCACTGTCTAAGTCACCATGAAAGCATCGGAGAGGGAACCCAGGAAGCAGGCCCTGAGCACCGCTTATGGAAACAATACAAACATAAGATTCATTATTGTTGCTAGTTCAAATATTGCATTTACCATTACACTGACAACCTTCATACATGGCTGAGTCAAAAGCTTCAGATGATGAAGCAACCAACATTACTCCCCAGCTGAGCTTCGGGTGATATAGTACCTTACAAGAGAGGCGAAAATAAGCAGGGGCGCCCTGGTGTGCAAATCCAGCAAGACCCAGCAGAGCTTCCGCAGAAGCCAGCAGGGAGCTATTTAAAGTGCTGGCAGGGACCTAGGTTGCAATAGGACAGGGCCTGTCAGGAATTTTAAGTTCCTTTCCCGCCTGCTGTAAGGTAAACTCAAGCATCAGTATTCTCCACCTGTTGGTATGCTTGACATAGGCTGGTGCATTTAATGCATAGTTGTGTCTTCATTCCCCCATGAAGACTCCGAGCTTTACGCTCACGTGAGATAGGACAGGCTCACATTCCGCAGCAGGCACCATAAGCAGACAGCAGGCTGCCCACAGTGAATTTCATACTAAGGGGGAGAACGCCAGTTTGGGAGGCAAAGAGCAGTCAGGCGTTAGCTTCTGTTGGAAAAACTGTCATCTAATAGGAAAGCTATTTATACTCCACAGTTCCCACGAGCAGCAAACAATTTTCATGGCCTGAAACCTGTCCCTGTGCTACACTCCAAGTCCTTTGCACTCTCGGTCATTAGAACAATAAACGAAAGCAGAACGAAGCTCGTCCGTCTCCCAGCTTTATCTCCTAGTTAGCTAGGCAACTCTTACTGAACTAGTAGGATGTGCTGAGTTACTCATAACAAGTCTAGGTGCTGGCTGCCCGGTAGGCAGATGAAGAAGAGGAGAGCCTGGATACTGATCACAAGTGAACTGAATATAATTGACAACTGTAATTCTTCCTATACCGCCTTACATGGCTCAAAAATGTGTGTATTTAACTTTACCCATGGGTCAGAAATGCCTTGAGCAAAGGTGAAGTTTGGAGGGAGTCTCCCTTCCAGGGGAAGGTGTCAGCATCCCAGGGTGCATGGGATGTCTCCAGCCATCTAGGTACCATGTACCAAACATCAGATGGTATCATTAAGACTTAAGCAGGGGGTCTTGCTGAGCATCTTTGGAGCAGAGTAGATGAGAGGGACATCACCTCCCAGAGCTCCTGGAACCACAGCTGCAGCAAGGTCTCCACTTCTTATGTGAAGTCAAGGCCTCCCTCCCCTGCCCGTTTGGGTGGCTTGTACCTGAAGGAGCCCTAAAACTCCAACTTCCCACACCTTTCCCCTCTGGCTCTAGCTGGGAATCGAAGGCCCATTGTACATGTGCTGCAGCAGGGGACTGAAAGGATGTATTACACAAGTATTCAATTATCTTAATAGAGCGAGAATGAGCAAGAGAAACTCCTCCCCGAACTGGAACGCCAAGGTCCTTGCCCCCATTGGAGTCGTGCACAGACATGTCAAAACTGTCAGGCGACTTTTGGATGAGGTGAATTTAGAGCTAGTGGACAGGCTAGCGAAAGCCCCACCAACTAAAAGCTTCTATGTGCAGTACAAGGTGGGGACAACTTGAGAGATGAGAGGGCAGGTTGGTCTCCATAGATGTTTGACATCCATCTTCTTTAAAGAGCATAACAAAGAACTGCCCCATTTTCAGTTTTGCCTGGGATTTGACTACAGCTCCTAACTGAAGGCCAGGGACACCTGTGGCTGTGTCGCACAAGACTTTCTAGCAAGATATTTGGAGAAACTTATCTATGCTCTCAGGCTGGGACTTGCTCTAGCTCCTTCTAATGAGCCCTTGTCCCACCCCACTCCCACCCTCCTTTGTCCAGTTTCTTGGGTTGTCACAAATGACAAAAAAACTGGGCGACACCCTGGCACCACTGAACAGCACAACTCCAGTTGACTCTGCTGCTCATGGATAACTGAACTTTAGCCGTGCTACACAAAGAGTTTACATGGTGCTGTGAAACTACCATTTAGTTAAGTGGGTGGCTTTTTCTTCAGAGAGAAAAGTTTACTATTGCTGCTGGGAACCAATAGAAAAGCCAATTTTACTATCCAAGAAATTGTGCCTTCTTGTCACTTGTAATACTGTGTCTTTACAGAATCATTCTTGATCTCATTAGTACTCTGCCAGAGCCATAAAACTGGAAACTTGCATAACTGACAAGAAGATCCCCTGAAGGCTCCAAGAGCACAGGGCATATTGAAGCAGACAGTTCATTTATAGCTGTAAAAAATAAAGATAACTCCATAAAACTGCTCTAAAAAAAAAACTCAGATCCCACTCTAACCCACACTGTATATGTGCAAAACCACATTTGACATATGTAGTCTAGATACTTTAAAATCCCAACCTAGCCAGGTCTTGGTGCTTTTTTCCATAGTCCATTAGCACCATCTGCTGGAGATGGACAATCAAATTCCTCTGGTAACCCCAGCCCTGGAACATTCCATTAAATCCTCCTGTGGCGGTTGCTGCTGTCAAGATCAGCACAGCCTAATTTGAACCAAAACAGAAACATTTTAACCACCTGTTGCTGTCAAAATTGTCTTGATAATGCAAATCTGCTCAAGCCAGGGCAGTCTTCTAGCTCCAAACAAACGTAATGCAAGCGAGCAGGTGTTTGCAGGAAGCCTTGTTATTCCCAGGGATTTAGCTACGTTGGCTGGATGAACATAATCCCATTTCATTTCCATTCCTTAATTTCTCCTGTCACTTTTTATTTCCTGTGGCTTTCTCCCATGCCACAAACAGCAGCTACAGTGGCAGGTGAAGCCAAATACCATCCCCATTGCTCAGGCTAGGAAACGATCCCCTCTCCTAACCTGGAGCAGTAATTACATGTTTGCCTGTCCTTTTCTCCCTCTCCTTAGAGAAAGCAAACCAAGATGGGTTTATTCTAAGGGGTAGTAACTGAAGAGTGTGTGGCCTCTGAAGCAGTAAGGGGTAGGCAGTCTGCTTCCAGTGGCAGTGACATTGCTAATGAATATACATGAAAAGTTAGAAGGAAAACCAGAACACGTACAAAAATGCTCATTAAATCTTCCCCAGGGTCCCTGGACAGAAATATAGTCACCCCCTAACTGCCAGTGGCTACAAAAAGTTTCCCTCAAGGGCAGAATATTCTAGAATGGTCCACATGGGCATTTCCTGCACTTTCTAAGCCCATCTCCTCTGAGTAAAGGTCTCGAGTCTGATCTAGTCTGGCATTTCCTACAGCCCTACGTATGACACAAACCAACCAACATACCATCAGGCTGAACAGCAAGGAGCTGCAGGGCTGCATAGGCTGACAACATGGGATGACGGGTAACAGAAGTGGGAGAGCTTGTGCAGATTGCCACCTAAATAAAATCTGTATTCAATTAAGATAAGTGAGAAAAAAAAATCATCTCTTTCCCTCCCGCAAAAACACGAGACGTCGCTGGTAAATAAATGATGACCACACAGTCATCATGGGCCGGGGGACGGTGCTGAGGGAAACAGAACCAGAAACCACTGGGATCCCTCCCCGATTTTCTCCTCTGCGGGGCAGGGTGCACAGCTCTATGGGTCACGGCAAGTCACAGGAAGTCATGGCCTTGCAAAGGTCAGCACTCTCCCTCTCTCTGCTTTCCCCCTAGGGTGGGTTCCCTGGGGGTGAAGGGTGGTTTCTAAAAGTGGATCTCTGCTGGTGAGCATCACGGCTACGTCTACACGTGCAGCCAACATCGAAATAGTTTATTTCGATGTTGCGACATCGAAATAGTCTATTTCGATGAATAACGTCTACACGTCCTCCAGGGCCGGCAACGTCGATGTTCAACTTCGACGTTGCTCAGCCCAACATCGAAATAGGCGCAGCGAGGGAACGTCTACACGTCAAAGTAGCACACATCGAAATAGGGATGCCAGGCACAGCTGCAGACAGGGTCACAGGGCGGACTCAACAGCAAGCCGCTCCCTTAAAGGGCCCCTCCCAGACACAGTTGCACTAAACAACACAAGATCCACAGAGCTGACAACTGGTTGCAGACCCTGTGCCTGCAGCATAGATCCCCAGCTGCCGCAGAAGCAGCCAGAAGCCCTGGGCTAAGGGCTGCTGCCCACGGTGACCATAGAGCCCCGCAGGGGCTGGAGAGAGAGCATCTCTCAACCCCCCAGCTGATGGCCGCCATGGAGGACCCGGCAATTTCGACGTTGCGGGACGCGGATCGTCTACACGGTCCCTACTTCGACGTTGAACGTCGAAGTAGGGCGCTATTCCTATCTCCTCATGAGGTTAGCAACTTCGACGTCTCGCCGCCTAACGTCGAAGTTAACTTCGAAATAGCGCCCGACGCGTGTAGACGCGACGGGCGCTATTTCGAAGTTGGTGCCGCTACTTCGAAGTAGCGTGCACGTGTAGACGCAGCTCACATGTCCAGACATGCATCCCCCCTGCCCCCACAACCAAATCCCGGCTGATCCCTCCCAACTGCAGCATGACCTATCCCTCCTCCTCTGTCACCCAAACCCTACTGACTCCATCTTGCTCCAAGCCCCAGGGAGATAGGGATGAGGGGAACAGTACGCTGGAAGCAGCTTGCCTACCCTGTCGTGTGTCTGAATATAATCAGGCCCTCTTCTTTCCAGACTCGTCCTTTTCTACACCTTTGCCTGCTCCTTGCCTAATTAGATTGCAAGCACCTTGGGGCAAGGGCCTCCCGGCTCACATGCTAATGACAGCTAAATAGCATCATCCACAACTGTACCACTCCAGTAGCTGCTCCTCAGTGGTTTCTTAGTCAGCGGTAACATTCCCATCATTAATTCTTTTTTTAGCACTACCATGCTGAGGTAGCAACTCTCAGAGGCTGTGCCTTTGCCGGCTCCATTTCAAGTTCTGTTGGAAAGCGACTAGAGCTATTAGTGAAACAGTGGGTTCCCAGGGACCCTGGCCATGTTCAATAGGGTATAGACTAGAATAGTGTCTCTTCAAGCAGCCAACACATTAACACTGGTGCCTCCCATAGTAAACTCCCAGGAGAAGTTACAAGGGGCAGGGACTCCACAACTTCTTGTTCCTCTCTCAGTTACCTGGGTTGCTCTGCACGCCCATCAGACATCAGTTCAGATGATCTTCTAGGCCAGCCTGAGTCTCTGTGGTGAAACTATCAGAGGTAGCTGAGTTAGTATCTTCAAAAACAAGCAGTCCTGTGGCACCTTATAGACTAACAGATACTTTGGAGCATAAGCTTTTGTGGGCAAAGACTCACTTCATCAGATGCATGAGTGGGAGCATTTCAGAGGATTTAAAGAGGGAGTCTCAGTCAAGGGGAGGGCCAGCTCTGACAAGGTCTATTCAGTCAGGGTGGATGTGGCCCATTATTGGCAGTTAATGTGGGGTTGTGAACATCAAGAGAGGAGAAATCAAGGGCACACCGGGGTCGGGATGACTTGGCCTATGGCCTTGTAGACCTCATCCCCACCGACTGAACCTACTTGATTTCTCCTCTCTTGATGTTCACAACTCCACATCAACTGCCGATGATGGGCCATATCCACCCTGACTGAACAGACCTTGTCAGCTCTGGCCCTCCCCTTGACTGAGGCTTCCTCTGTAAATCCTCCTCTGAACACCCCCCGCCCCACACTCATGCATCTGATGAAGAGGGTCTTTGCCCACAAAAGCTTATACTCCAAAGTATCTGTTCGTCTATGAGGTGCCACAGGACTTCTTGCTGTTTTTGTGGTGAAACCGGGATCGAATACAGGTGCCTCTGAACACGAGAGGGGAAACAAAGCGTTTCTTCAAAGAGGGAGGCCATGCTCTGTGGGGAGAGGGGCACAGGAAGTGTAGGTTGTACAAACTCCCAACCTGGCAGCTCCAGGAATGCCACAAAGGAAGGGAACTCCACATTGTTTTGCTGTAGGGTGGCCCTATTTCCCTGTGCTGAAGAGGGGACACCAGGTAAATTTACTCATATTCAGCGAGTTCAATGACAATCAGAGCTGTGCAGGACAAGCGTCCAAACGGACATTAAGTTGTCTTGACTGGCACCCGTTAAAAAGTAGTACGGTGTGGTTGGATTCTTTTCACATACCTTAACTTGAAGGCTTTAGGGTTCAAATGGCAAGAGCTGAAACACACATCCCAACACACCATTACCCCAGCTCAGATTAGAGAGGGAGATGAATGACCAACTGAGCACCCCTGCCCAGCTCTCTCCTCACTCCATACCTGGCTGGGCTCCCCAGGGTGGATCCACCTCACCTGGTACCTGGTGCTGCATCTTCCCAAGGCACTATATGGGGATGGGGTATGTCTGGTCACACGCTCCTCCAGGTCTCTGCCAGGGTACACACTATAATGTAGCCAGCAGCGGCTTTTCAGCATGGTGTGGGAGGGAAAGGACAGGAGCTGCTTGACTTGGCCTATGCCCTGGCAGAGCTCATCCCTTCCCTCCCAGCACATTGACAGGCAGCTAACACCTCCAGAATGCTGCTGGCCACTAAGAGAACCCAGTTTCCTCCTGTCCCCTGGGATGCATTATGCACCATGGCCCATGACACCCAACCGCAGGGGCTTCTACAGCCACAGAGCCTGACCCGAAAGGTGGCTCAGCCAGGCGAGCATAACTACGGGGCCGATCAGCTCCGCACCCCTGGGGGCAAAACCCAGGGCAAAGGGGGAGGGTGCGAGTGAAAAGGGTGCTAAGCCCTTTGCAGGTACAGAGTGGGAACAAGCTGGAAATTACTTTCCCTGTCCCCATGATCAGCGACTGAGCCCCACAACTCACCGCTGGTGGGTAAGGTGGCCGGCAAGCAGGGATCCAGCCAGCAGCAAGATCAGTCCATACTGGTGAGAGAAGAGAGAAAATGTGGGGCAATTTGCCCCTGTTCAAGAAAAAGCCAGGCCACCTTCAGGAGGCCTTAAATGTGGAAGTGTCCCTTTCGTGGGACATCTGGTCACCCTATTTCTCTGCCATCCCTGATCTGGCTGTAAAAGCTCATCCAGGGCTCCTCGGTCATTGGAAGGGGCCGCCTGCTCCACAGCCCATGAAGATCTGACTTGCAAGTCTCTGGGGGCTGGCTCAGCAGCAGTCTAGATCACATAGTTCTATGTATTCAGGCCTATCAAAATTGCTTATGAGATCCCCTTGATCTTTCCTTTTCTCTGCCTCTAGCTCTTACACCCTGGAAGACCACCGCCTACTGTACGCCATGGCAGAACTCGAGCAGTGGCGATGTGGAATTCTTCTCAGTGGTGGGAAAGCTCCAAAGAGCTGGTGCCAATACAGAGCCTGCAGAACTACTTTATACCTACGTAGGGAAGGAGATCTGCTTCCCTGGGACAGGAGGAGGCCATAGAGCAGCTCCTTGCCTCCTACTCCTGGCACCGCAGCTCCAGAATCACAAAGCACCAGCCAAAGGTCTTTCATGAGGTCTAGGGGGAAAGTAGAAGGGTGTGACATGGAGCAAGCTTCTCCAGTGGTCTGTCTACACAGCTGCTGTGCGGAAAGGATCCATGCCAACAAGTCCTGGGGAGGTCAGGGTACAGTAAAGACAGCTGGTTTTGGGACTGTTAGTGAGCATGCTCAGTCCATATGAGCACACTCAATGCAGGGCAAATGTGGGTGGGAGAAAAGGAGGGAGGGAGGCACATAACCTCTGCTACTGGGTAAGAGTCTCACAGCCTCTTTTGACAGACTTGCACTAGGGAACTCTGGCTTGAGCGCTAAAAATAGCTGTGTAGGCATGGCTTTGATCTTCAGCCTCAAGCTGGAGCCCAGGCTCTGAAGCCCACCTCGGTTTCCAAGCCCAAGCCGGAACATCCATGTTGCTATTTTTGGCACACTAGACGATCCCCCAAAACACAAATCTGGCAACTCAGGTTACAAGACTTGTTCCCAGCTGCTGTGCAGACATACCCCACCACACAGCTCCCTCTGAGCTCCACTGGCCTGGGCAGGACAAGAGATAGGTCAGAGAAAGTTGGTCACCTCTTTCAGGTTGCATTTAAAAAAATTCTTCACATCTTTCCATGATTACACCAAATCCAGTCTTTGTATAATCTAACACTATATTAAGACCAGTAAATAATGAAAATCAATACATGACCTACTGGAGTGAGAGATGCTACTTCGGTCAGGATCTAACCTAGGGAAGAAAGTCAACTTCAGATACTCACTTCTAGCTATGACATTAGCATGGCTAGACTCAATGTATCAAAATAGGCTTTCGTACCTAGGATAGTCCAGGGCTCAGAAATCTAGCGTCAAAGTCCCTTACTGCACACAATAGTGAGGAGCACAGGGGTCAACAGCTGAGCCCAGAGAGGTCAATTTTGCCACGTCTTAACAGAAATCGAACGCCAGAAGATCGATCTTCCTGTGGCCGATGTTTGCTTGAGTGTAGATTAGCCCTCCGGGGTGAAAAGGCATTTTGAAGAGTTAAAACGTGTATAAGACCCCAAGGAAATGTCAACAACATTCATTGCTTTGTTTGTCATGCTGCTGTTGCCATATTGGTCCCACAATATTAGCAACGCAAGGTACAACAGACGGTATTACTTCACCCACTTTGCCATTCCTTGCCTAAGAGATTTGTGGAGTTCTGGGGCAAGATTTGCAGAAGTGAGTTCCATAAGTCAGACTGCTAAATCCTAGTTTAAGTGCCTAAATAAATTACCTGATTTATAAATGTGTTAAGAACATAACCCAGGGGAGCTGGCAGGTGATCAGCTATTTTGAAAATCCATGTAGGTTCCAAAATGGATCCTTTGCAAAGTAACTCTATGCCCAATCTTTAGAATATGTTGGCCCTTACATGTTGCAATTTTTTTTTTATTCATTCTGTACCATTTTTCTCATCACTAGTGAAATTACAGTAGCACCCAGAGACCCAACACCAGAAATCTGAAATTATGTCAAAATGTCAGGTGATGAGCCACAGATCGGGGATTTAGCCAAAGCAAATTTTAAATTTGTTGTTAAGTATGTCCAAGCCCCCTACCTCCTCATTAAGAAATGTAACCAGAGCCAGAACTCCATGCACTAGGAAACCCCAGGATTGCAGATGGGGCCATAACTTCCCATAGACAGCACACATCAAATATCCTTGACAATCTACAGCATAGCCACTGAAGCAATTCTAGATTTTCTTGCATGGCCACAACCTCAAACTTACTTCACTTTAGAGTTTTGGCTGAGCAAACAATATAGGGCTGGACCCTAAATCATATTCTGTAACAATCTGATAAATTTCAATCCAGAATTCCTGAGGGGTGGGGTGGAGGAGGGGGGAATTTGTTATTGATGATACAAAATAGGGTGTCTTTCAAATAGCTGATGCTTTATAAGGCTTTGTCTGTTCTAGGTATTGAAATATTGCCCTTATGAGCCCTTAAGATTTTCTTGTTTGTTTGGATTTTAGCAGATAAAACATCAAGCTGGTATGTTAGAGTCACACAACAACCTGAAAACCGAGACAGCAGAAACTGTGCCAACGTCTGCCAGTTAGGAAGGTTGCGGCTTCTGTTACTTCAGATGAAAAAAAACCCCATTCTTAATCACTGCCAAGACATGGGATTTCACATTCTGTTCACATTAAAAACATCCACAGTAACAACCTATCCCAAAACCAGGAGCCCTGCCAGCCTATTTGAGGAATAATTCTTCCAGTAAAAGAGAAGCCACCAAAATAAATTAATATTTTAAAAAGAAGATCACCCATATCATTAATGAAAAACTGATACCTCCAGCTTATCCCGGAGGGACTTCACCAACCTAACATCCACTCAGCAATCTCAGCCAAACAGGGCTCAGATGGAATCAGCACAACTGAACAAGACAGAACTCTAAAGCTGGGAATCCTTGGTGTGCAGACCCAGGGACACCTCAACCTCTCGCAAGTGTTCAACCAGCATCATCTGTGTGCTATGTAGCGTTGACTGGACTGACCCCTGCAGCGCTCCATACGGGAGAGAGCTACAGAGCATTTACTCATTACCCAGACCTGAAAACAGAGCTATTCTAAATCACGCCAACCAGTCTACTTGGCTGAGTCAGCGCCACATCGTTCTCAACAGGATCTCAGATGCTACTTCACATACTAGGGCAGAGGGCAGCAAACTTTTTACATGGGGCCTCACTTTTCCTCCCTGCAATTTGCAGACCCCAACCCGTCTAATGGAATCCAAACTGAGGGAAATTTCGGTCATGTTCATATGGAAAAAAAACCCTTTCAGGATGTGCAAGAAAACAAGCCTGTAGCACGGAAAAATGTTATGAATCGGTGTATAGCTGTACACATACATCCATACAACCGTAACAGATTTCAGCACTTTTAACGAGCAGGATAAGCCTGAAACCCAGCAGTTGACCACACATCCCCAGGGGTCTGCTCCCCATTTTGCGCATGCCTGGTCTAGGGCACTGGGGCTATGTCCACACAGCAGCCCAATTTCAAAATAAGCCACTCCAATATAATGCGCCTGCTCTTCCGAATTCGTTTCAAAATAGCATGTGTGTAGCACAGATGACAGCGGCGTTATTTCAAAACAGCTGTTATCTCGAAATAACTTCCCAGTGTAGACTTAGCTCGATATAGCAGAGGTACAGGCTGCCCCTCCTAAGCCACTAACCATTTCTTAAAGCATCTAATGTTCTTCAGAGAAACCCATGCAATTGCTGGCCTTGTGTGACCCTGGTTAGCATTTGTAAAATATTTCATTTTTATATTTTAAAAGTTAATGAACAGAGAGTAGCCACAGACAGGAAACCAATAGAAGCAAGGTCTGACGTCCTGGTATTGCTGGTTAAAATTCAATTTCTAACCAAAAGCAGGGTAGGTAATTACAGCTATTGTAGGAAACAATTTGGAAGGCTTTGTCTGTGGAAAGATCCCTGTGTTGTTATTAAGTTATTGCGAAGTCATTTATCTGAAAAGGTGTAATTACTTGTGCTCAGGCTTGAGCTGCCAGTGGGGTTTCTGTTCACGTTTTTTTTTAAGGTACTTCAAATCCTCAAAAAACAAAAACAAAAAAAAAAGTGACAATGAATTTCCAACAGATTTTGTACACAATTGTCTATTCCATTTAGCTCTGTTCTCTTACAGCTACCATTATAAAGTAATACATGCTCCCTGATTAGGAACAAAACACCTGTCATTTTTGCCCTAAAAAGCAATTATATAAAGCCTCACCTTTGGTCTTGAACACTGACTGTGACCAGCAAGATGGGGAAGAACCAAATTAGAAGTGGAAAAGCTATATTAGGCAGCCACAGAACAGTGAAGGATAAAAGGTGTCACCAACTGATCTCAGCAGTCATATAGCCCTGGGGATGTAGCAATTGTCAGCCGCAGGAGGGCGAAGTGAGTGTAGCCAAATGAAAGGAGTTGATCAGAATTATTATAGGGGCTCTTTTGCATAATTGGCTTAATTTAATTCTTGACCCCGCACCGCTACTGTCTGATTTGCTCACCTGGGTAATTTTTTTTTTCTGATTTGTCAACCTTGATTACTATTTTTGATTCTCTGTGCCTTAAATATTGAGTCTGTTCTGGTCTGGCTATGGTCCGAAGAAGTGGGCCTGTCCCACGAAAGCTCATCACCTAATAAATTATTTTGTAAGTCTTTAAAGTGCTACTTTTGATAGCATATAGACTAGCACGACTTTCTCTCTGTTACTAATCTGCATAGGGATGGAGGGGTTGGGGGAAGAACAGCAGAACCAAATAAAGGATATATGGAAAATTCTAAGCATCCATACATTTTTCCACACTCCCTACTGTATCACAGAGGTAGTCGTGTTAGTCTTTAGCATCGAGAACAACAAGAAGTCCTGTGGCACCTTATAGACTAACAGATATTTTGAAGCATAAGCTTTCGTGGGCAAAGACCTGCTTCGTCAGATGCATGAGTGGAGCGGGGTGCTTCTGAGGAGTATTTAAAGAATGGGGTTCCAGTAAAAGGGAGGGCCAGAGCTCATCAGGTCTATTCAGTAATTGTCAGTATTTGTCAGCTCTGGCTTTCCCTTTTACTGGAACCCCATTCTTTAAATACCCCTCCGAAACCACCGTCCCCTCCCCACTCATGCATTTGATGAAGCGGGTCTTTGCACACGAAAGCTTATGCTCCAAAACATCTGTTAGTCTATAAGGTGCCACAAGACTTCTTGTTGCTACTCCCTACTGTGATGAGCATCAGCTAAGAGGGATTTTGTCTGAGGTTTCTAAGGATTGTGCCATCGAACACACACAAAGAGAACAATTCTCCACTGGCTCAGGGGGTAGCCATGTTAGTCTGTGGCATGACAAAAAACCCTGTCGCGCCTGAAAGACTAACAAATTTATTTATTAACTCTTCAGCTTTCGTCAATAAGACCCAAGTCTTCAGATTTGGAGCAGATCATCTCCGCTGTGTTACTCCAGCAGAAAACTGGAGTCACCCAATGGAGATTCAGGCCTTAAATCTTTAACTAAGCCATAAAGAGCCCTTTGCTAATCAGAGAACACTAAGCAACGATTTTGGGAGCAGGCTTTATTTTACCCATCTCATATGTTGCTTGGCCATTCATAAGTACCCCCACTCAGGAGCAATTTTGTGATTTAAAAGACTACTTACTTTCAAAGAGAGCTGGCATTGCCCCAGCAGTCAGGGAACATCCTGGCAACCATTCAGGAAGCAAGCACTGGCAAAACAGCCTTTATATGGAAATCAATCTGAATCGGGTGAATTTACAAGATGCAGCAAAGAAGCACATGTATCACAGGTGGTGAATTGTCAGAAACATTATTATAAAGCAGCTTTTCAACAGTACATAATTCATCACTGGGTGACAATATTCCAAATTTACAGTTCAAGGCTTTTCAGCTTCCGTAACTCACTGCCAAGTTTCTACTGGGCCTTAACCTTTCACCTTATTCACAAATTTTGTTTTAATTTTCATAACATTAATATCAAAGGGAAACCTGTATACATTTTTTCCCGTTGAGTGATTCTCTTTTCCAAGTATAGAGACCTGAAAGGTGTGTGTGGGGTGGGGTATATCTTAAAGGTTTCTTTAAGGCTTGGTTTTTACTTCAGAAATATTGGATAAAGCTTGGTCCTTTCTGCTCACAAAGGCTTCCTGTATTCAAAATAGGAATTAGTTTTTGAAGTTCAAACTAGTTTTACCCAAAGCAAAGTTTTAAACAGTCTGACTAAAAACCCATCCATCTTCCAGCTCAGACAGTACCTGAATTTTTAATTTAAAACACTTGCAGAATTTAAAAAAAAAAAAAACCCAAACTGGAAAAAATGTGTTCAACTGTTTCATGTCTTTATATAACAAAAACAGGCCAAAAAAGAGCATAACCCAATTTATTTATTTCCTTTAGAGCTCATCTTAAGAAAAATATTGGTAACCAAGAGTATTATCAACCTCAAATGCTCAAATATTCAAATATTATGAATCAATCATGATTTTAAAAATAAAACTTGGAGTTATTTCCCTGGTGTGTGTGCCATTAGGCTACATTTTCCAGCTTTTCCCTGGAAACTTTTTTTTTTTAAAATAAAAGCAAAGATTGTTAAGTAACATGACTCCTGGAGCTGCGGCTTTAAAAATACCAAACATGAGCATCCTCGTGAACGCATCAGAGTTGGCAGCATGGCGCTACACAGTGGGAAACCTGAAGATGATTAATTAGAGATCTTTCTGTGTATGCAGCTAGTTGCTAGTATGCTCCTTATGGTGGCATACAGAACTTAGGTTCTCCCTTTTTGGACTGAGCCTGCAATTCTTACTACATTTCAAAAGGGATCTGATAAAGATATGCCCCTTGTCTGCAAGTATTTTAACCCCACCATTCACATTGCAACTCAACCACTGCTACATCTAAGAGAAAGCTCATGGATCATAAGCAGAATGCAGAAAAATGCACCAAATAAACCTGGACAAAAGGCAGCGTATGATTAAGTCATGAAATTGTAATTAGAGGTACAAGAGCACCAAAATATCCCTTCTAATGTACATTTTTCTTGAGGCCTCCATTCTAGCAAAGTAATATGCTTTGTCACAGAGGCATGCAAGCTCTGGGTCAGGTGCTGTACGTTAAAATCACTGTTTACTCTCACTGTGCTTTTACCGAGAGGCAGAGTATTACAGAATACTGAAGGAAATCAACACCGTGTCAGGGTCAATAAAATCCTTACCACAGCTGCCCAACAATTACACCTGATTTTTTTCTTTTCTTAAACTGTATTTGGGAAACAATACCAGGAATTTTATTCAAACGGGTCAAGCAGCTCATCCTGACACATTCACATCTGCTAGGAAGCTTCCTTGGTAAGTCTTTTCAGGGAAGAATTTTTAAACCACTGCTGA
Organism: Carettochelys insculpta; assembly: GCF_033958435.1. Taxonomy (NCBI): domain Eukaryota; kingdom Metazoa; phylum Chordata; order Testudines; family Carettochelyidae; genus Carettochelys; species Carettochelys insculpta. The sequence goes on from NC_134144.1 coordinate 19,772,927, forward strand.
ATGGAATGTAAACTGTGAAGGTAAACAGCCTGCTCCAGAATTTGAGACAAGGTAGAAAATGGAGACATGCCGGAAGCCAAGGGAAGTTCCCTCTAAACAGAGGGACAGGAGTTATGGGAGAGAAGGTGCATTCAACATTAAGGGAGAGATGGGACTGGCCAAAGGAGCTGGGGAGAGGAGGCAGGAAGAAATGAGGTTTTTGGCAGATAGAAGGAGGGAGAAAGACATCAGTGGGACTTATAAACTGGAAATCGTGACAGTAAAGAATGTCAGGTTAATGAGGCAGGGAGCAAACAACGAGCTGTGCTGAAAGAGAAGTTGTAGTCACCCAGAGGGAATTCCAGGGTTATCTGATAGGACTTGGAGGAAAGTCGAAGGTATGTTCTGTGGTATGCAGCGGGGAGGGAAAGGTGGCATTCAGAGAAATGGTTTAATGCTAAAACTGGGTTCAAAACAGAACTAGACCGATTTGTGGAGGTTAGGTCCCTCCGAGGCTATTCGCCAGGGCGTGTAGGAATGGTGTCCCTGGCCTCCGTTGGAAACGGGTGTCAGGAGAGGGATCGCTTTGGTAATTACCTGTTCTGTTCACTCCCTCTGGAGCACCCGGCATTGGCCTCTGCCGGCAGACAGGATACTAGGCTAGATGGACCTTTGGCCATTCTTAATCAGAGCTGTCCCATCCACAGGCTGGCTCGGGGCAGCAGCCTCAAGCCCTCTGCTCGGGGAGAACCCCATGGTAGCTTCCTCAACCATCCTATGCACAGGGCTCATGGGGCCCAGGGAAGTCTGGGGGATTACCGGGGGCTTGGTGCAGGGTGGCACCAGGAGCTGGGGCCCTCTGCACTCACTGTGGTGGCAGGAGCCAGAATGCCCTGACGGGGTTGCTCACTGCTGCCACCCCCCAGCCCATGTGCTCTGCTTCACTGCGGCGGCTGAGTGTGCAGCGCCACCGCCCCACCCCCAGCGCACACCACGTCCGCTGCCACAGGGAAGCCGAGCGGCCGGCTGGGAGATGCGTGGTGGGGGCGGAGCAGGCTGCCCGGTGGCTCCAGCTCCCACTGCCATGGTGAGTGCCAGGGGGCTGAGCCCTATTGCCGCCTCATACCAGGCCCCCAGTAGTCCCCTGACCCGCATGACTCGGGGAGGGGACTTTGGGTGAGGGGTGCAATGGGGGCGGCGCCTTGGGCAAGCGGGTTGCCCGGGCCCCATAGGCATAGCTGGTGTAAGAGGACCATTGGGCATGGTGGGGGATTGGCTAGCTCCCAGTCAGGAGCAGCGAGTTCTATGGGCCCATGGTGCCCAGACAGCAGGAATATTACTACCCCAAAGGGGTATCAACAAAGTCTCCATTCCCTGCTGGGCTCCCTCCTGGGTGTCCGACTGCCAGCCTGTTACCCATGCTCCCCGGAGGCTGTTCACTTGTGCAGACGCTCTGGAGACAGTCAAGTGCTGCCCAGCAGAGCACCCACAGCTCAGTTTTCTGTTTCTCTTGATGGTGCACATTTGCACAGTCCTCAGTGTGCATGAAAACATTTTATTCCACACATGGATGGAAAAGATCAGCGGGAACATTGCCTGCCCCCCGGGGCTATTTGAAAGAGCCTGGGACCTCTGCCGCCGCCACCACCAGCACAGTGGGACTAGAGCAGCTTCCCACTTGCCCACCCGCCTACTCTGCACATGGCTGCTGACACATATGCTGCCCCCATCCCTGCAGCCAATGGAAAACTACAGAGGCAGTGCCTGCAGGCAGCAGCACATGGAGATGCAACCCCCTCACCTCAAAGCTGCTGCCAGAGGGGGTGCCCCAGATAAGCCCCCCCCCCAAGTCCCACATCCCTACGCTCTTCCAGAGTCTGCACCCCATACTCCCTCCTTCCACACACGCCTTTCTGCCCCCAAACTCCCACCCACAGCCTGCACCCTGGCTCCCCAATCCTCTGCCCTAGGCCAGAGCTTGCTGATTTGGTGGTAAAGACTCCTGAGCCTCCTACACACAATATTCTATACTCTTGCTACCTCCAGTGAAATTGCCCCCCGTCGTAGATCTCAAAACCCTAAGGCAGATGCCCCTTTTCACAGCTGTTTTTGGCATGAAAAGCCCCTCTAAGTTTCTATCTTCCACGTTCCTAAACGCCTTACTTAGCCTAAAGGAAGGGTGGACACAGATCGTTTTCTCTTAAAAATCAAGCAGACCAGTTTCCTTGACCTACGGCTAGATCATGCTTGTGAATTTGTTTCGAGGAGAAGATACCTAGACTGAATGTCACTAGGTACAATACCACGCCATCGCACTTTGACCACCGCAGATAAAGTAGCATGACAAAGTTCCTCCGGACGGGTTACATTTTCTAGAAGCCACCCTGACCCTCTGGGCAATAGCATATTATGCTGTTCTACATTTCCCCAACTTCACCAGCCATTACACATTAGCTCGGCAAGGCCTAACTTGCCACATGCTTAATTGGTACCAATCTTCATCCTTCCATCAGTCCTAGCTGCTTCCTCAGCCACAATGACAGTTCCAGATGTGTTGTCACTTCTAATCAATGTCATTAACATTTCCACTTTCTGTCATAATTAGTGGCCTGTTTTGTAGCTGGTTGATGCCTTGATACTATGTCGCCTAGGAGAATTAAGAATCAAATTGTTTTGTCCTTGTCGTCACAGCCCCGCTTCTCTGACAGGTCATTTCATGTTAGCATATCTAACCCTCTCTCACCTTCCATTACTCTGACACACCGGGAGAGTCAAGGGAAGGTGTCATATGTTAGCATGGGATTCTCACTTGACTGTCCACCACAGTATATATTTAATCCATGAGCCATTGTTCAGCACTCAGTCTTATTTTGTTGGCTTTTTCCATACGTTTATAGCTTTGTTCAATGTTACTGGTTTAAAGAGCTGCTCTAAATGCCATTCATGGAGTGTAACCGTCATGCTCTGCTCTTATGCAAGTGTCAGGCATAACTACATGCCACTAGTGTTTCTTGACATCATCCAGACTGTTGACAGCTATTGTGGTTATAATTCACCCCTTATTCTCAACAGGCAAAAACACTCTTCAAATACTCACTCTTTTTATGAAACTCAGTCAGCTTCGACTTGCCAAAATTCAAAATATTCTGAACTGTGAAGAAATACTCCAGGTAACCTCTGATTGCAGCAAAGTTTAACTGCCCTTCCGCGTTTCAGCGCATAACAGACACATTACTTTAGAGCTAGAGCATTAACTTGATTACTTAGGCCTGTTACTTGCTAAAGCAGATGAGCCTCCTTTTATCTATAAACGTTTAGGTTTGGTAAGATGGGTCAGATACTTGAGTGGCTTCAAGCAGACAGCTTACTCGTCCCATCTGGAATCATTCTGGACCGCCACTTAGTCTTCCTGCAACAGGGGTTACCAGAGACTCTGTTGGGTCCACCGCACTTAGTTTGGTGACCCAGAAGGGATTGTCCCAGTCACGTAGTGAGCCGAGCAGTGCTAGGCTAGTCTCCACTGCAAGTCATTCTTGGCACGCAATGCATTTAGTGAAAACCACTTAACCATTCCAATGCAGTACCTGCCTCCCTACTTCGTGTATAAAACGTCTTTGAGCATACAGAATCCAAAAAGCTAGTTACAGAACAGGGTCCCCTCCCACACACCACGCCGCTCACACGCCTCCCAAAGCCCTAGGCCTGGATGAACAGCTCTGTGCAGTGGCATTCTGAAGAAGTCTCCGTTGGGTGGTCATGGATGATTTTACTGATGAAGGCTCATGACTAACCTTGGTTCCTCTTTCAGCTCTTTCTCCTTTTTAAAAAATGCAAAGCAAATTCACCTCCAGTTTAATCTATTCACCCTGCCGAATACATTCTTACAACTTACCGCTGTAGCTCCACTGACTTTGCCATCAAAGGTCAAGTACTCAGTTACTTTGTACAGCTTTCAGACATTCTAGATGCCATCTGTTGTGGGACTGAATGTTAAGCAGCACTTTTCTCAGTCTCACATGGCCCATCACAAGACACACTGTCCCCTTATGTGTACTTCAGGTACCAGTCACTTGACTCTCAGCATTAGGATTTACCCATCACTGCTTTAGTAACAAGCAATACATTATATAAATCTTCTCTCCTGTCATCATCTGAATCTTGAATGAGGCAAATAATTAGCAGCCTCTTAGGAGACCCTCAGCTTTTGGCATCCATGATTAAATTGTTGAGTAACATCTAAATCTACAGGTACAAAAGAAAAATGCAGCCTTCAGATGATGTCATATGCCTTAAATATTGAGTCTGTTCTGGTATGGCTATGGTCTGAATAAGTGGGTCTGTCCCACAAAAGCTCATCACCTAATAAATTATTTTGTTAGTCTTTAAAGTGCTACTTGACTGCTTTTTTGTTTTGATAGTATATAGACTAGCAGGCTCCCTCTCTGTTACATTGCATAGAATCTGAACACATTACCACGTATTCACAAATGGCCTGCACCTTAAGAACAAAGCTCACTCTCCCCATACAAAGCACAAGTAATCAAACTTTGTGCAAGGAACTTCACAGGGCTATAGTAAACATGGAGGTACACTGCAGCCCATCTCCAGTCAGTATTTCAGAGCATGGGTTGAAGTGATCCATGCATCCATTCTTCACAATATTGGGCCATTGGATTTACAGTGACATGGGTCCTATCTTCTGTGGCACGTAAAGTACAGCCCCATACCCCATCTTCTGTGGCAGCCACTCTACTATTCCTCCCTCTTCCCCACCCATTAGGGAGCAGCAGTGCAAACTATAAGTGGGCCACTTCACAGCTTGCTTGGACCAGAGAGAATTTCACTCGTTATACATAGGCGCAATGCACTGTGACAGTGGTGGACAGATAGTGTTTCTCCTTATGACAAGACATAACCCATTCTTCCAATCACCGTTCCTCAGCTCAAGATACTTTCTATGCTATATTGATTCTTTTAATAAATTGTCTGATGAGCAGCAGTCTACCAAAGTATACGGGTGATACCTTCCAGCCTCTTGCAATGAATCCATTTTCTGCAAAGACACACAACTGAGCCACAGGTTTTGCTGGCATCTGTTGCCAGAGTTCCATTTAAGTCAATGGAGTTATGCCAATTTACACAAGCCCAGTTACCATATAATTGAGACACTGTAGAGAAAGGATTGCAACTTTTCAGCTCCAAAGACATAATCCTCAGCTTCTGGAGTCGAGGGAGAACTCCCTTAGGCTGCATCTATGCTACGAGCCAAATTCAAATTCATTAATATTGATTTGTAACTCTTGAATTTATAAATTCGATTTTGACTATCTTCATCTCCCCATGTGTTCCTCACAAAGTCGACTTACTGCTGTCACACTCAACTGGCAAACAGCGACTGTTGCAGTAGTACATTGTGTGAACCTGTCCCACAGTTCCCTCATCCCCATAGCATTCTGGGTATGCTCACTGGTCTTTGAGATCATCCTCCCACTTTGCATTTTCCTCATCCCCCTCCCATGCTAAGCCAATGTCCATTTTTCCTGTTGGAAGGAAGGAAAAGTAGGGCATCCCCAGAGATGGCCAAAAAAGCTTACATAAATGTCTTTCTTCTGTAGCTGAATTCTCAGCTGGCCATCCACTGAGTGTCCCCCCTCCCGTGATTGCATCCGATCCCTGAATATAATACAGGGACCCTGAAAAGCTTGAAGAAAGAGAAGATAGGCAAGTTTTTCAAAAAGGAGAGTCACTGAGGGGAGATTCTTTGGTTTTCTGGTGCACTATAAGGCTGTGTTCTCAACTGGCCATCCACTGATTGTCCCCCCACCCATGATTGCATCCAATCCCTTAATATAATACGGGGACCTGGACTGTGTTCTCAACGTTAGAAGAAAGAGGATAGAAAAGTCGAGGAAAAAAAGATTGACTTTTCTTTTCACTACACAGGCATTGTGAATAAGGGTGTTGGCAGTGAAATATCATACATTGAATTTATAATGGAAACAGGAATCTCAGCTAGCCCTCCTCCTTGTGTTTCTCAGGAGGTCAAAGCACGGGTTACATACAGGACACCTCTGGAGGCTAATACATTTGATTTTAAGACATGATGCTTCCACACTGACCTTCAATTGAACTTTTGAATTCGAGGTTGATGCTACACCCAGCAGGTACTGCCGATTTTGTAATCTCGATATTAGTGCTCCCTAAACTGAGATAACCGTGTTTAAAGTGAAGACAGTCACATAGTAATATGGAGGTAACTGCCTTAAATTCAAATGTATCTCGTAGTGTAGATACTGTGACTAAAAGCTAAGGCTGAGAGTCTCTCACCCTTTCTATGGATCATCTTCTCAGAGGACAGCAAAACTTACATGTCACTCATATCACTGCCCCAGAAAGCTAAGCAAATTCTCAAATGAGAAGCTTCATTGTTCCGAGTTCTTTATCATTGTTGGTTGGTTGGGGGTTTAGTTGTTGCTGAGCAGGGGCAAGTAAATCTGCTCCTACTAGAGATGTAAGGGAACCCGAGGAGAGCACGTGAGCCATTAATGCTCAACAGCAACAATTCCATAGAAAGAAAGGACTCTTGTGTCGTGATTTCCTTAAAACACCAACCATGGCCTCCAATGTACAATTTATCATGAGACGATACAGGTTGATGCAATGCACACAGCTGCATTTGTGACAGCAACTATTGTACAGTAAACTCATTCACATCCAGCATTCTATCATCCAGAACTCTCAAATAACCGTCATTTTAACCCTGTACAAATTTTAGTTTTGTTTGCCATAAGTACAGTATAAATTTACAGTGCACAATACTACTCTTGTTGATAAAGTCCTCTGCATACATTTTTGTTTCTTAATACCTAACTGTGCTTTTCTTTAGTGTTATGCATTGCTAGGTATCCTTCTCTATTATCCAGAATCTTTGAATATCCAGCAATCACCCAGTCCCACCAGATATGAAAGAATTTACTGCATAACTAACACACCTGGGATTAAACCAAGGACCTATACAACTCAAAACATTAGGTAATACAGCTTGAGCTACAGAGACAGGCTACCTAACAGACCTTTCACAAAGTCATATCTTCTGTCAATTTGTGATAGTGGTGGAGGACCTAGACAGCAGTAGCAAAGTTCTCCAGATTCGACATACATATTTAAACCTAAACCCACTAAAATTCAAAGTCATCAACTGGCATAAATGGCACAGAGAACTCCATGGACATCACTGGAGCTACATCAGTTTATGGCAGGTGAGGATCTGGATATGCATTTTTAACAAAGTGATAACTATTCCCCTGCAATTACTTAGCACAGTTCTGCCCATAGTGGAATCCTCCAAGCCAAGCACCCATGGAATTGCTTTCCCTTTGCCATCTAGAACATGCCAAGATTTTACCCCTTCCTCCCGCATTCACTTATTTTCCTGGTATTGCCCCTCCCTGCTACTGCCAACTGCATCTGCTTCAGTCTTCTGGCTTGTGACTCTTCCCACCATCCCAGCTACCATCTTTTCTAACCTCCTTAACCCAATCGCCTGAAACATGCTCAACTGTCTGGGGCCAAAAAAGGACCAATATGCCATTTACATCAGCACTTTTATCATTGCAGCAATTGGAACAAAACTCAACACCTTTGGCTCCAAAGAGAAATGTTTGGGGGGGCTCTGTCACCATGGTGATGGAGATATGTAAAAGAGAACAGAGAGTACCATCTTAGCCAGTAGAAGGAATCAAATGTGGTGAGATGCCTGAGTAATTTAGATGCACATCTCACCTCTCAGCATAACACTGACCAGCAGAGTGCCCTGGCGCACACACCCTTGAAAGCAGCATCCAGGGCCATATAGGCTTTTCCCAAAAAACCTCACAGGAGCAACTGACATGACCAGCGTCAAGTTCTTTCCAGCAGCAAGGCACACACTCTCAAACCAGCCTCAGTGGACAATTCAACACAGCACAGTTCACCAATCACAAGGATCCCCAAGTGCTAATGAGTATCTTTTTCCAATACAGCATAATACCAGCAAGGGTAAAGAAGGGTAAAGTTGCAGAATCAGTTAAGCTTCTAAGGTCAGAAAGGACCACTATGATCATCTAATCCAACCTGTCTACCAGAGGCAGATCTTCCTGCAAATAATTCCTACAGTAAGACTTCCACAACATCATCCAATTTTGATTTAAAAATGGCCAGTGATAGAGAATTCACTGCAACCCTTGGCAAATCATTCCAACAGTTAACCCTCTTGCCATTAAATAAGTGCACCTTGTTTCAGGTCTGAATTGTTCAACTTCCAGACACTGGAATGGGTTATGCCTTTTGCTGATCATTGAAGAGCCCATATTAAGTGTTTGTTCTCCACACAGGTGCACACAGGCTGTAATGAAATTATCCCTCACACTTCTTTGTCAAGCACAATATGACTTATGAGTTCATTAAACATGAGTATTTACTTCATCCCCATTCATTCCACTTTTCTGAAACTTTCTGTATTTTTTCTCTACAATTTTAAAAGTGGGGGGGCGGAAATGTGCCAGCAGGAAGTATTTTCAGGCATTTCCCTCCATTTTTCTTTTTGATACCCAAAGAAATGGCTGCCACCCCACAGAATCCCAGGGCATATCTGTTCCCAACACCGCTACAGGTTCAAACTCCCTTGTCCAGCAACACCCTCATCCAGCAGGACAATGGACATTGCTAGACCAGAGAGCAGCCAGGCTGGCAGCCACACACTGAGGAATGGCTGAGACACAGAGTCCCACTAGCAGGGGGCCTGGGGAACCATGGCGGCCCTGTGGCTGGGAGCCCGGGAGGGGCAGAGGAGGAGCCCTGCAGGAGTGAGCCTCCCCACCCCACCTCCAGGCAGCCACCTGACCTCCCCTTATCCAACAAACCCCCTCTTCCAGGACCACTCAGGTCCTGAGGGTGCTGGACGAGAGAGGCACAATGCATAGTGTGTTTCTGACTGACATACTAGATGTCCAGCAAGACTGGAAAATAACATCATTATTCAAGACTGTTTCCTGCACTGACCCCTTTCATCCCAGGATAATGGATGCATGCTAAGAAAATGAACTGTATAGAAAACGTCTACTGACTCATGTGATAACAGCCAGGTGCTCACCTTGTTGTAGTTACTGGCTTAAAAAATATTTATCAAACAACCACATTGATATATAATGTCCTTTTTCAGAGAAACTATGCTATAGAAAACATCAAATGAGGTGACAGCAAATTGAATTTAAAATAAACAGAATTTAAAAGCCTCATGAAAATCACAGCTTTAAAAATAAATTAACAGAGTCAGAGAACATGAGTATATTTCATTACCTGACTACAGCTAATCTAAAAGCAGTTTCACCATGGATTGTACAAGAAAGGTAGGGAATCCTTAGACCTGGAGAAAATACCCTAAGAAACTTTGGCTGCACTGGGCCACACATTTCTTGGTCATATCAGAAAATACATGGAACAGGGCAAATTTATGAGTGTGCTGAGTTACAGTATCCTCAGAAATCACTCGCTAAACAAGTTAGACAAGTTCAGCAGTGATATGATAAGACCCTGAAATATCACAAAAAGCATCTCAGGTAGTAGGCATTACTTTGCCTTCTAAGCCTAAGCCCCATTATGAGGCTGTCAACACTGCTCTGCTTGTGGTCCATGCCTACAGATAAGACATACAAATTTGGTCCTAATTTCTTGTGATCATTAAAGAACCCATACTAATGTTTTTCCTCTAGATTAAAATCCTGCCTAGCATCTTGGCCAATTTTCAACTCTGGTAATTGCATTCTTCTTACATAAAGCTGCAATAGGGATTTAAACAAGACAAAACTCTTCATTTCCTGTCCATAAATGAGAAATGCTGTTAAAGATTGATTGCCTTCTACTCCACAGGGGCTGCAGTGATCCAGGCATACTATTTATAAAGCTCTATATATCTTAGTACTATGGAATTGGAAATTATTATTAAATTGATACAAATAAATTATACTTATTAGAGAATTCATGCTACAGGTTGAACCTCTCTAAACCAGCACACTCTAGTCTGGCAACATCTGTAATCTGGCATGAGTTCAGTTGGCCAGATGACCACTTATGGGTGTGGCCAAGTTTCCCGTGGTCCCATAAGGTTTGTTTACAGACACCAGTCCTGGTTGTTGGTGTTCTGCGCTGTTATTTAGCTGTAATTTACCCCAAATGTCTTTTAAGTGCCTGGTAAGCCATGGAGGTGTTGGTAATGCTGCTAGACAATATTGACTTCCAGCAAATTCTCTCATTCAGCACTGCTCAGGTCCCAAGGGTGCCAGACTAGAGAGGTTCAACCTGTAAATATAGGTACATGAATTATTATACTGCAAAAGATTAACAAGATTGGATAAAATTAGAGCCAGATGGTTACTTAAAATTTGACCAGAATCTTTGAGTCTCAATAGAGTTTGAATAAATGCCTTTGTTCCTCAACAATTTTTCCACATGCCCATGATGCTTCCTGACACTCGGCAAGTAGAAGCGCAGAAAACCACAAGAGAGGGAGCTCTAAAGATAGCTGAAGCTGGACCAGAAGAAAACAGCAGAAACCACAAATGTAAAACGTGGCCGATTCCATCGTTTACTAATACAGTACTCTAACCAGCCAAACTTTGGGGTAGGAACATCGAACATGGTCTGAACCAGTGTTTCTTAAACATTTTGAGACCATGGAACACTAAACAATGCTATTTTTATGCAGGACACTTATGAAAATTTTCTTCAAAAATTGTCGTCAGACCAAAAGACAAAATGAAGCAGCAATATATACAGCAAAACTAAAACGAAGTACGTTAATCAGATGTCATAGCAATGAAAACATAACATTGTATCTGGTTTTAACAATAGAAAATATACACCATCAGTGTGTGATATTAAAAAAGCATCAGATGCCCATGGCAGACCTGCGAGTTGTTCCTGGAACACCAGTGTTCCATGGAACATACTTAAAGAACGTAGTTTAAGTCTGGAAGGTCTGAAGGTCACCCGCTGCTCAACATCAGACCACATAGACCAGAAGGAGCTCTACCGCCTTTCAAGGTAATCAGAAAGCATTTACAGATGCAGTGTAACAAATATGATGAGGAAGGCTTACATGGGGAGAAAAGGAATACATTAAAATCAATGCATAAAGCAAGCCTGGGATATTTTTCCACTTTCTGTACAACATGCCAGACTTGTTAAAGAGAAGCGCTGTCTAAAATATGAGTTACTGTAATTCTCCAAAGACAATTCATGGTTATTAGCAGTACTGAGATAAAAGGAACACCCTGTTCCAGTTCCTTTAACTAAATTCTCTCATCCAAAGAGCATCAAGTGACTCAGGGCAATGCCATAACAAACAACACTTCTGTTACAGAGGCACACTTGGCCAATAGCTACTCTTGCAAATAAATCAGCTCTGTTTCATTGTAGCCGCTAGTCCACAAGCTTCTTTTTTTAATACTAGCGGAAGGAACGAAATATATAGCGTACAATAAGCAGATGGAAAGCACACAATGTTATTTCCTTTCACATATGGGGAAAATACAACTTGGTTTCTACAAACCTGCAGACAGAAAAATAATTTCAGAATAAGACATCTTTGGCTTCAAATTTGTAACAAAGTGAGGCCATTATAGGCCATCCTAGCAAAAGGAATGATGTCCCAATGCAAGGTCGCGACAAAACTTTCCCTTTCCCACACTGGCTTGATTAATCAAAATAGGGTCCTTATTGCACATGGGAAAAGACACTGATCGTTTGTGACATAGTGTCACTTACTTGTTCTAGTTCAGCATCAAGCACAGCGAACTGCTGAGAGCCTTTAGGACTCCGTGATGGTGCAGAACCCATCTCTTGCCAGAGCCTCCCATTTAAACGGATGCAGTCTCCGCTTGCATGCAGTGACCCCATCAGGGATTTCTCGGGAACTCAGGCTCCATGCTAAGTCTCACGCACGGCTCATATGCGAAACAAATCCCTTCCAGGGCATACAGTCTTTAACTTATCTCAGCCCTGGTAAGGGCCCATCCATACCCACAGGGCTTCCTTCCTGAGAATGCTGTCTTCTTGCAGCTCTCCCTAAGCCAGGGGTCTGCAACCTACAGCTCCAGAGTGTCTGGTGGTTCTTTAAGGACTTTTTTTGTGTCTCCCAGTGCTATAACCACAAAGTTAAAAAAAAATCCTAACTACTTTCGATAAACAGTGAACATCTACAAGCCCAACAATGAAAAAATCAAAACTAAATAACAAAGGATAGGTGATCTCAAAACACCAGATAACTCCCCCTTTCATATGTGCAGTGTATTGCGGGGTATGATACTGTGTCTGTGCTTTGATTGTGTTGCTAATAAAGTCTTGATTTTGAAAAGGAAAAGGAAGCTTGTGGAATTCCTGTTGTGAAGGGCAACATGCATTTTAAAAAAGAAAACTGAAATTAAACGTGAGGTAGAATTGGCATAATTACAGTGGGTTTGGGAGTGAAAGTCAGGAAGACGGTGGTACAAAAACACACATGTAAAATGTGAAGAAATAGAATATGTAAAAAGTTTGTGACCATCCTGCATTACCACATTACAAAACATTGTGTGCGCATTGTTCTTAAAATAGGGGTTATAAAAAGTATGGTTTGATGTTATCTATTAAGGACTGTCTTGTATTCACATGCACAGTGGCTCTTGAATTATTGAGTTTCTACCAAATTTGGAAAAAAATGGCACTTCTTGTTGCAGTAAACTACTGCAATGCATGACTTTGAGTTGCGCTTAATTCACGTTAACTTGAGTTAAGCAAAACTCAAAGCTGCTCTGTGGCTTTCTACCCACCAGGCTGCCCCAGATGGGGGAAACCAGGTGAGCAGACAGCCGGCGCCACTGGGGGAAGCCAGGGAGAAGTGGCGCCTGGCTCCCAGGATGGCAGGGAGAAGGGAACCAGGTTGTTGCTTGGTTCCCAACTCCCGCCCCACAAGCTTGCAGGACCCAGTAAACTCACCAGCACATGGCCGGTACTGGTCAGTTTCCTGGGTCCCCCTACTGGCGGGGAGATGGGAAGCAAGTGGCAGCCTGGTTCCCGGTTCCCTGCACTTGGTGGGACCTGGGAAACTGACCATCCATGTGCTGGTCAGTTTCCCAGGTCCCACAAGTGGCAGGGAGATGGGAACCAGGCTGCCAGCTGGTTCCTACCCACCACCACTTTGAGAGCCAGGAACTGGGCTGCTGCCTAGTTCCTGTCTCCCCCGACTTGCACAATATTGGACTTACACATGGGTTGCAAGGAACACAAACTCCCACATAACTCGAGGGTCTACTGGGTTTTGGTTGCTGGCCCCTACCCTAGGTTCAGTCCTTACTCAGTCCCAGCTAGAAGCTCTGTCTTGCTCACCCCACATCCCTGAGCTGTCCATGATCCTGCTGCTTCCTCAGTCAACTAGGAACACAGTCCTCCCTCCCCCAGCTTCAGGCAGCAACTGTCTGATTCTAGCCCTGCAGCTCCTTTTGTGTGTGCCTGCTAGGCCATGAGTGGCTGCTTCCTTGCAGCTTCGGTCATTGGCAGCTTCCCTGCAATGGCTCTAAGCTGCTTGGAGGACTTCTCTTTGGGATGGGGTATGATAGGACCCTGAAGCCTCTGGCAGGGGGCTCATAAGCTCAAATTATAAGCAACCATTTGTGTAATATTTCTTCAATTACATTTACAGAAGATAGAGAGCAGCTCTTTTGTTGACTAAATTCATTAGAGATTTTGAATCAGCAATTCTATTGTGTACCACCAACCCTTTTTGAATCATGCTACCACCACCAGTCTCTCTCCAACACCTTTGCATTATTAGCCATGCTGAAAGTTTCAAAAATATGGGAATCCTACTTAAATGGAAATTGCTCCTTTCAGTCCCACCTTGAATGCAACTCCTAACTGTAATAAATTCAATCTGCCAAAAGAACAAATATGCCCTGTTCCAAATAGATACCTATAATAGTTTCCAAAATGTGTACCTTCAGCAGTTTGCATGGTCGCCCAGAGCAACATATGAAAGCCACTTTGATTTATAGGTTTAAAGATACAGTGTCTGTCTCTCAGCCATGATGCATACTCAGTATTGCTACCATTAACATATATTTCTATATCACAAAGTGACATCTGTTCATCAAGATCAGAATGCATCATACTGCATGCATTATCCTTTATTTAGTGCGTCTGTAAAAGAACAATATGCGGCCCAAGGAAACTGACTAGCACAAAAAAATCTGGATTGCAGGACATACATCTTGAGAAGTACATTCATTTCCATCACCCTAAAATCCTCATTAAAATAAACCCAGGCCTCCCTGTAGTTACATTAATAAACTCTAATCCAATGATTACCTATAGTCACACTAATTAGTAACAATCCAGCTGTTACCTGAAGTGGCATTGATGCATTTAATAAGGGAATATTATATTTGGCTTCTCAACTTGCAATTTGAGTGGTGGTTTCCTTCCTGAGGTAAAGTTTTTAAGGCAACTACAGATTCGTGCAAAATAGTTATTTTAACGTGCTGCACCAAGAAATGAATTTAAACAATTCACGTCACTAAGTGCAAGGTCTGGACATTGTTGCTTCCTCAGTCACTTGTCCCTAACCGCAAAGGAAGTTTTAAAAGATCAGCTTTTTCTGGATATATATTTTAATAGCGGTCAGCATTTTTTTCCACTATTATTCCTTTCAACCTAGATAACTTTTTCCCCTTCAGCTACAACATAGACCACAAGGCAAGAGGCACAGAGCTAAGACTTTTTAAAAGGGCATTTAAGGTTAAAACACAGCTGTACATGGAAATCCTGCCACACTTTCTATATCCTTCTCTTTCACCTTTCTTGTCAACTTGACTGATGCCCCCTGTTACTCCATCTAACCCAATGGGAGTGCACAGAAGTGATTTAATATTCAGAGAAAATAACGAGCTTGTTTGAGGTTGGCAGCTGATCCCGAAATAGAGTTAAGAAGCAGACCACTGGCAAACTAGAGCAGTAAAACCGCAGTTGCTTCAACAGTGATACACACGCTGGCAACAAAAAGGAGGCTGACACCAGACTGCATCAGAAATAAAATATTGTGCACCAGAGCAAATAAGGCACTTGAAGCTCTGAGTGTGCTGATTAGCTGGGAAGGGTGAGGAAACAAGGAGAAAACAGAGATGCCAACAAGTTCAAGAAAAAACTAGAGGGGAGTGTCACCTAGACTGCATCTACACTACGCAGTAAAATTGACTATTAAAATCAATTTTTTAACGCTGGGTTTTATAAATTCAATTTTGAGCATCCTCACATTCCCACAGGCTCCCCACCAAATCCACTTATCGCTGCAACACAAAGTCACCAAAATTGGCTGTTGCAGCAGTGTGTTGTGGAAACCTATCCCGCAGTTCCCTGAGCCCTGGAGCATTCTTGGTATTTTCACTGGTACAGCATGGGGAAAAAAAATGCCCTGCAAGTGGCTGTGGGTATCTGATGAGGTCTTCCTACATTTCATTTCCCTCATTCCCCTGCTGTGTTAACCAAATGTCCCTTTTTCCAGGTGGAATCTGGCTCGTCTGTATAAGAGAGGTGTATTTTTTAGAAGAGTGGGGAGAGGAGGGGTAGTAAAGCAGTTAGTGAAAGTCAGAAAAAAGATTTTGGGCTTCCCAACCAACAGGTTTTCAAAACAGGATGCAAAAGTGCTGGAGCACATGCTTGATGTTAAGTGGGGAAGAAGGGTCACAAAACCTAAGGGGACTCCTAACATCAGTAGTGCCAAAAGCCACCACAGCCCCAGGGGAAAGGTTTGGATCTGGATTGAAGCCTCCTGACAAAGAAGATCCTCAGATCCAGAATTTTGTCTCAAAGGCCAGTCACTCAAGTGACAAATTTCTGAGTGTGCATGAACAGCAGAGCTACAAGCAGCTGTGCAAATACCCTTGCACCCACTCCTTTCCAGCCAGCGTTCTGCATGGCATGCCAGGAGGGAGCCTGAGACTCCCCAGACCCTCAAGGAATCAACCAGAGGGGTCCCAGAAGCCAGCTTGGGTCACCAAGAAGCAGGTCTCTCCTGGACTGGGCCCAAGGTGCCGACCCTCCTGGACCTGTGGGACGAGAAGAAGCTATTCCAAGACCACGAGGTAAAGCACTTTAAGGAGACCACCAACCACCTACTGCAGCATGGAGGAAGTCCAGGTGAAGGAGCTCCAAAAGGGCTTACATCCAGGTCCGGGATGCCGGACCAAACTCTGGGGCACTATCCACCACCTGGACCTGGATTTAAACCTCCTGGCAAAGATGATCCTCTGAACAAGAATTTTCACCTGAAATGGGTAAGTAGACACAGGCAAAACATTGAAAATGCTATCGGTTATCAAATCAGTTAGGGCTCCTTACTTGGAGAACTTTAGTAATTGTAGAGCTACTGCATTGTCTTCAGTAGCCTTTGGATCAAGCCCGTACAAAAATTTGGTCACTCTAGCGCCAACATTTTTTCTTATGATGACTGAACAGGCCTCTGGGTGCCCCAGGAGACACCCTGTCCCCAGCAATCAATGGTCTACGGTGCCTGCCTCTGGCCCTTCTTAAAGCCACTGTGAGCCCAGGAAATCCTGTGGCAAGACCCACCACCTGCCCCTGTGCCCAGCAGGCCCAGAGGAAAGTCTTGTCTCTGTATTTAGACCTCTTGGAACAGAAAATCCTCAGCGCAATCATTTGAACCCTGGCACCTAATCCATAATCTTGAAATGTACATCTAAGTACACACGGGCGTTACACCCAATGTCTGCCTGATCAGCGTTTGATGGCACTTCCTGTGCCTAACGGTAAGGGGGACTAGGGAGTAATTATGGAGAGGGAGCCTGAGAAACGGTTCCCACATTGGACTGAGTGCCCTTTAAAGAGGATCCACTGGAGGGCAAGTCTGCTCCCAGCCCCTGCCTCTGGGCACTTGATGCTCTTAAGCCAGCCCCCAAATATGAGCCGCTGAGGGAGAATTCACCCTAACAGCTGCCACTGCCTGAATATCTCAGCCGCTGGAGACTTTCCCCCGGCAGCTGCCAGCCCCTGAAAATCTTAGCCACCAAGGGAGGCTTCCCTTGGGCAGCTCCAGGACCCTCCCTACGCGCAAGCTGCACGGCAGCATGTTCAGCATGTCCTTTTACTGGTTCAGGATCAAGCCACCTGATGTGGACAAGGGAAAGTTCCAGACTGCGTAGCACCTCTCGGGGAGGAAAGAGAGGGGATGGGGGCGGGGCAGGACAAAACGTAAGTGGCTGAAAAGAAGTTTCTCACCCTATCAGACAAGCACAATCCCCACCCACAGCCTAGCTGCCACGTGGTGCAGGGCAGCAACTGACACCAGGCAGTGCAGAAAAAAGACAGCTAGTAGAGGTCGACACAGAACCACAGACCCCACAGCCGTGCTAATAGCAAAGAAAGAAAGAAAAGATTTTTCAGCCTCTCATACAAGACATGACCATGGGCTTTCAGACTCCAAACTGAAACGGTCTTCCTGTTGCCTAATTCCTGCGCACCTGAGAGCAGCGGAAATGGAAGAGGCCAGAGCAGAGGCCAGTGGGGTATTGTGGCGCACATACGAGACATCTGTGGCAGCTAATGAATCCATTTTAAAGACATGGCACTTCCTCGCTACGCTTCACTCGGAATTTTAGATTCGACCTGAATGCTACACCCACCAGGTTACAACGATATTATACTGGTATTATATCGATTCTTGTACTCCACAAAAGGAACTAAGAGAATTTACAGTGAAATCAGGCTGTTGGTAAAATTGGGTTAAATGCCTTAAAATCAATATTATCTCACAGTGTAGACACAGGCCCAGGGAGAAGAATGGGACATTAGCTGGGACACAATTTTCAAACCATACTTTTTGGGCTAAGTCCAGGTCTCTAGAATGTCAGCTGCAAAACTTCTCCTGATGACTATTTTTAACATATGCATCAGCTAAAAAAAAAACTCCTCCTGGCCAGAAGTTAATGCCCCAACCTTACCCAGTGGGACACAGCTCTGGGGAAGTTTCACAGAAGTAACCATGTTAATCTGTATCTTCGAGAACAAGAAGTCATCCTGTGGCACCTTATAGACTAACAGGTGCCACAGGACTTCTTGTTCTGTTAGCTCTTGGGAAGAGCCACAAAAGGAACCATTTGCAGCTCCACAAGCGTCCTCACAGCCCCTTTTGACTACGGCAGCATGTAATGGCCTCTCAAGAGGCTGTGACAAATCTGGGACTCACTAGGTCGGGGGGAGCCAAATGGGGAGGGCAGGGCCTGAAATTTCCTAAAGGGGGCACAGCATGATCAGCTGGTGGGTCTCAGGATCCTCTGTTTCATTAAAGATGTTGAAATACGTTACCGTTGTATGGATGTGTATTCACATTCACACACCGATACTTAACGTTTTTACATTCTACAGACTTGTTTTCTTACTCCTGCCAAACGGGTTTTATTTCATATGAACATAACCGACATTTCCCTCTGTTTGGAGCCCATTAGACAGGTTGCGGGGGAAGGTGCTAATTGCAGGGATGAAAAGTGGGACCTGACCTAACATGTTTGCTTACCCCTGCACTAAAGCGTACCGTAAGCAAGCCATGGCCCGAGGCTGGTACTAGCTATGAGGGTAGCATAGATCAACCTATGCCAGCTGCAGATTCCTCAGTTGTAGTGAAATCCCCAATTGCTCTCTTAGGGCAAACTTTATGGGCCTCTCGAGCCAGGCCGCCTCCTCATTTTATTGCTTGCATTATTTCCTATATATTATGCTACGTTACAATTGTGGATTTACCATATCAGAACAGGAAATACTACATGTAACAAGAAAAAGCCAGACTGCACTTTTTAAAAAGCAGTCATCATGTGTATCATTTGAAAGGTGGTATTTTCCACCTTACTGGTTTTGAGGACACATATTACACCCAATATCTTCATGTGGCGATACGCTGGGCATTCTGGACATATGACTATTTGGCCTCGAACGCTCCTTCAGCTTCAGAACTGAAAGGGGGGGGTCACGCGTCATTTCAAAAAGTCAACTCTCTAAAAGTCATGCCCCAAAGTCATGAAAGTTTTGACTTCTTTCCTATACTCCTCTCTCACACTGGCACCTCCACTTGTAACAGCTCTACTACCAATAGTAGACTATGCAGAGAGGAACTTCAGTGGGCTTCTAGATGGGCATAAAGATCTGTGTCAGAATACGCCAATGAAGAATCTGAGTCTATATTTGTAAGAAACGTGCTCAGAAAGGAAGACAAGCTTAGTCGTTTGCAGAATATCTTCCTATGATTGCAGGTGTGTTTGGATAATTGAATCGCCATAGAATAGAACAGAATAGAATAATTTACAGAAGTACATAACCTGGCTGCATTGACCGTCCAGTAAGAGTTGATCATTAAATCAAAGGTTTGTTAATATTTATGAAGGTGTTTTATCCTTACTATGTAAAAATCCAATGAGGCGTTGTCATAGATGGGTCACTTGATTACCTGTTTTGGTCGCTCCCTCTGAAGCACTTGACATTGTCCCCTGTTGGGAGACAGAATATTGAGCTGGACGAACATTTGGTCTGACCCAGTCTGGCTGTTCTTATGTTGTCACATTCTCTTAAGGGGGGGCGTGTATTTAAAATAACGTGATGAAGCTCCTAATTTCACACAGTGGGTCCTGTGCTTCTGGGCAGCAGGTTGAGTATTCCCCCCCTGCATCTGGGGAACACAGCAACTGCTGGTCTGATTTCTTCAGTTGTTAGTCTAGCTCTTTTACTTCAGGAGCATGCTGTAGTTTGGTTTAGACATCCTCACACTTAGCACAGCAGGGAGGAAAGGGAACGGCCAATGTCTTAGTATCTTGTGGGCTCTTCAGATGTGAAGGCAACAGGTTAAATTTCTTCTCTCTCTTCCTCTAGGAGTTTACCTCCCTCAGCTTCCTAGAGCCTGAAGGGGCTGTTCCCTGGGCAGGGCTGTCCCTGCCCTTCACCTTCTGACCTCCTGGCACCTGACAGCATCTCCACAGTTCCTCCTCCTCCAACCACTCCTGGTGTGACACTAAAGATACACCCATCTCAGACAGCTGGGAAGGACCTTGGGAGGTCATTGAGTCTAGCCACTGTCCTCTTGGCAGGACCAATCACCACCACTCCCTTTTCTGCCAGATCCCTAACTGGCCCCCTCAGGGATTGGACTCACAGCCCAGGGTTAAGTAGGCCAGTGCTGACCAATCACTTCCAGCCAGCTGTCCCAATCAAACCTAGCTCAACTGGCTCTAGCAGTTACCTCAAGGTCTCTTACTTAACCTAACTCCCTTTGCCTGTGCAGTGTTCACCAGCACTCCTTCTGGCAGCACTAACAGGAAGGAAAACAGTCAGTGCCCACTTCAGTATTTTCACAATTTTATCTGAATCATTTCAAGTGGGGATTCGTCATTTGTTTTTTCACTTCTGGGCATGGAAGTGAACCATTTGAACTGCCCTTAGCCAGCTACGTAAAATAAAAGTTTAGTTATTAAACTGGTTTCTGTAAACACATCGATTGTTATTCTTACACAACAGACTAGAGACAGACTCTGCAGTCCCCCTGTGGATAAGTACCCCACTGGTGTCTGCAAGTCAGGTCCTTTTTAGTCATGTAGCACTCCATCAACTAGACTCCTAGATACAGTAAACCCTCAAAATGTGCGAGTTGGAGTTGCGCTTAATTCGCATTAACACGAGTGTGGAAGGTGAGTGCCACAGCCCTGGTTCAACCCCCCACCACTAGCCCTGCTCACCAACCCCACACGTGGCTCTAGCTCAATCCCCCCAGTCCCGGCTCAACCTTGCAGCTCTGGTTCAACCCAGCCCCCCAGCCCTGCTCACCACCTGCACACGGCTCTGGCTCAGCACCCATCACTTGTGGCTCCAGCTCAACCCCCCAGCTGCGTGTGGCCCACTCACTACCCACACACAGCTCTGGCTCACCACTACCACATGCAGCTCCAGTTCAAACCCCACCCCCCACATGCTGGCTCAAATCCCCCATGCACAGCCCCAGTTCAACCCCTGCCCCCACACCCTGGCTCACCACCCCCACACATGGCTCCAACTCAATCCCCCCTGCTGCAGTTCAACACCCTGCCACTCACATAGCCCTGGCTCACCACCCTCCCATCCCCCCTGCAGCCCTAACCAAGCCCAGACTTAACTCCCCTGCCCTCCTCCCATGGCCCCAAACCACCGCCTGATTTAACCCTCCCCAACTGCCGCCCCCACAACCCCAGGGCTTTATTTTCAAAAGAAGCTCCAGGTGCTCCTGCTGCTTCCCCAGGGACAGAACGTGTGTTCTGTCGGGGGGAAAAAAGCCCCTCCCACACACACCTTACGCAAAATTCCAGTTATGTGAGGGTGTATGGGAAGGGAACCCCTGTGTAAATTGAGGTTCTACTGTACAGGTTCACAGTAACTAACAACAGATCCTTTCCATACCTTCCACGTGGCTTAAGGAAACATTCTTTGATGCTCATTATTTCTTTTACTTTGTAGCTACAGCTATTGAAGACCTTCATATGAAAGCAGGGTTCCCCGGAGTGTGTCCTTTCTTCAACAGATACTGCCTGGTTACCTAGCTCAAGGTAACATGAGACTGCCTCAATCAGTTACTCAACTATTAAGGTGCAGAAAGCAGAACAACTGATGTATAGTAATGGAGCACAATAATGAAGTAGTCATAGTGATGGAAATGTCAGTCATTTGCTGGAACACTGTGCTTCATTTAGAGCTTAATTCTGCTATTCAGCCAATTGAGTGTGGCTAGTTGGCTTGAACCATAAATGTATTTTCAGAATAATGCAGCTAGGTCACTATAGCAGTTGCCGACTGCTTCAGAACCGGTTGAACATCACAGGTAGAGATGTTTGAGAAGAGAGATCAAGAGTTCAGTTTTGGCTATGCAAATCAATACTAAGATACCCAGGGAAATTTGTCAGACCAGCACAAGGACTAGAGTGACAGAAGCAAGTTGGAAGCAAACGCCAGTGGTGCTGGAACAATTTGTATAGTGTGGTTGCTGAGAGCTAACCTGTAAACTCTCTGTATGATGGAAATCACTTCAAGCCAGGGTGTGCTGCCATGTCCCAGGACATACGGCTCCAGCATCCATGGGCAAATCTACAAGTCTGCATCAGCAGGAAAGGAGCTGAGAACAGACTGCTCTCTTTCTAGATGATCTGAAGGGAGAAGAGGACATTAACCAAGAACACTCCACTGCCAAGTAGATCAGACCAAGCACAAGAGTATTTCAGTTACTTTCTTTCACAGAAGAATCCTTCCAAGGTCACAGTTGGGACATTCTGAACGCTGCATCCTAGCAAGGCCGTGAAACCATTTCAACCTTTATATCACCACAACTAGTTAGATGTCTGTATGATGGGAAGCAAACATATGTTAGCTGTTTGGCATGGGCAACCATTACTAGGAATAGGCACCTTGCCTTGCAATGGAGGATGCCTGCATTACACTGAAATGCAAAACAAACTCAGTTCTCCACAGATGCCACAGGACCCTTAGTTGCTGTTTCAGTTCTCCGTGTGGCTGACCTGCCTGAAGTCAGAAAGAAACAAATGGAACACAACACATCTGCTGAATATTTACAAAGCAACAGGTTAAATTACACAAAGGGAATCATTTACACCCCATAATGGTGTGTTTGCATGCAGAATATTTGATTTCCTGTTCAGCAAGCTAATTTAAACATTCCTAACCAAATGAAATGTAGACAAAGCTTAAAACGGTTGAAGAAAGAACTCACCCAGAAAATTAGGGTCAACACAGAACAGATGGCACCTCGAAAAATGTGTTTTCAACATTTATCTTTCCATAATATAAAAAGTAAACCAAGCTCAGGCTGCTTTTGACATTCCCTCTTGAAATATTAAATCTTGTGCTCCCCAATTAATAAAGCAGCACTAAAAACTTTACCCAACCCCTCAAAATACTAAAGCTAAACAAAGCTCTTTCAAATACTGAGTGGTAAGACTTTTTTTTGTGTGGACTTGTAAATACATGTCACTTTTATACTATAACCACTATAAATACTTCAGATTCTCTCTGCATTTCCAGAAATATGAGCACTTACTCCCAAGTGAAAAGCTTTTTCATTTTGCAACAGGTAAAAAAAAATGTATTTTTTCCTCTCTTTATCAAAGCCTTTTGAAACGCTGGATTTAGACCCCTCCCCACCTCAGTGGCAGTTGTGAACAACTTCTTGTTACTACAAGGCATGAAATTTAGTCTTGAGTCAGAGGATTCAATCAATGAGACTGAAGGAGGATCAGCTTATTAGATGAACAACAGGGAATGACATACCTGTAGAAAAAAAAAAATGGCAGAGATGGGTGGATATGTGTTGGAATGATCAGCAAAAGAACTGTCAAACACAAATGATAACTCATAGGGTAGGAACAAAGCATTGTGTTAAAGAAAATGTGTGTTCGTATAGCAAAGAGCATAAGTAACTCAATGTACAGGAAGTCAAGAGGACTAAAAATCTAATACAAGTCAGGGTTTGAGACACACTAATTGCTCCCTTCAGCACCCTCTAGTCGCCAAAGTTGGGAGGAGTTGAGTGGGAAGAGCAGCTCTACTCAGGCTCAAGTCCACAGAAGATAAGAAACTGTAGTGTGTGTACAGTAAAAGATAAGGAAAGCATAGGATAATAAAATTGCACCCACCCCTAAGTCCCATCGACTTTGCTCTGTCCCCAGAAGGTACCATAGCTATGGACAACAATTCGCTCTTCTAGAAAACGTCATTATTGGCTGCAATGAGACTCAGCAAAGCCTTCTGGTGTATCTCAGCAAACTGGGAATTTCTTGGGGGGCTAACCATTAAGGCTATGTCTACACTACAGCAATCTGTCGCCAGATATTGCTGTCAGAAGAGATCTTAAGGCAAAACTTCTGTCAACAGATCACGTCCACGCACTAAAGCGGATCAAAAGAACAAGCTGCTGTCTTGACAGTGTGGCCCAACTATCCAGCCACTCTCTCAACAGAACGGCCAACCAGAAGCTCAGCAAACAGGGCTGCCCCATGAACCATAAACCCTGTCTGTTGATAGAGGAGCCCCCTCCAGAGCATCTACACGGCTTTTCCATTGACAGAAGCTATTGACAAAGGCATTCTTCCTCACCGTGGAGAGGCAGGACGCTGTTGGCAGACGTGCCGAGTTTTGCTCACATACGGTTGACGAATCACATTTTGGGCATAGACGCGTCGCGAGTTTTGTCGACAAAACTCTCCAGGGTAGATGTCGCCTAACATAGGTATGTTTATTGCCTATGTATGTGCTGAACGCTCCCTAACCTGTGAGGAAGCACAGTATTTATTTAAGCTTTGCAATTCTAATTTTAAGTTTTCCCCAGGAGGGCAAAAGCTTTTTTTTTCCCCCCTACAGGTCTACAAGACAAGCTCACTAATGCTGACAATTCTATTCAGCACAGTACTAGGAAGCAAGTAGCAGAGCTGTGAGAAAGTACACGTGCACCATACCAATAAACTCTGGACCGGAGAACAATATGTTCCTGGGGAAACAGGAAAGCTGTCCCAGCGTGCCAGAAAATATAGTCTGAGCAATTCCTCCCACACAATGCTAAGGAAGTGCACTGACTAAAGCAAGAAATCTTTACCAAGTCTGATGCTTCTGATGATGCATTGTAATTTAATAACCTAATCATCTGCAGTACATGTACTGAAAAGGCAGATTATGGTGAGGAAAGTTATTTACTACCCCACTGTAATGGGACCCGTTCAGAGTTAGCATCAGAATCTAACCTCACACACTAAAACCAAAGCAACAGTAATCTGCAGAAAAATTACCATAGAAATATCAATAACTCCTCCCCATCCCCACCCCAAACCATGACAGGTCAAGTACGAATCTACCTCTGGTTCTTAAATGCTCTTGATGCTCGTTATACAGCCAACAAATTAACAAGTATTAATGTGAGTTAATTTGCATTTACTCAGATTGAATCATCTCTGACCAAGACAGAAATGGCTCAGGTAAAGCTATCAGGCCTGAGTTAAGAGATGGATTTTCATTATTTCCTTGTAGGCCCTTAAAGAGTTTGCCGACAAGTAACTCAAAGTTTAACTGATTTAATTGTTAATAGGAGTATTTATTTGGTGAGTTGCATCTTATTTGGTGAGTTGCAACTAAAGAGACAGGTTGAGAGCCAGCAATTCTTTTCTGTAGTTGCTCATAACATTCCAAAACAGATCACCTTTCTCTAGACCAAGTGTTTGTTTACCCGAAGTTAACAGCCACATTTTCAAAATCATTCAGAAGACCTTAGCCCGTTGAATATGCACTTGATGCAGGATGCTCTTGAAAGATCTTGCTCGAGTCACAGTAGGTGCGTCTACACTTGCATTCCTCTTCTGAAAGAGGTATAAATTTGCATATTTGGCACCTCGTTTGCATATTCTAATTTTGAAAGAGCTTCTTTCGAAAGAAGAAAGCCAGTGTAGATGCTGCTCTTTCGAAAGTAAACCCCATCTTCGAAAAAATCCTTCTTCCCATTAAATAAAGGGTTTACTTTCGAAAGAGCAGCATCTACGCTGGCTTTCTTTTGAAAGAAGCTCTTTTTGAAATTAGAATATGCAAATGAGGTGCCAAATATGCAACTTAATACCTCATTTGCATGCCTTTTTCGAAAGAGGAATGCAAGTGTAGAAACACCCAGTGGGAGAGGCTAAGCTCCCAGCTCTTTAAAAGAAATCTATAGTCATATGCTTAGCCCAACCAGTTCTCTCCAGCTACCAGGTTTGGTGACAAGCACCAGAAAGTCTGGCCCTTCTAGGGTAGAGCAGGATGGGTCACTGAGGAGCATCGGAAATCTCAAGGCTTTTTCGTTTGCACTTGTAAGGCAATTGCAAAGCTTTTTGGATGAGAGTTTTGCAACAGTCACCAATGCCTTGTAACCTACAGATTGAGATACAGTGTAAATGATCTGGAAGATGTAACTCATGCAAAATGCTTTTGCAAATTTATTTGCCTCAATAGGTTCAGTGAGTGTATTACACCAAAAG
The DNA here is from genome assembly GCF_033958435.1 of Carettochelys insculpta. Classification (NCBI taxonomy): domain Eukaryota; kingdom Metazoa; phylum Chordata; order Testudines; family Carettochelyidae; genus Carettochelys; species Carettochelys insculpta. The sequence goes on from NC_134144.1 coordinate 19,799,005, forward strand.
CTTCCCGGCCTCCCTACTGGCTTTAAGGTATTGAGTGTGTGCTGTAGCAGTCTGTGTCTGATCTGGGACCTGGCTGCCTGAGGAGCTCTCTTCCCTGCTGCGGCCATTGACACCACTACAGAGCACTAACTGTAGAACATCTGAGGTCTGTGGTAGACAAGAGTGAGCCCAAATTTACAGTGCGTGAGACCAGCGATCCCCGGTAGCCTTTTCACACATAAGACACTTACTTCATAAAACCTCCTTTATACACTGTATGCTTTCTGGCTCATTCTGCAGAACCACTCACAATGATCACAGCAAATCAAGTTGTTTGTTTGTTTTAAATCAACCAACCCAGGAAGAGGGAAATAAAAGAAATTAACCTAATGCCTAAATGTCTCTTTTGCTAATAACAAAAAATAGATTGCTCATACCTCCCAATTCTGCAAGCTGTTCTCCTTGGGACTCCAGTATCAAATGCACAGCCCCAAAGAAATCAGTTGGGCTCAATATGGGACAGGGATTCAGCCCTCCACTCGAAAAAACAGGCAGGATCAGAGCCTTATTGGTATGCAGTCGAACCCTATGATGAAGGTGGGCAGCGGCAACTACGATTTTGGTCAAGCATCCAATGATCGCCACAGGCAGAGACATCGTAGATAGCCACTGACAAAGCACTCACAAAAGAACAATTCTACTATACACAAAGCAGCTGGGAGTTTTCAGTTATATCTATCAAAGAGACAGCCTGAGAGCGAGAAAGAAAATTGTGTTGCATACAGTACATTTTGCATGTACACACAATTCATAAACCCATACAGAATGACTTGAGTGCTGAGGTTTACTTCATTGCAAAATCCACGTATAGTTTTGCCTCTGGTGTGCAGTCAAGTCCTAGTATTTTACTCAACTCCGAATCTTCTTCACTATAAAGTGGACAACAGGGACAAATGTTTTTAAGCCTTTTCTCAAAAAAAAATTAAGACTATTTAAATACAGGCTGTTGAAAAGCATCTGCTTATTTTAAAGTTGAATTAAGTCCTTGAATATTCCTCCAGGCCTCTTTCAACTTTAGTTTCCGGACCCTTTAAATAGACCATTGTTCGTTCAGTAAACATCTTATTTGGGATTAAAATTAATTTGCTATGAGACAATGTGTGCGCATATACATATTATATATATGAGATTCAAATGCATAATCCCCACAGAGAACCATAACCACTGCAAATACTCTAGAATGGAGAAGGGATAAGTAACAAGATTATGTATCAGAGAGGTAGCCATGTTAGTCTGTATCTTCAAAAACAATCACAAGTCCTGTGGCACCTCATAGACAGATATTTTGAAGCATAAGCTTTTGTGGACAAAGACCCGCTTTATCAGACAAAAAGCCTACATCCAAAATATCCGTTAGTCTGTAAGATGCCACAGGACTTCTTGTTGTTTTTAACAAGACAACTCAGGACACGCATCTTTCAAAATGAGTTTTAAGGGCAGTGATAAATTGACATTTAACTTAGGGATCACAGTTTTCGAACAACTGTCCCAGGCCTGTTTTAAGAGATAGTGGCGCCAAACTTTTTCATACCACCCAGCCCCATGATGGGGAAAAAGATAACTAAGGTGAGGAATATGCAAGAGGTCTATAAAATCATGACTGGTTTGGAGAAAGTGAATAAAGAGGCATTCATACCTTCCCATAATACAAGAACCAGAGGTCACCAAATGAATTTAATAGGTTGCAGATTTAAAACAAATACCGTCAACCTGTGGAACTTCTTGCCAGAGGATATCACGGAAGTTCAAAAAGAACTAGCTAAATTCCTGGTAGGTCTGTCAATGGCTATTACCCAGGATGGGCAGGGATAGTGTTCTTAGCCAGTGTGTCAGAGTTGGTACTGGACAATAGAGGATGTATCATTTACTGACTGTTCTCTTCATTCCCTCTACGACACCTGGATTTCCCTACTGTCAGAAGACACAATACTTGGCTAGATGGACTTTTGTTCTGACCCAACATGGCAGGTGTTATATCCCTACTGAATTCAATAGGTGTTTCCCCATATAAAAGGTGAATTATCTAGTTCATTGTTCTTTTCTACCTTTTCCCACTCCTTAAATCCCTTCTCCTATGTTTCTGACCAGGCTCATATTAACAAGCTCCTCCCAGTTTGGTATCATTAGCAAGTATTAAGCAGCTGACAAGGGATTTACTCCTACCTGCAGGTTTACCCCATTAGGGGGAGCACAAGGATCAGGGAACTCTACCTCAGTATAGTCTATGGCTGCATCTACGCTATGAGATAAAATTGAGTTTGTTTATATCGATTTTCTAATACTGGAATTTATAAATTCCATTTTGACCATCCTCACTTCCACTGAGCTCTCCACAAAGTCGAGGCGTAGCTGCCACATGCAAATTGGCTAACATCAACTCTTGCAGTAGTGCATTGTGGGAGGTTATCCCAGTTCCCTCATCCCCCGAGCATTCTGGGTATACTCACTGGCCTCAACGTCATCTTCCCCCACTGCATTTTCATCATTCTCCTCCCAATCCCTGAAAATATGTCAATCCCTGGAAATAATGCAGAGACCCTCAAAATTGGAAGAATTTTTGTTTTCCCCACACATTACATTGCCAACACAGGTGTGACAGTATTTTCAACTGGCCATCCACTGATGATTGCATGCGCATGATCAGTAAAAATGATGTAGGAACCCAGAATGTTTCTTAAATTGAGATGAATGTAGGAAGAATGAATTTTTGGTTTCCCTGTTCATTATGTTGTCAATGAAAAGGGTATTTAAGCTTTCCAGTGTACTATGAGGTTTCCATGCAACACCTGTGTTCCCACCTGGCCATCCACTGAGTATCCCACCCGCCATCATTGCATAAATGTGATCCCTGAAAATGATGCAGGGGCTCAGAATGTTTCTTAAATTGAGAAGATTCTAGGAAGAAAGAATTTTTGGTTTCCCCCTATATTACGCTGGTGTTGGGGGGAGTCTTAATGTGGGGTCCTGGGCTGTTTTTTAAAGTTAGAAGAAAGGGGATAGAAAAGTGCAGGAAAAAAAGAATTTTTGGTCCATCCCTCCCCCCACCTCAGCAAGCCCTGATATGGGTGGAGGGTTGCAATAGGGGGCCAGTTGAAGTCCTCCTTCCCTGATGGCAGCAAGCCCCTTAACCAACGGGGGAGACCTTTCCCTGAAGGCAGCAAGGCCTGGTATGGGCAAAGGGGAGGGGTCAGTGGTTGGGGGCCAATTAAGGTGGTTCTTCCCCCTGGCAGCAGCAAAGCCCCCAATATCTTAACCACCGTGGAGACTTCCCCACGGTATTAAAACCCAGAATATCTTTCCCATCCTTGGAGCCCTACACACCTGACTGGCAGCATGGTCAGCACCGAACACCAGACACCTCCTTTTACTGGGTGGGGGCTACCATTTGATGTGGCTGATTGTGGGAAAGACCCAGACTGGTTGACACCTGTGGGGGAGGGAAGGAAGTTCACACACAAATGAAAACTGCTGAGAAGCTTCTTGGGGAGTTATGCAAGCACAACCCCTAGCACAGCCTTGCTGACACGTGGTACAGCGGATCTGGGGCTGGTGCCAGGCAGCACAGAAAAAAATATCAAACGTACAGAGCTGCAAACTCCCTACGGGGGTTATTTGAATGGATAGATGCACGCACACCACTAACAGCACAGAAAGAAGCTATTTCTCAGGCTGTTATGCCAACACGAGCCCACAGCTAAAGGCTCACTGCCCCCCCCCCCCCCACTTGGAAATTCACACACTCCGGGTTACCGGAGAGCAGTGCCCAGAGTCGAGCACTGAGAGCGGCATTATGGGTTACATGTGGGACACCTCTGGAGACTAAAACTCACTTTTAAGATGCAACACTTCCGCACTTACCTTTAATCAAACTTCTGAATTCAAGCTTGACGCTACACCTGCCAGATAACTGCAATTTTACAATCTTGAGATTACTGCACCCGAAATCAAGCTAATGATATGTAGTGAAGACAGTCACGTGGTAAAACTGAGCTAACTGATTTAAATTCGATTTTATCTCGTAGTGTAGACACAGCCAAAGTCAAAGTAATGCAAGCCATGAATGTAAATGCTGCACCAGTGCAAAACACGGTTTGTGCCTAAGCAACTTACCTGGTTCTTATGGCATGGCTCCCACCACTGCAAAAAGGAAACCCATGCAGACAGGGCCTATGAAAAATACCTATATAAGAAAGAGTCAGGACAACTACTTGCCAGATAAGGTCATGCAGGAGAAAAGGACTAAAAAAATCATCCTTCAGTCCAACACTTTCCCATCTCCCTCTGGGAGGTGAATTCCTAGTAATCAGCATATGAGACTCACCTGGTGGGCTCACCCTGCCTCCTTATGCAATAGCACAGGATGTAAGGTGGAAAATCCCATTCCAGGAACCATAGAAACTCAAAAGCTTCTCACTAGTTGAGATTACAACTAACTTCCTTCATACAGTTTAATTTTACCACTCCTCCGACTTTAATATGGAAAATTAAGTTTAGCCTGAAGATTAACTCTGAAGGTTAAAAATTTCAGAAAGCTTTACACAAAAATCAAAACTATGAGTTGCGGGTTGAGTGTTACCTGAATTTGAAATGGACTTCTACCCAAGTCTTATCCCCCACTAACCCAAAATAGCTTGTGAAAGCCTCTTTAATCCTTCCATGTAGCAGTAGCTCACTGAAAACTTGCGTGTTACTTATATTAAAGAGGGATAGTTGTGTAAAATTACTGATTTTTTTCGTGCAAATACATTTGGGCTCATTCCAGCTCACACTAACTTCAACAGGAGCACATCCAGGAACTGTCTGGGCACGAGGCATGGTTCCCACTTTTGGCAGATTAGTTGCAAGTCTTAAAGAAGTCCTAACAAGTGACAGCAGATCTTTAGTTCAAGTGGTAGATGTCTGTCTCGATTATTATGGAAATGTGTAAGCCTTCTCATAGGTTACAACAGCCCCATTTTATGGCCATTTATACACCCTTAGAATTCCGCTAATGAACCATGTTTTCTATGCCAGGTTAAGTCCCATTGTCAATTAGATTTCAAATGAGTAAGCAATCTGAGATTAACATTAAATGGCTCTTTCTGAAATGTCGAAAATGAAATTTACTGTATAACGTTTGAAATATCAGTGGATTTTAACACATCTCTTGAATGAGCCCACATTCAAGCTGAGAATAAAAGACTGTCATGAAATTGCCACAATTTGAAATCAGATAGCGAAACCAGTGGAAGAAAAACACACTGAGAATATTTTTCAACAGCCTCCAAACTGGACGGGTTACTTTCGGACATCAAAAGCAGACTAATTTTCTTAGCAATGACCTGAAATTCCGCAGAAAACAGACTTTGGGTTGGGAGAAGCCTGCAAGATCTTTACTCAAACTGGACAATGGAACAGAGCTTAAAGCTGAGTGTGAAATGTGTATCAGAACCTGGAACAGACTAAATTCTGAGGTGGTAAATCCATATGGTACACACACTAAAGCAGAGTGCCTGAGGCAAAATGCTTCACATCACAGTAATCTATCCATCTTTATGATCAGGCTAATACTTCTGCCCCACTTTTGAGAACTAACACAGTAAAATATGAGGGCAAAACTATTAGTAACCTCATTTTTCATATAAAACAAACTGAAGGTAATTAACTGGTTAGCTGTGGAAATCAAAATTGTGTACTCCAGTCCTAATGCAACTTAGGCCTGAGGGATATTGTCACAGATGCACCATTCCAATCAACAGAACACATAGAACCTAAAAATTTAAAAGCTAACAAACCACAAACACCTAATCCTCAGCTGATTTTAGAATATCCAGACAAATGGGGTTCAATTGTACACAACATACACTCTCCGCAGCAAGTGACTGAGCCTCCTCACTAGAATATAGCAAATGCATGGATTCCTTCACAAGGTCAGAGCCTTCTATAATGGAGGTGAACTTTGGGCAAAAAACAAAAAAACAAACTCTTCCTTTGACTTCTTTTGCCAAACTCAGGGGTTTGAGTTGCCTATAGCTAAACAGATCAAAGTTCACCTGGCTTCATTCTGCAGAGATTCCCCCTAAAGAGAAGTAAAACTAAATTAATAAAACGACACAACTTAAGGTTAAAACAAATCATTAAATACTGAAGACAAGAATGTTACCAACCTGGAAAAAAGCGAAGACCCATCTTCATGCTTCATTTCTTTCAATCGTGTCATTTGCTTCCAAGAAGTCTTGAAAGCATTTATCCACTTCCTGTGTTAAATTTACTAGCCATCTCTATTTTAACAGTCTGGTTAACATACGCGTGATTGTTACTGTGTCTGTTTAAAAGTGCAATGAACTAAAATACATGCCCTACCAGCTCAGCTTTGTTCCTTAAAGAAATTATTTGACTAAAGCAAACAATAGGCACTTGTAAAGTTGTGCTCACATTTTCTGAATTTCCCAGTCCAGGAAACAAAGGTTTGCCAGTATACCCTTGTAATATTGTGAATATTAACATAACAAACAAAGGCCTGTACCGTGGAACCTTGAATAATATTGTGTTCTCTACCTTGAGTACCACAAGCACAGTGCTTTTTAATAACTTCTGAGTTGAAAACGTGGGCAGTCACTTAGAATATTTATAACCCTGTAGTAAGGGGCACATAATACCTTGCTAATAAAGGAGAGCCACACAAACCTTTAAAGTGCATCTGAAATTCTACTTTCAGTATTTTTTAAAGGAAATAGAATGGAGAGTGTTTGTAGGTGACATATCACCTCCACTCCCAACTTACAACACTCCTCAAAATTCACTTGGAATTTTCTAGTTTCACAAGGTTTCTACAGTCTGGACAACAGTATCACTGATCACTATAGTGGGAGTTACATGATTAGATTTTATTTAACATCTCAGATTCATTGATTTTAATCAGAAGGTAAAAGGAGCAATGTCTGTTTTACCAATGCAAACATCATGTGAAGCTCTTTGCTGTATCCGAGGTAAATAGCTTTTGGATCTTTGGGCACAAAAATCTTCCAAGTGACTTTCATGAAGTTTTTTAAAAACTCGTGTTTCTAAGCAAGCAGTGAACCTTTACACACAAGGATTGTTTTTGACAAAGGTGAAGACCACTTCTCTTGACTTTGACAAGCACTGAAACTGTGGTTTCAGAACACCAAAATTCAAATGTGATAAAACAAAAACAGCAGGTAAAATGCCTCAAACACCAAGAAGAGTTGAAAGCAGACTCAATAACTCAATGAATTGGAATCACTTCAGTGACAACTCCCACTTCGAAACTCAGGAAATCTCCAAGGCTTGACCAAAAGAAATATATGTCTGGCAAATAGTTAGTGCAACTTTTATTTATGAAATCAGCTTCAAGAATAGAATCTAACAAATAAAGCGGGAATCCAGTAAGTCATCTGACAGCTTCTGAATTGTTTCCAAATCTGCTCGGAAGTACAGAAATGGAATCAGTTTACACATAAATACTTTGCTCCTATATGCTCTAGTACCAAGAGTTTTCATCCTAGGTGGGATGAGAACTGCACCCGTTTTGTTTAGACGTGGTGGTGGTCATCATGGCATAAGCTCATAAAATGAATTGTCTCTGCATATAAAAGGGAAGAAAAATACTTGTTTTGGAATATAAAATGACACTTTATGGCACTGGAAGTGCTGCTGTATGGCAGGCCGGTACCTCTGTTCACTAGTAGGAATATTATTGAATCTAGTATTTTGTTTGAGCATAAGCAAGTGTTAAAAATAGGTAACCAGAAGTCCAGGTGGTGGCCATCTTGCTGAAAAGTTAGATGTGCGGCCTTAAATCTGTAAGCAGCAGGATCCTTGGCACCTCATTCCCTACTTGTGACTTTGGAGTTCTCACAGTTTATAAACAGCACAAAGATACTTTCGTCGACTGAAGCCACACAAGGACACTAAGAAACACCCTTTTTAATTTAGAAGTTTCCCTCCTACTCTTTACGTTGTGTGCCAGTTGGATGCAGCTTTCCTCAAGGACCACTTGGCATTTTCTGGATGACGTAACAAGAAATAATTTACATTCTTGGCAACAAAAGCTAAGCTATTATTGGTCAGTCACTCAACATCTCTTTACTGTAGCCAATTGAAATCTCCTGGAGTTACCCATCCTTTGATTTGAGCAGCACAGCCAGCTGCTGACAGTGACCAACTCTGATGCACTTATTGCTTTCGCGGGTAATGGCAATTTTAAACAAGAAACCCTGACCGTTCAGGTCTCTCAATAAAGCCACACTATTCCCATTAGCCCTCACAGAAGTCACGTACATGGACTATGGGACATTACAGACTGCTTGAGGCTATATGACTGACCAGAAGCAACAGAACCACCCATAAAAAAAAAATTAATATATAACTGAAATTGGCTTCCATTGGTTTAAAAATTCATCCTAATTTAGCTCAAACTTTTACTCATGTTTTCCCACTCGAACCCCCACTAATGCTGGAGATAAGAAGATTTACTGCGCTTTAAGAAAAATCGCTTCATAGACAAGAAAGAAAAAAAGACACCAATAAAGGACAAACTTTTTCACAGTTAATCATAAATAAAAGTGCATTCAGTGTTCAAGTAGGGTGTATAGTTTAAGCAAGCTGTACAACCACATTTGGCACAGTCATCTTTTAAAGGGTCTGCGCGGGTCCCTCCCATTTACTGTGGTTAGAAAGGGCTGAACATTGTTAAATGCTGGAATCGGTGGATTTATGGGTCCGCGTCCATTGGCCCTTCCAGGACCTGAATAGGAGTGGGCATGACTGTATGCCAACGGGAATCCACTGGCTTCGGGTCCTGTTTGCAAACCATTTCCTAAAAAGACAGTAAAATGTTATCACAAATTCCATACTTCGTAATCACTGGTCCTCTATGTAAACACCCTTCGATGCCAATATGACAATACTTCCACTCATATGCACTCGCCGTTTACTGACACATCCCAGAGGCTCCACAGCAGTAATGACCAGGAGATACAGTTTGTAATGAACAGGACAGATAAGCTAGAGAGGAAGGAGTAGAAGGAAAGCAGCTAGTACAGGAGCTATCTCACCTCCCCCCACCACACACACAGTCACAGAGAGAAAGAAAAGGTTTCTGCGAATCCACTGTAGGCAGTGACAGCTGGTCCCATGCTGTTGGGACAGAATGCACGAAGGCTGAGATGGCAAAAGCAGTAGGAGGGGATGGGGCAAAATTAAAGATTGCACAGAAGCAGGACGAAGGATAATGAGACAAAGAAGCAGGCATTAAAATGCAGGTGTGAATGCAATGGAAACAGGACAGTCCACTGTGCAAAATGACTGGGTCACAAATGACTAGCCAGTAATTAGGCTGACAGAGGACTTGCCCCACCCTAGCATTAAGGCAAGAAAAAATTGACTGCAGAATACCACCCTTATTTGCTCAGCAGAAGTTTTTATACTTGAAGGAACAAAAAGGACTCAAAGGAGTGAAATAGAAGAAGTGAAGATCTGTTCCCCAAGAGGAAACAGTCACAAACATCACATATCTGTTCAACTGCATCCATTGGAGCTCAGGCAACGGCCAGCAGCACCTCTTGGATGACCAAGCACTAGGTATGGATTATCCTATGCATGCATTTAATTATGCAACCCCAGAGAAAAGGTGTAAATGAGCTCTACACCCATTCCAAGGCCTCTGATGCATTTTTTTAATTGAAATATAATTGTTTTCGGTACCATGCTGCCACAAAACTATACTTACACTCTACTCTTCCTATTGCGTAAGAGTTCGGGTTTCTGCCGTCCTTCCTTTAGGACATAACCTATGTTCCCTCTAATTATTTCCCATCTATGGGCAGCACACATTTTGCTATGTGCACCGACAATAGGAACATATGCTGTCCACTGTGGGTGTTCTGCTTATCAGCTGGGCGGCACCTGAATCTCTCCTGGATGGCCGCCCGAGCGGCCAGGCTACAAAGAACACTGTAAATAACTTATCAGGAAATGTGACACTGGCATAGGCGGCCAGAAGGGACCACCAAATTATCTAGTCTGACCCTTGCATATCGCACACCACCAACCCCCCTCCAACACCTGCACACTAAACCCAACTAAATGTTCGCTGTTGAGCGGCACAAGAACAGGACTAAATCTTAACATTGGTTAAGTAATTAAGTGCACCATTAAAATCCCGTCTGGCTTAGGTCTGCCCTTTCCGGTCAATATGCGACAGTGAGTTCAAAGCCCAGAGTGGAATTTTCAGAAGTAGCTAAGTGATTTAGGAGCATGAGTTGCATTAAAATCAGCATGGAATGTCATCTTACATGGCACAGGCATTTTTTAAAAGTCCTGCTTGAAGAATTCCTAGGAGACCAATTCTCAACACTTTATAATGGAAATATTTTTTTGAGGAAAGTCACTTATGTGCAAAAATGCTTGCAGGGTTTGACCCTTGCTTGACACCAGAGCTCCACATTTTGCTCCTAAAAGGTAAAAACCCTGCATCTCTCATTGCTGAAAAAACAAGAACCAATCAAAGAATTAAAGTGTTTCCCATCCTTTCACGTCCATAAAATAAAACAAAACTTACCCATTGGCCCGAAAGCATAAGTACCAAAATTACTCGATGGAGAACTATTACTCTGTTCACCCTGTGCCTTCAGAGAAATGCAGAGAAAAAAAGGGTCAGGTATAGAAACTTGTTTTACAGGGAGGGATGGAATTTGCTTCAGTTTTGTGCTGGCTGCACACAAGATCCCCCCTCGCTGCTCCCCTACAGTTATTTAGCACATCATTACCATGCCCCTCTGTGCCTTTTGTATGCTTACTTGAAAAGCACTTTAAAAGAAAGAAATCTTACCACCGCCTACCCTCTAGCAATCAGATCAAAGAATATTTAAGGCAAGACGACCCCAGGAAGTTTAACATACCAGCTTGTTGTGCTGCACATGGTGGTCAGAGTTGGGCTCGCTGAAGTTTGGCTCTTCTGAATATAACATGCAAAACCTGAAAAGTAAAACAGGATCAGGACGACAGCAACAGAACAGATTTTTTTTCTAAGGAGTTAGGAGAGAGTTCTTCATTATTTCCAAAGGGAGTGGACAGACACTTCGTACATTCATGCTACTAATATGTAAGTAAACCAGGCTCCAGTCCTACAAAGGGAGCCCCTCCATACCACAAGAGACCAAACTACTACCACACCACATGATACATGCGAATTTCAGGCCGTTAGCTCGATATTTACCATGTAACTGTCTTCACTGTAAATGCATTAGCTTGGTTTAGGGAGCACTAATAACACTATCATATCACCGTCGGTACCTTCTGGGTGTAGCGTCAAGTTCGAATTTAAAATTCAAATAAAGGCCAGTGTCTTAAAATTTAATTTATTAGCCTCCAAGGGTGTCCCATACATAACCCCCAATGCCCCACAGTGCTTTGTTCTGGCTACTTCCATCTCCGCTGCTCTCCCAGTGCGCAGAAATTAGATAACAGGAAGATCACGAATTTCAAGTTGGGACCAGGAAGCCTGTGGGCTCACGTTTATACGAGAGCCTGAGAAATGCATTTTCTTCTTTGCTATCAGCACCGAGAGTGCATCTACCCATCACAAATAGCCCCAGCACGGAGTCTGTACACCTGTCTCTACACTTGGCGGTTTTTTCCCACCCTGCCTGGCACCAGCCGCTGCCTGGCTGCATCACATGGCAGCAAGGCCATTGTGTGGGTCATGTTTGTATAAGAGGCCGAGAAACTTCTCAGCAGTTTACATTTGTGTGCACACCACCCTCCCTCCCCCACAGGCGCTACGCAGTCGGGGTCTTTCCTGTGCTCAGCCACACCACATCCCCTGACCCAGTAAAAGGACGTCCCTGCCGTTTGGTGCTGACCATGCTGCGAGGCGTCACCATGTCCTGGCTTGCAAGAGGTTAGGGCTTCAAGGGTAGGAAAGATTTTTGGGAGCTTGCAGCCATCTGAGGGGGAGACTGCTGCTTCAACTGGCCCCCCCACCAAAAATATTTTTCGGGCCTTTGCCACCGGGGAGAAGTCACCCCCAATGGCTATGAATTGCAGGGACTTGCAGCCTCTTTCTTCTAACTTTGGACCCCTTCACGCAGGGAAGAGTGGGTGGATGGCCAGTTGAGAACACAGACTGTGCACAGAAGCTGTATAGTGGACCGGGAACCCACAAATCCTTTCCCCAGCAACTCTTTTTTTCAAATCTTTTATCTTTCTTCATGCTATTCATTGTCCCTGTATTATTTTCAGGGTCAGATGCAACCAAAGAAGGGGAACAGTCAGGGGATGCCCAGTTGAGAAGACACACACCTGCTGATTTCTACAAAATCCTTGATAACTGAGTTATAGCTACTGTTTTAAAAAGCAATTCAGTTATGGAAGAAAGAGGTTCCTGTTAATATGGCAATCTTTGTTGATGCCCTTCTTTTCCTTCCTTCTTTCCGTCCTCCTGGAAAAACGGATGTTTGCTTAACACGGGAGGGGAATGAAAGCAATGCAATGTGGGAAGATGATGCCAAACAACAGCAAAAATGCCCAGAATGCTACAGGGAAGACAGCACTGGGGATTAGGTTCCCAGAATGCACTGCTGCAACAGCTGATGTTTGCCGATTGAGCATGGCAGCAATAAGTCAACTTTGTGAGGAGCACATGGGGAGGTGAAGATAGATTCAAATCAATAAAATCCAACATTACAAAACCGATATTAAGAAATTTGAATTTATCTCATAGCATAGACAGAGCCCAAGAAGGGCTCTTCCTTTGAAGGCTTGGGGCCCAAGGTGTCAAGTTTTCTGGCTCAGGCTATTTCAGTCAAGCTCAACAAGACTGGAACACGTGATGTGCCTGTGTGACACCTGTTAATATCAAAGCCAAGTTGATGAACCTTAGGGGGACACTGAAATTCACATAATTCTTTTCCAGTTAGTGGTGCTGAGTAAGGGAAATATCCTACAGACCATTGCATGGATTATTGAGGGAAGAGAAGAGACTGGGATCACAGAACTTTTACTGTAAAGTAAAATTACTGTCACAAGCCACTTAAACTGGCAGCTGGTCCAGACCTAAAAAAAGTTCAGGTAAGGATTTCACCTTAATCCACTCCTGTTACAGCGCAACACCCATTCGAAAGTTCTACATTTGGCCTGAAATGCAAACTCCAGTGTATTCCTTCATGTCACACCCAGTGGGGTTCTGTTATTCTTGAGCCACCCAGTAGGTGGGACATCAAGTTCTCAAGGTTTTTCGGGCTGGAAATGTCTATTTTGTGTTCGTGCAGCACCTAGCGTAATGGGATCCTGGAGAATCCCTGTGGCACTCAGACGTTTTCAACAATACAAGTATTCCCTCTGCAGTGTAGACATTTCAGAATTATTTATTTCATTAGAAATAAAGAAATAGGTACTTCATTGAGTATTTGGCTGCACGGGCCTTGTCACAGGCATTTGCTCTTATTGAATAAGGAACACCTGATTGCTTGCTTCTCCACAGCATCCTCTAACAGTCTAGAAGAGTGATGGATGCTCCTACCGCAAACTCTCTTAACCTTTGCTCATCATGGTCCCCTCCGAGCTCTCTCCAATTTGACACAGGATTTAAAATAAGGCTGCAACATAATCAGATTATTCAAACTGCGGCCTAAGCAAGCAGAGCGGAATAATTGCTGAGCTCATTTTACATACTACCCTCCTACGAGCACGACCCACAGGACAGCTAGGAGGGAGGCTGAATTACCTCTCCTCTCCTCGAGATGGATGAGCCCCTTAAGCACACCAGGCTGGAACTCATTATCACCGCAGTGTGCGTAAGCTCACTTTGCAGCTGCTGTTCTGCCCTAGCCTCTGGATGAATAGAGGAGCCCAAGTTTCTATGCGGCATGGCTGTGAGCATGAGCATATGCTAACCCAAGAAGAAAGGTTTTGCAGCAGGAGCTTGCCTGTTCCGAAAGAGGGTAGTCAGAGAATCCCTAAGCAGAAGGGAAAGAGACGGAGTGGCTGGCCCCTTACAAAAGGAGCTTCTCTGCCCTAGCTCCACATTAGACTGACAATGGGCCATATCCTCCCGTCTTATCTGACCTGCTTTTTCCTCTCTTCATACATACTACTTATATGGGCCTTTTCCACCCTGACTGAACAGACCCTTGTCAGCTCTGGCTCTCCCTATAACTGGGACCCAACTCTTTAAATACTCCTCTGAAACCATCCCCCCGCCCTCCACTCATGCACCTGACGAAGCGGCTCTTTACCCAGGAAAGCTTATGCTCCAAAATATCTGTTAGTCTATAAGGTGCCACAGGACTTCTTGTTGTTCTCAAAGCCCAGCAGATACCCTCCCTTAGGAGCACACTGCGCTGAAATGAGCCCAAGGCCTACTGCTCTTCGCCACAGCCAACCACAGACAGGAAGAGCAACACCCTGGCCTCTCTTGCCGTTAAGGCTGCAAATAGGAACAGCACTAAATCCTCACATTGCTTCTTTTCTCCCATTGTATCCAACCGATAAGACCCCTGCTAGTTTATACTTCCCATAACCAGGGCCATCCTTTGGCATACACAGAGCACTCAGCTGTGTAGGGCACCCAAAAATATGGGGCAACACGTGTTTGGGTGGCCCGACTGCAGCCACGTGTACTGCTGTCCTGGCTGCCCCTCCCCCCAGCTGTGCTCTCAGCCACGGGCAGCCGGGCTGCCTTCTCTCTTCCCCTTCCCCTAGGCTCCTACTGGCCAGATGGATGAACATGGGGGGAGCTGGGACTCACTAGGGAAGCAGCAGGGGAGGGGCGGCCGTGAAAAGCTCTGAGCCCCCGTAAAAGCTGCTGGGAGTGCAGGGGAGGGTTCACTGGAGCAGCCTTAGGTATCTCACATAGGGTCTCAGGGTTAGTAAGGATGACCACCCCCGTGGCCTCCTGCCAAGGGCAACACGTGAACAAGTACAACAGACACAGAACGTGATACTCACTCCCCAATTTTCTGTAGCTCACCACCTCTTCCTGTGTAAAGCGTCAGGCATCCTTTCCACAGAGACGCGTACCTAGGCAAAAGAGTGCCAATAACGTCACGTGCTAGAAAAGTATAAGCAAAAGGTTCTCTTTTACTCACCAGGGAACAGTAACACTAAAACAGATGTTTGTTTGTTTGTTTGTTTTTTAACACCAGGAGAAGTAAAAAAACAAATCGACAGGGCCAGACGCATACCCAGAGACCAGCTACTCCAAGATCGGCCCAGAAAAAGCCAAGAACAGAACACCACTGGTCATCACCTACAGCCCCCAACCACTGCAATGAATTATTAAAGACCTACAACCCATCCTTAATCAGGATGCCACACTCCAGAAGGCCCTAGGTGACATGCCTGTTCTCTCCTACAGACAACCTCCCAACCTCATGAGGATCCTCACTAACAGCCACAGTCTATACCGCAGGAATACCAGTCCTGGAACCTTCCCTTGCAACAAAGCCCGCTGCCAGCTTTGTCCACATATCTTCTCTGGAAACACCATCACTGGACCTAACCAGGTTACTCACAGAATCACGGGCACTTTCTCAGGCTCCTCTACTAACATCATATATGCCATCATGTGCCAACAATGCCCAGATGCTTTGTATATTGGACAGACTTCTAACTCCCTTAGACAGAGGGTCAATGGGCACAAAACAGACATCAAAACACTCCACATTCACAAACCAGTTAGTCAACATTTTAATGGAATGGGGCATTCTGTCAATGACCTAAAGGCATGCGTGTTACTGAAAAAGAATTATCGCACTGTTCTGGAAAGGGAAACAGCCGAGCTGGCTTTTATATTCAAATTCGGCACAAACGCATGGTTTAAATCGTGATGGGAACTTTGAGTCACTATAGGGGCTCGTCTGCATAATTGGCTCAATCTAATTCTTGACCTTCCCCCCCCACACCCCTGCACGCTCTCATTTGCTCACCTTGATTATCTTTTTCTGACTTGTCCTCCTTGCTTACCATTTTTGGTTCTCTGTGCCTTAAATATTGAGTCTGTTCTGGTCTGGCTATGGTCTGAAGAAGTGGGTCTGTCTCACGAAAGGCCACCTAATAAACTATTTTGCTAGTCTTTAAAGTGCTACTTGACTGCTCTTTGTTTTGACAGTGTATAGACTAGCACGGCTTCCTCTCTGTTACTATTCAACACGGGATAATGTTTGTTAATGCAGTGGAATCCCTCTAGGCTTGGAATTCAGCACAGAAATAAATGGAAGTTTTTGTGTACACTGGATACGGAAGGATAACTTTTTTAAATGACTGAACTGAAAAACAAGATTACGTTATATGCAAAATTTACCTACATTGCAGCAGCAATGTCATTCGATAAATCCTGAATTCAATACAAAAGTGTACTCTGGGACAGAGTAGACTGTTTTTAGTGCAACTTGTGCACCAGTATAAGTGGAAAGAAAATACGTTGTAAAGTAAGGTCTGAAGTAAAATCTTCTTTGCATTTGCCATTTATATCTGTTGCCTTCCATGAAGTATGCATTGGTGCAGAAAGAAGACATAATTTGGCCCTAAATAAGTAACACTCAGGCTTTTTTGTTGCTTTATGTCTCGCAGGAGGTTCTTGTTTTTCTATTGTGTGGACCACATTAATACAGATTATCTTGCGAGCCATCTGTCTTCCCATTCACTGACCCAGACAACACTGTAAATAAATTATTTACAAAGAAATGTGATATTAACAGTTGCAATCAATCCTAGTAATTTTGTTATTATACAGTATAGTCAGGAGACTTTGGAAAGGGCTACCTACAGTTTACCAAAGACAGCTGTAATCTTTAAGGATTCTGAAAACACACCAACGTCAACCCTCAGAATTTTAAACAAATGTAATTTGAGTTAAAAACTAATAATAAAGAATTACTTCTGACTTTTCCATAAAATAAATCTGCACAAGAATAACTTCAAAAACGTGGGTGGGGATAGTCATTTGTTTTCATCCCCAAAACAAGAATTAAGTGAAAAACTCAACCACTATGCCACTAGAAACATTCTCAATTTTTATAATTACTGAGTAGAGGAGTTTGTTTGTATTCACACAATCCCTGAACATAACAAACCAAAATACTTTTCTGGGTTGGAGGGCTGAATAAGAAAGTGAAATTGACTTAAAAAAGAAGAGATGAAAGTGACTAGTCTCTTGAGATTGGATACAAAATGTAGTGGACAGTAAGAAATTAAAAGTAGTTTCAGATAGTTTCAATTTTATAATTTAGCATCAGTCAGGGCATATTGTAAAACTTAAAAACATATAATCTGCCAGTGGCCCATTATACTGTATCCATTACACATGAACAAAATACCATATTTTACAAACACTTTTTTTTAAACACACTAACTTCTACCTGCAGATTTCCTGTCATTTTCATTAAATCCCTCGTTATCGCCTCCATTCTCTGCAAGCACAGGGCCACAGGAAAAAAAAGTGTAAAAAAAAAACATGGTTTTGATTTCACTCTCTGCATTCCCACCTTGAATGTACAGATCAATATAACTTTGCCATCCCTCCCAGAACAGAATGTGAAACTTAAGAAAACCACTGCAAAGCTCCTAAATAGCAAAATCTCCTCTGAACAGAAACTAGTGAAATATAGACCCGTTACTGAGAGGCAGACAGCTCCATAAATTCCATCAATTTGTGTTAGGTTTGAGGGTTGGGGGAAGGGAGGCAAGCAGAGCCCCTGAGGTTTTAATTTAATGATAGATCACAGGCTGCTGCCAGCGTGACAAGGAAGAAGCCCAGAAAAGGCAGGCTGTGTCATGTTGCTTCTTTCATTGGAGGAAGCCAAAGTCTGTTTAGAATTCAACCACACGCTTTCATTACAGGGAATTTTTCCACATTCATCACCTTTCCAAAATAAAGACACCGATCCTCCAGAGCTTAGCCACCCCACCGCACAGCACAGAAATGGTTAACAAGACGATTGAGCAACAAGTTATTTGAACAGCCAGCAATGAGGCTGAGCTAAGCCTTATCCTGTCCCCACCCCATACATACCCTTTGGTCAATCGAATAATATCCCCTGGCTGTATGAGACTTCCGATTTCATCCCACACTGAAATTGTGATGCTGCCAGTTTTGTCTGCTACTTTGCACGATCTCACCTCATGTCCATCTTTGGTTTTGGTAACTCGTCCTGTATGGGGAATTTAAAATAATGTTTTTAACATAAAACTCACAAACTGGGAGAATTCGTATTGTCTGAAAACAAAAACAAGTAAGTTTAGCTGGTTTAGAGAGTTACTTTGCCCAAGTGTAATGGACCCTTTATACTCCTAAGATCAAGAAGCAAAAGCCATAAAATAAACAGACAAGAACGTCCAGAGCAATGCACTTCAAGAGGGGAACTGCTCCCTTGCCTGAGCGAAAGCTCTTCCTTTACAACAGAGAAGGAACGCGGGATCAAAGGAGGCTCCCGCTCCCCCGGGAAGTGTGAGCACGTGTCGGGAGCCCAGCAGACCTGGACTCTCTCCTACCCTGCGAAGGGGAGGGAGAGGAAGAGGGAATAGGGGGGAGAGAGGAGGAGGAAAGGACGAGACATGGCTCAGAGGGACCCACTTACCGATTTCCAGCACAATAAAGACGACATTTAAGTTTTTCAGTCCGGGTGTTATGTCTTTTATAACGTGGTACATGTCGTTTGCCATGCTCATGCTGCTGCTCAAATGGACACAGGTGCTGCTGAGGCAGATTGAGCAGGACAAAGCATCCCTCAGGAGAGAAGGGGCGTCAGGGAGCCCAGCCCGGGTTTGGGGGATGTGTACACTTTGGGGGGTCCCCTCGCAAGCCAAATTAACAGGCAGCAGGAACACTCGGAGCCTTTTACAGCTGGAAGATGGAGGCGAAGGGACGAGGCTGGGCACTGTGATTTTCAGGCACTGAGACTCCTCAGCTGCAGCCGCTGCCCCCACTGGTGAAAGCCTGTGGCGACCCTGGCTTCCCAGCCGCCTTCTCACTGCACCGAGCCCCGGGACGGCCCCCGGCCTCGCCTGCTATTATGTTACAAAAGCTCGGCAAGTGCTCCCCAGCCCCTGCTTGTCCCAGCTCAGTGGGATCAACCACCCCAGCCTCCGCCTCCAGCCTACACGCCGGCTTTCACTGCAATGCAAATGAAGCATGTGCTCCTGCGCCTGCCCTTTTATAGCCAGGGGGGCGAGCCCATCTCCCTCATCCCGCGGGGGTCAAGGGAAGAAAAACGGGGACGGGGAGGACAGGAGGGAGCCAATCACGTGGTGCCTTAGCCTGTTTCGAACCACTTGCTTGGGCCTATTGGAGTGGTGGCTCCCCCCGACCCTATCGCCGAGTCAATCCCTGCAGAAGCTGGGGAGGCGCGTGGAATGGAAGCGGCCGTGGAACGCGAAGCCGTCAGAATGGAACTCGCTGTCAGCGAGTGCTCCGTGCGAGTTGCTCATTGGCTGGGTTGGGTTCTTTTGTCCTCTGACCTGGAACGCTCCCTCGGCCCTTTGGCGAGCGGTCAGAAAGCTCCATTCGCTCAGACGCCGGCGATGCGGAGCATCGCTCGCTCGCTCTCCGCGCGGGGTGGGGAATCGCAGGCCGGCGGTCGATCAGCCACCACCCTTTTCCAGACGCGTGCGCCGGCCTGCGCTGGCTGAGCCGCGCGGGGGGAGCGAGGAAGCGATCCATTTGTTTCCCTCTGAAATAAAATGCTGTCTCATAACCACAGTCAGAGTTGGAGGCAGCCGCATGCGGCCGCGTGACCCGTTCCCTTTCATTCCAGACACGGATCGGAGAGGAAGCCGAGTTAGTCTGTATCCGCAGATACAAGAAGTCTTGTGGCACCTTATAGACTTAATATATTTTGGAGCATAAGCTTTCGTGGGCAAAGACCCAGATGACGAAGCGGGTCTTTGCCCACGAAAGCTTATGCTCCAAAATATATTAAGTCTATAAGGTGCCACAAGACTTCTTGGTATTTCTAAACAAAAAAATCCATAGTGAGTAAGCAGAAAGTATCACACAAGATTGTGTTATTCCCAGGGAGGAGGAAGGAGTGTAAACCTGTAAGGGGTTCTTATTTTAGTAGGAGATTTGGCAGCATCTTCTTAATTGCAAGGTAGGTGTTTATTCATCATATTTCAATGAGCTTCCCATGTAAATTGTCTATGCTGAAGACAATCCAAAGAGGAGAGGTAACCTTGTTATTCTGTATCTTTGAATTCAAGTATCAGAGATGCAGCGGAGTTAGTCTGTCTTCAAAAACAACAAGAAGTCCTGTGGCACCTTACAGACTAACATATTTTGGAGCATAAGCTTTCGTGGGCAAAGACCCGCTTCGTCACAACCGCGTCTGATGAAGCGGGTCTTTGCCCACCAAAGCTTGTGCTCCAAAATATCTGTTAGCCTATAAGGTGCCACAGGACGTCTTGTTGTTTTTGAAGATACAGACTAACTTGGCTGCATCTCTGATACTTGAATCCAAAGAGGGTATACACACTACTGGAAACAGGAAAATCACTAACATTGTTTACACAAGACTCCTCTATTCTGTGGCAATCTGGACCTTCGTCCAATCGCTAAGGATGAGATTCTGTAGCAAACTGCAGCTGTGACTGTGCAATAAACAGGGCCCTGATCAGCATGCTGTTTCTCTTCCCTCCGTTCTCCTGGGATTGGACTCTGTGTTTCTCCCTGGTGTGAGCTTTTAAAGTAATTTGTTGCTGTAAGTTACAAACTTTTTGGCCCTAGAATTTCCAAAACATATATTTTAAAAGCCAGTGACAATGCCCTTGTTGTGTGCATGCACTAAGAAGTCTAGTTTTATTTTTCTGGGAATATGAAGTCAGATCTTAAATCTCTCTAAGCTCTGTGGTACTCCTAGGTTTCCAAAGGGGAGCATGGGAGACCCATGGGGTTATATGACACGCATAGTTACGATGGCATATGATGCTCCTGGCACTTCACAATAGCCAAGTGTGCAGTGATGCATCTGGGGCCAGGCACGCAGGGGGCATATGGGAATGAAGGTGTACATGTGCCAGGTAAAATGGGTTGAAGCCATCAGCCCCCAAAACGATAAACCTAGTCCGGTTCAGCCCTGAAAGGACCCTACACCATGTCGGAGGGCTCCCAAGGGGACAAGCTCCTGAGTAATCTGGGCTACAAGCTGGGCCAGACCCTGGGTGAGGGCAGCTACTCCAAGGTGAGGGTGGCCACCTCAGCCAAGTACAAGGGCCCACTGGCTATCAAGGTGGTGGATCGGCACCGCGCACCACCCGACTTTGTACACAAGTTTCTGCCTCGGGAGCTCTCCATCCTGCGGGTGATCCGGCACCCTCACATTGTGCGGATCTTTGAGTTCATCGAGGTCTGCAATGGGAAACTCTACATCGTGATGGAAGCAGCGTCCACGGATCTGCTCCAGCTGGTGCAGCGGCTGGGGAAACTACCTTGTGTCCCCGAGGCCCGGGACATCTTTAGGCAGATCGTGGGCGCCGTGCGCTACCTTCATGACCAAAACCTGGTGCACCGAGACCTCAAGTGTGAGAACGTATTGCTCACTTCTGATGGCCGCCGAGCAAAGCTCACGGATTTTGGCTTTAGCAAGGAGGCACGTGGCTACCCTGACCTGAGCACAACCTACTGTGGGTCAGCTGCCTACGCCTCCCCCGAGGTGCTGCTGGGTATCCCTTACGATGCCAAGAAGTACGACATATGGAGCTTGGGCGTGGTGCTCTACGTGATGGTGACTGGCTGCATGCCCTTCGACGACACCCACATCCACAGCATGCCCCGCCGCCAGAAGAAGGGAGTTCTGTACCCTGAGGGCATGTCCCCTCTGCCTGAGCCCTGCAAAGCCCTCATTGCACAGCTGCTCCAATTCAGCCCAGCCTCCCGGCCTGGGGTGGGACAAGTAGCCAAGAACTGCTGGTTGAAAGGGGAAGTTTAAAAGGAAGCAGCTTTTCCCATCTAGTACCACATGGGCTGGCTGGAGGGACACTGAGTGTGCAGAGCTCTTGCAAGAACAATATTGATCATGTGGGACTGTTCGCAGGAGGTTTACAAAAAAACTGACCCCGTGAAGTTGATGGGGGTAGTTAATGGAGCAGCAACCGTGTGCTGTAGCTGACGGGGGAGGGGGAGGAGGTGAAGTGAATGGATCGCAATCACACAGAGCTGTCAGCAGTGGGTAGACTCTGAGCACATGGAGCTTTGCAGTGCTGCCTGCTAACAACCATGAATCGGTAGGACAGCCCCTGGACAGTGTGTAGGAAACTGCGCTCTGCCAGCCTGCCATCTCGGACATTTCACCGGAGTCCACTGTGCTCAGAGAATAGCTAAAAAGGGACACTATTTGCCTGCAACCTCCATGACTGTGCAATAAACTATCTGACCTTTGCTGATGCATCACAGTGCTGCGGCATCCTACTTTGTGCTCAGTCGTGCCCGATTTCTAAATTCTGGTATGAGTCATATTAGCATTTAGGGAGGGACCAGTGCAGGAAATGTGTGAGCTCACCTTAGCATTAGTTCTTTTAACCCTTCTCCCTTCTGGCGAAGATCTTCTTATCGATAAACTAGGCAAACACAGCTTAGATGGGGCTACTATAAGGTGGGCGCATAACTGGCTGGATAACCATTCTCAGAGAGCAGTTATTAATAGTTCACAGTCATGCTCGAAGGGCATAACAAGTGGGGTATCAGAGAGGTATGTTTTGGGACTGGTTCTATTCAATATCTTCATCAACGATTTAGATATTGGCATAGAGGTATGCTTATTAAGTTTGCAGATGACACCAAGCTGGGAGGGGTTGCAACTACTTTGGAGGCTAGGGTCAAAATTCAAAATGATCTGGACAAACGGGAGAAATGGTCTGAGGTAAACAGGATGAAGTTTAATAAAGACAAATGCAAAGTGCTCCACTTGGGAAGGAACTTTATACCTACATTCCACTTGGGAATCAGCTTTATACCTACAAAATGGGAGGCAACTGTCTAGGAAGGAGTACCGTGGAAAGGGATTGAGGGGTCATAGTGGACCACAAGCTAAACAGGAGTCAACAGCGTGATGCTGTTGCAAAAAAAGCAAACAACATTCTGTGATGCGTTAACAGGAGTGTTGAGAGCAAGAACCAGGAAGTCATTCTTCCGCTCTACTCAGTGCTCATTACACCTCAGTTGGAGTTGCATGTTCAGCTCTGATCAGCACGTTTCAAGGAAGATATGGAGAAATTAGAGAAGGTCCAGAGAAGAGCAACAAGAGTGATTAAAGGTCTAGTGAACATAAGTTATGAAGCAAGACTGAAAGAACTGGGCTTGTTTAGTTTAGAAGAAAGAAGACTTAGAAGGGACATATTAGAGGTTTTCAAGTACCTAAAAGAGGGTTATAAGGAGGAGGGAGAAAATTGTTCTTCTTGGCCTCTGAGCATAGGACAAGGAACAATGGGCTTAAACTGCAGCAAGGGAGGTTTAGATTGGACATTAGGGAAAACTTTTAACTGTCAGGGTGGTTAAACACTGGAATAAATTACCTAGGGAGGTTGTGGAATCTCTGTCATTGGAGATATTTAAGAGCAGGTTAGACAGACATCTACTGGGGATAGCCTAGATGGAGCTTGGTACTGCTGTGAGGGCAGGGGACTGGACTCGATGACCTCTCAAGGTCCCTTCCAGCCTAGTGTTCTATGATTCTATTATTCTAGTTCTTGTCATACTTATGCTCTAACTTCCTTTCTTTTGGAGCTAAACTGGGTCCAAATAACCTTCTGCTTTGGAGAGGTTCAGAACCAAACCTGGATTCCAAGTCAGATCTGGAGCATCAGAAGTTTGGGTGTTTCTGAAATCCAGATTTCACAGTGTGTTTGCTATTGCCATTTTGGATGGATGGGTTACAAGCTTTGGCCTAGTCTTTTAATATCCATATTAATAAATATTTAGATGACCACATGTAAGCGGTTCCCCCTGCTGGCAGGGTACCTAGTGGCTAGGCCCCTTGCAGAGCCTTGAGGCCCAGGGTGTAGGTCTGCAGCCCACCCCTAAGGGCCATGGTCTTAGTTTGGGGCATGGCCTGAAAGTCTAGCTTCCCCTCTTCAGGGGGTTGGTTCTCTGGGGTTCCTCCCCCTCTCTGCCTGGGGTTCAGAGGCTGCTTCTCCAGGCAGCTGACCTGGTGACAGCTCTGCCTCCAGCCCTGCATGCGCCAGAGCCAGTTCCTACCTCCTGGTTCGTCAGCCCTGAACTGGGCTGGCTTCTCCTCTTTTATACTGCCTCCAAGCCTGACACTGGCTGCAGATGAACTGGGGATTGGGCAAACAGACCCTGTTTAACCCTTCTTGCCCAGCCTTCCTCCGACTCCCTTACACCACACTTATGAAACATCCCCACCTATGTTCTGAAGCATTCTCGCCATGCTTGAATCCCCATCCTATTCATGCACATGTTTTGCTTAACTCCAGGAAGTAGTCCCTTTGAACTCAACTCCCATTGCTTAAGTGAAGTATGAAGTAAGTGTTTCCTGAATCAGAGTTTCAACTGAGATGGCAAAAGGAGACGTGTGTTTGGGAGGCAGAGGGTTTTTTTTTCCCTCTGCCTACACCTCAGATTACCTGAGTCCAGCCCTGTTTTTCAATCATGGGTGATGCAGAAGGATCAAGGACACACCTCAGTCCCTTCCAGCTATAGATTGGCTGTTAGTGCCAAAGCCTTTTACTCCATCCTTTCATCTAACTAATCTTCTACACGACAAACTCAAACCAAACATACTGTGGTACTACCATGGCATTTGCCACTGCCTTGTTCATCCTGCATCTGCATGGGGCTATGTCTGCCTGGGAAAAAAAACTATCTTGAGGTGCAACTTTACCCTGATGTAGCTATACCTTTCCCACAAAGCCACTCTGATTCCAGTAGGAGAGGCCATTTTTACTTGACCTGCTGTACCACGGGAAGAGGCTTAAGCTAAACTGAAAAAAAAAAAAGTTTCTCTGACAGTACGAGGGTTGTGCTAGTACAGCTTTATCAGTATAATAGGTAAAACTTTCCCATAAGGCCTTATATCGGTTCCTTGACCTTTTGCCCATCTTGCCTATTTAGATTACAGACTCTTATTTTGTTTGTATAGTGCGTAGCACAATGAGACACCATTCTGAGTGGACTTGTGGGCACAACCACGATAAACACTTATATTAATAAATCATTATAAAATCTAGGCTGGGAAAACCCATAAACCTGCCCCATCTCTCTCTAACTGGGAGAGGACTATGGAAGGCTCAGTCACAGAGCTGTTGTGAGCCTCCAACACTGAGTTATAGCATGGATGGGAGAAAATTGGAGCAGTATGTCAAAGTCCATCCCGAAGCTCCCTCCTCTGCAAGCCGACACCCTCAGTTTTGGTATGACAAACTTGTTGTAAGTGCTTGTATTAAAGAAAGTCACAAGTGAAGAAGGAGAAGAACACAGATGAAGAGTTACAAAGATATGACGACTGAATGTAAGTGAGATTGCTTGTCTAAGAGATTCCTCTTTCCTGTTTAGTCAATTCCTTGCTCACTGAAGCTTAGTCAAAATAAGGCACTCAGCCAAAAAGCAGGATGTCTGAACACGGGGCTTGCACTGATTTAACTAAATCCATTTCTAAACCCATTCAGTTAAATTGGTATATTTTTCCTGTATGGACACGAGTGAAGTGCTTGTGGGATTAGGCCTTAAGAGAGTTTCAGTCCCAAGCAGGAGCCTGAGTTAAATAGTTGTTCAAAGATTTACAAGCAGCCCAAGTGGAATCCTGACCCCTGTGAAGTCAATGGAAGGACTCACTGATTTGATCCTAATTCCAAGGCACCTTCCTGCCAATGCTTCTATTTTGCTCAGACTTGAGTTTTCCTGGAGGATGGGCATCCTGGACTGGTGGTTTGAAGACTCTTGAAAACATCAATCTAGGATGATACAATGACTTTGGCTCATCAGGAGTCCACTAACTGCAGGCACCTGGGCCAGGGAATTGCAGTTGTGGAAGCCGCAGAGGGTAAGAACAGCCTCAGGCCTAAGATCTGTCAAAGGACTGTATGTCTGAGGCAGCTCTGGCCCTCCTCTAGCTGTGGGTGTTGGGGGAGGTGGACTGGCAATACATTTATTCCCCTCTGTGTCTCAGTATTAGCCAGACAGGAAGACTACTCTTCTCTCATTCCAAGGCAGTGAGACATCAGCGGGCTGGTGCTAGAATGCAATCTGTACTAGGAAGCGGGAGACTCTGCCCTGCAGTTTGCTATGAAAACAGACACTCAGACTGAAAAATAAAAAAAGGGTTTGAAATCAAAATTCCCTGAGGTTTCTGGGGTGCTCTTAGAAGCAGAAGCATGGAAAGTACGAGTTTGGAACTGACACCGAAAAACAAAGTTTAGTAAAAAAGGCGAGTGCCTGAAATGTTTTGAACATTCCGTGCATTTTTATCGTAATTTACAATTTTTATATCTCCTGTCCTGAGCACACGTCGAGGTGCTTTATAGTAAACTCTCTCATATCTGGCATCCTCTCTTCTGGAACTCTCGGATAACTGGCATTTTAACCCTAAAGTACCTATAATTACATTTTCAATAAGTACAATATAGTGAAATACAAATAAATACAGCAAATACGGTGTAACTTTGGTGTGCATAATACTCCTGTTGTTGGTAAATAAAATACTCTGCATGTATTTTTTGTTTTTCTTAATATCTAACCTTGTTTTTCTTTAGGGTTACACATTGCTAGGTATACCTCTCTATTATCCAGAATATTTAAATAGCTGGCAACCTCCCAGTCCCAGGGCTGCCGGAGATGGAATTGTTTACTGTATGTTGCTCATGTAAGCAGTCCAACTTAAACAGATCACCTACTCATTCTTAACCCTAAACCCTCACCTATGGTATTTCTGCTGTAACACTGGCAGGGGGCTGTTTTTGATTCCTGGTTATTAATCAGGAATTGAACGAGAGGATTTCAGTTAACGTTTGCCTTACGCAAAGGGCCCACAGAAGATTCTATGCTGCACTTAAGCCTTTTAACATGAGCCTTCAGTTAACTCTAATCCAACTCAGAGATTTCAGTGGAACTAATCACATACCTAAAATTAAACATGTGCAAAGTGTTTTGATCAATCAAGGACTGACAAAACTCACAGTCCCCTTTTTCAGGCCTCCTAACAAGTCTTCCATGGGAAACCGCCTTTGAACTCTTTGATATTTCTAAAGCGTTATCTGCACTTAAAAAGTTTTACTAGCACAACTGTGTCAGAGGTCTGATCTTTCTTGACCATTGTTATTCTGTCAGTAGAAACTGTGATGTAGTATTAAGAGCATAAATGTGCCCTATGTTTGTGTAGTTTTCTCTCTTTCTGTACAGGAAAGAGCTATACTAATAGAAGGATCTCCACACACAAGCCCTGTGTACCTGCATACATAGTATGGGGTTGTACTGGTGTAAATTAGTGCAATTTGTGCATATATACAGCCTAACATACCAGAGACACACACAAAAAATCCTGAAAAATTAGCAGAAGCAATATCCATGGACCAAAGGAATTGCATATATTCTCTGTAGATCCCCTTGGAAACTGCACCAACCCTTTGTTTCCAGATGTATGCCTTATTAAACCAGTCCAGCACAGTGTGGTGGAATTCGTTTACAGTGACTTGGAAAACATTTTGAAGCTCAGGGAGACAATCCCTTTTTTCTCTCAAAGTTTCCAAAGGCTTCTCAGATATTTTCCTCCTTCGCAGGTGTGGTTTGCACAGTTGGCAGCGCCTGCAGGCTTCCTCTCTTTATCCCACGACAGCCTCACAACAGCAGCACACAGCCTTGTGACCACAAGGCTCAATTATCATCATTCCTTCTTTGCAGTCTTTCTCGGGCACTAGCAACATTTTTTTCCCCAGAAAGCAGCAGGCCTGTATGCCGGCCTGAGGGTAGGAGTAGACGTTCTGTCCACCCAGCATTCCACAGAGAGGCTGATTGGAACTTTCCAGTGTTGGCTTTTAAGAAAGCATGATAGGTTTGTCTCTTTTCTTCCCCTCTTTTGTTCCTCTATGAGAGGTAAGGAAAACACATTAGGTTTGTCTTTCTTTCTCCCCCTGCCCCACCCAACTTCACTTTTCTGCCGTGGAGGAGTCCTGAAAAAGCGTATGGTTTGGTTTTCAACAGGTGGTGGCTTGTTTTAGCTCAGAAACATCTGATGTTTCATGGAAGACTTCTTGGAGGGCTCAGAAATGCAGACGGCAAGCTACCTCATGCCTTAATGTAAGGGGTCAGGAAGGGTCAACCATTCAAAGACTCTTTTTCTCCCTTCCACTCCTGAGTTATTTAAGTGATTACATGTTAACAAAGATTTCTAGACTATCAGCACAAATCATTTCATCCCAAAGGGCTTGACTGGCATGAACCAAGTGCACTGAGAGGTCAGTAGCCACTCTTAAGCTTTGTGTACAGCACAGAATTTTTTCTCTCTCTTCTTCTACCAGGCACAGGCTTTAGTGTACAAGAAAGCCCCCAGAGACAGCCAATAAGAAGAGGAGTGGCCTGTGCCGTCATAAAAGGAAGGGAGGTGTCCACAAGCCAAACTCTGTTAAAATGTGACTCACACCAAAAAGAAACCCTGACACAAGATACGTTCTGTTAAAGGCCTGAGAATCTCTGTCCTGCATCACAGAGAATGTAACAACAGATTAGAGCGTGAGGTTTCTGAGTTAGAGTACATATTCAAATTCAACATGCTAACACATGGCAGGAAAACAAAAAAGTAGTCCAGGAGCACTTTAAAGACTAACAAAATAATTTATTAGGTGATGAGCTTTGATGGGACAGACCCACTTCTTCAGACCATAGTAATACCAGAACAGACTCAATATTTAAGGCACAGAGAGCCACAAATAGTTATCAAGGTTGACAAATCAGAAGAATTGTAATCAAGGTGGGCAAATCAGAAGAGAAGATGGGAGGTAGGAGTGGGGGAAGTCAAGAGTCAGATAAAACAATTTTCACAACACTCTTGAAAGAGAGGCTGCTGAACTCTCTTTTATATTCAAATTCGACATATTAACACATGGTTTGAACTGGGATAGGAATTTTCTGGGTCATTATAGGGGCTCGTTTGCATACTTGGTTTAATCTAATTCTTGACCTTCCCCCCCACCTTCTGCCCCTCTAGTCTCTGATTTGCTCACCATGATAATTTTTTTTTCTGATTTGTCAACCTTGATTACTATTTTTGGTTCTTTGTGCCTTAAATATTGAGTCTGTTCTGGTCTGGCTATGGTCTCAAGAAGCGGGTCTGTCCCATTAAAGCTCAACTAATAAATTATTTTGTTAGTCTTTAAAGTGCTACTGGAGTGCTTTTTTGTTTAGATAAAACAAAGTATATAAGAGTCCTGACATGGCATGAACAGAGACATTAACTACCTCGCGCATTACAAAAATTACTTCCCTTCCTTTGATGCTCATAATTATCTCAGACAGGACAATTAACATTCCTCCCACCTCTCACTCCCTCCCTTCTATCCTATTTGATTTGACAGTTTTTGTTGCAATTTTTTTCTTTTTGGTCCTCTGTACTTATATAAGCCAGTCTGTATTGGAAATGAAATTGATCTGAAGAAGTGGGTCTGTCCCATGAAAGCTCATCACCGAATAAATCATTTTGTTGGTCTTTAAAGGGCTACATTTCTGCTGCTTTGTTTTGTTGGAGTGCAGACTAACACAGCTACCTCTCTGTTACTGTGATACAAGTTAGAGTGCAGCTTGGCTTTGAGGCCTCACCACAAAACCACGACATCTTACTTTTACATTTGTATCTAGTGCTATAGGTGGTGCCCAGTAAGACAAGCCATTCTGTCCCCAGGAGGAGTTAAAAATCACATAGCAATGTAGAGCCCTGTTCTGTGGCCCTTTCTTCCTGGTGGCTAGTCCTGACACAAGGTGGCCTCCTGACGTCAGTACGACCAGTTTGGAGAGCTGCTGGAATGGATCATTAGAATTGAAAACATGGGTTGGTGACCCCCTATATTCTCACGCACACGGCTCGGTTTTTGGTACCTTGAATGCCTAGCGGCTGTCATAAGCACCAACGTTTTACAGTGCTCTGCCCCCAGGCTCCACCCCTTCTGCCAAGGCTTCAAGTTCACTCCACCTCTTCCTGCCCACACTCCAGCCTGTCCCTGAGGTCCCTGCCCACCCACTGGTCACTGCTTTCCATCCTCCCCCAAACACTCCCCAAGCTGCCTATCCATCAGCTATTCAGTGGCACTCCCCATCTGTCAGCTGTTTAGCAGCAGCTAACTAACCAGGGCGCCACTAAATGACTGCATTACTGACCAGCTACGGCTTGTGGGTGGAGAGAGCTTTTTCATGGGTGGTCCAGCCACAGAGCACCCACAGAGCTGACACCTTTCCTGACAGTTGTATTGTCCCCACGCACAGCAGCAGCAGCATTTACTGTTTGCCTTCGACGTGGTCCAGAAAGGGGCTGGCTCTAGCTAAGGCCCCGGCTCTAGGTAAGGCCCCAAACTCGCTGCTAAAACACAGTAATTCCAGCAATTGCTTCTCTGTCATATTGTTCCCGGATGCGTAGATAGTCCTGTCAGGCCAGCTGGCGGGGCGCGGGTGGCAAATGCAGGCAGTAGCAGCAGCAGTGGCCGGAGCTCCAGGCCCCATTGAAACGTTGCGGATAGCGGTGCGTTCACACTGGCAGCTCTGAGGTCGCGTGAGGGGGGACCCAGAGCTGACTTCCCTAAGCCCCATCCCTTCCCACCTTGCCTGTGGTGACTGTCTTCTCTGATGAGTACCATAGAGAGTGACAGAATTAATTCATGCTACTGAGAGTCTTTTGGGTAATGTTCTTCTGTAATTTGGCCCTGGGACAGCTGAGGTCTGAGAAGAGGTGGCGTAAGGGGGCACATGGCTCCCCAAACACTGTGGGTGGTAGGAGTAAAGGACCAGACAGCAGCCAGGAGGGCCAGAAGCCCTGAGTGTCCAGAGAACCAAGTGAGGGGCCCTGACACCCGCTGCAGGAGTCCACCAGCCCCCTCCCTGAGCTCCCTGGCAGCAGCAGGAGGAATAAAGTAATGAGGCCCCAGATTCCATTTGAGGCTCTGAATATATGCAAATATGGATAATAATTTAACCTCCTAACACACCTGTGAGGCAGGGAGGCATTATCCCTGTTTAAAAGATGAGGGGGAAAAATGAGATAACAAGGAGGTTAAGTAATTTGCTAAAGGGTCATATATGAAACTGGTGGCAGAGTTTGGAATAAACTATAGCTCTGCTAACTCTCCTGTGCCTTAACCACAAAACCAACCCCTCCCTTTAACACCAGATGCTGTGCAGCTGAGGGGATAGCTTACAATTGATTTGAGCAGGATTATCTGAAGACCTCCAAGAATTTTATAAACTCTCATTAAGTAAGCTCACAAACATGGAAAGGCACGGAAGGCATCCACTAGCACAGAGTCATGGGTAAGGGAGGTCTTCCATTTTTTCAGTTTTGTTTTGCAGCATCATTAGGAGACATTATGAGCATCTCATTAGCTTCACACACTGCTCGTCATCAGTCTTGATGTGACTGAGCTTGGGCCACTAACTATGGAATTAAAGGAGGGTAGGAATGTAACAGCAAGGGCAATCCACACCCCCATTACCAAGTCAGGAAGAATTCACAAGCAGTCAGATACAAAGCTAAATGGTGCTTTCAGTCTGAGTTTGAACCTGGCCTGTGATTTCACAGGTGCAACTTTGCACCCGCAAATTAAGTAATTAGACATGTGAATCAGAGCTGGAATAAGGCCTTTGTCCATATCTGGCCTCTTAAGACTGTTACACAAGGCTTCCTTGTCCCAGGTTTCCAGCACTGTGTGGGGGTTCTGAATGTGAGCCCCTAAGATCTCTGGCCACCACCACATGCACACTGCTAGTGATTGGAGAATTGGAAGCTCTAAGATGACCCCAAATTTGGGCTCAGCCCTGCTCCCAGCTTTTTCCCTCAGCCGCCTCTGGTTCCAACTATCTCAGCTGCAGGAATCCTAGCCTAGGGCTGGATTCCCAGGCAGCACAGACCCTTGGTTCTAACTCCCACTCCATCTCTGACTCCGGCTCTCACCCGTTGTTTTACTCTGGCTCTGTTCCTCAGCTGGCTTGGCTCTCGACTCCTGCTCTGACCTATAACCTTGACTTCTGCACCGACCACAAGTTCAGTTCACACACTGCTCCCACCATTTTGATATCAGGCCAGGTAGTCACGGTGGGCAGAGGCACTAGGGCGGATGAAGCTCCATGTCATTGGCATTTTAAGGAGAGAAGTTAAGGACATTTTATTTTTTAACCAAAAATGCAGTTGCTAAAAGATCTCAAAATTTGACAATTTTGCTAAAATTTAGGGGAAAATTAAAACAAAATATTGCATTGCGGGTCAGTTGGTCTTAACTCAAAACATTTTGGTTTGTTGAACCTCATCCAATTTCTTTTCAACTCAGTTTGACTTTAATCAGCATCTGTGTGAGCTGCTGCACTGCCTGAGAGGAGCTGTAGTTTAGGAACCTCATTTCCTCACTCTCCCAGCTTGTGCGTGTTCACTAGCTTATCCCATGATGCACTGCGCTCTCTTTGCAGCTCAAAGTTCTGCAGTGCATCATGGGAATAACATGACCACAATGCACATGGGAGATGTAGGCTGGCTGCAGAACCGGGGCATTAGGTATTGAATTACAGCTCCCATGACGCAGCTCAGCCAGATGCAGTGCAATATCAAACTGAGCGGTTTCAACATCTCTAAATCAACACTTCTCAGAACTTTCCAATGGTGGGATGAGGGGAAGAGGGGAAATCAACATTTTGCCTCAATTCCAGATGAAAAGAAATTCAGAAATACTGGCATTTCCACCGTGCTCTGCCTTTAATCCCTTTGCATTTCACCCTGAGCAGGGCAACGTGGCATGACCATTAAAACATAAAGTGTCTGCCCCACCCAAGGCCTTGTCTATACCCTTATTACCTGGATGGATTTGAAGCAGTGATAGTAATGGCTGGACATCTTGGCTAAAAAAGCCAACCATAGAGAAGGCCTTTGACATAATTATTCCAGAGAATGCTCTCCCAGGACCATAAAAGCAAAGGACTAGATTGTCGATTTAGCCTTCACGCCCCTCCCTTGTGCACGCAGGGATACAATCCCTCCCATGGGGAGGTGGGTGTTCCTTCCTACCTCCAGCTATGCAGAACGGTGGCTCCATGGCTCCATCTAGCTTTGTCAATTAAGCACAATTGCACCTAAAAAGTGGCATTCAAAAGGTTAATTCCACCCACAGAAGTATCACTCATTTAAAGAGACAATTTCTAAACATCATTAGAGTTTCCAGGACTGATCATTAAACCAATTCTAACAAGCAAAGGCTGATTCCCTTGCTAAAGTGCAGGAGACCAGCACCGCCTGGAGTGACTTCACAGGCTTCTCCTTGTGTACGCTAAACAGCAGTTGCCATAGCAGCGAGCGCTCTCAGAGGATGTGCACCTAAGTGCTTATTAGGCTCCAAGAACTATTTCCCAGATGAATCAAACCTCAATTACAGGAAAAGAGTTGCTAAGCCATCACCGTAGGAAAATTAGCAGTGGACACAATTGCAAAGAGGGACATGATGAGCTGAATTAACACTTCTGAGTCTGGTGTGAGCCCAGCTTTTTCCCATTTAAAACATTATCTCACAACTTCAAAAAAAAAAAAAAAGTCTGGCAAGCAGTGTCTGGTATGAGATGTTATCAGATAAGCCAGACATCATTTAACAACTCATTTGACAAAAGAGTTTTCCTCCCTTTTCATTCCAGTTCCAGTAATTCCTTTCCTATTTCTCCAGGTGCGCAGTGTTTATTCGGCAGTCAGAAAGGCAAATTAACCTGCCAGATCTAGTTTCCCGATACCCTTAAATCACCTCACTGCCTGGCTGCTGAGGTCTATAAAGCCCCTGGCCCTGCATCATGGTCTACTCGCCAGCTTTTGAAACTGCAAATATCAAGACTTGCATTAAAAACACACAGTTTAAACAGCCACCTTCAACGCTTCCATGTAAGTAGATCCGCAGAACTATGTGCAGAAGATGGGATTACTTACAGCAGCAAGAACGACGTGTGAATACAGATTGAAGGATAAGGCTACCAATTTGTAGCCCTTTTCCTTGGGAAGATGAGCCTTGAAAATACAAACAAATCACTGGAGCTGAATGTTCAACATACTGATTATGCCTCAAATTGTTCACAGTCCTGCCTAATAGTGTCCAAGGCTGGCAGTGAGGCCTTTGAAATGTACAGCCCCCACTCTAGTCCTGTTTTGAAAAAAATGCAGATTCATTAAAGCAGCATGAGGGATTCTTCCAGTAGCACAAAAGCTATTGAAAATATCCTCCAAGCTGCGTCAGTTTCTCTGTGCTGAAGCTGTTGTCGTCTCTGGCTTTAAATAGGGTCAGTTCTACAAGAAGGAAGGCCATGAGGTTCGCGGACATGACAGTCCTGCATTCTGATTCTGACGTTGACTTTGTCTACTCTACCCTCCACTGTCAATGTGCTTCAGCTATGCAAATAGCGTCTTGCATGTGGAAAGGCTGGCATGGGCTGATGTCGATGCTGGCTACTTTTCTTGCCTTGGTGGAGTACAAGCATTAGTGGGAGAGTGCTCGGTGATCAGTTTATCACAGGCACAGCGAGGTTGCAAGCACTTTGGAGGGCAGGCTTAGAATTCAAAACACCCTCGACAAATTGAGAGGTGGGCTGAGATCAATAAGATGAAATTCAAGAGACAAGTGACTTAGGCAGTAGATACCTACAAAATGGGGACTATTTGGTCAGGTGGTAGTAGTAGCAGTGAAGAGGATCTGGGAGTCAGTGTGGATTACAAATTGAAAACAAGCCAACACTGTGTTGCAATCGCGAAAAAGACCTCTATAACTCTGGGGTGTATTAAAAGGAATGTCACGTGGAAAGTAACTGGCTCATTCTACTCAGCACTTATGAGTCTTCACTTGGAGCACCATGTCACTGGGTGCCACGCCATAGGAAAGATGGAGACAAATGGCAGAAGGTCTTGAGGAGAGCAACAAAAGGTTTAGAAAAGCTAACGTTCGAGGGAAAGCTAAAAAAAAGGGAGGGGGGCATATTTGCCAAACATCAGTATATTCATGGACAGCTTGTATAAAAAAAAAAAAGAGCTGAAATTGGACCAGTCCATGAAATCCTTAAAAACATTCTGCTCTGAGGAAAAACAAACAAAAAAACCAAAATCCCAGCATGCTTTGCAGTGGAGCGGAGGAGCTCCTTCCTCTTGACCCACTTCTTCAGACCAGAAACAGACCAGAACAGACTCAATATTTAAGGCACAGAGAACCACAAATAGTTATCAAGGTTGACAAATCAGAAAAATTGTAATCAAGGTGCGCAAATCAGAAGGGGGCTGGGTAGGAGCAGGGGAAGTCAAGAGTCAGATAAAAGAATTTTCACAACCCTCTTGAAAGACAGGCTGCTGAACTCTCTTTCATATTCAAATTTGACACATTAACACATGGTTTGAACTGGGATGGGAATTTTCTGGGTCATTATAGGGGCTTGTTTGCCTGCTTGGTTTAATCTAATTCTTGACTTACCCCCCCCCCACCCCCTGCATTCTGCCCCTCTACTCTCTGATTTGCTCACCTTAATAATTTTTTTTCTGATTTGTCAACTTTGATAACTATTTTTGGTTCTCTGTGCCTTAAATATTGAGTCTGTTCTGGTCTGGCTATGGTCCGAAGAAGTGGGTCTGTCCCATGAAAGCTCATCACCTAATAAATTATTTTGTTAGTCTTTGAAGTGCTCCTGGACTGCTTTTTTGTTTAGATATAACAAAGTATGTAAAAGAGTCTTGATGTGGCATGAACAGAGACATCAGCTACCTCACGCATTGCAAAGACTGCTTCCCTTCCTTTGATGCTCGTAATTATCTCAGACAGGACTCCAGGGAGTCTACAATTGCCAGGCTAAGGGTGGAGAGTGGAATTCTCCTGCCAGGGGGCTCCCTGTGACCTGCTGTGGGCTGGCAGGGACTGTTCTTCTCAGCCACTGTCTTCGAACTCTTATGCTGCATCACTAGTATTGGTACAGCACTAACTGCCGGCTTCCCGCTGTCTGGTACATGGTACTGCAGTCTGGGCATAGCAGCCTTCCAAAGGCTCCCTGCCAGCAAATCATACTGGGGTCATTAGTAGGGGTCCCCTTGCCCCAGCTGGGTGAGTGGTTTCTGGTCAAGTGCAGGATGGGTAGGAAGAGCCCCAGGGGAGGATGGTTTGCAGGGAGAGGGGCTGTAATAGGAACAGGATTGGAACTGCCTGTGTTGTGGGCTCCTCCCTTCTCCCAGTCGCCTGCCTGCTGGCTGGCTCCGGTGGCCAGCTGAGGTTGGGTTACACAGGTGCCATCACTGTCACCTCAGCTGAGAGGCAGAAATGTTGCAATTTATGAATAAAAACACTGAATACTATTCATTTTTGTCCCTCTTCCTATTAACTAAGAATGGTCTGTAAAAATTTGGCTGTCCATAAAGTTCTTCCTATAGTGTACAATAAAATAAAACAAAACAATAATAATAATAATAATAATAACAACAACAATAATAATAATTTTCAGGCAACCCTGGTCTTGAGAAAAGAAGTCTGAGGTAGAACTTGATAACCAGCTTGAAATACACTAAGAGAAGTTATAAAGAGAATGAGGATCAATTCTTCTCCATGACACTGCAGGAAAGACAATATCGCAATGGACTTAATCTGCAGAAAGGGTTAGGTTAGATCTTAGGGAAAACTTAACTATGGGAGTAGGTAAGTTCTGGCTCCCAAGGGTGGTGGTGGAATCCCCATCATTGGAGGTTTTTAGGAACAGTTTGGACAAAGCTACCATGGATGGCCCAGATTTATTTGGGTCTTGCCTCAGGCCAGCAGCTGGAACTGAGGACCCTTGAGGTCGCTCCCACTCTCCAAGATAGAATGATGGTGTAAGTTATTAATGTCCTTCTTTGTCTGCTCTTACTCACAGCAGGATGGAGTCTGGCCTGTGTAGCACAAGCTATAGAACTTCCCCAGCATAATTTCTAAAGCATATACTTCAGAAAAGCATCTAAACTTGATTTTAAGATGGTCAGTGCTGAAGCCTCTACTGTGATCTTTGGAAAATTGTTCCAATCTTTCCTGTCTGAATTTGTCCAGTTTCAGCTTCCAGCCACTGGATGATGTTATGTCTTCTGCTAGATTATTGAGTCTATTATTAACATATTTGTTCCCTAGATAGATACTTATAAACCATAATCAAGTAAGCCCTTAGATTTCTTTTTCTTTAGATAGAATCCTTTGAGTCTTTCACTTAAAGGCACTTTCTCAATTCTTTGATCACACTTGTAGGGGACCATTGAACTCTTTCCAATCTATAAATATCCTTCTTGAATTTTGGGCACCAGAACTAGCTAATTTTATGCTTCTGGCCCCTACCTGAATGCAGGATTGTTATAGCTCTGCAGGTCCTGAGATACTGGAAAGACTAGGTGGGTGAGGTAATGCCTTTCATTAGACCAACTTCTCTTAGGGAGAGAGAGAGAGAGAGAAGCTTTTGAGCAGCACAGACCTCCTCTTTGTCCCCTAGCTGAAGTCGTTGTGCAGTTGTGTGCGCAGCCTGTATCCCAGACTTCTCTCTTTCCCGCCTCCTGTCAAATAAAATGAAGCTACTGTTGCAAAGCTCATAAATGAAATCCCCTACTGGACAGTGCATCTGGTTTCAATTAATCCCTTGCTAGGTCTACATTACATTCCTCTTTCAAAAGAGGAGTGCAAATGAGGGAAAATGCAAATGAAGTGCTGATTTACAAATCTCGCGTTTTATTTGCATAATCTTGTCTAATCGCTTTTTCGGAAGAGATTTTTTGAAAAAAGAAAAGCAGTGTAGATGGGGTTCATTAAAAAACCCTATTTTGAAAGAACCCTGTAAACCTCATTTTTTTTCCAAGAATAAGGTTTCTTTCAAAAAGATTGTTGCTGGTTTTCTTTCGAATGAACCCAGCCTACACTGCTTTATTTTTTTTAAAAAATCTCTTCCAAAAAAGTGATCAGACAAGACTATGCAAATGAAGTGCGAGATTTGTAAATCAGCACTTCATTTGCATTTTCAATTTCCCTCATTTGCATTTCTCTTTTGAAAGAGGAGTATAGTGTAGCTGTAGCCTTGGTCTTTCTTCAGCCCCCAATGTTTCAGTGAGCTTTGCAGCGGTGGAACCTAGAGAAAGGATTTTGCAGGATGGTGGCCTAGCTTTCTAGCTGCTGGAAGTTGTCGTGATGCCAACTCCTCCTCAGCCCTACAAAACCTGCTTGTCTTACACAATACTGACTGGGATGAGCTGTAGAGCTCGGTGGTTTGAGCATTAATCTGCTAAAGCCAGGGTTGTGAGTTCCATCCTTGAGGGGGCTATTTAGGAATCTGGGGCAAAACAGATTTAAAATTAAAAAAAGAGGGATGGTGCTTGGTCCTGCCAACGGGGCAGGGGACTGTACGAGATGACCTCTGAAGGTCCTTTCCAGTTCTATGAGATGTGTCGCTCTTTCTAAGCAAAAGGATAATAAGAAATGTAGTCTACACGCTGTACAAAACAGAGTGCATTCTTGATCAGCAGTCCTCGAATTGTAGGTCAGGACCTCATTTTAATGGAGTTGCCAGGTCTCACTTAGAGCTGCTAGAGCCCTGAGCCAAAGCTGAAGCCCCAGGGCTCCAGCCCTGATTCGCAGAGCTAAGTTACAGGCTGCCTGCCCAGGGTGGAAGCCTTTGGAATTTGTCTCTCCCCACATCCCGCTCCATCCCTTCCCAACTCGTGGTGATGGGCCTCAGACTTTGATGCTCCCTTCTGGGGTTGCATAGTCATTTTTCTTGTCAGAAGCAGGTTGCAGTGCAATGAAGTTTGAGCACTCTCATTCATGAGCACTTTCACCCAGAATGCCTTGATTAAAGTTGGAATCCTTTTCATCGTGATTTTTTTTATTTCTTTCTTTTAAATAAGCTATTAATCTGTAATTTGCACAATATTCCCAATTAGAAATGTTTTGTGGGTAACTTAATTTTGCATAGAAATTTACATTTTTGTAAAGTAGAGGGACTCTTTTTCTTAAACCCAGAGGGTTTCTCTCCTGTCAGGTAACACATAAGTCACTTAAATATAGTAATTTTTTGCAGAAACCTTTAGTCCATTGATTTCTTTATCTCTGTTATAACAATTCAATGGTTTTTATCACAGTCAAATACAGCGAGTTAATGCACTGGTCTTTTGCCTCAAGAGATCTGATTCCAACTAGCCCATTTATATTTTCCAGTTGCAAGGAACCAGCTTCAAATAACAAAAGAACAATTGGTCAGATATTTCCTGTTGAATCAGAATACTTTGTGTAATTGAAACTGCGAGTATATGTGGTTATAAAAAAGATTAATATGTTACATTTGATAATGGAAAAAGAAACAGATCTGGTGCTAAACTCTAAAGAAATTTGAATTTTTTCTCTGTAGAAGATCTTTTTCGATTGCCTAAATTATAGTAAAAGGTTTAGGCTTCTTTTCTACCTTATCAGTTTTGTCTAGCTATCTGAACTGCACTTTGACAATGATTCTCAGCATCTAAGATGAGTTCCGGCATCAGTTATAAAATCTTGATATTAGATTAAGCTCCTGGACATTATCTTTTGTCTAAAAGCTGCATTGGTTTCTAAAGCTATTTTATGACCAGTCAAGAGCATGACAAAGGTAATCACATGTCATACTTAAAGCACACGGCTACTGTGAGGAGTGTTACGAAAGTACCTTCCCCTCATGTTTAGCAGAGAGAACCAATCATGTGCATTACTGGGGGAGAGCAGAAAGGTGCCAATATATCGGATCCATTCCCAGGCCTGCCCATTCTTTAAAAAAGAAAAAGCGTCTGTGTGGGGGTGTATATTGGAGCATATGTTTCAATGGCAAGGCCCAAGAATTTGCTTGTGCCACATTGTGTCCTTCAGAAAATGCAAATCCGGGCCAAGTAACACCAAGGCTGTGGCCACACTGCCACCTCTTTTCGGGGCCGGGGGGCTATGGTAATGTGGCACTTTGGGAAATGCTAATGAGGTGCTGCCATGAATATGCAGCACCCCATTAGCATAATGGTGGCCGCGCGCACTTCGAAACTGCCAGTTTCGAAGAGCATGCCACCCGTGTAGCTGGGGGGCGCCTTTCGAAACAGACCCCATCTGGTGTTGGGAACAAGGGGCTTTTGAAATCAGGGGTCTGTTTCGAAAGGCCCCGTGGCTACACGGGCGGCATGCGTTTCGAAACCAGCAGTTTCGAAGTGCGCAGCCACCATTATGTTAATGAAGTGCTGCATATTCATAGCAACACCTCATTAGCATATCCCAAAGTGCCTCATTACCATAACCTCTCTGAAAGGAGGACTAGTTTGGCCACAGCCCAAAAGAAAGGCACATAAAGGTTGGTGAAATGGAAATTAAGATAGAGCAAGGATTTGAAAAGCAAAGACATAAAGAAATAAAAATAATATATTCTGTACATGTATCTCAAAAGCAAAATCTACAACAGAATTGGTGGGTCTACTACATAACCAAGGAGTAAAGAAAGAAGTAGGCATAACAACATTTATGGATAAGATCCCCACAGAATAAGTTGGGCAGATACTCACTACCTCAGATAGTTCATTGGTTAGATAAATGAGGCTCTATCAAAGATGGAGGCATCAAAAGAAGAAGTCCAAGAACAAACAGATAAACTATGGTCCTTTCATATGATTTCAGCAGGATTTGAAGATAACCCAACATATCTTATCCAAGGTGTCAAGGGAAATTTGTGGCGTAGTCAAGACAAGAATTTGGGTCTCCTCAGTCCCAGGCCCATGCATACCCATAAGCCCTTCCTTTTTGGGCTGGCACTTTGGCATTCAATCTGTCCAAGGATGCTTATAACAAGTCTCTCTCAAGTAAGTTTAGAAGTAAATGTAAAATACCATCATATAGAATTATTCTTACCTGGAAAGACAGCATGCAACAATTACAGTCATACCCCGAGGTACGCACATTCGTTACGAGAATTCGACTTTATGAGAAGTTTCATTTAATACCTCTACTTCAGCTTACGAGGCATTTCTTTGCATTTACAAGGACCGATTTGGAGGCTGGCAGCTCTGGTAGGTAAGCACCGGGGGGATGGAGTCGGCCATGGTGGTCTTAACAAAGAGGCTGTGCAGGGGGGGCAGCAGTCTGGTGCGGGGAGGTAGACTCGTCCAAGTCCCAGCGCAGCCCATCCCAGCCCCACTGCTGCCGCTCACCCCCCAGGTGGCTAGGAGGCCGCCACCACCCGCCCTGTGCAGCCTTGGGCGCTGCTTGCCATCTGTGGCACTCCCTCCCATTTAGCACCTGGCTTGCCTGCTGCTGCCGCCTTGGCTGCTGCTGGCGAGGCCTCTCTGCCATGCAGCCCTGCACGAGAGAGGCATCACCCCTCACCAGCCAGGGGACCCCTGTGCCTGGCAACACCCCCTCCCCACTTAACCTAAGCTGAACTCAGGCCGGGCTGCCTCCCCATGCCCTGCTGTGCCGTGCCCACCCCCTTGCACCCGATTTAATGGGATTTGGAGTTGTTTTAGCATAAATGGGTGCACATTTGGGGGCCCAGGAACTCATAAAATTTTTTCCCATTGAAATTAATGGTAATTACATTTTCGACTTACGAGAATTCACCCTAAGAGGGGTTTTTCAGGAACAAATTATCCTTGTAAGGCAGGGGAAGACTGTAGCCTCAATCCTTCCAATCCTTATGTTTGCATTGTAAATGCCTCCACAGCAGAGTATTCTGTTTTTCATGTTTTACAGGGTAGAGCACACAGCTGGTGAGATTAAATAGACAGACAGAAATCTTCGAGGTTATTGGGTGAGTAGGGGAACCTGTGTGAGTAAAGGCTTGCAGGATCAGGCCAATTCATTTAAAGATGACTATTTTTAATAACAGAGAGATTTAGGTCAATTCCCCAGTTTGGAAAACAATTCACTGAAGGACTTGATTTGCCCGATAGGCTATGTCCACACTAGTCCCCCCACCTTTCAAAAGGGGGATGCTAATGAGACACTTTGAGATATGTTAATGAGGCACTCCCATGAATATGTAGTTCCTCATTAGCATAACAGTGGCCAAGGCGATTTGAAAGTGCTGCTTTCGAATCACGCACACCCATGTAGAAGAAGGCCTTTCAAAAGGACCCCTCAGTCTTCGAAAGCCCCTTATTCCCATTTGATTTTCGGAATAAGGGGCTTTTGAAGTCTGGCAGGTCCTTTCAAAAGGCCCTCGTCTACATGGGAAGAACACAATTAGAAAGCAGCACTTTCAAATCGCCGCAGCTACAATTATGCTCATGAGGAACTGCATATTCATGGAGTGCCTCATTAGCATATCCCAAAGTGTCTCATTAGCACCCCCCTTGCAAAGGGCAGGGTCTGGTGTAGACGTAAACGTAGTTTCAAAGACTCAAAGTAGATGCCCCATTTTTAGGCAATATACCAAAGCCACCATTCCAATTCCTGCACCACTAAGGAAAATCCTTAGAACGGTCACCATCCTACCACGGAATTCAACAAGGATGTGCTGATGTTCCACAACAATAAACAATCAAATAAAATATAAAAAAAAAAACAACAAATTTCCTTGCCAGGATCCACATGCAAATTCAGACTGCTGGAGTAGTACATGGTATTTGATATCATGGCTCTGAACAGTCTCTTAACTCTTTTTCCCATGAGCCCTGCCACTGGCTCTCTGCTGTTACAGAGATTTTCAAAATGGAGCTGTCGGAGTAAATACGGGTTCATAGACTCACAGGGCTGGAAAGGACCTCAAGAGGCCACCGAGTCCATCCCCCTGCCTCAAGCAGGATCAACCCCATCTAAGTCATCTCAGCCATGACTATGTCAAGCTGGGACTTAAGAACCTCTAGCGATGGAGATTCCATCACCTCTCTAGGCAACACATTCCAGTGCTTCACCCCCCTCCTGGTAAAGTAGTTTTTCCTGATATCCAGCCTGCTCCTCTCCTTCTGCAACTTCAGACCATTGCTCCTTGTTCTGCCATCTGACACCACTAAGAACACTTTCTCGCCATCCTCTTTAGAGCTCCGCTTCAGGAAGTTGAAGGCTGCTATTGAATCACCCCTCAGTCTTCTCTTCTGCAAACTAAATAAGCTCAAATCCCTCAGCCTCTCCTCATAGGTCATGTGCTCTAGCTCCTTAGTCATTTTTGTTACCCTCCAGTGAACCTGCTCCAGCACATCCATATCCTTTCTATACTGGGGTTAATTTTCTGTAAAGCCTCCACCAAAGGAAATACAAGATCTGTATCTGTAAGCCAGTTGTCTGTTTAGCTTGTGCTAAAATATAATTCATTGTGACCACTCATGATAGCTGCATCTATGTGACCCTTCCCTTTCAGAAGGGACATGCAAATGTGGCTGATCAAAAATGCAAATGAAAGTGATGATTTATAAATCTTGTGCCTCATTTCCATACTCTCATATGATTGCGTTTCTGGAAGTGCTGT
Organism: Carettochelys insculpta; assembly: GCF_033958435.1. Taxonomy (NCBI): domain Eukaryota; kingdom Metazoa; phylum Chordata; order Testudines; family Carettochelyidae; genus Carettochelys; species Carettochelys insculpta. The sequence continues at coordinate 19,842,641 of NC_134144.1, forward strand.
TTTCAGTAAGAAAAACAGCCGTGTAGATCAGGTTCCTTCGAAAACAAATCCCATTTTCAAAAAATCCCTTCTTCCTGAAACAAAATAGGAAGAAGAGATCTTCTGAAAACAGGGTTTGTTTTCAAAGGAACCCCACCTACACAGCTGTTTGTGTTTCTGGAAAAATCCTCTTCCAGAAACACGATTGCATGGATTATGCAAATAAAGTGTGAGATTTGTAAATCTGCGCTTCATTTGCATTTTCAATCTCACTCATTTGCATTCCCCGTTCAAAAGGGGAATGTGGTATAGACACAGCCAATGAGTATGAATACTATTCATAACCATTTTAAACTCAGAAAAAATAAACTCTATAAATCTCAGGCACATACTAATGGACTGACTGGAAAAAACACCTCACTTTGAATCTGCATGTGTTTTATCCAGCTAGCTAGAAGTCATGTTCTATAAGTCACTGCTTTTATGAGCTTTGCATTTTACCACTATTTTTTTTAAAGGAAACGACTGATGCTTCAGTATCAGAGAATCACAGAATACTAGAACTGGGAGGGACCTTGAGAGGTCATCAGTTCCAGTCCCCTGCCCTCGCAGCAGGACCAAGCACAGTCTAGACCATCCCTGATAGACGTCTGTCTAACCTGCTCTTAAATATCTCCAGTGATGGAGATTCCACAACCTCCCTTGGCAATTTATTCCAGTGTTGCACCACCCTGACCTTTAGGAAGTATTTCCTAATCTCCAACCTAAGCCTCCCTTGCTGCAGTTTAAGCCCATTGCTCCTTGTCCTATCCTCAGAGGCCAAGGAGAACAATTTTTCTCCCTCCTCCTTGTAACCTTCTTTTAGTTACTTGAAAAATCGCTATTATGTTCCCTCCAAGTCTTCTCTTTTCTAAACTAAACAAGCCCAGTTCTTTCAGTCTTCCCTCATAGCTCATGTTCTCTAGATCTTTGATCATTCTTGTTGCTCTGCTCTGGACCGTCTCCATTTTCTCTACATCTTTCTTAAAATGTGGTGCCCAGAACTGGACACAATACTCCAACTGAGGCCTAACCAGCACACAGTAGAGCAGAAGAATGACTTCTCGTGTCTTGTTCTCAACGCTCCTGTTAATGCATCCCAGAATCACGTTTGCTTTTTTTGCAACAGCATCACACTGTTGACTCATATGTAGCCTGTGGTCCACTATGATCCCCAAACCCCTTTCTGTGGTACTCGTTCCTAGCCAGTCGCTTCCCATTTTGTATAGATGACGCTAAGTGGAGTACTTCGCATTTGTCCTTGTTTAGCCTCATCCTACTTACCTCAGACCTTTCTCTCCAGTTTGTCCAGATCATTTTAAATTACTGCCCTATCCTCCAAAGCAGTTGAAGCCCCTCCCAGCTTGGTATCATCTGCAAACTAGTAAGTGTACTCTCTATGCCACTCTTTCGATATCTCAGTATAGTTCAGTTATTAAGCTTCTTGAAAGAATCATTTATGACTAAGGATAGCATCTGCATTAACAAGGACTTTTAAAAATATATAAAAGGTTATTAATTTTCATGCTTCAGGCTCTAAACCAAGAGCCGGCAACCTTTCCAAGGCAGAGTGTCAAAATTTTACCTTTTGACCTCTGTATATGGTCCCAGTCGCAGTGATACTTTTTAAAGTCAATAGAAGTCCTACGTAAAACAGCTTCTTTAATACATAAATAAAGATGCCGAGTTTTACCATGTAGGTGTGGTGGGTAGCATTAGCTGGTCTTTTGTTAATCCAAAGGCACCTTGGCATTGAGCAAGGTCCTGGCAGCATTGGGGGGGGCGGGGAGGGACAGGGCTGAGCTCCCAGCTCGTGTGCCAATGAAAATCAGCTTGTGTGCTACTCTCGGCACATGTGCATGGGCTGCTGAGCCCTGCGCTAAACTTACCAACAGCTGTGGTCAGGAAGAAATTTCCTCTCTCGATATGATGTTGTGAAATTACAGTCCTCACTATGTCACCGTAATGGTCATGTAGGAGGGTGAGAGGGAGGCCAGGCAAGGCAGGGATTAAACAAGGCCTATTAGCCCAATCAGCAGCACCCTGGTTCACTTGTGGCCAGTGTCAGGCCTGGAGGGGAAGCCATCCCAATTTGGGGCTGACCAGCCTGGAGGCAGGAGTCCCCAAGCCAGAGCTGCCACCCGATTAGCTGCCAGAGGGCGCAGCCCAGGACCCTCCCCCAGGTACTGAGGGGAGCGGGGAGCCTATTCCCAGGTAACCCCTCTCCTGCCAAAAAGGGGGAACTAGAGTCTCAGGGCCACACCCCAAACATGCTTGGGTGGGGGCTGCAGACCCACCAGGCCCTGGCCAGGAGGCCTAGTCACTACGCCACCCCAGCCCAGATGCGAACTGCTCACAGGTCACTATGTATAAATCAGTATTTGATAGACATGTGGCTACTGCTTTTCCAAGGGACATATCACGGCATCCTTACTGAAGCTCGTGGGGATTTGACTGATGTGTTAGTGCTCACCTGCACGAATAAGCACAAATAAAGGCTCCACAATCTGCCCCTATAATAGGGAATAGTTGTGCTATCTATGGAACATATTTGCAATGACTGGCAAAGCTTCTGGCAAGAACAAACAGCACAAGGTTATTGTGGTTCCTTTTTTCTTTGAGAGAGGTTGGGGCCAGCTACCCAAAAGGATCCAGATCTCACTGTGAAACACTTCCTCACAATGTCCGCACACGAGCTGCAAAGTGCATGTTCTAAAAATGGTGACTCAAAAAATAAAAGGCCTAAAATACCTATAGTAACAGCATACAACTTGGAACACTATGACAATTGCAATTCCAATATGCAAAGCAGTCTGACCTTTGACTTTGCAGTTAGGTGCTGGTATATGCCTGGTGAATAAGAGAGGCGGAGTGCCATCTACAGTATAGAGTTAGCCTGCACTTTGCTTACATTCTCCAAGTCATCCTGAACGCTTTATAAATCATGTTATACATTTAATTTATACTTCCTAGCCCTTTGCCTTCTGACTTTAAGAGGGACATCTTGAATTCCCATATCTACTCCTCCTTTATGGAAGATACGTTTTCTTTCTGTACGTTTGCTCTCCTTTGCAGAGCAATAAATGTTCTCTTTCATTTGGTATTCTAAAAACACCACTCATGTTTCTTGGAGGGATGTTCTCTAGCTTTTGGGATGCTAATTTTATCTGCTGTGTAAATACCTATGATTTTAGTCTTGTTGTCTTTATTTCTGTACACATTAGCTGGGCAAAACGCCAGCTGAATCATTTAAAGCAATTGGTTGTTTTGCCCGTGATTCAGATGCGGAGCTCTTATGACAGGACTGCCATTGATTTCAGCTGGAGGACTTGCACAGGTGTGCACCAGGGAGAGTAAATTCCTGCGACAGGGCATCATCCTTCTCCTCTCTTGTTGCTAGACACTAGCTACTCTAAGACCTGCAAGTTAAACCCCATGTGCAATGTATTTACATTGCTTGCTCACACACACACACACACACACACTCCTTAATAAATTTGTGCAGCTCTGTACACAAGCACACACATTCAGCCAAGCGGGGGCGGGGGACAGAAGACATCTTCCCTACCCTCCATCCCACCCACTCCCTCTCCTGACTCTGACACTCAAAAAGCCAGTCAGTTCAGACCCCCCGCACATAAGCACTTCCTCCCTGTGGCTTTTCCATTTCTAATCAGCCTGTTAGGGCTCACCTCTGCCCATCTGGGTCCATCCGTTTGGCACAGCTTTGCCCCTCAGCCTTGCTCTAATTGATGATCAGGGACTGGAGCACTGGTACAGTTGCTGCTGGCCAGTGCTCTGTTACAGACCATAGGAACACTTGGTACTAAGTTAGAAAAACAGGACATGGCCCATTTTGCACAATTTTGATTCACAGAAGGGATGTTTCAAACTGAATCTCTAATGCTGTCTGTGGTTAATGCTTTCCACTGGTTCATATAGGGTGTGCTACCTGCGTGTGCTCCCAGCATCCATTCTTTATTGCCAAATGACTAATTTTCCTCTTGATAAATCCTTCCATTGGGATCTATTTCTCTGCATTGGGCACTTTCACCAGCATCACAATTTCCTTCCTCCCAGCAGATAACTTCCCAGCCTATTATATTTATCTCTCTGGGTTTCATAGCAAACCTGTTTGTTGAGAAAATAACAGCCTTTTGGGAGAGATATTTCTTATTTTTTTGTGTATGCCTGAAACAATTGAGCCAAGTTATTAAAAAGCCACTGATAAAATTATACAATATCCCTTGTGATTTATATACCTTTGAATGTGATTTACTGAAGGTTACTGCTTCTCTTTTGAACCCTGGATTGTGTAGTTCATCATCAAATACAGTCCTCGGCTCCAATGTTTCTAAGGTACAGCAAGAAATAGACCAGTGAATCACATTTATTCTGTCCCTATCTATTTGATTTACCAGGCCCTCAAATATTTGCTTTCTTACAGTACTGTAATGGAAGATTCCTCACCGTCTATATTTTTTTTCCAGCTATTATACAATTGAAAACACACCTGTTCTAGCCACTCTTTCATTCTAAAAGATATTCCCTTACTTCCTTCTTGCTACTCTGTACTTATTTTTCTGCTGTTTGAGTTTCTAAAGGATGTAAAAAGAAAGATTTTGAGGGCATTAAAAAGCACCAGAGCTTCTGGTTAAGTTTGTTTTCATTTCCTCATATCTAAAAGTCTATCTCCCAGCAATTCAAAGGAACCAAATATATGTGATACTGTCGTTAAAAACCAGGACTTGGCCTTTGTCAGAGAGCATGAGACTCTCCTCATTCTGTTAGCAGGCAAGTTATCAAAAACTACTGTGGTCTTGCTGCTGCTAGTATGAACCTGGTGCAACGGTACAAAGTGATGCGTTTTGGTTACTTTTTTCTTGTGGGAAAAATGGATGTGGGCTCCAGAACTGGGTACATCTTTTTGCCACATGCAACAATAAGGTGCTGCTTTCCCATTCTGCACAAGTGGATAGAAGTCTGAGTGAATACAGTGGGAATAGGTCATTGCAAAGCAACTTGTACTGCCCACAGCAATTGCAGATGAGTAACAACACTTTTATTAAAGCTCATGTCTGACATAAGAAGTCACTTGGTATATAGGTTAAGAGGAAATTAGGTGTAAATAAAGGTGTCATGCTTAGCTTTTCTAAGGTTTAAAGTTTGCTTGAGAATTCCTATCTTACCTATTGTACATAATCAGCATTGACCCACATTTGGGTGCACAACTTAAGCTGTGCAGTTTAGGTAGTAGTGAATAAGAATCTGAGTTCATCCCCCATGGGACTTAGTTGTGGAAAGCATATATGTGAAAGGATGGAGGTTGTCCCTCAATCTGTCAGTATTCTAGTAGACTCCCTGTAGAAAAAATACAGTCTGTCCAGGAAGAATTTGGTGTACCTCCCTGACTGTGGCCCTTTTAGGTGGTGCTGCATGTCACTCTTAGTCCTGTAACTGTCCCTCAGCCATGTGATGATGATTGACACATGAGCTGTCGCACCAAGCATAACATCAACTAACTGCATGCTCTCAGCATTGGCTTGCTGTTGGGACCCTACCTGCCCAGCATGCATCTGACGAGGCGGGTTTTTGCCCGTGAAATCTCATGCTCCAAAATATCCGTTCGTCTATAAGATGCCACAGGACTTCTTGTTCTCCAAGATACAGACTAACATGGCTACCTCTCTGATACAGGGCATGTATTTGCAACTCTTAGCCCTGGACTCTCAGGGTGTCGGCCAGAGAGGCGTACTGCTCCACCTTCTGAGATCAGGCCCAGGGGAAAGCCAGGGCACCATGATGTCCAGCACAACAATCTCCTTGTTAGTGAAGATGATTTCCAGGCATTGCTGGCTGTCCACCCTGGGGGCGGTGGAGTTGACAGAAACTTCCCCAGGGCTGGCGGGCTGGATCTGATGAGGCAATCCTGGGTGGGGTAGTGATGCAGCTTCCAGGCTTTGGAGTGGAGCATTGGCATTTCATCCTCTGTCTGGGGCCCCCTGCACCTGCATATTTACCAGCACTGTCTGAACCAGCCTGGGAGAACATTGGTAGTTGCAGGGGAGCCAATAGATTTGTCAGCTCCCTGGGCAAGGTTGTGAGAGGGGCATCTCTGTGCACCCTGAAGGGGTGTGGCCAGGGGTGGAAGAGGTGGATCTGGGGGAAGTGATTCCTCAGCACCACCCAAAGCACACCAGCCTTTAAAGCTGCCCAGACCATGCCACATGGCACTCCAGCAGCAATCTAGAGGGCCTGGGACTCTGGCTGCAGTTGCTACTGTGCTGTCTGGAGCCCTGGGCCACTTTGCAGCACCAGACCCCAAGTCAAGTGCCTCTTCCTCATATCCTTCCATCAGTGAGCCTGGGTAGTTAAGACTGATTTGGTTCCAGACCTACTTCATCTCACAGAATCACAGGGCTGGAAGGGACCTCAGGAGGTCATCTAATCCAGCTCCCTGCTTCAAGCAGGATCAATCCCCACAAAGTCATCCTTGCCAGGCTCTTGTCCAGCCAGGACTTAAAAACCTCCAGGGATGGAGAATCCACCACCTCTCGAGGCAACATACTCCAATGCTTCACCACCCCCCTGGTGAAGTAGTTTTTCCTAATATCTAACCTACACCTCTCCCTCTTCAACTTCAGACCATTAGTCCTTGTTCTGCCATCTGACACCACTGAGAACAGTTTCTCACCCTCCTTTTTAGAGCTCCCCTTCAGGAAGTTGAAGGCTGCTATTAAATCACCCTTAAGTCTTCTCTTCTGTAAACTAAACAAGCCCAAATCCCTCAGCCTCTCCTCATAGGTCTTGTGCTCCAGACGCTTAATCATTTTTGTTGCCCTTCACTGAACCTGCTCCAGCAAATCCACATCCTTTTTATACTTGGGGGCCCAAAACTGGACATAATATTCCAGATGTGGCCTCACCAGTGCCGAATAAAGAGGAATAATTACTTCTCTAGATCTGCTCAAAATGCTCCTCTTAATGAACCCTAGTATGCCGTTAGCCTTCTTGGCTACAAGGGCACACTGTTTGCTCATATACAGCCTTTCATCCACCATAACCCCTAGGTCCCTCTCCATCATACTGCTGCTGAGCCAGTCAGTCCCCAGCCTGTATCAATGCTTGGGATTCTTCTGCCCCAGGTGCAGGACTCTACACTTCTACTTACTGAACCCCATCAGATTTCTTTTGGCCCAGTCCTCCAATTTATCCAGGTCCCTCTGGATTCTCTCTCTACCTGCAATGAATCTACCTCAAGCTTTAACCCTGAGATTCCCACTTTGAGAGGATTTCTCCATTCCGCCTCAGAAAGATCTCTCCACAAGCTGTGCAGTAAGGCTGAACAGGACAGACCAGTGAAGCAACAGAGAAATGGTTCTTGCCCAGGCATCCCCACGATTACCTGGATTCTCCTCCAGGAGGATGAAAAGTTGTATACTCAGTGGAACCCTGATTATCTGATCTAAACAGGACTCAGGGATGGTTGGATAACAGAAATATCTGATAATATGGAACACTAATGAAAGAATAGACACAAATATCCACAGACTCAGTGTATTACTAATTCCAGTAAAAACACAATACAGCCATCAAATACAAAACAACATCACAAACAAAAATAGCATTTAGATCATGTTGGGACCAAAACGTTCATTTTTTAAAGTAGTGAGCAACTGAGATTCAGTTTTGAGCTTCCTTTATTTTCTTTGTGGCAAGGTCATGCCGGAGTCTAAAGCCCAGCAGTCTGTAGCGGTCACTTCTCTTTGTTGCTCAGTGTAAACAAGCACAGCCTCCAGCACCTTTACTCCCTCACTATGACTCATTCTATCCACTTTCTCTATTCCAATGTTATCGTCTTCCATATCATCGTCATTGCTGTGATTCACAAGCTCTATTATGTCAGTATCAGACAGCTCTTGTTGTTGTTCTTTATCCAACCGTTCCTGTATGTCACCATTACTCACATTGTCACAGCCTGATATCACTTTCGATAAAGGCTAAAGATTTTCGCAATTTTCTTGTACTGTTTCTTTGGGAAGTCGATCTTCATTTATTCTGTTTTCATGTTCTGTAAGTAGCTTTCTCCATGATCTTACCCGTGTTTTGTTTGTTTGTTTATTTAATTCTTCCCGAGCTTGAGAAATCTAATAGCCAACATATTTTAGGTTTATTTTTTTCAATTTTTCTACCATGCTATCTTCATCATCAGTATCTTCTATAAGTGATTTAAGGGCCCACACCAATATTTTTAGTTAAGTGCTTCAATGATACCCTGGTCCACAGGTTTGGCACACTGAGGTGACATTTGGTGGTAGAAGAATCACCCTTGTTTCTCCACTCTTCAGTTCATCTTCACTGGGATGAGATGGTGCATTATCAATACGAAAAATCGCTTTCCGTTGCAGGTTTTTTTATTTAAAAAAAGACTTTCTACTGAAGGAATGAATTTACTATACTAAAAAAAAAAAACCAGCTTCTACAAATTTCAGAGCTCATCCATGCTTTTTTTCTCTCCCGTTATATCAACCTGGCAGTGCTGTAGAAACTATGTTTTTGAAGGCCCATGGGTTTTTGGAATTTCCAGTTAAAACAAGTTAGAGTTTATGGCTACCTGAGGTATTATATAGGCAAAAACTGTCACTCTTTCTTTGCTCATTTTAAAGCCAGGAGCTGAAGATTCTGAACAGGAAGCCAGGGTTTTTGATGGAAGCATTTTAAAATTTAGGCCAGTTGCGTCACAATTATATGCCTGTTCATCTGATAACCCTTCATTTTTTTTTTGTCAGAGGCTGAAATTGTTCTGTGAATTTTATAAATGATTCTGAATCTGCCAATAATTTTTCTCCACAGATGCTTCCTCACTCCCTAGCATCTTGTTCCATGATCTAACCAGCCTGAACTAGTAGCAACATCAGATTCTCCTTCATTTAGTCTTTTGTGAAAAGCCAGCGCTTTTTCTCGCAGAGGAAGTCCAGTGATTGTCGTGCCATTTTCTCTTTGTCGTGTGACCCACAAGAATAAAGCTTCACTCACCTTTTCATACTTGCATTTTTTCATTGTTTCTTTCTTTCTTCATTGGAAGCCTTAGCAGAGCACCCCTTTTCGAGTTCACTTCTTTCCTTCTTCCAGTCACCAGCAGGAACATGCCCCACGCCATACTCTGCCACCACTTTTTGCATGGTTTCACCTCTACCTACCCTTTGTAAGGCTTCAAGTTTTTGTTCCATGTAAACAATCACTTTCTTTCTCTTTTCACGTGACACACTGATAACAAAAAAATTACAGTACCCTTCATTAAAAAATACAGGCACGTGCCATCACACTACCACATAAGCATGCCATGCCATGCCTCCAATTCCACTGGGGCGCCCACAAAATCAAAAATATGTCACCTGCGCGCATGCCATCACGCATGAAGCATTCGTATGTCAGATGAAAGGGAATGTTGGATAATGAAAGGTTGGAGAATTGGGGTTCACCTGTAGTTTATGCCCTTTAAAAAAAAAATCAGACTACAGCAACATAGGAATTTTCGTACCAGATCAGACCAAGTGTGCATCTAACCCAGTATCTTTCTCTAAGAGTGGCCAGCATCCCATGCTCAGAGAAAATATTAAAAATAGAAAATTCAGGAATAATGTTCGAAACAGAATTAAAGTTGTAATCCTTTTTTGATTACTACTAAGGGGTCTCTAAAAAATCTTGTGACAAGTTGTTCAGCAAGTTAATTCAGCGTATTGCCTTCTATCATTCTTTATTCTGTCGCCTTTTCATTTCCTTGGGCATCCCCCAAGTTTTCGTATTGAAAATGCAGGCCCCTGATTTCCATTCACTGCATCATTCACTATTTTATATATTTCTATGATGGCAGCTCTGATTTTCCTCTCTAAACAGTCCTGATCTTTTTATTCTCTCTTCACGTGGAAACTTTCTCATGTATCTAGTCTCATTTGCTGTTTGACTCCAGTACCCTAAAAACAACCCATCTGTTTGTTGGAAGGAAGGGAGTTGCCATTGGATAGGAACCCTTCAGGTTTTTCTCTTTCCCAGTATAGGTTGCTGTGGTGGATTCCATCATGACAAGTGGAATATATTTGCTTTCGAATTAATACTGTTCAGTTTTGAGCTTGTAAGTTTCCAAGCATCTGAGTCATTCTTTTTATAATAGAATAATATACGGCTTATACATACACTTGCTGTTCATACCTGTACCAGTCTGAGGCAACTGATATTAAACTCACTTTGCCTGGTTGTTATGATACATAGTACAATTCTACCTTTCAGATTCTAGACCAGGGCGGGCCAGACCCAGCCCACCTAACACTAGCTCACAGGCTGCATCTGGACTACACACAGCTTACATTGCACTGCTAGCAGCGGGGCTGGGAGCTGCAGGAACCCCAGGCAGTCCAGTAGCATGGGAGCCAGGAGCCCTTTTAATTGCTGCTATTTAAAGGGCTCCTGGCCCCACCACCACTGCACTGCCTGGCTGCCACCTGGGGTTCCTGTGGCTATTTAAAAAAGCTCGCAGCTCATGGCCCTCACCGCTACCCTGGCAGCAGGTTATAAATCAGTGGTGCCCAAACTTTTCGGCATCACCCCCCGCATTTTGATTTTTGAGAACCCCTCATGCCCCCGCCACCTCTTCTTTACCATCATCCAACCCCCCCTTGTAACAAAAAATTCAACTTGTAATTTAAAATGAGCACAAAAACTTGGTATAAAAATGTTATTTAAAATTAAAAATGAGCACAAATCATTTTTCTTGGCCCCCCGGAAGGTGCCTGGTGCAGCCCCAGCTGGGCAGCTGCCTGAGCCCCATGCCAGCTGCCAGAGCTGCCCGTGATATCCGCACGCTCACCTGACACCGGCGCAGCTAGAGCTGCCCACCCAAGCCCTGTGCTGCCGGGGCCAGACACCCACCCACCTGCCAGCCTCCTGGGCCAGCCACCCGCCTGCCCGCCCGCCGGCTGTCTGAGCCCAGTGCTGCCAGGACCAGCTGCCTGCCCACCAGCCGCCTGCCCCAGCTGTCAGCCAGCTGCCCACCCAAGCCCCACTCTGCCAGGGCCAGCTGCCCACTTGCCATCCTGAGCCACCTGAGCTCCACGCTGCTGGGGCAGCCGCCTGCCTGCCAGACCAAGCAGCCCGAGCCCCATGCTGCTGGGGCTGGCCACCAGCCAGAGCCCTCTGAACCCGAAGATGCTGGGGCCAGCTGTCAAGCACTGAGAGTCCCACAAGCTGGCCAGCTTGCCCCAGTCTCTCAAGCCTTGTGCGCTACCCCCCGTGAGCCCCTCCCATCCCACAAAGCCAGCCACCACCAGCCCCCCTCTTACCCCGTCTTCCTCACCTGAGCCAGGGACCCCCAGCCTCCTCCTCCCCACTTAACCCACACTCACTGTCATTCGCAGAAGGCAGCCAGCTCCACGTGGGTCTTTGCCAGCTGCCTGCTTTTTATAGCAGCTGCGCCAGGTCACCCACATAAAATGTCAGGGGCTGAGAGCCGGAAGCAAAGGCTGGCTCTTCCTTCAGGTGGGGGGAATGACGTGGGGGGCTGGGTCACCTCATGCACCCTTGGAATTTCTTCATACTCCCCCGGGGGAGGCACGGCCCCCAGTTTGGGAAACCACGATATAAATAGTACATAGGCCAGATGCAGCCCATGGGAGGGATTCAGCCTGCAGGCCATATCTTGCCCACCCCTGAAATAGATGGTGAGTAATTTCATTAAAAGAAACGTGCAGCTCCAGACACCTTTCCAAATTCAAGGAGTGGCCTCCCAGCAAAAATCATTGCCCACCCCTGTTGTAGACTCGAGATGCCACTCTTTCCAGACTCATTCTTCCTTCCGAACACAATAATACGCCCCATAAGCAACATTAAGGATTCATAAAGTGCTCTGGTGGCAGCAGATTTATATTGGCAGAGCCTTCTCACATATATTGAATACCTCCACACTGTGTACCCTAGGGACAGCTGTGATCCTCTGCATATACAATGTGGCCTGTTAAAACATATACAACTCCTCCAGATTATCTTTTTCCCTGTGATGGAGATTTATGCGCTGTTTTAAACATGCTGTCTGTCTCCTCGCTATCTGTATGTGTGCCTCAGCCGATATTATCCAATGCCTGCACTTTTCTTATCATCGGTGCAGATTTCAATGGTTAGGTAGAGACTGCTGCATGTTGGGTGATCAGAAGTTATAAACACAGACTCATTTACAGCATTTAAGTTGCTATCATGTCTTCCTTCTTACCTGGCTATTTTGCCGGAAATCACACCTAGGCCATGTCTAAACTTGCTAAAAGCTTCGAAATGGCCCTGCTAATGGCCAAATGGAAGAATACTAACGAGGCATTGAAATGCATATTCAGCACCTCATTAGCATGCTGCTATCCACGGCACTTCGAAAGGAATAAGGGGATTTCAATGTCGGCGGGGTCCTTTTGAAAAGGACCCGCCCCCCGTGTAGATGAGCCACGGGAAAGCGAACCATGGCATTTTCAAAGTGCCATGGCCAGCAACACGCTAATGAGGTGCTGAATATGCATTTTAGCACCTCATTAGTATTCTTCAATTTGGCCATTAGCATGGCCATCTTGAAGGTTTCAGTAAGTGTAGATGTTGCCCTAATGATTGATATATATACCTTACGCTCTTCTCTCAGGAATATACCAACCTCTACGTAATAAGTTTTCAGAAGAAGCTCTCCCTGCAGTCAAGTTATCCCACAGCTGCCTACTGCAAAATTGTTTATCCTTTTTTCATCAACAGCACCTGGTCCTGGACACTATGGAAGAGATGAACAGTCTGGCTAGTCATGTAGGACAATTCTGAGGTTTCCCTAGACTAGATGGGTCTGAAGTGGACTTTAGACACTGTATGTAGATGTGTAATTTTTGGCTCTTCTTTTCCCCTGACCTAGGCATTTTTTATTCCACAGGAGAGGTTGCAATGCCGAGCGCTATAGCTTCCTACATGGGTTACTTAACTTGATGCATTCACTTCATTAAACTCCAAATTCTGTTTCCACATGCAACCAAAGTACCAAGACTGTATGGCTCTGCAGGAGCAAATGGGAAGAAACCTACTCTGCAGGCCACTGGGCTGGTCCTCAGACATTATGCTAGGCTCAGGGCTGGAGCAGGCCTTGGGACAAGAGCAGCCCACTCCCAGAGCCATGGCTAGAGGGTATCTGCAGTGGCACATTCAGAGGCACCATCTTCTATACTCCTTACGCCCAGCTCCTGGCACAGTAGCTGTCTTTTGGTGTGTCTACATTGTAATCACACCAACTGTGAGTGGCCTGTGCCCACTGAATAAGCTGATGGGGCTTGGACAACAGGGCTGTTTAACTACAGTTAATTAATTGGTTAATCCAGTTAATTCAAACCCAGGTTAGTAAATTAATTAGTCGATGCCGTGAAGTCAAACTCAGTCTGAAACCTTCAAGGTGGGAGATTCACAGCCGGACATCTGTGTCACATTTAACAGCCCCTTAGCCTAAGGCCCGTGAACCTGAGTCAGGGGGCATGAGCCAGTTGTAGGGTTTTAACTGCAGCACAGGAACAACCCTTTATCTAACAAGCGCTGTATTTCTAGGTCAGTTAATAGGATTTCTTGAAAACCTGAAAGGCTATTTTTTTGTGTAAGAGAGATTGCAAACTGCACACCAACCCATGGAGCCTCAAGGACAACAGAAGGACCATTCATGCAAACATACGCACACGACTGGTAGCAAGGGGGTTATGCTCTGGCCCCCTCTGAGCAAGAATACTTGCCCTCTCTGTGCGTTTCCCTCCATCACAGGCTTTTTTGCAGTATGTTCACCTCTATGGTTTCAGAAGGGACAAAATGCTAAATGAATCTCAACACACATCACGGTCAAAGGGATCTTAGGGCACTTTACACCCAGAAGCTGACGGTCGGTTCCTAACAAGGTACAGCCCTTAATTCTGAGTCTGTATAACTCTGTTCAATTCCTCTAAGTTTTTCCTACTAAGCCCAGATAATGCAACTAACAGAGACCACGAATGGGAAAATTTGTCTGAGATTGCTAGCAACACGGTGACATCTTATCTTTAAATTGTTTTTCATGGATTATAGAAATATATAATTATGGTTTTTCCCCAATTTCTCTTAATCTTGTATTACTGTGTAATCCAAATCAGCCCCTTATAAATTCAGTATAGCAAATCCTCTTTTTAAAATGCCTGCTCAACAACCTCCTCAATTTTTCCCTGCCTTTTCTTATGATGCTAAAGCCTATATCTGAGAATCGAACCAGAGCTTTGACCATTCTTTTAAACAGAGTCCATATCTGTCCTCTCTCTGGATTGTAATGTTGTAAATAGGCTTTGTAAGTCTCTAGTCTGTCTGTGGTTAAATGTCTGGCATACCCATTGTGTTCTTGTAAATACCATTATTATGTAAAAATGATTGACTTTATTTAATGCTCTGTTCAAATAGTCTGCAGAGATGTCTGTGATATGAGTATCATTCCAATTGTTAAATTATAATTTTAATCATCTTTGATCTTCCTTTTGTTTGTGCTATAAGCTAATTATTTTTTTCTATCACAAAGTACCGGAACAGTGACTTTGTATTAATAAGGTTTATTATTAAGCAGATTAAAGCACTTTACTGCTGCTCTTTTGCTTGTGAGAGTGGAGGTAACCTGGCTGTTTGGATTTTCAAACCATGCTCCTTAGAAGACTCCATTCACTAATGATCTCTTCTTCTGAGTCCCCCTCACATTGAATTGTTGATTTAGATTTGCACACACACTAACGCCACCTATACACAAATAGCAGCAGTACCATAATGTATGCTGCTTGAACCCTCCCTTATAAACGCCTACTACAGCTACAAATGGCCTAGTGTCCCACTGGTGTAGGAATACCGTCTCCCAGGAGATAGTAGCTAAATTGGCAGAAGCACTCTGCCATCAACCTATCTGTGTCTACCCCTGGGCTTAGGTCAACATCACTACAGTATTTTTCACATGTATGAGCATTGTAGCCATGGGGACCCAAGTATTCAGTGGAAACGAAGTAATTAAAAAGGATATGCCCTTGATATACTTGATAAGACAACAAAATCAAAACCCATATGTCAATGAAGAGCAGTAAAATTCAACATAGCTCACTGCCAGCAAACCCAGGCAATCAGCTCACTCTCCATTAACAGTCTTTGCCCACTGTCATCTTGGAACGCGGCTCAACAATTATGAACTTGGCAGCATGCCCTGAAAGTTAACAGATCTGGAGCCGGTGGGCGAGGGAGGGGCTGTGGGAGAGATTATAAACAAGTTAACATTTCTGCTGATTTTATTACTGTTTTCTAGGCTTCATTCTGCCCTTTCTATAGTAGAGGAACTCCACTGATGTGAGTCGAGTCAAGCCAACATCAAACCAATTGAAGCAAGAGGAGATTCAGACCCTTATGGCTTCCACAAGGTGTGTCCGTTATTTCAATAGTTAACTTCTTCACATACACAGATAACACCATTCTACAAGTAAAGTACTATCTTGCTGCACTCCAGCACATATCTCCTATTGTAACTTCCGTAGGGCACTAACTGCCCTAAGATAAGGGCAGCCCTGTAGAATACAAGCATGCAAGACAGACTTTTCAAAAGGGCCTAGATTTAGGATTCTAAGGCTACATCTACAGTAGGGGATAAATTCAAATTTATTAAAATCTGCTTTGTAATGCTGGGTTTTATAAATTCAGATTTGATTATCCTCACCTCCTCACAACGTTCCCACAAAGTCAACAGATTGCTGCCACGCGTACTCGCCAAACAGCGACTGCTGCAGCAGCATGATGTCGGAACCTATCCCACAGTTCCCTCAGCCCCATAGCAGTCTGGTTTTTTTCATTGGTGCAGTATAGGAAAAAAAAAAAAGGCCCTGCAAGTGATTGTGGGTGTATGATGTCATCTTCCCACATTGCATTGCCCTCATTCCCCTCCCACGCAAAGCAAATGGACATTTTTTCCTGAATGAAACAAAGAAAATTAGGGACTCCCCAGAGAAGGAAAATCAAATAGGCCAACCTCAGAAGGTGTAGCGCGCCAGACAGGGGGTCTATCACACTGCCATGGGACCCCCAGGGGTCTGTGTCATCATAACTGGCTCTCCAGCCACATCACACACCCCTTGAATCCAGAAATATCCCTGAAAATATTGCAGGAACAGAGCACAGCTTGACGAAAGAGAAGCATAGTAAAATTGAGGAAAAATGAGATTGTGATGCAGGATTTTTGGCTTCCCACTTCATTACACTGACGTGTCCAACACGGGAATGGTGCCTGCAATGGGCTTAAAGTGCAGGAAGGCGTCTGTGTCTTCTCAACTGGCCCTCTACTCACTCTGCCCTGTGTTAAGGGGGCCAAAGCTTGAAGAAAAAGGATAGAAAAGGTTAGAGAGAAGATTTTTGCTTCCCGCTACACTGCACAAGTTGTCCAACATGAGGGATGGGGCTTGACAAATTTCAACAGACAATGGTGGTCAAGTAGGAGGGGCCATCCCCCGACTGACCGTTTGGGGCCAGACCCCCTCTTCCCATGGGGAAGGGGAGCTGGGTGGATCGGAAGATGAAGGGTCAGTTGACACGGTCCCCGAAAATCCTTTTTGGACAGGGGGTGTGGGGTCAGTGGCTTGAGGACCAGTTGAGAGGGACCTCCTGGCTGCTGCAAGCCCCTGAAAATCTTTCCCACCTTCGGAGCCCTCACCGCCTACAGGCCAGGACATGGTGCTGCCCGGCAGCGTGATCAGCACCAAATAGCAAGCATGTCCTTTTATTGGGTTGAGGGCTAGCCACATGATGCTTTTGGGTGTGGGAAAGACCCCCAACTGCATGGCGCCTGTTGGGGAGGAGGGGCCCTGTACAAATGTAAACCACAGAAAAAATGTTTCTCAGCCTCTCATACAAGCACAACCCCCCGACCCAACAAACTAGCTGCCATGTGGTACAGCAGGTTAAAAAATTACAAGTGCTCAGCTTGCAGAGGCAGAGACAGAACCATGAACTCCATGCTGGGACTATTTTTAATGGATAGATGCACTCACAGCACTGAGAGCAAAGAAAGTAAAGTTTCTCAGCCTTTCACACAAGCATGACCCCATAGCCATGGGCTTCCTGGTGCCGAATTCAAATTCCCAGGCTTCCTGTTACCTAATTCCTGTGCACCTGGAGAGTAGTGGAGATGGAAGTGTCAAGAGCAGAGGACTGTGGGGTATTGTGGGGTACATACGGGCCACCTCTGGAGGCTAAGGAATTTGATTCAAAGAGATGGCACTTCCACACTAGCCTTCCTTTGAACTTTGAAATTCAAACTCGACGCTACACCCAGCCACTTTTGCCGATGTTGTGCTCTTGATCTTAGTGCGCCCTAAAATCGAGCTAATGGTATTTACAGCGAAGACAGTGATATAAAATCAAGCTAACCACCTTAAATTCAACTTTAGCATGTAGTGTAGGCACAGCCTAACTCTCACCGACTTTCAGTGGGACTTAAGGGCCTAAGACACTTCAGTGCTTTGAATTTTTCCCTCTGTTGAATTTTAGCTTTAGCTCTAATTTAACCTATAGAAATGCAAGATGACGTTCAGAAGCTTTGTGATTAAGGATCCTAGTTTACAAACATAGGAAGCCTTGAGGCAATTTTATATTTACTGTGCAGCAGTGAAAAACGAAGTGACAAAAATGCTGTGGTTTTGGGGAAGGCTTTTCTGTTCTAATCCTTGGAAAGTCAATTCACTTTGATTTGTTTTGACAAAAACTCCCCTTCCCTGGATGTAAATCTCAAAATGCTGCTACCTGAGGTAAGAAAAAGAAGGGTCACTGTAAAGGAACATGAAGCAAACGTGCAGCAATTCTGCCTTATCTTTATGGGCTGAATTTGCCAAGTGACTGTTGTAGGGATGCTGTGACATACATTTTTCTGCACCCTTTCAAAGGTGCCTACAGTCAGGCTGAACACTATTTCTTGACAAAAGGGCATCCAAAGCCTGGGTCACATGCACAGCACAGGGAATTTGGAAAGAAGCTTTGCACAGCCATAAATCCTGGTGGCCCCACATTCTTTCCTTGGTCCTAGCTGTTCTGGGAGAAGCCAAGACATAATCCAGCTACCTTCTGCTCTGCTGGACGAGCCCCTGGCTCTGCACGGCCCTCTGGGAATTACTAAGGTTGGATGTCCAGACAAAATGGTTAACATCATTTGGCAATGACACAAAGGCACAGTTAGAAGAAGTAGGGTTGAGGGTAATCTTACAGACCCATTCCCATCACAGATGGGGTGAAGCCAGGGTGTGTCCTTGCTCCTAGTCTTTTTGGTCTAGTTTCATATATGATGGCAGAGGAAACCTTTTATGGCTTTATGTAGTGGGGTGGAATGGCTGCCCACTGACCCCGAAGGTGGAGAAACCCCTCCCAAACACCTGAAGTCAGGAGGTGGGGCCAGGACTATAAAAGCCCATCCTGAGGGCTCAGTCTGGGCCCAGCCTCCAGAAGAACCAGAGGTCTGCCCAGCAGTCTCTGCCTCAGAGTCTGAGGACCTGCTGGAACTGTAGGTGGCTGCAGACTGGCCTGGACCCCCTGGACTCTAGCTGATACTGGATTACCTGGAAGCTCCAAGGGACCAGTCTGACCCTGAGGAGGAACCTCAACCCCAGCCTGCACCCTGGGCCTGGCTGGAACCCTGAGACCAGCAAGTGACTGTAGGTTGGATTAGACTGCCTGGACCCCAGCTGGTCCTGGCACCCCCTGCAACACCTGGAGACCAGCCTAAATCAGAAGAGTGGCCTGGACCCCAGCCTGCAGCCTGAATCCAGCTGGAATCCTGAGAACTACAAGTGGCTGCAGATTGGATTAGACCACCTGACCCCAGACTGTCCTGGCACCCTCTGCAACCCTTGGAGACCAGCCTGACACAGAGGACCAGCCTGAACACTGGCTCTGTCCTGCACCCCAAGTTTGGCCAAGGCAGCAAGACCTGCAAGTGGCAGAGGAGTGGCCTGGACCACTTGCTGGTCTTGGAACCCCTTGAAGCCCTGAGAGCCCAACCAGATGGCTGGGTATGCAGTGAGGCGGGGAAGAGAAGTTGCCCAGGGGATAGTGAGGACCATTAAAGGGTCTTGGGTCGCGTGTTGCAGTCTGGATCCCCACTGACCCTCGCAGCAGACAGCTCTGCTATGAACAGAGCCGTGGGCTGGGTCGCAGTAGAGTGGGTGGGCCTGCATCACCCCATCACCCACCTGCCCAGTGGCAGCCTCCCCATCTCCTCCAACTCATGCAAAGTGCCTGCACACTCCTGAACAAGGGGACAGACTGCTTGCTGGGTTACTGGGTTATACCTGGGCTCCCTAACTGTTTGCTTGTTTGCTGCCCTGCCCTGAACCAGGGCCTGGCCTCTTGAACTGCTACGTGTTTATTGCTGCCCCGCCCTGCACCAGGACCTGGGCGCTCCAAAACTCTGTTTGACGCACCCCCCTGAGCCAGGGCTGAGCTCCTGAACTTATAAGCCGTGTCTACACGTGCACGCTACTTCGAAGTAGCGGCATTAACTTCTAAATAGCGCCCGTCACGGCTACACGCGCCGGGCGCTATTTCAAAGTTAACTTCGACGTTAGGCGGCGAGACGTCGAAGTCGCTAACCCCATGAGGGGATAGGAATAGCGCCCTACTTCGATGTTGAACGTCGAAGTAGGGACCGTGTAGTCGTTGCGCGTCCCGCAACTTTGAAATAGCGGGGTCCGCCATGGCGGCCATCAGCTGAGGGGTTGAGAGATGCTCTCTCTCCAGCCCCTGCGGGGCTCTATGGTCACCGTGGGCAGCAGCCCTTAGCCCAGGGCTTCTGGCTGCTGCTGCGGCAGCTGGGGATCCATGCTGCAGGCACAGGGTCTGCAACCAGTTGTCGGCTCTGTGGATCTCGTGTTGTTTAGTGCAACTGTGTCTGGGAGGGGCCCTTTAAGGGAGCGGCTTGCTGTTGAGTCCGCCCTGTGACCCTGTCTGCAGCTGTGCCTGGCACCCTTATTTCTATGTGTGCTACTTTGGTGTGTAGACGTTCCCTCGCAACGCCCATTTCGATGTGGTGCTGTGCAACGTCGATGTTGAACGTCGACGTTGCCAGCCCTGGAGGACGTGTAGACGTTATTCATCGAAATAGCCTATTTCGATGTTGCTATATCGAAATAAGCTATTTCGATGTTGGCTTCACGTGTAGACGTAGCCATAGACTGCTAACTGGGTTTACTCACTGTCTGCTCTGACCTAGGGCTAGGGCCCCTGACCAGGAGCTATTTCCCCGTCACCCGCCTGATGTGATGCCAGGCTTCTGAACTATTGTCTCTCACCCACCTGAAGTAAGGCTTGGATTAATGGACTATTGTCTCGGGGGGGTTGTTTTCAAACAAGCAGCTGTGGGCAGAGTGGATGGCTGCTGACCTGGAGGCAGAGGAACCCCTTGGGGAAGCCAACCTGGCTACACTCTGCAAGCAACATCTTTAAATGCTTTTGCACTACCAGGCTTTTTAATCTCTCTCATCTACATACAACTACCAAGGTGATGAAAGCATGGTTCCAGGAATTGCTCTATTCTCATGGTGCCCAACACACTAGCCCCTACCCACATGTGGCTATTTGGCCAGCTGAGTGTGGCTAGTTGGCTTAAACAATAAATATATTTTCAAAATAATGTGACGTTTGCTATAGCAGTAGCCACTGCTTCAGAACTAGTTGGACACCATGGGTTATGCTGATAATCATGCCTTGGTGGTGGCACAAACTGAAGCAACACTATAAGATCTTAAAAGCCATTTTGTTGTGGTAGGTCATAACTTTGTCTTCACCATCAGCTGAATGAAAGCTGAGGCTATGTAACAGCCAGTTTCATCACAACCTTACCAAGGCCCGTCAATAAGCTTGGAAGATAACCATGCTTCAAGCTATGGAACAGTTTATTTATCTTGGCAGAGTGTTGAACAATGATGTGACAATCAATCACAAAATGGATGGGCAGCACCACCCACAATTACTCCTGAATCTGGAAACAGCATAGGATCTGCCTGGAGACAAAGATCAGAGTATAATATTTTTCTTCTCACATTGCTCTATGGGTATGAAAAATGGACTTTTTAATCAATAGTAAATTTGAAAGCTTGGCTGTTTCCATTTGCAACCTCTATAGCAATTTGTGGGCATCAGATGGTAGGACCAGGTGTCTAACATGAAAGGGTCAGTAAAAGATGGTTGGGTTGACATTGAGGATCATTTGATTTGCACTCAACCAAGATGGACTGGACACAAATGTCATATGCGTGGTTTCAGACCTGTTTATCAGTACAAATTCTATATTCCAAGTTAAGTTCCACCAGTCCTCAGAAGGGAAGGCTGATGAAATGCTCCACAGATCCTCTGAAACAAAATCTGCATGAGACAAAATATTTCTCTGACTCAGTCTATGTGGAATGGGCAACTGAGTGCATCTCATGGTGCCACACAATAAGATGGGTGTCTGTGGCTTTGAAAATACTCAGCACAGCAGCAGGCGTGGAAATAGCATGCAGCTCTGTCAATATAGCTAGACAAAGCCAGTGGTGGGCAGAGCGGGACATGTTCGTTGTTCCTAAAACAGTCTATGGAGCCATGTGAAGACGCATGAGTAGTTGCTGTAGTTATCAATGTCACCCTTGAAACCAGGGTGACTAGCTGCTGCAGTGGCTTTGCAGGAGTAAACTAAATGGCTGCAAGAGAAAGCACAGAAGAATACATCTTGTCAGTGTAAAAACTGCATTGGAAAACACAGAGACTGATTCATGCACTTGGTTTGGTTACTTGATCCATCTCCAAGAAAATCAAAAACTGCAATTCACCTTGGGTGGTAAGGTATTGTTTTAGAAGACAATCAAAAGATATTAGCAGGGCCAAAGGTCCCCTTATGTCATTTCATAGATTTTATTTTCATAGGTTTTAAGGACAGAAGGAGCCATTGTGATCATGTAATCTGAGCCCATACATGTCGAATAGTTTCTTGCATCTGTATGGAGAGGCACATGCATATAGTTTTCTTATACTATAAGCTTACCAGACAATTTAACAGGATAATAAGCAAGTAGGTAAAGTCAACCACAGGGCTTTTGCTGACCCTAACCAAAACAATGAGAAATATCATTTAGGAACAGTTAGAAATGGGCTCCAGTCACAACAATTTATTCATATTTTGAACTCCTCTAAGTCTGGAAACATTTGGCTCAAAGGTCTGTGTTCCCACCCATCTCTAGAAATTATTATTTGCATTAAAACGTTCTATTTCTGGAAATGCAACCCATGCACACGTGCGTTCACATACATGCACTGCTGATCTAGTTCATACATATATCTGAAATATAAACATGACGGCAGTTAAATGCTTTTGATGTTTGTGTTTTAGAATTCCCTGAATGCAAAAAGCCATGACATGCTTCTTTTCATTTGCTCATAATGGTCCATCTGAGATGTGCTGAGAATGTGTGCCCTCTTCCAGACAGACTGGCATAACATAGTAGAATTAGAGAAGCAAGTAGAAAAATTAAAAGCAGATGATTTCTGTCTTGGTAGAAAGACAATCAGTTAAACTGGCTGCACAAAAGATGCCTTGACTTCTGTGGGAATGACATGTACATTAAAAATCAAGATTTTGCCCATTATGAATTCATTGTCCCAGAGTTATGTCAAACTTACATATTTTCAAATTTACATTTTTCCAGTGTTTCTAAACCATAAGCTGGAGATGATTAGAACCAAAGGAGAGGGATGCCTTGGATTTCCATAAGCAATCATCATTTTCTTCCCCTCACATTTGTAGATATGTTTTTATCTTTTTACAGCAAGTAACACAGATGTCATTTACATGAGTGCATTATCATTGAAGTGAATATCCCAAGGTGCAGTGCTGAAGTAACCAAATCTAGTGTTTGAAATGTCCTACAGCCACAGGCTAGACACTAAAGAAAACTCCTAAACTCGAGCTATTTGTATTTAGGAGTAGTCTCCTGTCAGTGCACATTAATGCATCCTGAGAGAAGCAGAAGTTCAAAGACTGCACATGAAATCCTGGCTCCGCTCAAATCAGTGGTAAAACTTCATGGACTTGAGTGGAGCCAGAATTCCTCATCTCCAGGTCCCCCAAAACTTTTTGGTTTCTGTCAGATAGACCATTTACGCAGAATGAATACACAGCATTAAGGAAGTCCAAATCATTTATAAAATAGGATGTTTTCAGACCAGCCGTGGCACACTGCCCCAGGTGTCCCTTCCTCTTCCGTATTGGCATTGAGTTGCAGCTGTGTAAAACAGGCAGAATTGGGTTCTTTAAGTCTTGAATCCCTGCAGTCAGGAGACAGCATAAATCATACTCATAGGACTGACAAGTATCTCTTACACCCTGTTGGCTTATATTGTAGATTGGGACAATTAGGGATAAATGGCCTAGTTGTGTGCATGTCTGGTCATGGCAGAACTCAAATAAGATTAACAAGGTAGAAATGGAATTAGCGTTCATCTAGATCCCAATTTAATTGTACCATTTTGCGGGTTTATTCCACCCCATGCACCATTGGTCACTTCCATATCAATTTACCTCCAGTAAGGCCCACTTACCTTCTTTGCCAATGGCAAGAATTACCCAGAATTAACTAATAGATGCAATTAATGACCTATTTTCAGTACTCTTGCTGTGAGACATTCAGAATACAACTCAAGTGCTCCTTACGGTAGTAAATGCACACGTTCAATTGACTATTATGAATATATTTGGCATGATGTTGTCGCTATGGATAAGTTCCATCTACCAGCCAATTAGAGCTGCTCCTTTGTCACGCTCAGCTGAGATGGCTGGCTCGAAGCCAAGGTCTTGTTAAGATTTCACCCATGTCAAGCTCAAGTTGGCGAGGCATCCAGAAGTTCGCAGGTATATGATGGTAACCACTAAGATCTTTACAGTTTGGCTTGTTGCCTACTTAACATTACTATGGTATTTTCCATGTTTAGTTTAGGGAATACTGCAAATACCAAAGTAATGTTAATTACTTGTCAATGGATATTAAAAAGATTTTACCAGCCTGCAGGAAATTAGGTACATCCCTATATCACAGTCAAATACCACAATATGAATCCTAAGGCACTTACTCAAATCTGTAAGCACCCGCTAATGTTCATACATTACTTTTAAGTAGTTATTTAAAATGCTTTTCCCTAAGCTTATTACCAAAACAGACTTCTTAACTATTAAGATACCTCACCCCTTCAACATCTGGCAGTGTCACAGAGGAATCCAATTTTAGGTCTTTTAACCTCTAAGCTTTTCCCCAGAAAGACTGTTCTTCAAAGTTACAATGTATGAAAGTGGAATCATAATTTTTTTTTTCTCATTAGCTTCCTAGCAACTGTTGAAACTCTCTTTAAAAGTCAATGCACAATAAGGGCTTTTTGTGTTTTTTAAAGGAAGGAAAAGTATGACAAATTTAGCTGCCACATCAAAACACACTGAATAATAAACCATGGCTGCATGAAAATAGAAAGTTTTTAAATGTCTGCCCCATCAACTTCTCTTTCATACTTCTATAAACCATCTTCCATTAGTCCCAGAAAGTTTCAATGATACTTAGTATACGTTAAAGTTCAAGGAAGATTTTCAACAAGTTGCAGTTTAATAGATTATCATTTCAGACAATTGTGTGTTTTTCTTGCCTACACGCAGAAGAAACTGAAAAGCTACCGATGTGAGACAATTGTAGATTCTGTGGTTTGTATTTCACAAATTTTCTGTTTTCTAAAAAAATCTTACTCTTTTTCATTAACTAGTTTCTTTCTTTTCCTGTTGCTCTGCTAATCCAGGGGAACATGAAATGGTTTACACACACACACACACACACACACACACACACACACACTCTCTCTCTCTCTCTCTTTCCTCTTTTTACGGCAGGTGAGACATGAATTCAAAGCCATGTTGAAAATGTTTTCAAATGTTAATATTTATTAGCCAACAGTAAGCCAAGAAACACTCATTCACTTACAACCAAGGAAAAAGAAAACAGTACCCCATTTTAACATTATTGTGCCACCTTTCCTTGCTATTCAAAGCAGGTTTTTCCTGTCATGCTGCCAAGGCTACAAGGACAGGGAAAGAGGTTTCTCTCCCCATGCCGCTGTTAATGCATGCTGAATTTTCTTTTTCTGCTTGTCAGTATCCTTTTCAATGCAGGATATGTACAAGCCTCCCTTTTAAACTATTGCATGTCCCTTAGTACAGGAGTGCTGGGGATCCCAGGCCTTACACTGGGGTGGGGAACTCACAGCCCGCAGTACAGATCTGGACTGCAGCTTGTCTGGATTCAGACACTGAGGCTTGGCCCTGGCATCCGGCCTGCAGTGGGGTGGAGGTGTGGAGCGCCGAGCCTCGCAGGCAATCAGGCAAGACGGGCCAGATCCAGACCGTGGGCTCTACCAGGGGCTGGGGAGCGGGAAGCAGCTCCAGGCTCTCCTGCTGCTCGCTGCTCTTCCCTCAGCCAGTGGAAGGTGAGGGGGAGGAGCAGCAGCCTTGGCAGCCTACCTGGAGGCTTTCTACTGCTGCTCTGATTGGCTGGAATTCTGCCCAATTAGAGCAGCAAAGGGCAGTACCTGGGCGCAGAGGGAGGGGGCGCAGAGCCATGTGCATCCAGGGGGACAGAGGTAAGGTGCCTCTCCACCGTCACCCAGACCAACTAGCCCTGGCCAGCTCCTCTGCCCCTCCCACCCAGACACCCACTCCCTTCCTGCACCCTCCCTCCTACCCCAAATCCCCCTCCCCTACTCTTGCCCCCTCCTTCCCAGACCTCTTGCCCCCACCCTGATCCGTCCCTCCCAGACTCCCCATCCCAAACCCTTCACCCTCCTCCTGCCCAGACCACACACTCTTCCCACCTAGATTCCCCACCCACACCCTGTTCTTGCTCCCTTGGTCCCAGACCCCTCACCCCACCCTGACCTCTCCCTTCCAGAACCCATGCCCCAAACCTTCCTAAATTCTTCCTCCTACCTAGACCCACCCGCCCCTCCCCCCCAGACCCCTCCCCCTCAGCCTGCTCCTGGACCACACTCCACCTCAGATCACCCTCCCCACCCCACTTCTCACTTGTATGGCCCCCAACAGACATGTCTATGGATCAGTGGCCCCCACCTGAAAAAGGCTCCCCACCCCGCCTTACACCCTGTGCTTGGAAACAGTGTTTGATGGTTCCATGGCATGTCTCTTAGAGCTCTGCTGTTGGTTCTAAGTCCACTGAAGTTTTCCATTGACTTCAGTGCACTTTGGGGAAGGTTCCCATTTACACCACTTAAAATATCTTGAGAGACTGAGCTGCAATCTGTCTCCTAACAGTTAATTCCTGCAGTATAATAGGAATTTAACCAGCAGGGCTGACAGCCGCCATGGGCCGCAGAGGAAGGTGGGAGGGGGGCCCAGCTCCATGCCCTGGCAGAAGGAGCAGGGTAAAGGGCATTCAGCCCTCAGCTCTGCCCATACCATGGCTCTGGCCTGCCACCCTGCTCTATCACAGCCACGTGCAGCCAGAACAGTGCTGCTAGGCACTTCAAAGGGCTTGGGGCTCTGGGGCCTTTGAAACGCCAGGTCCCGGGGCAACTGCCCCCTTTGCCCAACCACACCAGCGGGCCTGGAGTTAACTGATTTTATTTTGGACAAATGAAGGTGAAGTCACACACTCAAAAGACATGTAATTTTGTGCGTGCTCATGATGGAAGATGAGAAATGCTTCATTACTGTACTGGAGAAAACTGCACTGTACCCAGGCTCCCTGACACAGAGGTCATCGTTTCATGGGCGCACTCTCCGTACAGTTCTACTGAGAAAACTGCTCTTCTTTTGAGTTGTCTTTTGTTTTTCCAGAGCATTCCTGCTCATACCACTTTAAAAAGCAGGAAACACCACAGCAATAGGAACCAAGCAAATACGTGACTCACGATCACAACATACTTGTACTTTTCAAAACCTAATAGGAGTAATACTTTTTGAAAATCTCAGTCCCTGCAATATTTCACAATTTCCCTTCCAAATTCCTGCTGTCCTTACTAGGAGTTGCCTCTTTACAACTCTCCACTGCCAGCCTCGAAATCAGCATGAACGGCTTAAAGTCAGATTCTTTCCTTAAACCCCCCTCATCCAGTGCTCTTTGCCCACAAGACACCTGGACTTCCTAAATGGCCTTGGGGCACAACAGTGAACACAGGTGACAATAAAAAACAGGGACAACAACAAAACAAGTAACTTCTACTTTAAAAAGTACCTGGTGAAGCAGCTTGTCAATAAAATGTTGCAATCTCTTCCCCTCCTCTCTCATCTTTGCATTTTGTGTTCATTTAGTACTCCTGGCATGCAACTGGGCCTCCATCCAGGGAAGATTAAAATGCTGCCCAGCTGATTAGCAGAGCACCCACAGGTGGCAGGATGTGCTTCTACTGGTGGTGGAGATCCACACATACCTCACGTGACCTCGTGTGACCCGAACAGCAAGGAATGGACCCTGGCCAATACATGAGTTCGACACCCTTTCCGTATCTAATCACCAGACACTAACCATGACACACATTAAAGATAAACAGAAATGAGTTTTATTAAGCAAGAGAATAAACAAACAATGGTATTAAGGTTCTGGTTGTCAAACATGAAAATGAACTAAGGTAAGTATTATCCCTCCCTCCCTTTTGCCCATGCCCTAGCGCAGTCCTGAAGTCAGAAAAAGACAGGCAGCTCTGGTAACATCAGGAAGGCAGCCAGGAACAGCATGGCGCTCAGGTCTGAAAGGATGCTTCGCTTCCTTTCTTCTTACGCTTGAGTTCTTCTCTTTTTGACACACCGTCCTGCGTGGAGAGTGCCTAGAGGAAGTGGTAAGTACATGTGCATGGAGGTATGATTGGCTCGCCAGCTGTCTTCCAACTAAAATCAATAGACTATTACACTGGCCTACAAGGCCTGGCAATGTACACCTGCTGCCCTAGCCACCAGATTAAACTGGCCTACAAAGCCTAGCAGTATACAGATGCTGCCCTAGCCACCAGTGGTCTCCTTTAGTTCTTCCATCTAGTGGTCTACAAGGCCTACCAGCCTGCATCTGTTGCCCTAGTTAATGCTGTTGCTGGAGACACTAGAGAGAGAGAGAGAGAGAGAGAGAGAGAGAGGGAGAGACCTGAGGTGATTGCTCCACCACTTTTTATAAACTCTTGTCTCCAAGCAGATTCTGGCCAGGGGACCCAAGCTTTCTCGCCTTAACTTCCCACCATAGCAGAGGGAAGAAGACAGTGACTCAGCATTAGCGACCATCTTTCTTTCTTTCCCATTTGGGAAACCGAATGTTCATTCAAAATGCAACTGAACAGCATAATTCAAATCCACCTCAACACTCGGTGCACATACAATTTATTCCACACATGGATGGAAACCATTAGAAGGAACGTTGCTCAGCACCTCACATGATCAAGGCCTAAATTACAATCAGTCAGAGGGACCACAATACAAAATGAAGCTATTAAGTTTGCGCATGGTAGACACACTTCTTAGTTCCAGAAGCGCAGTCGCATTTTTAATAGTTCTAACCTGTGGCTTTTACAGTTGTTGAATATTGTTTAGTGTTCACAGGGGTGCAGGAGAGGCACAGCGTACCAAAATGTACACAATACACGTAGGGGGGGAAGCACAATATGGAATAGGTTTGTATATTTTTAAAAAATTCACTGAGGAAAAATCTCCCATAAAGAACCTTGTTTGCCCATAAAAATGCTATTTGTAATGAGCTCCATTACCCTTCCAGGATGCATGTGGCAAAGTTCAATATTGCACAGATATGTTTTTAAAAAATCATGCACAGGTCACTTTAGCAATGACTCTCTTCTGCTGAATAGATACATCATATAGGATGCTAGAAAGTCCACTTTGATGGTAGGGTACATTAACCCTGACCCCAAGCAGGTTTATCATACAAACTGGCTTCTTAGGAACACCATTGTTTTCTTCCACAGACCTATTTTCTTTTATGAGCAAGTAATTTTTTTTCCCTTCTGCCTCTACCGCTCTCCCCTGTAGAATACACCAACACTTCTTGGGTCAGAATAGTTCAATGACCATCAGCAAAGCAGTTTAGGGCACATTCCTACATATAAATTGCAGAGTCTGCCCAACGCAGTAATATATAAAAACAAGGATTCATCAAGCTGACTGTACAAAAATGTACTTATTTGGCACATACAGTCTGCTCCCAGATGTGCAGTTCTAGCTCCCCAGTGAAAATGCTCATTTCTACTTGTATGTTCAATGCTTTAGGGCTCAAACCTGTCATTGTTAGTTCTGGAACCCAGTGGGGCTGACAGTCACCACAGGTCCTGAGGCAAAGTGGAAGGGGATTGGCTCCATGCTCCCAGAAGGGGTGAGACCAGTGGAGGAAGGGGCAGGGGCGTGTGGAGCAGCACTACCAGCACTGCAAAGGGGCCTGGAGCTCCAGCTACCCCCACTGCCGAAGTATCAGCATCAGCAGTGGCCTGAGCCCTGGGCTGCCTTTAAAGGCCAGGCCCTGGAGCGACTGTCCCCTTCTTTGGCAAGCCTGTGAGTGCCACAGCTGCTGCTCAAGTCAATGGTAGTTGAGCCACTCAGCACCTCAAATATGTGAATGCCTGGGGGTACCAAGTGCTCCCAAGTGTGTTTGAACACCCTCAGCTGCCACTGAAGTCCATGTGAGTTGCTTGCAGTCAGCACCACGCAGGAAGTGATTTATGAGGAGAGATGGAGGGCTTTGGGATTATTTAGTCTACGGAAGAGAAGAGTGAGTGGGGTTTTGATAACAGCCTTCAGTTACCTGAAGGGTGACTCTAAAGAGATGGAAGAGAGGTTGTCCTCAGTGGCAACAGATGACAGAATGAGGAGCAATGGCCTCAAGTTGCAGTTGGAGTGGGGAAGTCTGAAAGTTGGAGGTTGGACAGTAAGCAAAGCTATTTCACTAGGATGGTGGTAAAGCACTGGAATGCTTTACCTAGAGAGGTGTGGAATCTCTGTCCCTAGAGGTTTTCAAGTCCTAGCTTGGCAAAGCCCTGGTTTGGATGATTTAGCTGGGATTGGTTCTGCTTTCACCAAGGGGCTGGACTTGATGGCTTCCTGCGATCTCTTGTAACCCTACGATTCTAAGTGCTCAACACATTGCAGGACCAAGCCCACATTGCGCACAGCTAATGATCCTTTTTCCAAATCAGTTTCACACTCATGATGTGTGAAGTTCAAATGTGTCCAAACCAAATAAGCAGCTAATGATTGAATTGAATCGCTGGTTTAAAAGGAAGTCAGGATGCCGGAGAAGAGGTCCCCATTTCTCAAGACACCATGATTTTCTTACTGGATCTGTACTTGAAACAAGCTCTGTGGGAAGAGTGTACCATTTCAATCAGAACCAGCAGGGGGAAGGATTAAAAACTCCACAAATATGTTCACACCTCAAGAGGACTATAGTTCAGTTCAAATTTTATTTTTTTTTTTTATTTTAAGGTCATTTTTATATTATCCAGCCTGGCAACCTCCTGGGTTAATAACATGGTGCCTCTAAATTGCCCGCAGTTTGGGTTGTTTAGAGATTAATTTTAAAAAAGAAAATGAACTATCCCAGGCTACATAGAGCTCAGCCATCACCAGCTGGCTCATTTTATGTAAGCATCACAGCAAAAGCAGCTGAAAGAGGAATGAGCCATGTCCTTGCAGATTAGCTGGGAAAGGGCTTTCCTAGCATGCCAGGCAGCATGAGGAAAAAGCAGATGTGTTCCTGGGAGAAGGACAGAAGTAAACATTCAAGACTGGGACCCCTGGTAAGGCTGACACAACCAGAGACAAGCAGATATGTAGGGAAGAGTCTGTTTATGCAAGGCCTTCAGGGTCTGCACAAGAAGCCTGGACCTTTGCAGGACAAAAATTCAAAGACAGGCCAGGAATGACATGATCAGAGTGATGGGAAAGGAGGGTGGTTGTTTTGCTTTAAAGCAGGTGCATTTTGAATCAGTAAGAGGTGGTCTTTGGGAGACCAGAGCCAGGTTTGCACTAATCAAAACAGGAGATGAAGATGGAAATCCTCATGGAATCAGAGCAGGATCATCCAGGCCCCTCCAAGGCCGTGCTCAGCACAGGAACCACTGGGGTGGTGGCTCACCAAAGCATGAGTCCACCATGGCAACCTGTGTCTCAAAACGCTTCCTTCGCAGTGGAGGAGGCTACATATCGACAGAGGGAATCTCATTTTCCATATTTGGTCTCCTTTGCCATTTCCTATGTGAACGATTCCCTGCTGAGATAAAGCAGGTTTTTCCATTTGCGTTTTCCAAAACAATTTCCTGGGCTGCTTTTAAAAATTCTTTCCTATGACCTTGGCTGGCAGCCCCACCGGTTACTTGTGATACTTTACTGGGCCATGCACAGAAACTGGGGAGAGAAATATTTCACCAGTTTTCAGCCTGTGCATTTTTGGCAGCAGACCAGATCTGACTCTTTATGTAGCTCACAGATACAAGCCTTGCAGAGAAGGCAGCTTGGCGTGTCAAGCTATTGTAAGGCTTGGGAGTCGACAATTGTGTGTACTTTTTTGTTGCTTTCTTGCTGCCCTGACAAGAGCATGTCTAAATTATGCAAGCAATTCTCTCTCTCTTACTCCTTAATTTCATGCATTATGCAAGCCTGAAAAGGTTGATTTCACACTGAATCTTGCAGGCACAGATAGACAACAAAAATAGGGCGACCGTCTGTCCCGTATTGGGCAGCACGGTCCTGACATTTTTAAAAGGGACAAATTGTCCCATATTTAGGCTCTTGGGGGCGGGAGTGCCCACAGCTGCCACTTTCCCAGGGTGCTGGGAGGGGAGTGCGGTTTGGGGGAGTTGTGAGCAGAGCAATCCCATCCACAGGACAGTGCGGTACAGCTGCCTGGGCCCTGTGCTTCGGGGGGCCCCATGGTAGCCACCCACCCCTCCTATGGAGGGGATGTCCCCCATACCCAGCTTAGCATGCAGGCCCCTGTGGGCTAGGACTGGCAACAGAGGTAGCCTCAGGATCCACTCAGCCCTGTGGTGGGGGCTATGGGCAGCGGAGCTCTGCAGTAGCCTGCTTTGCTCCACCACCACGCCCCAGGCCAGCCTGTGGTGGGCCCTGAGTGCTACCCTTCCCACCGCTGCATGACCAGGCTGCCCTGCCAGATGGCAGCAGAGCAGAGCAGAGGCTGCTACATCGCTCTGCTTCCCCACGGCTCCCACTGCTCAGCAAGTGCAGGGAGGCCTGAGCCCTGCAGCCGCCTCATGCCAATCCCCCACCGCCCCAGTAATCCTTGAGGCCGCATCCCTCAGGGGAGGAGCTTCAGAGAAGGGGTGTGATGGGGAGGAGAGGATAGAGCAGAGGCAGGGAAGGGGCTAAGCTAGGAGGAAGGGTGTGGACACCTCCACCCCCGAGGCAGAGGGGCTCATGCACGGGCCAGATTGAAGTGCTGGGACTGCCGGTGGCCTGTGGGCTGCAAGTTTGAGACCCTGATGTAATTTAACTCCATTAGCAGAGCAACCGCTCTGTATAATGCAGGCGTATTGAGTAATAGCAAGAAATACATGGCCCTCACAGAAGATCGGCTCACTTAAGAGCTGACGACCTTGTGAAATACAAGAGTGCAAAGCTATGGAAAAGCAAAGGGTGTGGGTTTTTGGTGTGGGAACGTGTGACTAGGCAGCAATTGTATCCAAACTGCCCCATCTTTGTTAAAAGAAATCTTAGTGGTTTCTTTTCTCTGCTGCAAACAACACACTTTCTTTTCCTTCATGAAAAAGAAGCTGCAGGGGCGTAGGTGGAATGTGGAGCCAGGCCAGTGCCTACTCGTGCTAGTCGCTCACAGGTAGCTCAAAAATGTTTTTTTCCTGCTTGACCTACTTCTAACTTCAGCAAATAAAAAGCACATGGATCTCACAAGCAGTTGTTTTGCAAAACAAAACAAACTCAAACCAATTC
Source organism: Carettochelys insculpta (assembly GCF_033958435.1). Lineage (NCBI taxonomy): Eukaryota > Metazoa > Chordata > Testudines > Carettochelyidae > Carettochelys > Carettochelys insculpta. The sequence continues at coordinate 19,875,711 of NC_134144.1, forward strand.
TTATCCTGCCCCCTGGGGACAGCCGCGGTGGGCCCCAGTGGGGAAACGCTGTCTCCATGCTCCTGCAAGGGGCAGGGTCTTCGGTGGAAGGGTTGGGGCTGAAGGCAGTCAGCTGTTAGCACTGCCTGGACCTTGGCGCTGAGGCCCCCTCCCTGCCCTCAGAGCCATGTGGAGTGGCACCCTGCGAGCAATTCAAAGGGGCCCAGGGCTCTGGCCACTGCCACAGTAGAGGAAGAGGCAGCTGGGAGCTCCGGGCCCTTTTGAAACTCTGGGTCCCCGTGCACCTGCCCATTGTTCCTTCCCACCCCCACCTTCTTCCCACCAGTGGGCCTGCCTTGGGATCTGTCAGGTCAATGGAGAAGTTAGAGATTTAAAACATGGGTGGGAAGGGACGGAGGCTTGTTTCCCATTCCAGAGGCTGACACTTGTTTGTACTTACCTCCCACCCCCTGCCTGGTTTCCAATTTTACCTTCCGCGTCACTTCCTTTAATGGAGTTAAGAACACTAGGCGCAGAAGTAAGTGTTCGACATCTTTCAAGGGTAAGGAAGCTACGACATACAATAGGGTCTCAACATTCATAAGGGTTCCATGTTGAGAACCCTCACAAATGTTGAATTTTGTGAAAGCCGCTCCCGCCTGGAGCCCCAGGGAAGCGGTGGCTGCCGGTGTTCCTGCCCAGGGCCCTGGGGGAAGCCACAACTGCCAGCGCTTTCTGCCCTGGTGTCCCAGGGAAGCAGCTGCTGCAGCTGCTCGCGAATAGTTGAATTTGCACCCCATAGATTTGTGAATGTTGAGACCCTACCGTGTTACGGGTATTGAGGTGGATTTCGCAGCCTGCCGAACAGACTGATCAGCCCGCTAAACTCATTCCTGCCTGACAGTTGATTTCTAAATGTCCTTCCTCAACTGTTGATTTCTCATCCGCTCCATCTTCCTGCCACATACCTTTGCCTGTCCTTCAGCTCAGCTTATTTTCTTTTCTATTGCAGCTCAGTGATAGATATTCAGCACAACTCATTTGTCTGGCTGCAGAGAAACAGCAGCTTCATTAAGACTGGCAGATGGAAACCTGCTCCTTGCTAATCGTTAAGCAATAGTCGGTCCAGTCACTGACCAGCGTTTGATGTTTACACTGGTGTTGTAGCCATCGAGGTCTCAGGATACTAGAGCAGAAGGTGGGTGAGGTCATATCTTTGATTGGACTGGCTTCTGTTGGTGAAAGAGATATGTAATCAGTTTCAAGCTACACAGAGCTTGATGCCCTTACTGGGCAATTTCACTGCCATTTTCTGTAAGAGCAATGGGTTTCATGGGAGCAGAGGTTTGCTTGAACTAAGCAGAGGAGGGGATATGCATTCTCCTGAGCAGAGCACAATCCCTTTTTTGCTTGCTGCAGCACTTCTGTGGCTTGAGAGAGAAGCAGACACTAACTGATGGTAAAAAGTGATGGTAAATTGGTCAAAGGCGTGGAGCATGTCATGTCCTCATTGACAGAACATCTCAGATTTTACCAAAGGACTCTGACTTCAAATGACGGCTTTTGGGAAACCAGAAAATGAGAAGATAAAATGGGTGTTGTGTGCATGCTGAAGCCTCCTAGACAGTTTCATCCCCGCTGGTGGACACATCTGCAAGAAGTGTTAAGGGAGAAGCATTTCATATGAAGAACGTTTGGGATCTTGTGACGTAGCTGAGAAGCACAGTAATCACAGATTGGACAAAAAGAATTAGCACAGGCATAAGACTAAGCTGGATGGGAACCTGGGTGCAACACCCTGAAAACACACCAGTCACAGGTCTTTCCTCTTTTCTTTCACTGTTTCTCCGTTGCCGTTCTTAGGATTGGAAACCCCTGTATGTCACACAGCAGCACGGGACCAGCATTGGAGAACCAGACCAGAAAACAGCCAGCAACAAGCTCATGTGAGGCAAAGCCCGGCTTTGTAGGCAATACAAATATACATCTGCCCAGTGGGCACAGGCAGTGAGTTACATAGGCACATGCTGCCTGGGCACCAGGAATACTCGTAGCCTGGGAGCCTTGCACTGGTGAACTTTGAGGTTGGGTCTCCCCTAGCCCCTGGCCCTGCCAGCCACCTCTGGGCAATTTTTAAAAGCCCAGAGGGCCACCACCAGCAACATGGTAGGGCCAGAGCAGCTGCCTGCAAGTCCCTAGGGGGGCGTCTCCATGTGTGCCTCTGCCCCCAGTGTTCCTGCAACCAACGGGAGCCTCAGGACGCCCTCTGCTCCACTCTGCCTAGGGGCCATTGCCAGAAGGGGCTGTCCCAGGGAATTGTCTCACCCTCACTCCTGTCACTTCCCGCTCCCAAGCTCTCTCCGGGAGCATGCCACGCACACCCAGATACCTCCTCCTGCCCTCAAGCTCCTTCCAGGAGCCTGCACCCCCCACCCAGAGCCTGACCCTACTACCCCATCCCTTGTCCTACCTCGTAATCCCCACACCTCCTCCCAGAGCCTGACCTTTCGCCCCTTCTGCACCTAAGCTCCCTCCCAAAGCCTGCAACCTGCACCCAATCCCCTGGCCCAGCCCAGATCCTGCACCGAAAACCCAAACTCTCTGCCACAGCCTGAACCCCAAGACTTCTCCCACCCAAACTCCCTCCCTGAGCCTGGGAGGGAGTTTGAGTGGGGGAGGGGTGTGGGCAGTAGACATTCTGGGCACCACCAAAATTTCCACAGGCAGCCACCCCCCCCCCATCCCCAGCAGTGGCAGGGCAGGTGACATTGTGCCTGAAGCTACAGCCAGGCTCCCTGCAGCGGTGAGCAGAGTATGGAGGGAGCAGCTTTGCAGTTAATGCGCTGCATGAAAGTTGGACAGTGGCTGATTTCCCCTTTTCAGGCTCCCATCCCTCTCCTGGCACATGGGAAAGCAGAGCCATGGCCCTAGCCCCCAGTTCAGAGAGGCTGATGGTGGCGGCAGCACCACAGCCCTCCCAGGCCTTGCACTTCGGTGTCAGGCAGCGCAGGTCTCCAATCCTGCTCTAAATGGCTCTTCGCAGCAGGTAAATTCCCACCTACTACCCAATGATCTGCTATAACTGGTGCCAGAAGCAGAAGCCCAGCTCTGAAAAAGGTCTCCAGTCCCAGGACTGGTGGAACTCGGGGGATCCTGATTGGCTCCCTGCTCCCATATAAGCCATGCATAGGAGCAAGAAGCTGTCCATGTCGCTGGATTTCCCCCAGTTCCCTCAGCTTCTCTTTACACTGCTCTGCTTCTGCTCCTACTGCAGGCTCTGCCCTCCTGCCTGCTTCCTGACACCTGACTCTTAGTCTCCCCTTTGGCACATCGCAGCTGCTGATCTTCTAGCATCTGACCTGGCCTAGCTCTTGACTCTGGCTGTGACAGCAAGGGACCAGCTTCTAGGCCCAGGCTTGGTGCAGAAGGCCCTTTCTGACCTCATTCCAAGCCTTGTGTGCCTGCGCAGTGTCCTGACCTACCATCACCCTCTGAGTAGAAAGTGAGACCTGACTAGAGGTTTAAACATCCAAAGGACAGAAGAAGTTTAGATCAGCCTCACACAAAAGACAACGGGTCTACAAGTGACTCAAAAGCCTTTATCTGATTGTCTTTAATGAAGCAGACAAAAAAATACTAATTTATGCTGAAAAAGAATGTAAATTATGCAAACAGGTAAAATTATGGTGGGACAATCAGCTTCCACTAATTGAGTCCTAAATAAGGAGACGGGAAAGCAAAAAATTGCTTCCTTTACCTCCTGCTAGGAAATTGGTAATTATGCATACAGAAAGAGTTAGCATAATTAGACATAGCTGCCTAGTTTTCCTCAAGTTATGAAAATGAAGTGCGAGCACTTAAAAAAAAAATCACATTCCCCAAAATCGGGGAGCAAAAAAGGGACAGCGAGAGACTCAAGCAGCAAATACACAGAGTGCAAATTATTGATACCATGGAGGTCCTATATGTTGTATTTTTCTGAGTCGCTGACAGGAAGAACATGTCTTTTAGGCACCATAACTCTATATTGATGCACCAGCTTTGGCAGCAGCAGAATCAAATTCATCTTGTAAGCTGGGGCCTTTTGCTGGACAAAACTGACTTCATTACTGCTCCTTGTTCCGAGAAGAAATACATCTTCAGCGGCTGTGTCCTTCAACAAGCCACCAGTAGCTGGGCTGATTCTCTCTCTCTCTCTCAGGGCGGCATGGTTGATTACACCATTTCTATCGATTGACAGATCTGCCAATGGTCTACAGCCACAGTGTCCAATGCATTCGTCACTTGCCACAAGTGGTGAACAGGACGTGGCGGTGCGGTGATTCCAGCTCCGGAGCCGCATGCAGCTCTTGGAAGGTTTAAATGTGGCTCCACCTAGAGCCCCTCTGCTCACGCATCCCACCGCTTGGTGAGAGAAGCATGGGGCAGCCCCGGCCTCAGCCACTCTGGTGAGTAGCCAGCATTGATTTAGAATGGGAGGTTGGGAATGCCTGGCTCTGGGGGAGGAGGGCATTTATTGCGGGGGGTGGGGGGCAGGCTGTGGCAAATATGGAAGGACAACAACCACAAGTGTGGCAATCTTTGAATTTGTACGAGGTGCTGCTGGTCTATACGCAAGGAGGGATTTCAAAGGCACTGTGCTAAACCCCACACATGATCTCCGTAGCTGGAAGCTGTGCTCGTCGGCAGCAGGATGAGCCAAGGGCTGTGCAGTACACCTTCAGCCAAAGGGGAGCCCTCATCTGCTTTACCAGAGAGCAGTCAGAACGGCGGGGAAAGGAAAGAAGAGGAGCTTTCGTTTCCAGCTCCCCATGATAAATTTTAAATGATTCTGGCTCACAAGTCACCCCCCAAAACACTCCCCCTGCAAAGGCACAACAGCAATGGCTGCAGCAATTTCCATGGAGCACGCAGCCCAAGGAGGGCGGAAGAGACATCCCAGAGGGACTGACAAGATGGGGCGCACTGAAACCAAGGCCAGTAGTTCATTCATGTGACCGACAGGCAGCTCCCTGTTGCAGAGCTTTGTATTCCGCAGGACGTGGGTTGCCCAGCCCCAAATTAGCCAGAGCCTTCAGAAAGGAAGGGAGGCTTTCTGCTGGACTTGGCCCTGGAGCTACTGCTGCAGAAACACCTGCTCATTTGATCAGCACTCACAGCATCCATAATGAACTGTCTGGGCCCTGTAGATTTTATAGCTCACTTTCCTCCCCAAAAACTTTTCGTGTCTATTGTTTCTCAGAAAATGACTGCCAGCACCACCAGCGATCTAGCAGGCACTGTGCAGGCCTGGCAGATTGCCTCTGCTCTCTCATACAGTTTTACTGGGCAGGGCTGGGGAATTCAGGAGATGCTTCTATTTCATTTTGAAAGGCAGAGGGGGAAACTATGGACACTGGAAACTACACCTCAGCAGAGACTACTCAAAACACTGTCAGCAAATTTAGCATTGGCCACACTGATTTGCGCAGCTAGTCACTACAGAGGCAGGTCGTATATTTTGAATTAAAAATGTCGGCACTGAAAAACTGACCAAACGTTTAAAGAACAGATTTTTAAAGAGTGAAAGAACCCACCTCCTGAACAGCCCCCATGCTGTGCGAACAGCGTTAGTCTGTGTGATGGGTGACAGCCAAGTGATTGACACAAGACAGCTTTTCATGGTGTCAGATCTATCACCTGCCTTTCGTACCACTGATCGCAAGGTGCTCCTGGATCAGCTGCTTTGAGCTGCCAAGGTTCATAGCGTTGCTCCAAGTGATTCTGATTATTTCCTAACTTTGCAGATGAGGCTAGTCTTCGCACACCATCTTCAACCATTTCACATCCCAGCACCTCGTCACATCCAGCTGCATGTCCTCTGTGCCATTCTTCCACCTAGGGCCCCACAAGTAAAGGCAGAAGGATCAACTTCTTTAGACAGTAAGGCCTGGCTGGATTGTCCATTTTAATGTAGGATAGACCTCTAGAGAGCCTTCCCTTTTTCAACAACATATAGCAAAAACCCATATTGGAGGTGATAAGATGAGAAAGGTTTATCAGTCGTTGCCATGATTGCAGATACGGTGCACTCATTGCATCAGCTGCTTTTCCTCATCAGTTTGCACACAGGCACTAAGGCATTTTAGGTCCTGGGGGGCGGAAATGAATAAATCACTCCAATCAGCTGCATTTCTTGGGATGCTGCAGACAGACTGCAGTGGCAGTGTTATCATTTGGAACAGCTTTAGCCTGCAGGATCATGTGTTCATTTAAACTTTAGCCTTTAAAAATAGTTTCCCATGGCACCCTATAAATACAGGATGTGGCCAGAGCAAGCAGATACAGATCAACTGAAGTTTTGCTGCTCAAAGTTGTTTATTTCTCCATTTGACAGTTACTGACAAAAATGTACCTCTTTATTCTTCCGAGCCCCTCTGTGCAGCCTGGCACTGGAGCAGCACAGCACATAGAAGTATATTAACACCACAGTGATTATTTTTCTCTCCCCATCTACTTTCAGTGCAAATATCAAAGTCAAAACATATTGTTTACTGTTTGATAAACACATCGGGCCTGATTTAACGCTGCGGACAGCACTGGCCACATGGCCCCAGCTGCAGAAAGCTGGCCACTGCCCTGGCACTCGGGTTCAGACCAACGCTCCCTGTAATTTTTTCCATCCATAAGCATAATAAATTGTGTCACATGCACCACCAATAGAAATACACGCTGCTGGCTGTGGGCGCTCTGCTAGTCAGCTGGGTGGCACCTGAATCTTTCCTGGTGGCTGCGCAAGCACTCAGCTTACAGAGAACACGGGTTGGGAGTGCCTGAAAACAAGGGTTGGTAACAAATGCTCTGTCAAAGCTAATTTTTTGATCGAAAAGTGGACTTCTGACCAAAAGCTTTGAGAAAAGTGACTGTTTTCAGGGAAAGATCTTTGCTTTTGGTCAAAATATTTTAGCAAAAAGACCCACAAAAGTAGGTTGTAAATTCAGTTCCTAGGTTTTTACAAAGCAAAGTGAAAATCAACCAACAGAAATTCCATCAGGAAACATCATATTGACACCCCTATGAGTTATCAGCCCGGCTGGAACCTTTAGCTCCGCCACACAGACCTGCCCCACTTGCAGCCAGTGGAGTCACTGACAGCAGTAATAGGTTATTGTGCTCAGTGTGGACCAGCCCCGCAGAGGGCTGATGCATGGTTTGCTGGTGAATGTCACAGATATGTAATGATGGCAGAGGGATGGCGAGACCTGGGAATCTGAGGTTCCTTGCCAGGCTGCCGACGGGAGCGTTCTCTACTGACACAGACGCTTCTGTCCATACCCCTTGACATCACCTGCTCCAACCTGGCCCTGTTCATTCTCAGTCCAGTTCTTCACCACCCCCAGCCCAGTCTCCTTGCCCAGCAATTTTCAGTTTCATCAGCATGCTGTTAGCAGCCTCCCAGCACTGTCAGTTCCAGCTTCCCCTTTCGAGTCCCTTCTCTTAGCGGTTTCTTTTTCTCTCCTCCCTCTCTGCCGCCAAGTGCCCACCCCTCTCCCCACAGCTACATTCACCAGGTCCAGTTTGCTTCCCCCTCACGTATCCAGCTGTTTGGCGTGGTGTCTGCACACCAGGCTCCATGTATCACCAGCCCCCGACCGCACTGGTTCTAGTCTTGCTGCACAGCCAGCTTCCATTGTCTCTCTTGGCTCCTTGTCTGGTCTCAGCCTCTTGGCTCCCACTCCTGCTTCCATATTTAGCCTCCTTGGCCAGCCAGCCTGATTTAATGCTGAGGTCACACTCCCTTGTGGTCTTAAAATCTATCAGTCTTCTGCTGCCAGTCCCAATTCTCCCCCTGCCCATCTCCATACCAGTCAGTCACCAGTATCTCCAGATTCTCACCAACTCTGCCCAGCTCCCCTACCCCCCCGGCCTGGCTTTTGCCCTCTGAGCATTGCACCAAGCAGCTTCCTCCTCCATGCTGCCTGGATGCCAGCCGGGTGGGGGCACCAAAAGCACAGTAGAGCAGCCTGTTTGGTTTTAGCTACAGCATCCAGCCCTGATGGGGGCCCACAGCAACACAGAGCTGCAATTGTAAGGAAAATCCTGCTCGCTCCAGGCTGGAGCAAGCCCGGTGTACATGGACTCATCAGCATTTTTTACTTCAAAGCTCTAACATGTCACAAATGTACATGTGCAAACTAAAATTTTTAAAAGGCGTGCAACTTTTCCATATTTTCCCCGGGGTGGCCAAAGACACATACAACACAAAGGCCTCAGAAATGGCTGAACCATTTTGGCTGGAACATTTCAAACATATTCAATCCAGACAGAACATTTCACCCCAAACAGCTGACACTTGACTGAAGTCATAAGCAACTCAAACAGGGTACTCAATTGGGAAATGTTATGCAAACCTTACTATAGGCTAAAATCGAGGAGCAGAAAGGAAGGGACTCGTCCTTATTCAAAACAACTCTGGATGCAAATGCACCTGAAACAATGAAGTGCCAAGAGTAAAAGACCAAAATAGTAATGCTCAATTACAGGGAGCACAGAGAAAGGCAATGAAAATGGTTGGTGAGATGGAAGGATTGCCTCACAAGGAAAGCGCTAACAGTCAATTGCCCAAGAAGGACAACTGAAGTCCCAGCTATTTGCAAGGTGACTGTAAACATTAAGAGGAGGGATTACTGAGCATAATAAAAGGGTGTGTAACTATAAGCTGAACCTCTCTAGTACAGCATTCTCTTGCCAGCAATGTGTACAATCCAGCATGATTTTAGTTAGCCAAACGACCACTTAACATGGGAGTGACCAAGTTTCCCATGGTCCCATAAAGTTTGTTTACAGCCACTAGTCCTGGTGCTCATTTTTCTGTGCTGATAGCTAGCTCTAATTTACTTCCAAATGTCTTCTAAGAGCCCAGTAAGCAACAGAAGTGTTGGTAATGCTGCTAGACAATAGTGACTGCCCATGGTCTGGTAAATTCTCTCATTCGGCACTGCTCAGGCCTTGAGGGTGTTGGACTAGAGATGTTCAATCTGTAAGAGTTAGCTCCTTAATTTTAACTCACCTGACAAATGTCAGATCATGATAAGTAAGTTCTCTGAAGTAAATTCTCCTTTTCAACATGGTGATCAGTATCAAGTCAAAGGGCTCTTATATTCCCCCTAAAATCTAAGTCAGTACTGAAGCGCTGAACAATACCACTTACTCCTACTATCTTGGTTTAACTTAAGTGCCTCACTTAGCTTTGCTAGGGAACTTGATGCAAGAATTGGCAAAGGTTTTGTCACCTTTGGAAAACTTACCTTACTTCTCTGGACCAACATGCCACAAACCTGACTCAAAAAGATTTATTAGGCTTGTGTCCTCAGCACCCTCCTTTCAGGTTGTGAAAGGTGGGTCAAATACTCCAAGCAGGAGCAGAGACTGAACACCTTCCATCTTCACGGTCTCAGAGAAATCTTGAGAGTCACTTGGGGACCAGTCTACAGACTACACTGGATGTTTACAGGCTATGCTGGCAGGGACACATGGAGTGCATGCCTGAAGATCATGTGCAAAAAGCTGTGCTCTAGGCTAGCTCAAGTACTACCTGTGACAGAGAGGAAGGCCAAAGCGCCAACACAGTGATACAGTCAGGCAAGTTCTCAAGATTCAGCATGCCCATGCCCCCTGCACACGACCACTCCGTTGGGAGAAGCTGGGTCACGGTGGGTGCAGTCATCAAGGGGAGTCATCACAGAGTCCAGGAGACAGCCCACAGGAGAGGCATGAGTGGTCCCTAATCTCTGTCTACACCTATAACCACTCTGGGAAGGGTTGTCACTCATGCAGTGGGCTCTTCTCCCATACACTATCAAGAACTCTTGACTGACTGACTCTCTCTAGATTCCTTTCACCTATCAAGATGTTGACTAGTCATATAGTTAGGAGTAATGGAATTAAACTCATCCTCAGTTTTCAAACGTCATTGTAAACCTTCCTGACACTGAGATTGATTAGCCTTTGCCATGCCTTCCCAAATGTTTCAACTGACCAAATTCTGCTCTTGAACTTATTTGTCTTCCAGTGGTACCCACCAAGTTATCTATTCACAGCTGGGGGCATAGTTTGTGCTACAGGCGTTTTATTACTGATAATGATGCACAAGAAGGAAAAAAACCCAGCTGGACTGGCAGAGCCCAGAAAGAGTTTTCAGACCAAGCATTTAGAGTTTTCTTTTTTGTGTGTTATTTTTCTAAACTTCAGCTATAACCAAACTAGGTCTAGTCCCTGGAGGAGGAGACATGAAACTCTCAATGCCATTTGTACAATATATCACATTTAGACTGCATCTACACTATTAAGTAAAATCAATTTTCTTAACATCGATTTATGAACGCTGGGTTTTATCAATTCAATTTTGAACATCCTCACATTCCCACATGCTCCCCACAAAAATCGACTTATTGCTGCCACACACAAGTAGCTTAAGTCAAGTGCTGCAGCAGTGTATTGTGGGAACCTACCCCACAGTTTCCTGAGCCCCACAGCATTCTGGCTGTTTTCACTAGTGCAGCATGGGAAAAAAAATTGTCCCACAAGTAGATGTGGGTATCTAACAACATTTTCCCACATTTCATTCCCCTCTATCCTCTACCGTGGTAAACAAATGCCCCTGTAGAAGAGAGGTGCTTTTTATAACTGAGGGGAGGGGAGGGGTAGTAAAGCACTTAGGAATGGTTAGAAAAAAAGATGATGTGTTTCCCAGCTGACAGGTTTTTGAAAACGGGATGTAAAAGCACTGGATCTTTGCAGGCTTGGATCTGGATTTAGACTTCCTGGCAAAGAAGACCCTCAGAATGAGAAGTTGTTTAAGTAGATACAGGTGCTACCACAAAAAGGCAATGACTCACAAACAATTATGGCTTGGGGCGGCAAAAAGACCCTCGGATACAGCCAGCCCTGAAAATCATGACCACCCAGGGAGACCCACCACCTGCTCCTATTAACAGCATGCCTAGGCTTGGATCTAGGTTTGGACCTGCATCTGGATTTAGACCTCCTGGAAAAGACGACCCTTAGAAGAAGACTATGTTTAAGTAGACACGGGTGCTACACTGAAATTGCAATGAATCATTGAAACAGTTACAACTCTGGGCGGTTAAAAGACCTCAGACTATAGACACCCCCAAAAATTGTGTCCACTGAACTGAGGGAAACTTCCCCTGGGTGGCTAAAAGACCCCAAACTACAGCCAGGTTTGGACCTGCCAGAGAAGACCCTCAGAACAAGAATATTCCTTGCTACAAGCCTTACTTTGAGAACTGTGGTAATTGTATTACTACATTGCCTTCATTGAAACAGTTACGGCTGGGGCGGCTAAGAGATACCCCGCTACAGCCAGTGCCTGAAAATTGTAACCACCAAGGGAGATTTCCCCCGGGTGGCTGAAAGACCCTCAGCTACAGCCAGCACCTGAAAATCATGACCACCAAGAGAGACTTCCCCCAGGCAGCTCAAAGACCCCCGACTACAGCCAGCCCCTTGGCCTTTGGATAAAGCCTGTACAAAAATTTCCTCTCAGGGTACAGCCGTGCTAGTGACAAAGTATTTTCTTCTGTTGACCAAATATCATGACTGACCAGGGAGACCTCCCCGGCCAGCTACAGGACTCTCACTGCACACAAGCTGTCTGGCCACTGGTGCAGCAGGTCCTTTTATTGGTTTGGGGTCAAACCACATGATGCGTCTGGGGATGGGAAAGTTTCAGACTGCGTGGCACTGCCGGGGGGGTGGGGAGAGAGGATGTGGGGGGGTCAGGACAAAATGTAAGTGGGAGGAGAAACTTCTCTTCAACAAGCACGACCCCCACCCACAGACTAGCTGCCACGTGATGCATGTGAGAGAAAGTTCCAGAATGCGTGGCACCTCTTGGGGAGGGTAGGAAGGGGATGTGGGAGGGCAGGAAAACATGCAAATGGCTGAAAAGAAGTTTCTCGCCCTATCGGACAAGTACGACCCCCCCGCCCACAGTCTAGCTGCCACATGTTGGAAGACGGGGGCAGGGAGAAGAGGAGGGCAGGGGCTGCAGCCAGGCAGTGCAGAAAAAAAAAGGCAGCTAGCAGGGGTATACACAGAACCACAGCCGCGTTACTAGCAAACAAAAAGAATGGAGATTTTTTCAGCTTCTCATGACCCTACAGCCACAGGCTTCCTGTTGCCTAATTCCTCCACACCTGAGAGCAGTGGAGATGGAAAAGGCAAGAGAGGAGAACTGTGGGGCACATAAGGGACATGTCTGGAGGCTAATGAATTTGATTTAAAGACTTTGTGCTTCCTCACTATCCTTCATTTGGAATTTTAAATGTGAACTGAACACCACACCCACCAGGTTACTACAGTATTATATCGATATTATGTCAATTTAATGTACCATAAATGGAGCTAATGGAGTTTACAGTGAAGACAGACACTTGGAAAAATCAGGCTAAATGACTTAAAATTGATGTTATCTCCTAGTGTAGACATAACCTTTGGGTAGAATCGCACTGCTTGGGCACTGTGGATTTGACTATGCATTCCTTTGTCGTTCAGTGTGTATATTTCAACTGTATCAGTGCCACAAATCGTGTGAAATAAAAAGTAACAGCTGTTATTTTGAAATAACTATTCCAGCATCTACACCTTGCAACCACTATTTGGAAATAAGTTCAAAATAGCAGTTGATATATTCTGAAATTGGTAAAACTCATTTCTCAAGGAATAGTGCCTATTTTGAAATAGGGGCTATTAAGAGAGGCTATGTCTACACTGGCCCCTCCCTTTCAAAAGGGGCATGCAAAACCAACCAATTGACATGCAAATGAGGCACTGATTTGCATATTTTGTGCTCCATGTGCATAATGACTCCCGCTCACCATTCCGGAAGTGCTGGTTTTGAAAGCCAAAACAGCCATGTAGATGGGATTCCTTCAAAAGGAATCCCCGCTTTTGAAAGCGCCCTTCTTCCTAATTTTTTTCAGGAAGAAGGGTGCTTTTGAAAGGCGAGTTTCCTTTCAAAGGAACCCCATCCACATGGCTGCTTTGGCTTTCCAAAACAGCACTTCTGGAATGGCAAGTGGCCACAGTCATTCAAATGAGGCATCGAATATGCAAATCAGCACCTCATTTGCATTTTCAATTGGCCTTTTTTACACACCCCTTTTAGAAGGCAGGGGCCAGTGTAGAAATAGCCACAGGGAATAAAGCCTATTTCAAAATAAACCAGAGTGCATCTAATGGCTCCATTTCAAAATAGGCTCTATGTGTTTAGATGACTTATTTCAGAATAACTAAGTGCTATTTCAAAACTGGTGGGGAGAACCAGGAGGAGGAGGGACCCTCCTGGGAAAAGCACCCCCCACCCCACCACCTTAAACCCCTGTCAGCCTCAAAATGCCCCCTCAACCCCCCAGCTTAAACCCGTCAGCCTCAAAACACCCTCATCCCTTCCAGCTTACTCCCCTCCTAGGGTTGCCCGATTTTTAGCACACTTGTGCGGAACAGGTAGCCCCACCCACAGGATTGCCAGCCAGGGCTGCCTGTCCTGCATAAGATTTCTAAAAACCAGGGCGTGGACCCTGGCAGCCCTGCAGCTGGGAGCCAGCTGTGGCATGGAGCTCTGGCAAGCAGCCCCAGATGGGGGATCCCTAGGCAGGTAGGTAGGGCAACCCCACAGCCCTGCGGGTGGGAGCCATCTGGGGTACAGAGTCCTGGCTGACTCTCAGTCCTCCCCCACCCCAGTTCCCAGGCTTAAACCCCTCTCATCTCCCCTACGTACCTCACATGAGTTCCACACGCTACTGACTGGCACATGCTCCTTCGTCTCCAGAAAAAAGTATGTGGGGAAGGTGGAGGAAGAGACAACATTTGTTTACTTGTCTTGAAGAAGACAACTGAACATGAACAAGTATGCCACATATTTGTGTTTAGCATCAAACACCATCAGGTTAGCGCTAAAAGGAACTCTGTAAAGGACTATCAGAAAAAAACATTAGCATGTACAAAAACCACAGAACCACATTTTCTTTGATATCCCTGAAGTTAAACGGAATCGGCCTCAATACTTAATGGAAGCTGCATTATTTATTTGAGTTTAATTTCTTTTTGTGTTTAAGGCTGTGCTGCAACGGCACCAGGAAAACAGAAAACTGCTCTGCCCCGCTTTCTCCCAGGATGCTTCTAGCAATCAGTGGGGAACAGCCATACCTACTGAGGTCCTTATTTAACGCTTCATTCATTCTTTTGCAGGAAAGGGCAGGGCTTCAAGTGAGGTCTAGCAGCAGGTGCACTGGGACTTGGGCATGCTGCAAAGGAATACAAACACCAGCTAATTAAGTCTATTGTTAAAACAATTTGTTTCTTGCTGAGTCCCCATTCATCTGAAAAAGGGCAGAATTCATTTGTAGGGGCAGACTGCCATCTTCATTCTGGAGCATTCCTCTCCCCTCCCCCACTGCTGTTTCTGTGCAGTTTCTAAAATGAGCAGGGCAGTGAGTCTTTTTAGCAAACATTTCCCATCGTCACAATGCTAAGCCCTTCCTTAGGTAAAGTCATTATTGATGGGAAATAGCCCGTCACTGATGTAAGGAATATTAGCGCCTCCAAGAAATAAAAATGACAGTGAGATTTGTAGCATCTGTACCCAAAACTCTATTTGTAATGAACACCTGCCCCCAAGAGGCCAGAGGGGATAGTTTTAACTTGTGGGTTCCAACAAAAGATAACCACAAAGCATTTTTCTCAGCCGATATGCAGGCCTGCCAACAGAGTCCTGCACCCTGACATGAACGGCAATGATCACTGACGAGTCAAGCAGTATGTTTACAATGAATTTGATTTTTGGACACTCCTGGGAAAACGACTGTGCTCCACAGCAATGAGAAAAGTCAACTTACTGCAGTGCCTATATTCTCTGTAAAGCTCTGTGAGCTGGATCTGTATTCAGGGTGCCTGCCCAAATTTAGTTCTTCCTTTGCAATAGTCTTTTATGCAAACAAGCAACAAGTCATCTGCCAGTTACATTATAACATGCCTACATTTATAAACTGTAGAACACAAGATTCTTCGTTCTACCTTTGAATGCAAATAACTTTAATACGCTACAGTATTAATACTGTACTCCCAAGTGGCCTTTGTGCTCAAAGTTACATTCCTCTCTCTGTTTATTAGAGGTTGGTTTATTTTTAATCTTCTCTGTATTATCGCAGAATACACCTTAGAAACAGGAATTGTCAACATGATATCTACAAACACAATGCAGTTCCCACCTTCCTCCATACAGGACACACACAAATTTTCTGGAATCCAAAATTACTGCCTTCCTAGAGTTTGGCTTTATTGATCGTGCATCCAAGGGTACTGAGGGAAATGGCAAATGTCATTGCAGAGCCTTTGGCCATTATCTTTGAAAACTCATGGTGATCAGGAGAGGTCCCAGATGACTGGAAAAAGGTGAATGTTGTGCCCATCTTTAAAAAAAGGAAAGGAGGACAATACAGAGAGCTATAGACCGATCAGCCTTACCTCAGTCCCCAGAAAAATCATGGAGAGGATCCTCAAGGAATCCATTTTGAAGCACTTGGAAGAGGGGAAAGCAATCAAGAGTAGTCAACAAGAATTAACCAAGGGCAAGTCATGCCTGATCAATCTGATTAACTTCTATGATGAGGTAACCAGGTCTGTGGACCTAAGGAAATCAGTGGATGTGCTATACCTTGACTTTAGCAAAGTTTTTGATACAGTTTCCCACCACATTGTTCTGCATAAGTTAAGGAAGTATGGATTGGATACATGGAATATAAGGTGGATAGAAATCTGGCTAGATGGTTGGGCCCAAAAGGTAGTGCTCAATAACTCAATGTCTGGTTGGTGGTCGGTTTCAACTGGAGTGCCGCAGGGATCAGTTCTGGTGCTAATATTGTTCAACATCTTTATTAACGACTGGGATGAAGGGATGGAGTGCACCCCTCCACAAATTTGCAGATGACACTAAGCTAGGGGGACAGGTAGATATATTGGAGGGTAGGGATAGAGTCCAGAGTGACCTAGATAAATTGGAGGGCTGGGACAAAAGTAAGCTGATGAAGTTCAACAAGGACAAGTGCAGAGTCCTGCACTTGGGACAGAAGAATCCCAAGCACTGTTACAGGCTGGGGACCAACTGGCTAAGTAGCAGTGTAGCAGAAAAGGACCTGGGGAGTACGGTCAATGAGAGGCTGGATATGAGTCAAAGTGTGCCCTTGCAGCCAAAAAGGCTAATGGCATATTGGGGTGCATTAGGAGAAGCACTTCTAGCAGATCTAGAGAAGTTATTATTCCCCTCTATTTGGCTCTGGTGAGGCCACATCTGAAGTATCGTGTCTAGTTCTGAGCCCCTCAGTATAGCATTGATGTGGTTGCATTGGAGCAGATCCATTGGAGGGCAACGAAAATGATTAAGGGCTGGAGAACATGACCTATGAAGAGAGGCTGAGAGATGTGGGATTATTTAGTTTGCTGAAGAGAAGAGTGGCGGGGGGGATTTGATAGCAGCTTTCAACTTCCTGAAAGGGTGGGGGGGCTCTAAAGAGGATTGAGAGATACGGTTTCTCCATGGTGACAGATAGTAGAACAAAGCAATCGTTTCAAGTTACAGAGGGAGAGAGGGAGGTTGGATATTAGGAAACATTATTTCACCAGGAGGGTGGTGAAGCACTAGAATGCTTTACCTAAAGAGGTGGAGGAATCTCCATCCCTAGAACTTTTTAAGTCCCATCTTGGGAAAGCCCTGGCTGGGATGATTTAGTGGGAGTTGATCCTGCTTTAGGCAGGAAGCTGGACTAGATGACCTCCTGAGGTCCCTTCAAGCCCTAGAATTCTATTATTCCATGAAAACTTCCATTAAGTGATTATAAAATGTCGGCCATTATAACAACGTGACAGGCAACATTATCTCTGTATTAAAAATGCCCATTTTGGTTCACAACAAATCTGGTAACTAACATGGAGAAGAAGACATATAAGTGGTGTTCATTGGGTGGTTAAAGCACAGCTCCACACACACATTTCTATGTATCAACCCCACTTTGATTTTACATCTCCTCAAACCTAACATAATTTTTTCTGTGAAGAACATTTTACTTCCCAGTTCTCTCCTTCCTGCTAACCCCTTCACACAGAGTTCCATTGCTAGCACCGTTCTACTTCCTCTACCTGTAAAGATGCTTTCACAGGCCCAGCTGTCTCTCTGCTGGGTCCTGGCTCTCCTTCAAATCTCATGTACCCTGTGATGCGATAAAACACAAACTTCATTGGTATAGTAGTATATTCACATCTGTCTTTGCATAACTGTTTTCTGCCATGTATTATTTAGTTCTGCAAAACACTGAGACACCTTTCTTACAAAAGATATTACGTAAAATACAGCTGTATTCTAATTAGATCAGAAAGCCTATGTTTTGCTACATAAATGAGTTGTTCTTCAATATTTTTTTTTGTCCTCCTCATTGCATGTGTCTCCCCCAGGCCTTATTTACCATGCACAGCCAGCTGCTGCTCTGAATACAAATCTATTTATTTCCTTTTGGATGCTTCTATGGCACTTGGCACTGTAACATCTGAATACCTCACAACAATACCCCTGCAAAGTTAGGTGAGATTACTCCTCTTTTAAATATGTTCTGAGAGGCACAGAGAAATTACAGTTAACTTTGTCACGTCCACTATTTCACAAATCCAATTTGAGAGATCAACTGTGAACCAAGAACCTTTTGGTGCCAACTAGCAAAGGTCCTCTGGGACTGTGTGATGTGTCCCCTCCCCATGCTCACCTGGAGAAGGTTAAAGGGGGCCTGATGGACAAAGTAACCCCTTAGGCTGGAAGCAAAGTTCACATGTATGGGAACAGACAAGCTTCTATATATCCCTGGAAGCTGATAGGAGGAAGGAGGCTGCAGGGTGCTAATCGGCAGTCACTCTTTGGGGAAGAGAGGTTCATGTGGTGGCTTTATAGACAAGTAGCCCCCAAGTTCTCCCTGGGAGGATAGGAGAGAGAGAGGCTGGCAAACTCCAAAGAGAGTAGTACTGGGCTTAGAAGCAGCCCAGGGAGTAAGCAGCAAGGTTGGGGCTGAAAAGACCTTGGCTGCACGTTGCAGGGCCCTGGGCTGGAACCCAGAGTAGAAGGTGGCCTGTGTTCCCCTACCTGCCACTGGGGCAGTGGCTTCAGCAGGACAGTGAACTGGAAGACTGCCTGGGTCACTGGGAGAGTGACAAAGATGTGGAACAGTGACCTGGCTGGAAGGCCCAGTCATGAAGATGCTGTTGTGGGTCCTAGAGTGAGAGATGGGCTGCGGACTGGAGAGATGGAGTACTGGTGTGCAACCATGGGAGGGGACATCAACTTCGCAAGCTAGTCCCTGGAGTGACCAGGAGGAGGGGCTATCTGAGAAGAGTAGAGCATCCTGTCCAAGTCAGATATATACATCATAATTCATTGAAGAGTGGCACGTAGAAATAACCAGTAGCCCAGAGAGTGTCGCAATCCCGGCAAAATGCACATACAGATACAATTGCAGGAGTCAATACCTCTATTAAAATTCATGTGCTTGAGGTCTTGGCATTAAGGCAAGTCACCAGGAGGTGACACGTCCTGGGCATGTTCCTTTCAGACAAGAGGCAACAGGTGCTCAACTCCCTGCCTGGTCACGTGTGTGTTCTGTGCCGTATGTTCTAGCTCTCTTTGCACACGGCCTCACAAGCAAAAGGAGCAACAGTGAAATCGACACAAGGTGGTGGCCTGTTTATGACACGAGACAAAGGGCTGTACCGGGGGTACAAAAACACACCACTGGGAGGCACACTTGACAGCATACATATGAAAGCAGGGCCACCGCCAAGGCCAGCTGTAAAATGCTCAGGACTGCCCACAGAACTGCTGGAACCCTGGCAAGGTCGGCAGGCAGCTCTAGGCCCAGGGAAGGAGCAGGGTCTCAAACAGAAAAGGTAGGGCTAGGGGCAGTCCTCCTCCACTCAGCCCTTCAGGGCTGCCCAGCCCATGCTGCCTGGGGTTACACTGGCAAGATAAGGGGCCTGGGGCACCAGCTGTTGCCCTGGTAGCAATCACCTGGAGCTTCCTGTCCTTTTAAATCCCCAGGACACTTGCCACTCCCCACTCCCACCAGTGGCTCAGAGAATACTGCTAGGACTTTGAGCAGCGCTCTACGAGCAAGTATCTAGTCAATTAAGTCAAGGTTCCAGAACAAATGCAATGATTTTATTTTCCTTGTAATCATTTGTTTCCAACACTTCTACTTGCTACTACAGTAAAAGCCTGGTTAGCCAGCTTTTAGATAACGGGCACATTTGGTCAACCAGTATGCTGCCCTCTGCCTGGCTGGGAGAAGGAGGAGAACCGAGCAGGGCCAGCTGCCAGCCCCAGCTCTGATAATCGGCAGATTTTGTTATTTGGCGTCCCTGGTTCTCTGGGGATGCTGGATAATAAAGCTTGTTCTGTACTTGAATTTCTGTGCTTTGCTCAATAGGCTTCTCTATAAGCAAATCTCAGAGCTAACATGTCTCCGAGCTGTGTGCTAAGTGACCTGAGGTGTAACTGCTGAGCTGCGGTGTACGTGTTATTTGGAAGCACTGAATCTGTGAATACTTTGACTGGCCAGTGAATCAGGGGCCAAGTACTTCAGGGAGATGCTCAGAGTGTTCAAGGGGTGGGGTGTCTACTGCTAACCTGTGGAGCGAGGCGGGGCCTGTGAGCCCTAGAGGAGAGCATCTGTGCTATCTGGGATCAATGGAATCGATGAGTTGACCCCAGCTAGCACTGACAACAGCTCCTCAGGCTAAGGGCAGATGATAGATCAGCATCTCACAATCCATCCGGGTCTGGTACTTAACATTTTCTTAGCAGTTCAAAGCATAACTCCCAGTGCCCTCAGCTGCACCTGAGAGGGCTTAATCCTGCTTCAGCTCAAACCCCACGTGTCTCAGGATGAGCACCCAGAAACCGAGTAAACCTCTTATGAAAAGCTTCTTCTAAGTGACTTTGCACAGAAACTCTGGCACAGGCGGGGATGGAATCCAGTTCTCCAGGTGCCATTCAATTCCCTTAACCATTAAACTGTCCTGTCTTGCTACAATTCCTTCCACTTTGGTACCTATCCACACCACTACACCCCCGTTCCTGTCTTCTCCCCCACTGCACCCATCTCCCTGCTCATCCAACTCCTACCCAATGCCATCTCCTCCACCTCCTTCCTCTTCAGCTCATATCCAACACCTCTTCCAGCCTCAGCTCCTGCCCAGGCTTCTCTTGAGTTTCTATCCAGTCTGTGCCCTGCCCGCCCCCCTCTGTTTCTAACCCATTCTGCCTGCTACATACACTCCTCTCCAACCCCGACTCCAGCTCCTGGCTTTTCACCTGTCATCCTCCCTCCTGCCCAATCTACCCTGAGAACAATGGTTCCTGGTCTGACCACACCTGCTCCCCACACCTCACTGAGTTTTCCCTTCCCTATGCAACCCCACCCCCATCTGGTTCTTACCCTCTCCTACTTCCCTCACCCCCCGCCCAAAACAATTCGTCACCCCGCAGAATTCAACTCCAGCTGATTTGTCTTTCTTTCCCCACCATGTCTGTTTACTATTGAGCAGTAACACCATCTCCCCATTCCGAGTTCCTGTGCTCAGAAGCCCTCTACAAGCAGTAGGAAGTGATACCTTCCCTGCTGCCCTGGACTTGAGCATGCTCAGTGCCAATGGAATCATTGAAGAATTTAGATGTCAAACTCTAGTGAGTCTCTACTGAGCATGTCCAATCTGAGATTTTGCAGACACTTATGAGTAAATTTTTCCAGAGATGGAAAAATCCCTGACCCCCTGCTAAATTTCATGTCCCTGCTCCAAAGCACAGAGGAGCTAAAGCTTCTTAATGAAACAGCTATATATATATTTTTTTAACATGGCAGAATAACAACTGTTCCTTAACCTCATTCTGACATACAGCTTGGCCATTTTAGCTGAAATTTCCCAAACCAAATCAGGCTCAGGTGAACATCTGCCATGAAAACTTTCAGCCAGAACTGTGAGTTTGGCAAAGTTATAAACAGGCAAAAGCAGGGCTCTACAATTGGAAGTGTCAGACATTTTTAGCAATAGGCAGCACTGCCATCCCTGCTCTAATACAGAATGAAACACAACTGGCACTGTGGCTGACAATTGGAACAGGAGTAAGGCAAGGAACCTGCAATGCTTTACAGAGAGATACATCTCATTATAAAGCCTAAACCTTCATTGCACGGGTGTTCTGTCAAGGCCTGAAGTGAGGTGAGGCTTCTGCTGGACGCGTGTCACACTCCTACCAAGTTTCAAACATAGATCCTGCGTCTGTGACCACATACTCATGGACTTAACTTTGCTACCATTAGCATTCTATTGAAATCAGTAGAACCACTAATAGCGAAGGTAAGCAGAGGTGTTAAGCGTTTGCAGGACGAGCACCATTTGTTAGGTCCATTTTTCTAGATTATTCTCCAGGATAAACGTTAAATGGTTTCATGTTAATTACACGTTTTTAAAGCTAACCAATTATGCATATACGTGAGCTATGAATAGCTTAGGGAAAGGAACAGGGAGGTAACTATGTTCGTCTGGACTACAACAAAACAAACCAGCAGAAATGTAGTACTTTGAAGACTAACAAAATGATTTATTTGGTGATGAGCTTTTGTGGGACAGACCCACTTCGTCAGATCAATCTCATTTCTGGTACAGACTGACATTTATAAGTACAGAGGACCAAAAAGTTACAATAAAAACTGACAAATCAAGTATGTAGGACTGAAGGCGGGGGATAAGGGAGCGGGGCATGTTAAGTGTCCTGCCTAAGATAATTATGAGCATCAAAGGAAGGGAAGCTGTCCCTGTAATGCGTGAGGTGATTGGTGTCTCTGTTCATACCACGTATTAATGTGTCGAATTTTAATATGAATTCCAAGTAAACTCTTTTATATCCAGCAGCACCAGGACCAGGAGGTTGCCAGATATTCAAATACTCTGAACAACAGAGAGGTATATGTAGCAATGCGTAACACTAAAGAGAAACCAGAATAGATATAAGAAAAACAAAAATGTATGCACAGTACTTTACTTACCAGCAACAGTAGTATTGCGCACTGTAACCTTATACTGTATTTGCTGTATTTTTTTTATTTACTTTCACTCTACTGCGTTTATGGAAAACATAACTAACATTTATTTATGGTTAAAATGCCAGTTATTTGAGAGTTCCAGATGATAGAATGTTGGATATGAAAGAGTTTACTGTAGTTGGCCCAATAAGACACCAGTGAAATTTGCAAAAAGAATCCATTACCCAATGTATTGCAGTACTTAAAAAACCTGTAAGTTCATAGTATCTGTTCACTGTATACAATATTATTTTCTGAAAATTAGAACAATATATCCACCATGAGCTATGTACATTTCTTAAAAGTATGTTTCACTCTCTAGTTCATTTTCTTAGTTAACGTATTTTATTAACTGTTTCCCATAGGGATGACATCTCATAGGATGAAATCCTGGCCTTATGGGAGTTTTGTGATGGATTGTAAAGTGACTAGAGTTCCACCATAACAAGCTTCTTTAACTTACGTGCAATGCAGATATTTGAACGCCAGAGGACAGTGTGTGAATGAATAAAAAATACAGAACAACTGATATGCACTTCAAAGACTTTTGTTTGCAGAAAGTATTAAGTCAAAACCTAATTTAAAATAACTATTACTTATTACCACCACTGTTCCTGGAAACAGTTATGCTAGACACTGATAACACACTAAGGTGGAAGATAGTAACAGAGAGGGAGCCGTGCTAGTCTATATACTATCAAAACAAAAAGCAGTCAAGTAGCACTTTAAAGACCAGCAAAATAATTTATTAGGTGAGCTTTCGAGGGACAGACCCACTTCTTCAGGCCATAGCCAGACCAGAACAGACTCAATATTTAAGGCACAGAGAATCAAAAACAGTAATCAAGGAGGACAAATCAGAAAAAAATGATCAAGGTGAGCAAATCAGAGAGTGGAGGGGTTGGCGAGGAAAGGTCAAGAATTAGATTAAGCCAAGTATGCAGTCCTATAGGGGCTTGTCTGCATACTTGGCTTAATCTAATTCTTGACCCTCCCCGCCCCACCCCTCCACTCTCTGATTGCTCTGGGTTCTCCTGGTGATCTTGGGCAGGTGATTTTGGTCTGTGCTAAAACTAGAAGTCACCCTAAGTTACTGTACTTCAGTTACATAAGCTGCTACATCATGCTGTGTTGACAAGAGGCACACTCCTACTTGCTTACCATGCGCTTCTTGGACAGCTGGATGGGAAACTGCTCTACCACCAATTTAGCAGGTCTTCACCAGGCCTGCTAAATCAACACCACTGATTTAGCCAAAAGTATAGACAAGTCCTATGTCTTTAATTTTACTCCCACCACTGTAACTGTCGTATCTGTTTTGACTGTAATCTTTTCAGGGCAGAGATTGTCTCTTGCTCTGCTATAGCACCTCAGACAATGGGCCTCTACTCTTGTCTGGAGCCTCACCATGCTACTGAAATCCAAACAGATAACTGCTTCCTCAGTTTTCTCCCCTGAATCACGTGCCACATGACAAAATGCTTCATTGCTCCTCCTAAACAGCACTTTCCTAATATTTCCATTCCAGGGGTAGAAATTCCACAACCGATCCTTACAGATAAGTCTGGATTCTCCAAAACAAATCTCTAAATACTTTGATTCATTTTTGCTGCCTATTTTTTTACTTTTTTGCAACAATATGAGAACAACTAATGCAAGATGCAAAGAGACAGGGCACTTATATTTATATAATGCTACTAAAATACATTGCATCCTATTTAAGATAGCGGTTTGCATTTTTTTTTTTTTTTTTTTTTTGCTTGCCCCTATGAACTGCCCACATTTCTGCCTAGATATTTTTCCTGAGAAGTTTTGACTAATTTGTACATACAGTATTTTAATTATCGCTCCTGAGGTGCATTACTTTGCCCTTGACTAGATTTAATTTCAGCCAGTCTGCTGCCCTGTTGCCTAGTCACCTAATTTTATTAGATCTTTCTGGAGTTACTCACATTTGGCCATAGTACTGGCTGCAATACCTAACCCAAATAACTGTACACTGTCAGGAAATGTCACCACTTCATTATTCAAGCCCACTTACTCGAGAATTGTTGAATGCCAAAGGTCTTAGTAAGGATCCCTGAGATACCACATTGACAACTCAGGCTAAATGTGGTTTTGTAGGAATCATAAAGTAACTGATTTGAAACCTATGAATCCCAGAAGTGTCCTAGAAATAGATTCAGCTCAATGAGATGCTTCGTTCCATAAATTCACTTCCCTCAGCAGGCCCCAGCACCTTTTCTTCTCCCTTTTGTACTCTTCAGTGATGCAGGGGAGAGAGGCTGATAGTCATTGTATAGCCACTTCCTGAAGCTTTTTAGGTTATCCAGCTAGCCCACCTCCCCAGATATATTTTGCAGGAGTATCAACATGTACAACCGACAACCCCTCTGATTCACAGGAGATATTTTTAGAAGAACAGCCTTGCAACTCCTCCTTCCACTCTCCACTTGTGAGACTGGAAGATGCTGTTTCAGTCCTGCAGCTAGCTCCAGTTGTAGGCCTTATCTCACACTGGGGTGGTGGTCTCCCCCAAACTGAGAGAAGAGCTGATGGGTGAACATCTAGAATCCAACTCCCCTGAAGTCTCCTTATACTAACTATGATAGGAAATGAGGGAATCACATCAGGCCTACGTTCTGTCACTTCCCATAAATCAGAGATGAGAGTCGCGGGGGGGCAGACCCGCTGGCCACTTCTCAAAGTGTTTGGGGGGTGGTTTGGTAAAAGCCATTGGCCTTCCACCTCAGAAGACCACTAAGAAGCATGTGAATTGGTGGAGAGGGGCAGAACCTAGAGTCTAAGGTTTCTATGAGTAGGCCATGGGTCTGAAAATCAGGAGACCCGGGTGCTTGTCTGACTTCACCCATTGACCTAATATTTGACCAGCAGCAACTCCCTTAATCCAAAATTCTCAAGTCTTCACACATTTTAGGTACCTCCATTCTGGAGTGCGCCTTGAGATAGCAACTCAGAAAGCCAGGCTGTAGGTGAGTTCCCACTGCAGCCACTATCTGAGAGTGATATTCTGGTTGTTGGCACTAAAGCTGTGCAGATAAGTGATGTTTCAGTGTCATGTATGAAGTGAAAAAAATAGAATGAGGTCTACCCAAAATACACTTATTTTTCTGATAAAATCCCCAAAAATTTCTTCAGGTGAAACATTTTGTTGTTCAACCCAAAAACAACATATGCAATGGGCATTAGAAAAGATTTTCATTTTTTAAAATAAAATTGAGTGATATTCCAAGATAAAATTAGCGTTCTGAAACAGAGTCAAAACATCTCATTTTGGAAAGAATATTTTATTCAACAGAAAACTCAACCCAAATGCATGAACGGCCTTGGCAGTTTTCAGCAATATAAAGATTCACCCTTGGGGAAGCTTTGTAAAAAAACAATCTCACTTCTAGTACAGAGTATGCAGGAGTCACTGCAGGGAAGAGATGAACAAGCATGAAAACCACCAAAAAGAAAATGCAACTCAGCATATGACATGGGGAAAACCCCTCCTTAAAAGAAAAACATCAAAAGGTCAGTACCTCAAGTCAGGAAAGGAGAAGGGTCCTTCCATCAGCATGCCTCCCCGTCCCTTGGGGGACAAATAAAGCCTGTCTTCCATTCCAGTTGCCTCAGCAAGGCCTGGAGGCTCTCTCCAGTTCATCAGGTCTCCAAATATTCACATCAAAAGGTTGCGGGGTGGGGGGGGCAGACATACAGCTAGTGTCCCTTAGCTCAGAGGAATCTGGTCTGACTTCCCACTTGCCACAGGGGTGAGTAGCAGTTTTCTTCTCTTGCACTGTCTTTTCCTAGCACCCTGTATCTCTCAGACCTTAAGGCCCCTGATCCCTTTTAGAACCACAAGAGAAATCCTCCCCCATCCCGGGTAGCCAGCCTGCTGAAGCCTGCACCCTCTCTTTTGTCTCCTGTTCCTCTCCCCCTTCTCCAAGTCTGGGCATCTCTGGCAGGTGTTATAGGGTGAAACCAAGTGCAGCATCAGTCTGCAAGCCAAATAATTAACCCTTTGCTGCCCAGACTCAGTGGGGGATTTGTACATGCGATCGGACGCCACCAGAGCACCAGCGGTGCGGCATAATGTCCAATGCCAGTTAAATCTGGCCCATCTATGATTCGCTTCTTTACTCTCGGATCACAAAATTCCCATTTCTGTGACCAGAAGTTCTGGATGCACAAGGAGCACATATCCAGGCTCTGGATTTGCTGTCACATCGATATTGCCTACCAATTTGAACACTGGAAAAGCAACACCACTTCCATTTTCAGCCCATGCTGCAGACTTTACCTTGCCACAGAGTTGCATTTACCACTTTGGATGCTTTGGGCTTCATCCCAGCCTGGAGAAGCCTGTCCTGCATCTCTGGGTGCCTACAATACTTTGAGGGTGGGGTTCACTACCCTGATACCAACAGCCAGCCTAGGAGTGTGTGATCACACCCTGACTTCAACTGCCCAGAGGGATCCCAACACACTCCACGTCTCACATTTTCCCCTGCACCATCTCTCCTGTGGTTTCCAGTCTTCTAATGAATAGTCACAGAAGTCATTACATTTGTTGTTCTTTTAAAAGGGACAACAGATGTCCGCCTGTTAGTTTAACTTGGGTTAACATACCATCCCCCTCAATCCAGGCACTGGATTGGTTTATAGTAAAAGAAACTAGTTTATTAAACAAAAAGTTATGGGTATAATTAATACCCCTACATATAGATACATCAAGTACAAGGCATAAGGCTAGAAATTGTTACTGACAAACAAAAGTAAAAACATATTTCTAAGGCTAAAATTTAACTTTAGCTAGTGCCAGTTTTTGCATAGGTGGATTTCCAACCTATCTTCAGTTCCTGGAGATTTCAACCCAAATGCATGCATCTCAGCTGTGCAAGGGCCCTGGCCTCACGCCCCTCCCCTTTCTTTTTAGAGTCCCAGTGAACCTTAGCAACTAGCCTTTGGGAAGTACAACCAGCCAACACTTCTCCTCTCACATGCTGGGGTGCAGATGCCAGGCTGTCTTGCCATAGTTCATGCACCCTGCTTCAAGAGGCAGGAAGGCTTCCTAGTAGCATAGTCTGTATGCAATAAAACATACAACTTTTCTAGCCTGCTGTCCTGACGGGGTTGTTTGCTTTGCATAGCAATGGGTTTTTCCTTGCCTTTGGTCACGGGTTGCTTAATTTACATATGGGCCACATTCAAACAGGTGGAACCATATTCCATTGTCTGGAACACAAGTAGCTTAGGCATTGCTGGCCAAATACACTGTAACAACACATTTCAAACACAAGTCAGTGAGGTCCTCGTACATATATATCACACAGGAACATTAAATGACCACTGAGTTACTGGTGTTCCAATGATATTACATACCACCTTTGAAGTATATCCCATGACAACAGTGCACCGACCGGCACTGGGGAGCTCTTAAGGTCACACCAATCAAAACCGTCACTCTATCTTCCTCCCTTTTACAGAAAGTCTGAAAGACAGACAGACAGACAGCCAAAGGGCCAGAACTAGGATAAGGATCACGTCTACTTCTGAACAATATAAAACAGCAAGTTACAAAATCTTTTGTCTGCACTGGGAGTGGGGTGGGGTTCCCTTCGATTGCCACCCAGTTCTTTGGCAAAAGAATATAAAATATAGAAAATCCCACCCTTATCTCACCTGTATGACTTTCAAACCAAACTTAGCCCTGCCTTTCTCTATGACCTGCACAGCTCATGCTGCTCGCTTGAACGAGAGAGTGCCCAACACCACAAGATCCTGCCTCAGGCTCCTTTTGCTCTGGCCGCCACACACACATTTTACAGAAAACATTCCTAGATAAGGCTCTGCGCTCGGTTCTTTCTTTCTGCTTCCGCAAGTATAGCACTGCCAAATCCCAAAGTACTGGGCTGAAACAAACTCACGGGAACAATCACAGCTCATAGATTTGGAGTGGCAGTTCTACCGCAGAAAAGAGATCAGACAATGAAACAGCCTGGATTTCTCGTTCCGCTGCTACCTGCTACACCCCTGTTAAAGGGGCTGCTTATGCCTTCCAGCTGCACTCAACCAGTAGCTCAGTTGTTTTCACAGCTCTGAGGTTACCTCCTGAATAGCATTTCTCAGTTGATATAAAGGGAGAATAAGATTTTTGGAAGAGGTCACACCTGCTGCTAAGGCAGCATTGCTTCCTTGTTATCTCCCATCAAAACACATCTGCCCCCACGTTACAATCCTAACCACCCTGTGTTTGTTCCATATGGTAACAGCTTGAAAGTGGCCTTGAAAAGGCACCGCGTGCGATGCTGGCTGCAGACCCAGACATACACATCTTAGGGCCAGCACTACATCGCAGCGTTTCGTGTGGACTGTCAATAAGGAAAACAAGAAGCTGTGTTCTTCTTTTCAGCCCAGTGCGCCTTCGGAATGGCCAAAATAAACAAAATCCGAATAAATTCAGAAATAATAAACCCCAGAAAAGTGTGGGAAAACGCTTTAAAATGCTCATCGCATTTATGGCCAACAACAGGATCCCAATTATTCAAACACAGATGAGGGGGCTGGACTCGATGGCTTTGTTAGGTCTCTTCCAGCTCTATTGTTCTAGGATTCTAAGAGTTAAAAATTAGGGTGCCCATTTGAACAGTCTTCCATAAGGTCTCTAAGTCACAATATTAGTGGTCAGTTGCCTTTGATTCTTATGCATGTGTTTATAACATAACAGTGAGACACCACAAAGATTAGATACAGAGATGGCAGGTGCCTTAGAAATACCTACAGCCTTGATCCTGCAAGTTACAACGCATGGGGAGAACCTCCTCAACTCACCTGCAGCCCCACTGAAATCAATGGGACCCCATGCGGCTACATTCACTCATTGGAACTTGCAGGATCAGAGCCCACGATATAGCACCATAATCAGAACTAGAAGTATAGCTCTTAAATAGGCATTATTAGACTTCAGTTTTGTATCCCACTAGTGTGTTACACAGTGCTCACTCACACAGAAGCTCCCCTGACCCAACAATCCTGAATCACCAATCGGCCTGCCCCTGAACCCATGCAGAACCCTGCTGGTTTCAAGACTTTGCACAACCCCTCTACATGGGGCTGATCATAGGACTGAGGCACAAGAGAAGCAGCACGTTGTATACAGTTTTCACGTACTGAACACACCCAAGCTAACTTCCCATGGCGGTTTATTATAAACAGTCCAAAAAACTTTGGATATTTAAAAGAAAATTTAGGACAACATGCAGCCTGGAATGTCCTTAGCTGGTTGACTGGAAGCCCCATGCCTTTTGAGGTGTGCCTGTCACAATGCCAGGAGAAAGTGCTTTTTATCTGACTCTTGCTGATGCTGTGGGTTATGCTAACATAAGTTTTCACAAATTCTCTCTTTAGGACGTGGGGCAGTGGGTAAAACTGCCAGGAAACATTTTACTAAAATTATTAATTCCAAATACAGGTCCAGATGCTGCACTCCCAGCTAAGCTATATCCTACGTTACCGTCACCTAAGCAATGACAGCAACGTTTGGCCCACAATATGTACAAAGGTGGTTCATGATTTAAAAAAAATAGACCTATTTGGCACTAAATAGAAAAGAGTAGTTTCCTTTTATCACAGGGACTTCCGGGATACATAAGAATGCACAGAAGTGGGCAAATGATCCTAAGTAAACAAGTTCTCCTGACTTTCCTTAGCTCAGTTGTTTGCTGTAGTGGATGACAGCTGGTCCTTCAAAGGCCTGTAATGAAACTGATATAGCTCTAGCCGTCTGTTCGATTAGTCTGTATGTTTGAATTCCCAGCTACTAACTCCACCCCAGGAACGATGGGCTCACCAGAGAAGGCCCCTAATGTAAGGAATACTGTGCAGCCATCCTGGGATACAATTACAACGATGACCTAATACAGAAAGTCAAAACAGTCCTCTGGCCACATGACAGGGGCCTTCCAATTACATCCCAACTTCTTAACAGAGAGAAAGCCATGCTAGTCTACATACTATCAAAACAAAAAAAGCAGTCAAGTAGCACTTTAAAGACTAACAAAATAATTTATCAGGTGGTGAGCTTTCGTGGGACAGACCCACTTCTTCAAACCATAGCCAGACCAGAACAGACTCAATATTTAAGGCATAGAGAACCAAAAAAGTAAACGAGTTTGACAAATCAGAAAAAAATTACCAAGATGAGCAAATCAGAGAGTATAGGGGCAGAAGGGCGGAGGGCGGGAGTGAAGTCAGGAATTGGATTAAGCCACTTGGTGGACAGTATGTGTTCCTGAGCATTTATTAAAGGTTGACTTGACCTTTAATAAAAGAGACCCTTCTTCTGCATGTCTGTCTTTCCTGCCCAATCTAGGCCTCTCTACTTTCTCTCAGTCCCAGATTCCCTCTGGCTGGTTCTCACAGGTTTCTCACACTGCCTTCCTCTATCCCTCAGCCACCCCTCTTCGCCTCCAACAGTCGCTTCCCCTCCATTTGAGGTGAGCAGCAATCTCCTCCCATTTTCTCAGAAGGAAGGGCTACCTCCTCATCACAGAAAAATGATGGAGCTTTCACACAGTATACCCTAAATCACATGTGGCCAAGTTGGAGGCCCTTCACCATATTGCACAAGGATTGCAAAACGCTTTGCAATACAGTGGTTAGGAAGATGCCTCATTTATAAAAGGGGACAATGAATCAGACAGATTAAGTGAGTTGCCTGTTGCTACATAACAATTCAGTGACAAATCCAGGTCCTTCAAGTCCCAGATCCCCCACCTAAACCTGATACATGTGAAGTTACACGCTCAGGAGTGCCTCTCTGACGTAACAGTCAAATCCATGTTCAAAAAGATTTAGGTATTTAGCAACCTACAGGAACTTTTCAAAATGAAATTTTGGAGCCTAAGTCATTAGGTGATTTGAGAATGTTGCCACATGTCTCAGAATAATAGTGTTGTAGGCTCATTATTAGTTAGTGAGAAAAATATTCTTTATTCTCTAGTAAAGTTTGGGCTCAGTGATACTCCCAGGCAACCAGAAACCTTCGGGTATAACTGTGTACCTGAGACACACATTATAATTAACAGCCCATTTGTCAATGATATCCAAAGGGTCAGTGCAGGATTAATAAATTATACCCATATTACAAATGTAAATGGTGTTACAGATCCACATCAATAGAAGACAGTTACAGACTGTTAGTATCCGACAGGTCAACAGGCTGCTTACAAAAATCAATTAACCATTTATTAAAGCGCAAACCCCTCAGTTTGCAAGTTATCAAATTATCAAAAAAAAAACAACTTACCACCACCAAGTTCTTTTAACTCTAGGACCTTTTCTAATCACTTCAGTACACTGTTCCATGGCAAGCAAACAAGTAGATAGTTCCTGTTATTACCAGTAGGTTTAACAGTTCAGCTCAAAGCCGGAGAAATACCCTAGAACATAGCTTTTAGAGAAATGTCCAATCTTGACTTAAAAATCATCAGTATCCACCCAAAATCTTGCTAATTTGTTCCAATGGTTAATATGTCACCTTTAAAAATTTACTAATTTCCAGTCTCAATCGTGTAACTTCCAGCCACCAGATCAGGTTGTGATGGGTCAGATCACAGAAGTCCCCTTGGGGTTGTCCCATGGTGCGCTGATCATGCACTGATCCCCACTTTCCTGCCCTCTGGAGTTCCTCACCACCCTGTCCTGCTGGGCCAGAAGCTCCGGTCTTAAGGCACAGAGTTGGGGTTACCACCCCAGGAAACTAACCCTCAAGAGAGACCAAAACCTCAGATAAAGCTGACTTATTCTGTGTAAAAGGTTTACATAGAGAAAGTTCATAAGGTCTGCCCCCTTTACCAAAAAGAGAGATGCACAGTGATTGCTTCCCCCTCCTCACCCCCAAATATTATTTATCCTGGGCTTGATAATAAACAAAGTATAGAAAGCAGGATTCAAGTAGTTGAAAGTGAAAATAGACATTTAAAATAAATTACTCAAGTAAAATAAACAAAAAAATGCTTGCTAATCTTAATCCACAAAGAAACAAGTTTCATGTAAATTCTTACCCTAAACAGTCATTCAAATTTCTCTTTCACAAGCTAAGAAGCCTCCTATCTTGGGCCAGAACTTCCCCTTAATCTTAGATGTTTCCAGCAGGCATCTTAGGTGTTAAGGAGAGAATGGTCTCTTGGTGTCCAGCAACTATCCTGGTTGTTTTCCTCTTTTTATATCCCTTTCCCAAGGCAGCAATTCCTTGCGCTCAGTTCAAACTCTTCTCAAGTGGAGAAGTACAGGATCCAAAATGGCTTTCAGAATCAGGCCACCTGACCACGTGTCTTTCTAGGACCAACAAGAGTTTGGGCTTGCAAGACAAACAAGACCATTCACTGGTTGTTGATTTGATCATTGAACCATCCAGGTCTTGGGACATGAGTAATGGTCCTCGTTAGCACATTGGAACTATAAAGAGATCCACATTTCATAGTTCTAACTTCACAAACAGAATATATACATTCAGCAGATGGCACCATTAAAACAGATGTTACAGGAGGTATTTGTCTAATGTCTTCAAGCTATGCATATTTATAGCCATAAACCAATATTCATAAAGGAGAGACAAGTTAGAGGCTTAAGAGCCCATTACTAAATATTAGCTCCACGTGTAAGTATTTACAGATTGTGATCAAGTCACTCTTCACTGTTCTCTTTGTTAAAATGAATAACATCTATGTCTTTACTGTGTTATTCCCAGCAAAAGACAGTGTGCCTAAGCAGGCATCATTTCTCTCTTCAGAGACAGGACACCCAGTAACTCCACCAGTTATGGTACCACACAGCCCTTTCTAAGCAACCATATTTTATTCCTAAGGCAAAAGCAGTATGGAGAAAACACAGTAAAAACCTACATGCATCCTAATCAGCAAATCAGAGAGACCCACTCCCTGCCCCCCCACAGCCAGACAGAGTTTCCCCCTTTTTGCTCTACTCCATCTTGTCTCTCCTAGGTTCTTCAGAGCACCACAGGGTTAAAAGAAACAGCTCAGCCCTGGAATGCCCAAGAGTGCAGATGTGCTTATCTCAGGCACAGTCTTTTGATGCTCCGGAGCAAACGGCAACGTAACGACCCTAAATGGGCCGAAACCAGAAAACAAGAGACAAATGGGCTAACAGACAGCTGGGGCCTTGGGCTGCCCTTGGCTAGTACCATCAGTTGATCCGCCTACACAAATGTCCCAGGTGAGGAAACCTGCAGCCCATAAAGAAAGAATACCCTAAATTATCTGCAGCTCACAGGTGTGAGCTAGATCCTTGAACTCCCTGTGAGAACCAGTGTCACGAGATGATCTAATTCAATTGGCATCTTTTGAGATAAGGAAGAGCGTACATGACCCAGTGGGTATAAAGTAGGGCCCGGCAGCCCCCTCTAACTGAGCTCCAATTACCTCTACCTGCCGGTCAGGAGGATCTTTGCCTCCCGAGGTCCCAGGGGATGCCCTTTCCTTGTATTGCTTCTTCCCGAGGGATTGTGTGAAAACGCTGGTCACGCCATGTTGGGTAACAGAGGGGTGAGAATAAGACCGGTTAAGTGTATTGCTTTTGCTTTTGTGCACATTCAATAATAGATCTATGAATTGTTATGTGCTAGCTATTGGTCACTAAAGAAGGGAAATACAAACCTTGTAACCTTGTAACAAAGTATAAACCTTGTAATCTTGTAACCATAAGAGTTAAGTTCCTTAGTCAATAAATAAGTAACTGGTTAAATTTTTAACCTGACTCTTCCTGTTACTGTGCAAACCAAACACAAACAAAGAACTCAGCTGTTTTAGCCTGGTCACTGGTGGGGTATACTGAGAGCTGAGTGCCAAGTCATGCTGCCTCCACGGAACAGACTCCTGGGGCACCCATCAGCATCCCTGCCTGCCTGCTGCGAAGGGACTTTGTCCTAACAGTTAGAGACTCGGATGAAGTGAGGGCACACATGGCATCTCACCCCGACCATCGGCTGACACCCCCCAACATGGCCTCTGGCAGGTGAGCAATCCTTAAAACTCCCCACAGAGATGTGCCTGTAGCGTCAAGTTCATAAAACCCTTTGGTCAAGAACAAAAACTTTCATAAAAACTTCAGTCCATTCGTTAGACAATTCAAAAGATTCTGAGATGTAGTTTCCAGGATCAGGTAATCAGTGGACAATCAGGCTAAGTCGACAATGTCACTTTGCTGCACTGCACCTTTCTGTCTCAGGGGTATGAAAAAAATGCAGGCACAGCAAGTAACAGCGCTGTAAAGTGCCTGTGTAAACGGGATCCCAGATTTGTTAGTTTGGGGAGGTGGTTTCCATAGGACATGGGGAGAGCTCTCTCCCAGCACTCATGCTGTGGCCATATGCCCACACTGCGCTTTAATTTTAGAAGTGTAAACAAAGCCTTAGTTTCTCCCCCCAGCATGTAGTTTCAAAAGGTCTGACTGACAAAGTGGGTCTTTGCCCACAAAAGCTTGTGCTCCAAAATATCTGTTGGTCTATAAGGTGCCACAGGATTTCTTGTTGGTTTTGAAGATACAGACTAACACAGCTACTTCTCTGATACATTGGTCCAAATAGTTCTTTGACATTTGTAAGGTTTCCTTGAACTTGCATTAATCACGCCTTCCTCCTAATGATGTTCCAACCAATTCCACAATAGTACATACACATTTGCATTTTTAATAGCATGAACTCCAGAAACATTAAATCTATTCTAATAAGGTCGGGCCCAAATACTGCCATACCTGTCAACACCTTTAAAATATATTGATTCTGGCTAAATATTTGTAGCACTGATTGCACAATCTGAGGTAGAGTAATGGAAGCATAATAAATCAGATACATTTTTATACTGAGAAAGAGGGAAAAATATTAAGGAAACAAAAAATACAAGCCCAAGCAGAGCACAGAAAGGTGAGCTCAAAGCTCTTTCTTCTTCCTCTCTCCAATGTTGTCCTCCAGAGAAGTAGTATCTCATTCCTTACTCTTGCTGTCTCAGTTTAGTCCTTTTTCTGGAAATCACATAAGTTGCTAGCACAGACTGCATATTAGGAACTGGTCTAAGAATAGATTGGCACTCGAACTTCTGCACCTTGAAAAACAGCTAAATATCCATTTTGTGCTGGGTTAACAGAAAGATGAGAAATAAGTTTTAGTAGCACATTGGATACCCCAAGATTCCCTATCTGGGGGAGAGGCCTTTTCACACTTGAGTTTTCAGCTCTGCTCCTCTCTCCTAACACCAGAATATCGCCTTATTAGATAGAATCATAGAAGACTAGGGTTAGAAGAGATGTCAGGAAGTCCAACCCACTGCTCAAAGCGGGACCAACCCCAAGCTGTCAAGTGCAGCTTTAAAAACCTCTACGGATGGAAATTCCGGCACCTCCCTAGGTAACTCAGTGTTTCACCAGCCTCACAGTGAACTAATTTTTTTCCTAAAATCCAACCCAGACCTCCTCTGCTGCAGCTTAAGAATGTTGCCTCTTATTCTGTCATCTGAGAATAGCCTGGCTCCATCCTCTTTGAAACTACCCTTCAGGTAGTTGACGGCTGCTGTCAAATCCCCCCTCATTCTTCTCTTCTGCAGACTAAAGAAGCCCTGTTCCCTCAGCCTCTCCTGTGGATTTATAATGGTTCTAACTGCTAAGTATTGCTCTGAGTAGAGAGTGGCAGAGAGAACAACTCAGACACTAATCCGAACCTGCCCAGAGCAGACTCAACCAAGTTTTTGGGAACATGACACCAGGTGCTCACTTCAGCAGAGATAGGTTTACCAGTATTATAAGGTAAAAAGCCACAGTAACCTTTACCAGTTGGGTATTGTTCACAATAGCAACTTCGTTTTTTTTCTCCCACAATGCTTTGGGCAACATCTTTTCTGGAAACGTCACAAATGGTCTTCCCTTAAAAGAGGATTCTGTCTGGGACGCCCTGTGATCATCATGTATCCTGCTGCTGTACAGCTTAGAGCCCAAGTCCTGCTTTAGCCCAGAGTACTGTGCCTCTTCAGAACTACTGTCATACAAACATATTGAATAAAATTTACCTGTCCACTGAGAGAAATAACTGCATTTGTCAGTGGCACTGAGATAACAAGAAGGAAGCCTATATAACTAACGGGAACATGGGCATTATCTCCCCACATAAAAATTCCCCAGATCTGCTACTTCAGCTCAGTGGTGTTTAGTCACCCAGGAGCATTCACTTCATACTGAAAATGCTGCTTGAACCTCATCTGAAGTCACTGTGGTTATGATTCACAGTCTAATTGTAAGTGCCAGGAATTAATCTGTAGCCCACAGAAATAAATGGCTTTCCACAGTGCTCTGGCATACAGAGTGCTGTGCTGTTTTTCCTGTGCTTAAATAAAAGCATTTGTGGCATATGGTTAAAGCTGCAGTTCTTTCCTATGCTGAATTTGTTAGTTTGTGTTCCCAGATTTCTTCTCTCTCTCATTTTTTTTAAATTGTCATCTTCAGTAGTTCAGCCAATTGCTGCTTCTTCATTGTCTCCTTCTCCACCCCCTTGCTGTCAATATCATTCACCAAAACCCGGAAACTGGGCAAAATCTTCTGCAGAAAGTCATTTATGGCTTAACCACTTCAGAAGCAGGAATTCTAGGTTTGTTCATTGGAGTGCCTGCTTGGAAAGCGTCTGTGGTCAGTTTGCATCTGGCTCCACATGGACAAGAGACAAGAAATCTCCTCCCTTATGCCTCCACATCGATGTGATCCCTAATAGCTATAGCGACTCTAGACTCTCCAAAGAAGTTGAGGCTGGAATGGGAGTAAGGGAACCATGTCCCACCCCACCAATCAGCACAGCTGTCTACATACTGGAGAAAGCACTTTTTCCATCCTGTAGCTGAGTGGTATAGCACTTCCATTGCTCCTGTGTCTCCAGGCATTACTGCCAGCATGGTGCCTGGCAAAAGCCGAATGGCTGTGCCAGCTGTTACTGGCATGATGCTTCATCCGGTGTAATAAAAAGCTGTACTTGCAAAAGGAGTTAGAGAAGAAAACACGACTCAGAGAGGGTTTGGTAAAGCCAGCAAGCATTACAGCAGATAAACGTTACTTTTAATGCAGTACACAAGCCATCAAAAACCCCACTATAAAGCTGTGCAAGCATCACTTTAATAACTACCATTTGTTCAAGTGGTTGTCTAACTCAGTGACGTTAACAAAGAGGAGAGAGAGTGCTTAGTCCTGGACTAATTTTCTTTTCTTTCTGGACCAAGTGGCAAAAGTATAAGTAGAACTATGGAAGATTCTGTGGTTTGACTTTTATTTTTAAATTCACCAAAAAAACTTACATTTCCTTAACATGGATTAGATCCTTGGAGCATCTTGTCAAAACGCCAATGAACCAAAGCCGGCAGCGCTCTTTCCTCTGAGTCAGTTACTGGAGCTGAAATCCAACAAGCTGCTTTCAGGGCTGTTTTTTGCTGATGTCTTTCAGATGAGCTCTGGAGGCCATGAACGAGCCTACTTTGCTCTTCTCAAAAATTGGGTGGCTAATGCTGCAGTCCTCCTCAAGCCCCAACCAGTGGCAACTGGTGATAAAACTCTGGGGCGGGGGGCACCAGATGTGTGTTCTTGTAGTCCCCCTGGGCCCTAAGCCCCTCCACACCCTGCCATCCAGTTTGAGCATTGGTCTGCTAAACTCAGGGTTGTGAGCTCAGTCTTTGAGGGGGCCATTTAGGGATCTGGGGCAAATATATTAAAAAAAAAAAAAATGATGGTGCTTGGTCCTGGCAAGAGGGCAGGGGACTGGCCTCAGTGACCTCCTGAGTTCTCTTCCAGTTCTATGAGATGTGTACCACCCCACCCCCGCCCACCCCTTCCCCCACAGGTGCTGCATTGCTTCCGGTGAGCGTGGGGGCGATCCCTTCCTGCCCCCGGCGCAGCGTGGCTCGAGAGCAGGACAAGATGCTCCAGCTTGCACTGCTCTTGGGCCACACTGCTCCAGGGTGGGGCAGGACTGCCCTGCACTGGCTGGAAGTGGCAGTTTTTAAACAGTGAGATGGGGGGCCTGGGCATTGCAGGGGGTGGGGGGATGGGGTGCATGCAACCCCCATGTGTCACCTCTGGCCCCAACTCAGGTAATTTCTTCCTGCCTCCCCAGATCCCTTCTTCTCCTGCCGTTTCAGCTGGAGACACCATTCTTCACTTCCCTGAGTGGGCATGACTTCTATTCCCCTCCCCCTTGACCTATGCAGTAGTAATAGTGGCCCAGTTGGGAAGCTGGAGGCATCTGATGCCCCCTTTGTTGCCCATACTAAAGGCAACTAGTGGTGTTATGCATACACGGGCAAGAACTGTGTGTGACCATCCAAATCCCCCATTCTCTTCTATAGCAAGGGCTCTCTTGTTGCCTCCTTGGGCCATTAGAGTGTCTAATTAAAAATAGAAAATACACAGAATCCAGATAAGCTACATTTACACTGAACATTCAGTAGCTCTCTATGAAGCCTCTGAGACAAATTCTCTTATGCAGTTCCAAAAACAGTACAGGTTGATTCTCTCTCATCTGGCACCAGCAGGACCTGACCAGTGCTGGATGAGAGAATTTGCCAGACCACAGGAGGTCAATATTTTCTAGCACATTACCAACACTTCCACTGCTTATTGGGCTCTTAGAAGACATTTAGGGGTAAGTTACAGCTAAATAACATCACAGAACACTGAGGGCCAGGATTGGTGCCTGGAAACAAACTTTATGGGATCACGAGAAACTTGGCCACACCCATGATAAGTGGCAGTCTGACTAACTAAAATCATGTCACATTACAGAGTTTGCTGGACGAGAGTGTTCTGGATTACAGCGGTTCAACCTGCATTATTTTTATTATTAAAAAAAAAAAAAAATCAAAGGATTAGGATTCCATACTCAATAACTTAGGCTCGTAGAATTTCTCTGGGGAAACTTCACTGGCAGATTAATTGACAGTCCTCCTCAAAACCCTTAGAAGGAACAAGTATTGCTGGTAAATATGCTCCTCCAGGCTCAGAATTCCAAAATAAAAATATTCATGGCCACACAAAATAACTTGCCATGTGGCAGGGTATAAGGCCATTCTTTTTGCACCACTTCGTGCAAATCGTGACTTGACTATATCTAGTTTTCCCACATAGAATATGTATCAGACTGGCAAAACCCAGAAATTAATTGCTCCTTCCAGAATGCTCATGACTAAGCTCTTATTATTTCAAGAAGCCTACCCCAAACTCAAGTGGAAGACACAGTAACACCAAGGAAATAAAGATGTGGAACTTTTCCCTTGGTTTTATACGTCTTATGCCGAGGATCCCAAAGACACAAGGGAGGGAAAGGTGGTAACATGACACCCATGATAACGCACAAAGGGAGTGGCACATGACACCCTTAGCACATCACAATACCCAAGTGAGCAGTGATGCTCCTGGACCCAAGTACTCAGTGGGAACATGGGGGGGTGAAGGTCAACAGTTACCACACACAATGGGTTAAAGCTTTCAATCCCTGGAGCAAAATACCAACCCCAGATCAAGCCCATAAGAACCCACCCAAGCTACACTGCACCATGTCAAGAGCCTCTGGAGGAGACAAACTGCTGAACGAGCTGGGCTACAAGCTGGGCCAGACCCTGGGTGAGGGCAGCTACTCCAAGGTGAGGGTGGCCACCTCAGCCAAGTACAAGGGCCCACTGGCTATCAAGGTGGTGGATCGGCGCCGCGCACCCCCCGACTTTGTACACAAGTTTCTGCCTCGGGAGCTCTCCATCCTGCGGGTGATCCGGCACCCCAATATTGTGCGGGTCTTTGAGTTCATCGAGGTCTGCAATGGGAAACTCTACATCGTGATGGAAGCAGCGTCCACGGATCTGCTCCAGCTGGTGCAGCGGCTGGGGAAACTACCTTGCGTCCCCGAGGCCCGGGACATCTTTGGACAGATCGTGGGCGCCGTGCGCTACCTTCATGACCGAAACCTGGTGCACCGAGACCTCAAGTGTGAGAATGTCTTGCTCACTTCTGATGGCCGCCGAGCAAAGCTCACAGATTTTGGGTTTGGCAAGGAGGCACGTGGCTACCCTGACCTGAGCACCACCTACTGTGGTTCAGCTGCCTACGCCTCCCCCGAGGTGCTGCTGGGTATCCCTTACGATGCCAAGAAGTACGACATATGGAGCTTGGGCGTGGTGCTCTACGTGATGGTGACTGGCTGCATGCCCTTCGACGACACCCACATCCACAGCATGCCCCGCCGCCAGAAGAAGGGAGTTCTGTACCCTGAGGGCATGTCCCCTCTGCCTGAGCCCTGCAAAGCCCTCATCACACAGCTGCTTCAATTCAGCCCAGCCTCCCGGCCTGGGGTGGGACAAATAGCCAAGAACTGCTGGCTGAAAGGGGATATCTAAAAGGCAAAGGCTCCCCGCTATATTCCAGACCTAGATCATTGGCAGGGGCAGCCAGGGCACCAACCTCGTGGAACTACATGTTAAACAAATACTAACAGTAATCCTGACAGAAACTAGGGTCACTTAAGGGGCAACAGCCTCATGGAGCTGATAATAGCACTTAAAGTGATGATGTGACCACATGTTGCTAGAGGAAGGTT
Organism: Carettochelys insculpta; assembly: GCF_033958435.1. Classification (NCBI taxonomy): domain Eukaryota; kingdom Metazoa; phylum Chordata; order Testudines; family Carettochelyidae; genus Carettochelys; species Carettochelys insculpta. The sequence goes on from NC_134144.1 coordinate 19,916,502, forward strand.
AAAGGCCCAACCACACTATGAAGCTGTGCGGTAGGTTTGATTTCAATCGACAGGGACCTTAATAAGCTAATGGCACCAACAAAAAATCGGGCTGCTTAAAGAAACACTGACCACAGGGAACATCGGCGCACCACCAACTCACCTGTAGCAGCAGGAAAGAGATGCCCCACCCCCTACAGGGCAGGTCTGGACTTCACCACAAAGCCTGAAGGTGGTAGCGTGCAGGGGAGATGGTGGGATGCATAGCAGCAAAGATCATTGTGTTGTCTACTCCCTAATGACCTGTAATAAACTCTGAAGGTCCCACACGGCTGTCTTTCTGTGCCGCTCCGATTCCTTTCTGGCAAAATGTGTCTGTGTCCGAGTCACCTGACAGCGTGCTTAAAAGGGGCTGTGCCCAGGGCTGGCTGGAGGTGGGGCTGAAGACGACCTTCTAAAACTCTTTTTCATTTCTCTTCAGCCTATTTTCAAACACAACCTCCTAGGTGTCCCTCCCATCACTCATCTGGAGGGCAAGTCCCTCCTTTTTCGAATCTTGGCTCTGAACAGCTTCCAACTTTGGGGAGGTTCACGATCCAGATCTAGGGCCAAAACTTTGGCTTGGGCTCAGGGCTGGATAAACTCAGACAATGATTGCTCTTGTCCTAAAACGGGGACATTTGGTATCTGCATTTCCAAATGGAACCTGAGCTTTGTACACAAAAAGTTAGCAACTGTTCTAAACCAGACCCCAAATCTCCATTATAGATCTCCATTGCCAAATCCCAACTTGCAAGGAACCTTCCACTTACAGCCTGAACCAAGTTTAATAAGATCTTTAATGTTTCCCTTTTTCAAACAGAATCTGACTCAAACTCCCACTGAAGTCCATAGGAAGGCTCCCTCAGGCAGACTTATAAAGCCCACAATCCCACAGGGACATTCTGCTAGAAAAACACTTCTGTTGTTTCAAAGAGCCAAAATCAATTCTAGCAGCCAGGAGCCATCTTTCAATAACCAGGGCATGTAGCTGTGCAGGAAGGAAGGGAAACTCTTTTCTGTGAAGAAAAATTTTGGTTTCAAGCTTCTGAACTTTATAAAAATAGTGGGTTAACTAAAGCCACCCTTAGCAGTGTAGAGATCGCTCTAAAATTGTTGTCCAGAAAATGGTACCTCCGCTGCACGATGGAAAATGCATACCTCGGTGACCTGACTCCTCTCATCTCAATAAAAGTATAACCTCTCCAGTTTCAGCAGCAGAGGGCATGGATTTATATGGTCATTTGAGTCTGCAAACTGTGGAGTGGGACAGACAGCAATTTTTTATTCTCAGCAAAGAGGGCTAAGGAATATCGTTTATGGAGACCTTACTGCAAAGGCGGAAGAGTCCCAGCAGAGCATCTGAAAAATTGCAAGGAAGGTAGGCCGCATGAGGTGGCTATTCCAACTGACCATCTGCAGTGCAAGAGAAACCCCAGTATAGAATCAAATACGTAAAGCAAGAATGAATTCTACAGGGACATGCTGCCCATGGGGCATTCTAGTGTATTCTCAAGTGGCTTGAAAACACATCCAGCATGTAGATGCTCATCTGATCTTCCAGAAACCAACCTCCTCCCCTTCTGCAGCACACAATGTCCCTAAAAAAGCCACTTTCCCTATGGCTGTCTTCATAGGGCAGGTAGAAGAGGTGGTGATCTGCTATTTGCCTTCTCAGCTAATATTTGCCTTCTTCCCTTTTGTTTCCTAAGTATAGACTCCAGTTAATTCTCTCTCTCTCTTCCCCTTGATGACTTCTAGGTTTCTCTCCATTTGACTGTCATCTGAGAAATGAAGTAGGAGGTTTGGGTAAATATCCAAGGCACTGCTCAGCTGCTGCCCATACTTGGCCTTTTCCCTCAGTGAATCTTTCTGCGTGCCCTGCCTAGCCCCACTGTGGTCTCAAGTGTTCCCAAGCAGCTGCCATCCCAGCTCAAGTTCCCAAGGGTGTTTGCCTTGTAACGCATCCACTCATTGTTCTCCAGTGCATCTCCACTGCCCTCACTCCCATTCCTCTGGTGTCCCCAACTATTTCCCACTCAGTCAGTCCTGAGGGGGAACTTGGTAGTGTACGAAGGAGGCTGATTGGGTAGGAGGCAGGGAAGGTCAATGGCATGGCACAAGGGGAGAAAGACCCAGAAGCAGAATGGCTGGGTAGGTGTCCAGGGAGCTGGATGGGAGGTAGCAAGCAGACAGGGGCTGCATTACCTGTGCTGGGCAGTACCATTCCTATTGGATGGGATTTCTCAGCACAAGGACTATTTCTTAGCAAGGTCTATAAAGCATAGGGCCAGAGTCTCACCAGATTGGTCTGGGAGCTGGACTACATGGCAGTGGAAATGGCAGGGAAAATAAAGACTGCTGCCCTTCCCAGGAAGGGCTGCCCCTCCTCAAGGACAAGGAGAGAGTCAGGGCCTCCCGGCAGCAGGTGAGGAGTCAGTCAGCTGCCCGCTGAAGACAGTGGGATGGGAGAGGAGACAAGAAGGCATTGGCCTTCTCTTTGAAAGATCCCAAAGATAAGCGAGGAGCTGGGGGAGGCCCTGCAGATAGGGACAGCTAGGGGAGCTATTAGGGAAGCAAGAAGGGGATCATCATCTTGGGGCAAGGGGCTGGGCTGCAGGGGGAGCTGCTGTGCTTGGGGCTAGCAGGGGATTTCCTGGGTTGAGGGGAGATGGATGATCTATGAGAAGGGCCCACAGTGAGGAGGGGGTTACTCACTGCAGGGGCTGTTGGCTTCCCGGGCCCCTCTGCCTTGTGCCCCTGTTGCAGGCTGCCTCTAGCCACACCTGAAGAGCTTGGACTGGGGCAGGGAATGCTCAGGCGTCCTTGGTGGCCACTGCTGGCTGTAGCCCAGAACTATCCTTTTCAAAAGAGTTCTGCCAACTGCCAGGGGTGCCAGCCCATGGGGGTCAGAAGCCAGCCAGTGCAATGGGCCAGAGAGTGTGACCTTCCCCAGACCCAGGCTCCTGGATCCTTCACAGACTGGCTCAAAGCAGCACCAGGGATTTTCCAAAAAGGCCACCTCAAGCTGAAGGAGACTCACAGACTTATTTAAGAGTAAGTCCATGGGCTCTGAGCCCAGCTCCAATGTACAGACCCACAACCCCCCAGCCACGACACTGCCCTCCGTTGCAGGGAAGTCACCTCTCCTCCGAGGCCTACAATGTACCATTTGTTATATGACCCACCGGCCCCACCCCGACCCCTCACACACTGAGCCTCCACGTGATTTTACTGCTGTGAGCCTCATCCTTTTGCACCCTCTCCTGCTGCTCAACCACCCTCACTTCCCTGCCACGTGAAAAGAAAATGAGACTGCAGGGATTACGCCTTACCTCTGGGAAGAAACGAGCACCCATTTCAGATACTATGAAATAGCAACATACATCACTCTGTGATATCACAATTATAATGTGTGATGTCACCTTGCGCTGTAAATGGTGAGATTTTGCAAAGGTGCTTGAGGTGGGCAAAAGGAGGACAGGCACATGCAAGGCAGTTAAGTGGCAAGCTGCAACATCTATTCAACCTTCACACGGGGTGGCGGGGGCGGTACGCACCCCTCCACCAGGCATTTAATTCATTCTTGTGCAGAGATTAGAGCACTCCTTACATATTGTCCATTATGGGGACCAGGATTACAGGGTCACCTGTAGTGGAGGACAACCTCTCTGTGGTCTGTCTCCCAGGACTCAGCTCTCAGAGTCCCAGCAACCTCCCCCTCGCAAGAGGCACAGCGGATAGAGCAAGATGGGGATGAATTGCATCCGACAAAGTGGGTCTTTACCCACAAAAGTTTATGTTCCATAAAACAAGATGGGGACCTCAATCCACAAAGGCTACAAGGTCTCCCCATCACATTAGGCCAAAGCCCATCACCAAACCTCAGCTTTTTCCCCTCTTGGGAGTGTGCATTACTCACCTAACCACATTAGAAGTCAGCCACAAGTTGTGAAGAATAAACGCCAATCCAGCACCCTAGATAGCTACTGTGTTCCTACTTACTCCACCACCAGCCCTGTGAGGAAAGTAGAAAGCTCCTTGGTCCTCCCAATTGTCCCATGGCAGAAAAGAATTCCTTCCTGACTCCCCAAAAAGGCACTCAGCAAGACCTGCATCTCCTGTCAGGCCAGGCTCCCATTCCTATACCTTGAATGGGCTGGCTGGGCTGCTGGCTTGGAGCTGAAAACAGCTCGACATCACCCTTACACCGGGCTAAATCCTGGGAGCTGGGTAATACTGGCCAAATAGCACCTCTGCCCCACAGCTGGCCAATAGATGCCAGAGACTCCCTGGAGGAGGAGCTTCCTATTGCCCTTTGGTGAGTGTCTCCCTTTCACCTTCAGGCCCGTAAGTTCCCCCACCCACCGATGTGGGTGGATGGCATTCGTGACAGACTACTGGCCGAGAGCCTGAGCCAGAGTGCGGTCGTGGCAGCCCCGCCCAAAGAGGGCTATAGGAGCCGGCTGAGCAAACCCGGGCCTGATGGCCGGCAGCTGTGAACCCCTGAGAAGAGAGGCAGTATAAAGCCAGTGAGTGTGCAGGAAAGGGGAGAGGCAGAGAGGAAGGGGAGGAGCCAGGGTGTGGAGGGCTCTGCTCCACAGGTTCTGGGTAAGCAGAGGGGTTACAACTAAACAGCTATGTAAGGGCAAGTGGTTGGACTTTCACACACAGTAGAAGCACAGGTGCCTGCAACTGGAGCGGTCTTTGCTGAGTTCATGGATAGAACGAGAGCCTTGGTGCCCAGGAGCGTGATGGGCCCTGCTACCCATTTCTCCGTCTGGCGCTCTCAGCCAGGTCTGAGGGCATTCAGTGCTCTCATTCCCGCTTCACTGGATCTCTCTCTTTTCTCCATCAGCCTCTTTGTCTCAGAGGACACTTGCTTACGTCACAGAAGAGCCGTGGTCATTAGCAACAGCGTAAAGTGATTTGTGGAGGAGACATGCTAAGCCACACGTAGCTGCCGAAGATTTCCCACGCAAAACATTCAGAGCATTCGCCTTCACAGTCCGTCCCTTTGTCTTTTACGAATGGGTCCCAAAGTCAGCGGCAGCACCTTGGAAGCTGCTGGCTTTGTTTCAGTTTAATCATCATTTACAGCAGTGGTGAGCAAAGCGCGGCCCGTTGGGTACTACACGTGGCCCATGAGACATTGGGTTTACTGTTGCCCATGTAAGGTTGCCAGACTGATGTAGCTGAAAACCTGCACATTGTTTTCCTATCAGCGTTATAAAAGTGACAGGCACGTAAAGCAAGGGCGCATGCCGGGAGGATTACACCGAATACACACAACACTGTGCGAGCTGGGTGCTCCTGCTGCATCTAATCCGAGTGCTGCTACAGTTCACTCAGCACACCCCGTCAACTGTAGGTATGAAAGTACAGTCCACAAAACTACCCTATCCCAGGAAACCGCCTGAGTTATGTCAATCATAGGGCCCACTGAAATGAAGGGTCACTCAGAACTCCCCACTCTATAACCTGGGTTGCCCCCTCTGTGATTTACTGTAAAGGAAAAGCGTAGCACTTAGAAAGGCTTCATGTTCCAGCATATGGGTAGGACACCTTTATAAATCCATTCAGCGTCATCTTATGTATGTTAACAAAACAAACCAGCAGCCATGTATCACTTTAAAGACTAACAAAATAATTTATTAGGTAACGAGCTTTCATGGGACAGACTCATGTCTTCAGATCAATAGCATTTCCAGTACAGACGGACCGCTACATAGCACAGAATCCAAAAAAATTAAATAAAAACTGACAAAACAGATACATGGAACTGACGGGGAAGGTGAGGGGGAGAGGTAGTGTGTGTCTTGCCTGAGATTGTTACGAATAACAAGGCAAGGGAAAGAGTCTGTAATTCCTGAGATAATTGCTCTCTCTACTGAGACCAAGTATTAAGGTAGCAAATTTGAGCATGAACTCCAGTTCAGACATCTCCCTCTGTAATCTGCTGTTGAAGTCTCTTTGTTGTTGGACACATTCTCAGGTCTTTAACAGAACGGCCCTCTTCATTGAGATGCTCATTGATAGGCTTGTGTGTATTAAGATTCCTAATGTCTATTTTGTGTCCATTCATTCTTTGGCAAAGCGTTTGCCTGCTTTGTTCAACGTACATGGTAGAGGGGCATTGCTGGCATGATGGCATATATAACCTTGGTTGAGACACGGGAGAATGAGCCCTGATCTTGTAATTAATGAGGTTAGGTCCAGTGATGGTATCTTCAGAATATGTGGACAAAGATGGCAACAGGTTTGTTGCAAGGAAGAGTTCCAGGATTAGTATTACTGTAGTATGGCCTGTGGTTGCTAGTGAGAATTTTCATTAGGATAGGAATTTGTCTGTGGGAGAGAACAGGCCTGTCACCTACAGCCTTCCAGAGAGAGATAGAGTGTGTGTGTGCACGTACATATACACAAACCAAGGGTAAAATATATCCCTTCCCCTTTCAAGAATTTGGCAGTAGTTATTCTTACTAGACGGTGGGAAGGGAATTAGATTGTGATAGTCACTTGGCTATGCCAGCTCACCCACCCACCCAACCCCTCTCCGTTTGGATCAGCTACCAGCAAGAGCCCAAGTCTCTCTGCAGGTTTCTCTGCAGTCCCAAGGGAGCTGCTTGCACGGTCACACCACGAGAAGCCGCCACCCAGCCCAGTTTAGCAATTATCCACATTAGCTGACCCACTCAAAAATGTTAATAGCTCGCCAAGGCATGATTTTCCCTCACAAAGCCAAATGGTCTCTTCCCCAATATATTCTCTTGAATCTGCAGTTCTGTTCTGTACACTTTACCTGGTACTGAGCTTAGACTCTTTGGCCTGAATGGTAAATAGTCTCAGAGGGGTGGCAGTGCGGGTCTGTAGTTTTGCAGAAAACAAGCAGTCCTGGAGTACCTTAAAGATTAACATGTCTCTGTTAAATGTAAAAAAAAATTATGTTGACATAAAATTGTTAGTCTTTAAGGTGCTCCAGGACTGCTTACCCATTGGTCTGTGATCACCAGAATCTCCTCTGGAGCCTTTAAAAAACCTGATGTTGCACTAGGTACTCCTCAGTCACTGGTACAGTGTTGATTTAAGAGTTAAGGCAGGTGAGAGAGATGTGTACAGACCTTTTCTTGTTTAAAAACCCTCTTCTCTTATTATATGCTTCACCCCCGCTGTTAAGCAATGCTTTTGTTTTAGGAAGCCATTTTGGGTTGCTCTAATGCACTGGATACACATGCTTGCAGGGACGCACTTCAGCTACCGAATCCACCCAGACCTGCTGAATAAGCATAGTCAATGTACAGGGTAGCAGATGTGTGTGGAAAAAGTTTGATTCCACCCCAAGGAAAGTGAAAGCACGGGGACATGTCTACACTGCAGTCAGAGGTGTGACTGCAGCACGAGTTAGCACGCTCACAGTAGCCTTAACCTGCCTGGAAGATCCTAATGGAGGAGACAGTAACATGAGCTGCTGGCTGCAGGGCAGGCCTACCAGCTAAGTATGACCCAAGATTCTGAGAAGGCTCACACCACCCTGTGCTCTCATGCCTTCACTAGCTAGATTAAAGCTAGCACGAGTATGCAAGCCCCTGTGGTAACCACACCTCCGACTGCAGCGCACACATCCAGGGAAAGGTCAAAGCGACGCGGATGGCCCTGTAATGGTTCTGCTTTGTTCAGGTGTTGGATAGGCAGAGCCTCACCTGAATCCACACATCACAGCTACTGTCCTCTGTGCTGGCTCTTTGTGGTGAAGCCCTTTGTCTACATCTCCTGCAGGGCCAAGAGTGGTTCCGGTCTTCAAGCAGTCTTGGCTTGGAAATGAGCTCTTTGCCACAAAGCAACAGCTCTGTCCCCTCCTCCCTCAGCATCTTTGGGAGCTCACTCATCCCAAAGCCAAGCCCATGGGAGGTATGGTGACTCATCAATGCTACAAGTGGCCTTGTGGGGAGCTGGCCTATGTAATAAAGCTCTTGAAGGTGGACATTTTTCATTTTCCCCAATAGAGAGCAGACAGCTCTTTCCATCTGGAGCTTCAGGCCACAGGGTTTTCAGTGATGAATTATGGATCGCGCACGAGCCTTTCAGAAGAGAATCTGTGCAAAAAAAATCAGGGGGGAGGAGAGGGAAAGAGGCCATATCAGTGCACTGAAAAAATTCTCAAGAGCAAAAAAAAAAAGTTGCACCCATTAGGATATGTGGAAAGTAACCCTATGCATCTAGAGACGCTGGGTCAGCACAAACTTCAAAGGAAGAGCTCAGAATGAAGGAAACAACTTTTCCCAGGGGTAAAGGATACAGCCTAGTTCCTTTTTTAGTAACTAAGGAACTTTGACAGGAGTGTTTGCCCAAATGCTTTCTTCCTGATAAAAATGCATTTGACTATAGCAGACAATGGTCTAGTTTGCTCATGTAAACAAATCCCCCCACCCACAAAACCCCAAAACCCTAATACCACACACTGTTTAGAGAGTTTAGATTTCTGTGTATAAAACAGAGTAAAAAGCATCACATTTCCACTCTACTACAATGGATAATTAGCAGTTAAGTTCAAAGGGGTCTTCTCAGACTCTGTAAGGCCCATTTGCATTTGGTCATCTCTACTACTTTTTTTTTTTTCTTTCCTCCAAGAACACAGCTAATAAAATAAGAGGTTCAAAACCCAGAGCTATTCATCTGACATCAGCAACAAATTCTCCTAAATAATTGCATCTGTTGCGGATGTGTGTAGCTGGGACACATGACTAATGTTTCAAGAGGATGTTCCCCCTTGAGTAACTTGGGAAAGCAGCAGAGGTTAAAAGGACACTGATACAAATGAGACACACGAGGCTTGTAATGCTGCCCCTCAGCCCTCTTCTTTCTCTGTGCAGTTGGTAATCTAAGAGCCTCATTTGCTCATGTGGGAGCAGCGCGTGGAGTCATGGGAACCTAAAAACCTCAGTTACAAACTGGATAATATGGATTGAAAAATATTAAATGACCCCCGTTAAAGGCTCTAAACTTGATTCTGATCTCACAAACTAGCAGTAGAATGGATGTGAATGACATCAGAATCAGGTTCAGGGACTCAGCCAAAATTCAAGAGAGACCTTATCGTGCACTCAAAAGACAACAGGATCCGTTGCATAATCACTGCTCACTTAGTTGTTGATCTTTCAGATTTTCCAACTCTTCCTTTTAAAAGTCTTGTATTTTTCCCAGGTTGGGTTTCCTTTTTGTCGTCGACCACATTTGGAGCTTTTCTACAGCTGCGCGTATTTCCTTTTTAGGAGCAGAAAAATAATTCAAATGCTTCTCACAACTGTAGAACATATTCAATTGCCTCCTCAGCAGACCCTACTTCCATTGGTCCAAGGGAATCATGTGATGATATGCCACAGAAGTTTCTCGGCAAAAGGCCCCTGGTTCTTTGCAAACACCTCTCAGACCTGCCCCCAGATGTCTAATGGGTATTGGTCTAGTAACAGGTATCTACAAAAAGCTCATAACTTGTCACGAGTCATAATGACTGTATGGGAGATATTTAAGGAATGATTTACGTTGAAAGAATGCTTTATGGAGTAAAAGTTAATCACCAGCGGATGTGTCTCCATGATGGTCCATTTAATCAGCAGGGCATCATCACCCTGCCTGTTCAGACTCCATTGATTCACCTTGCTCAGTTGCAAGACTTTCAATGGAAGTCCCTGAGACAGCTTCAAGAAGTCAAAACCTCTTGAAAGTTTTTTAAAAAGTAACAATATGACCAGACAGAGATCCCCACTGCCTTTGAATGAAAAAGTCTTTGATTTTTAATATAACACAAAGGAGCAAGAGGTCCTCTACATCCTTCCCCTGGGATATCATGTATGGAGGTATACATCTGATAGAACTGGAAGGGACCTTGGGAGGTCATTGAGTCTAGTCTCCCAACCTTTTTGGCAGGACCAAGCACCATCCCTTTCTTGATCTATTTGCCTCAGATCCCTGAATGGCCCCCTCAAGGATTGAACTCACAACTCTGGGTTTAGCAGGCCAATGGGCAAACCACAGAGCTATCCCTGCCCTCCCCCAGTCAGGCATCTGGAGGAGCTAGGTGTTCTCATGAAGTACTGAATCCTGATTCCTGTGAAGCCAGTCAGTTCTGGGCCAACTGACCTGTAGTCAGAGACCTACCTCATTGGCTAGAAATGGTGACAAACAGGTGTAGACAGAGGTTGGTGGCTTATGATTTTATTTTGGATTCTCATCAGTTGTGCCCATCACACTCTCTTATTTGTAGTTAACTCTTTACCATTTCCTTGAGAAACCTATTTATATGTAAACCTGCAAATAAACCACTGGGATGCTCTGGACTTAGGAAACAGAAGGTCTGGAACTGATGTGAGTACCCAGTGCGAGCCACTGACCACCACCTGGGAATAATTCCAAGAGACTGGCTTGCAACCAAGAACATAAGTACAGCCATACTCGGTCAGAGCCAGAGGGAATGAACAGAACAGGTAATCATCAAACAATTCATCCCATCACAATTTTAGTTTATCATCATCTGCAAAGGAAAGGCATTCTGGAGACCCATCCCTTCCCCAGCATGCTATTTACCTCCCCTTCCAGTTCAATGAAGAAGAAATTTGAAGACAAGAGGTAACCGTTATCTGTGCACACGCCCTACTCAGCTCCTTGTAGCATACTAAATTGCCTGGAATGGCACCTGCTGTTAACTTCTCATCAGTCACCATTACTTCCCACCTGTCACCCCAGCTATGCAAATACACCTAGCAGCATTTTTAGTTTAACAGCATATAGCTGTGCATAAGTTCGACTGAAGCTCAGCACGTAGGGGACCCCCCCAAAAAAAACCCCCAGTGTTCCCCATACTTTCTGAATCAGCTTTGACAGCAAAGAGCCATTTCAGAGAGATGAGTCCAGACCGCGGCATGATTTACCTCCTGTTACAGTGTTTTCTCTCAATTCATTCGCACCAGGCAGGAAACAGTCTTAATTTCTTTCCAGTCCTGCAAACAAAAGGAAATGGAAATAGCACATTGAAGGCTGACATTCCATCTCCCCTCCCAGCAAAATAACTATTTGTTTACTAAAGTTTGGGTCATTGCTGATGTGAAGGATAAGCTTGAGACTCAGATATGAAAAAGTCTGGGTTATAAAATCATGCTGAAAAGTACATGACTGAGTTGTGGGAAAACCCAGCTGGGGAATCAGATATCTTGTGGGTTTCTACATCCGATCCAGAGCTGACACTCTCAGGGGATGGTGCAGGCTGAACATTTTTGCCTACGGTGAGGATGAGCTGCCAAAACAGCAGCTAGTGATATGCTTCAGTTGTCTTTGGCTACTTCGGTATGACTAGATTGGTATTAGAAGTGCCTAGGTGACTCTGCCCTTGCTTGGCAGGCAAATCTTTTAATGTGCTATATAACAAATATCCCAATATACCTCACTCTGCTTGAATGCATTAACCTTTTCATAATTACAGTGTTCAATGCTGGCAGCCTTTATCCAGTTACCTAGCATCCAGCACTCCACTTTCAAATCACCCATTGGTTTGAATTGTGTTGGCCTTCCCCGCCCCTTCCCCCATTTTGAGAGACTAATAATTTAACCCTTGATTAAATTAAGAATTTGTGCCTGTAGGAGGGATATAGCCATGCTGAGTCCGAACATGGACCATTGCTCCCATTTTACTAACCCTCTCAGGGCTCGTAGACTCAGCTGCCTTGTGGGAAGGCCAGGCAAATATGTCCTGCTCCATCCGGCATCCACCCAGGCTCAGAAGCAGAAACACAAGCAGCAGGAGGAAGAAATCTGAGGGCCATTTGTGGGCCCGATTCTCATCTCCATCTGGAATAATGCTTTTCCATTTCAGACCATTTTACAAGCATTCACTCTCTTATGACGACTTAGTGGGGGCTGATCCTGTTTGAAGCAGGGGGCTGGACTAGATAACCTCTGGAGGTCCCTTCCAGCCCTATGATTAAGCCATAAGATTTTTCTGAGAGAAAAAATTCCATCCCTTGAGGTTTTTAAGTCCCAGCTTGACATAGTCGTGGCTGGGATGACTTAGTTAGGGTTTAGCCTGCTTTAGGCAGGGGGCGGGATGAGATGAACTCCTGAGGTCCCTTCCAGCCCTAGGATTCTATGACTCTCACACCACTGCCCAGCAGGAAGCAGTGTTCTCCTCAGCATATAGAGGGAGAGACTGGGGCAGAGACACCAATGGATTTACCCCAAACCAGGAAGATTCGGTGGTGCATTACAGCTCTGGACTCACTGGGGTCAGACTGTGCCTCTTCCTTGAGCTGACAAACTCAAAGTTAGATTGTGCAAAAATGGCTGCCAGGTTCGTATAGCTTTTGGGGGAGTCCAAGCAGAACCGGCCTATCCATTGGATGGCTTGGCTCTGGGAGCAGTGAGCGACGTGGTCCCAGCCTTCAATAAGCCCCACAGCGTTGCTCAGGAAAGGGGGCAGAACTGGAAAGGAACAGGGCAGGGATGTAGGCTTAAAGAAGGGAGAAAGATACAGGGATGAGAAGAGGCAGGTTAAGGGCAGGCTCTCACAGGGAGGGGAGGTGTGGGGGTGGGAACAGACTGGGAACAGGTCACTCAGTGCTTTTAAAGCCAAAGCCCCCCCACCGGCCTGCTAACCTCCCGGGTTCTCCTTGACCCACATCCCTTTGAAGCCTGCAGGTCCCTCCCCCTCCCGCCAAAGTGCAGAGCCCAGGGCAGCTGGACCAGTCCTTTCATGGAAGAAACAGCTCTGAAAATATAAGCCCAAATATTGGTGGACTCTGCCCATGTTCCTGAATATTGGTGGAGCACGGGCAACAAAGGCCCATATAACGCACTGTCTACATATCATTGGTGCAAAGCCAAACGAGAGGCAGCTCTACAGCAAATGGCTCCGAGGAGCGAGAGGGTCTGGAAGTAAAGGTACACTCATGCTCACAGGCAAACCCCAACTTAACTCCATTTAGCTCACACATTAAAGGGAATGTCCTAACGGATGGCTGAGTAGATTTTATTGAGTTCTCTCAGCTTTCCAGATTTGAGAGAGTTTCGGGTGTTCTGGAGATAAGAGCAGCACATTTCTCATCTCTTCTGAGTATTCACACTTAAAGTTTTAAGACACTCACACCCAGCCCACAAAGTAAAACTTACCCAAACTTTCACGGGGGAGAGACAATCCTTTAACAGCCAGGTCTGCTTACTGCCACAGAAATGGATTAGACGGGGCACAAAACTGATTTTCCCCATTTGCACAGACTAGCCGCGTCTACACGTGCCGGCTACTTCGAAGTAGCCGTGCCAACTTCGAAATCATGCCCACCACGTCTACACGTGGTGAGCGCTATTTCGAAGTTGACATCGATGTAAGGCGGCGAGACGTCGAAGTCGCTATCCCCATCAGGGGATGGGAATAGCGCCCTACTTCGACGTTGAACATTGAAGTAGGGCACGTGTAGTCGATTTGTGTCCCACGACATCAAAATAGCAGGGTCCACCATGGTGGTCATCAGCTGAGGGGTTGAGAGACGCTCTCTCCAGCCCGAGCTCTATGGTTGCCGCGTGCAGCAGCCTCTTAAAGCTCCCCGCCCCCTGCCTTCCTGTGCAGGAAGCTGAGAGTGTGCAGGCGGCAGCAGTAACACGCAGCCAGCCTGCGCTCCTCCCTGCAGCCCCAAGACACCCGCCTACTGCAATGGCCGCCCGCCAGCCCCCCAAGCGCCCCCAGGGCACCCCCCCCCAAGGGGAGCCAGTGCTCCCAGCCTGGCAGCCAGCCTGGGAAAAGGCAGCGGGGCCCCTCCTGGACAGAGGCCGAGATCCGGGACCTGCTGGGGCTCTGGAGCGAGGAGGTGGTGCTCCAGGTAATGGGGAGCAAGAGGCAGAACGTGGATGCGTTCGCTCAGCTGGCCGAGGGCCTGGCCGCCCAGGGTCACCCTGCCCGCACTCCTGACCACGTCAAGAGTAAGGTTAAGGAGCTGTGGCAGGGTTAAGGAGCTGTGGCAGGGTTACGCCTGGGCCCGGGATGCGACCAGCTGATCTGGGGCCGCCCCCGCCACTTGCCCCTTTTACAGGGAGCTCAGGGCCATCCTGGGCCCCCGGCACACCTCCTCTCCACTGGCCACTCTTGACACCTTGGCCAACGAGCCCCAGCAAGCCCCGGAGGCGGAGTCCGCCCTGGAGGTAAGCCCTGCACCCCAGGGGCCCCCCCAGGAGCCCACCCCTGGGACACCGGAGGAGGAGGGGGAGGGGGAATCCTCCTCCAGCGACAGGGGGCTGCGGATTGTCCTGCCATCCCAGAGCTCCAGCAGGGCGTCCGCCCAGAGGGTGTCCCCTGACCGTGGGAGCGGACCATCAGGTACATACTCCCCCGGTGCACACCCCCGGGGTTGGGGGCGGGGACAAGAGACATGACCAGGGCCCTCCACATGCCCAGATGACCAGGGCCCCAAGGACAGCAGTGCCATGTCCCTCAGAAGAGGGAATCAGCCCCTGCCCCCGAGCAGGACAGTGCCATGACCCATCCCTGGGGATGGGGGGGACAAGGGCCACGGCACAGGGGCCACACTAATGGCTGTCTCTACTCTTCTTCCGCCCTGTGTTCCGCAGCTGCACCATTGGAGGGCCTGGAGAGCCCACCGGGGCCATCGCTGCAGGCCAGCCCCTTGGCGGAGCACGAACCAGCCCCAGGGCGGGGCCGACGGCGGAGCCACCACCATCTGAGGATGGCGACGGACCCCCAGCTGCTCGCAACCCTCCAACGGCAGCTGGAGGTGTCGGAGCGGCGCCTGCGGGTGGACAAGCGGCGGCTGGAATTGCAGGAGCTGGCGCTGGCCTGGCGCCAGGAGGCATGGGGGGCCTTTATGCGCACTTTTGAGGGCATAGCGGACTACCTGACCCCCCATGCCGTGCCGCCCGCTGCTCTGCCCGCCCTGCCCGCTGTTCCGACCGCCGTCCTGGGGCCTTCCACCGAGGGGGACCCGGGACCTTCCGACACCCACCAGCCACACCTGCCAGTTCACGTGGACCCCAGCCAGCCTCGGCCAGGGCTTGGGCTGAGGCGAGGGTCGCGCCTGCCAACCCGGGGCGCCGGACAGTAGGGGGTGTGGGGCCCAGGACGTGCCCCCCCCTTTGTACATATCCCCCATCATATAATATGTGTATATAGTTTGTGTTAGACCCCTGTTCTTTTATGGTACCTGCCCCCCTATGTAAATAGTTCCCCCCTTTTGTTCTCACTATATAGATATATATTGTTAATATTTTAATATAAGAGAAATCACTGTTTTGTTTGGGTTTCAAAAACAACAGGTCTATTTTTATTTGCAAGAAAGGGGGGGGTGCTCTTGGGTGCTCTGTGGTGTGGGGGCAGGGAGTGTTGTGGAGGATGGTGGAGGTGCAGTGCGGGGCCTGCCAGTGTTCACCCCACGGCCTGGTCGAAATGGGCCCTCAGGGCCTCCCAGACCCGGATCCCCTCGCGGTCCACCTGGCGACTGGGGGCAGTGGGTGGCTGCACGTCAGCCCTGCCAGCCTCCACAGCCCAGCCCTGAAAGAATGCCTCTCCCTTGCTCTCGACCAGGTTGTGGAGTGTGCTGCACGCGCCCACAATCTGGTGGATGTTGGTGGGGCCTCAAGGCGGGTAAGGAGACACCTCCAGCACCCTTTGAGGCAGCCAAAAGTGCGCTCAACCACCTGGCGCGCATGGTTCAGGCGCGTGTTGAAGCGCTCCTGGCTGGCTGACAGATGACCCGTGTAAGGGTGCATGAGCCAGGGCCAGAAGGGGTATGCTGCGTCTGTGATGACGCAGAGGGGCATGGTGGTGTCCCTCACAGGGATCTCCTGCTGGGGCATGTAGGTCCCCGCCTCCAGCCGGCGGCACAGGCCCGAATTCCTGAACACCCGGGCGTCGTGGGTGCTGCCAGGCCAGTCAACATAAATGTCCAGGAAGCGGCCCCGGCTGTCCACCAAGGCCTGGAGGACCACCGAATGGTATCCCTTCCTGTTCAGGAAGCACCCTCCGCTGTGCTCCGAAGTACAGATGGGGATATGGGTCCCATCCAGAGCCCCAGAGCAATTTGGGAAGCCCAGGCTGGCAAATCCCGCAATGGCAGCATCCGGGTCCCCAAGCCGCATGAGCCTGAGGATCAGGGCATTGATGGCGTGGATGACCTGCAGGGGAAGGACATGAGAGAGCACCGGTGAGGGGTGTGCAGGGTGTGTCTGGCCCTCCCCCTCCCAGGGCTGCCTTCCCCCCCCAGGGCTCCCTCCACCCCCAGGGCTGCCCTCCCCCCGTGGGTCCTCTTACCTCCATGAGGACAGCCCCGACAGTGGCCTTGCCCATGCCAAACTGCTGGCCCACAGATCGGTAGCTGTCTGGAGTGGCCGGCTTCCAGACAGCGATGCCGACCCGTTTCTCCACACTGAGGGCACGCCGCATGGCGGTGTCCTGGTGCCTCAGTGCGGGGGTGAGCCACTGGCAGAGCTCCCGGAATGTCTGCCAGCCCATGCAAAGTTCTGGAGCCAGCGCTCGTTGTCCCACTCGCCAAGCACCAGTCGCTCCCACCAGTCGGGGCTTGTGGAGTAGCTCCACAGCCAGCAGCATGTGCAGCGGGCAGGGAGGACAGCAGGGTCTGGGGCTGCTTCCTCCTCCCCTGGGGGCAGGTCCTCTTCTTCTGTGACTAAAGAGTGATCAGCTGCCTCCTGCATAGCATGGAGCTGGGGGAGCACTGCTCCTGCAGGGCCGGCTGTGTGGACCTCTGGCTGCTGCTGGGGGTCCATACTACTGTGACGGGTGTGCGTGCCTGTGGCTCTGCAGACCGCGTGCTGTGCAGGCTGTGTGTGTCTGGGAGGGGCCCTTTAAGGGAGCGGCTAGCTGTTGCCCCAGAAGTGCTAGTCCGCCTTGTGACCCTGTCTGCAGCTGTTCCTGGCACCCTTATTTCGATGTGTGCTACTTTGGCGTGTAGACGCTCCCCTGCAGCGCCTACTTCGATGTGGTGCTGCCCAACGTCGACGGCACCAGCCCTGGAGGACATGTAGACACTATTCATCGAAATAAGCTATTTTGATGTAGCATACACATGTAGACGTAGCTACTGAGTGTAAAGCATTTGGCCCCATAAACGAAGTCCTTTGTGATGAATGGATGGAGGCTTCTGTGTCCTTTCCTGCCAATGTTAGAGTTGTTCACAGGGGGAGAAACAACCTCCTGAGCGAACCAACTGCTACTAACCAGGTTCTGAAAATAATGAAGTGAAATTAAGTTAGAGAGCATCACCCAGAGGAGGACAGTGCCACAGAAGCATACTGAAGATGGGGCAGTTGGATACCTAAATAAAAACAACAGTCCCTGTTAAAAGCTGTGTCTGGCAATGGCATTTTACCATCGGTAGATCTATTTTCCCCTCTCAAGGGGATGAACATCGTGTAAAGGCCCAAACAGAGCACAACTGTGTAACTCTATGCCACGTTTATAGAACATGTCGCTGAGGGAGCAAGTACTGCTCCTTTACCATCATACATTGCCATAAACGGCAATGAAAGATTCCTTGGAAAACATGTGTGTGTGCTAATTGTCGCGGGTGGTGACCATGTGCTCGCTATTCATACTGTAGTAACACCCCGAAAGCCCAGCTAAAACTGGGACCCCCTTTGTGCAAGGCATCACACAACCAGAGACCAGCCCTGCTCCAAAAGAGATAAATAGACCAGACAGACAAAAGCTATGAGGGAAACACGTACAAAGAACTACACACACAGCAAGACAGTGGCAGAGCACGGCTATCGGCTAGTACTTTCATCGTATCTCAGGTATAATATGAGCAGTGCTTCTGAGCACCCTGGCTTGCTGTGTGTTTCTTTAATACCATCAGCTCCTCTTAATGAGGGCAAGATTAATTGGAAAATCCAATTAACTGAGCTACCATCAATTTAACACTACTATGAAACAAGACCAGCATCGCTGGAGACATGCCGGTGTGAACATTAGGACAAACAGGGTTGACGATAAATGTGCAAAGTCACTTAGATGGAAAATAGAAGAATCAAAAGAAAATTTTTTTAAATAAAGGGCCTGATCCTGCGAGGCATGGTTTGCTTCAACTCCTGTTGACTGAGTTTAATGCCAAAGGTACCTGGGGGCACTAAGGGCCAAGCCCTTCCTTTATAAATGTCCTCGTTTATCCTCAGCATGATATTAGCTCAGTCATCATCAGCCTCTTGGTCTGAATGCCTGGAATGTCACTGGCAACAAGATTCTCCCTTAGCATAAAGCACAGCAAAGCTGACACTGTTATATTACAGGGGTACGGTCTCTGCAGAGCCTGGGCTGTGCAACTGCTATTAAACACCTAGTCAATAATATAGCCATATACTGGCTGCAGCTGACCTGGCTTTTACCGTAGCTCAATAAAAAAACGTATCACCTCAGTAGCTGGCATGGGCACAACTCAACCCGCCAAGCCTTTTAATCCAGTCCACAGCTGACATCTATGGCATTGGAGGGGGACGGAGTTTTAAGTGCTACCCTCACCTCCAGCAAAATCTCTCAGCTTCTATTGGCCAGAAACTAGCCAATGCAAGCTGAGAGATTTTGCTGGAGACGGGAGCAGTGTAGCACAATTCCTCAGCTCCCATTGGCCAGTTTCTCGTCAATAGAAGCTGAGAGATTTTGCTAGGGGAGGGGACAGTATAAAAGCCCACCCTGGAATGCGGAGCGCCACATGGAACAGCCACTGAGTTGGGGCTCCTTGCAGGCAAAGAGCCTGTCTGAGAGGGCTGCTGGCCTTGCACTGCTTAGGTAAGCACATCCCAGCCAAAGCTTGGCTCTGGCACTGCACTCCAGCTCTATTCCAGGCCCTTCACCCACTCCTCCTATATCCCTCCCTCAGGACAGCATCGTCTCCTGGACCCTGCCTCAGGTCACAATACCCTGCTTCACCCAAACTCCTTCTCAGACCCCGCACCCTAACCTGCACCCCAAACTCCTTCCTAGACCACACTCTCCCTCCATAGAAAAGTGCAGCCCTTGATCACTTACCAAAATCTGTAATTATTGTTCACCCCTGCCCTTATCAAAGCCTGAAGACTGGCAAGTGTAGAAGCCAATATAAAAAGTAAGGAATATTCTGTGCTGAATTTATCACATCATATCGATATGATGATTGCTACTATTACTACTCTATTTTCTTCCCTAACATATCGTTATATTGACACAACGCTTAAGAAATACATTGGTAATTGCACTTCCCATTTTATAAACAGTCCTATATCAAGCTATAGTCAGCAATCAATCACAGTTCTTGACCTCAACAACAGAGGAACCAAAAATTTCAAATAATGGAGCTGGTACACAGACATCCACATTCTTACTGTCTGCTATTTCCTGTGAGCAAAAAGAGTTTAACTCCTCAATGGATTTAAAACAGCGCTGACAACATTTGTGTTAATTGCAGGCTAAGTGTCATTCTGTTTGATAATCTCAAATATAAATAATTGCCAACTCTGTATGTTGAAAATACTTCCAACACACACAGAAACACATTTATTTTTGAAAGACTTTGAAATGGTTTCATTACTTCATCTGAATATTTCCCCCCCCATCACAAAAAGATTTCGAATTGTGACCGTGAGCTTTCCCAGGTCTGTACATCTCGTAGCAACTGAATATACCTTAGGGACACTATACAGGTAGAACCCCTCTAATCCGCAACTCTCTCATGTGGCAAACTCTAATCTGGCACGATTTCAGTTGGCCGGATAACTACCTCTTACAGGTGTGGCCAAGTTTCCCATGGGCACATGAAATTTGGCTCTCAGTGTTCTATGCTGTTATTTACTCCAAAATGTCTTCTAAGAGCTCTGTAAGTGATGGAAGTGTAGGGAAAGTGCTAGAAAATACGGACCTCCTGTCATCTGGAAAATTTTCTTGTCCCACATCGGTCAAGTCCCCAGGGTGCTGGATGAGAGGAATTCAACCTGCACTGGGTTTTCTGGGTGAGGTAGCTAGTCAGTCTGTCTGGAAATAGAAACCGTGCTTATCTGCACAGTAACAGGGAAAAATTTAAAATTTAAAATAAATCCTAACACAACAAAATTAGTCAAACATCCATGTTGCAAAAGAAGAAACTGACGTTACCATAGAAAAATTTTATTAGTGGCCATGGAATCCTGTATTAAAATGATATATCTTTCATTTCTGTACCAAACAAGATAAAAACAACCTGAGACAGGCAGAGACAGACAGACAACTTGTTTCACGTCACCAAGCTGAAAGACACTTTGGTCCATCTGTGATATAAGTTAACAAAACAAAACAGCAGAAATGTAGCACTTTAAAGGCTAACAAAATGATTTGTTCAATGATGAGCTTTCGTGGGACAGACCCACTTCACCAGATCAATCACATTTGGATCAAAAAAAAATTTTGCAATAAAAACTGACACAGGGGGATGAGGGGTGGGGAGATGTTAAATGTCCTGCCTGAGATAATTGCAAGCATCCAAGGAAGGGAATTAGTCCTTGTAATGCATGAGGTAATTGATGTCTCTGTTCATACCATGTGTTAATGTGTCGAATCTGAATATGACTACAAGCTATCAAGAATACCAGCCCTGATGTTACCACAGCAAATCTGGTGGCTGATCTATGTAACTTTGTTCTCACCACAAGGACTTCCAATCTGGGGACAATTTATACCTCCAGATTAGCAGCACTGCTATGGGCAGCCGCATGGCCCCACAGTATGCTAACCTTCTTACGGCTGACTTAGAACAACGATTCCTTAGCTGTCATCCTGTTACCCCTCCTATACTTATGCTACATCGCTGACGTCTTTATCTTTTGAACATACGGTAAAGAGACGATTCTGGAAGAATTTCACAGAGGTTTTAAAACCTGCACCCTACCATCATTCTCAGCCTTGCCTATTCCACACGAGAAATACGTTTCCTGGACACCACCGTACAAATCACTGATGGCCACATCGACACCACTCTCTACCAGAAGCCCAAGGACTGCTATGCTTACCTACATACCTCCAGAACACACCACATGATCCATTGTTTATAGTCAAGCCCTTAGATACAATCACATCTGCTCTGATTCTACTGAGAGAGACCGAAAACTACAAGACCTCTCCCAAGCATTCACAAAAAAACAAAAACACCCAACAAATTGACAAGGCCAGATGAATACCCAGAAACCAGCTACTCCAAGATAGGCCCAGAAGATCAATAACAGAACACCACTTCTCATCACCTATAGCCCCCAACTCAAACCCCTGCAATGCATCATTAAAAACCTACAACCTCTTCTGAATCATGATGCTACACTCCAGAAGGCTCTAGATGACAGGCCTGTCCTTTCCGATAGACAACCTCCTAACCTAAGAAAGATTCTCACCAGCAACCACAGGCTACGCCACAGTAACGCTAATCGGGGAAGTTTTCCTTGCAACAAACCCTGCTGCCAACCTTGTCCACATATTTATCCTGGGGATACCATCACTGCACCTAACCATGTTAGTTATAACATCAAAGGCACATTCTCCTGCAGTTCCAGCAACATTATACATGCCATTATGTGCCAACAATGCCCTGCCACTATGTACATTGGGCAGACTGGGCAAAACCTTCGCCATAGAATAAATGGACACAGAGCAGACATCAAGAAACTCAATACACATAAGCTGATCAGTGAACACTTCAGTGGAGTGGGCCATTCTGTTCAAGACCTGAGAATTTGTGTCCTAGAGCAAAAAGAATTTAAAAACAGCTTACAGAGAGAAATTTGAGAGTTGGAATTCACACTCAACTTTGACACAGTAACACATGGTATGAACAAAGACACCAATTACCTCACACATAACAACGACTGCTTCCCTTCCCTTGATGCTCTGAATTATTTCAGGCAGGACAATTAACATCCCTCCCTCCCCTCATCCCCCCGTGTCAGTTTTTATTGCACCGAAGCTCATCACCAAATAAATCATTTTGTTTGTCTTTAAAGTGCTACATTTCTGCTGGTTTGTTTTGTTGGAGTACAGATTAACACAGCTACCTCTGTGACTATTGTGATGTAAGTTGTATTTTTATACTGTGCTGCACAGAACTGGTGCCCATCTAATAGTTTATTGTCACAGAACCTGTCTAAAAGTGAGCAGATCTGTCATTTCCCCTTTAATTTCTCCTCTCTGGCAAATAAGCTGTGTTCTCTCATGCCAAGGACTGGACATAGGACTTTATAGTAACAAAGACAAATTCTGGTTTCAGAGAAGGCTGAGGGTGAAATCCTGCTCTCAATTAAATTAGAAGTTTTGCCACTGACTTCAATGGAGCCAGGAATAAGAGGAGCTCTGAATATTGTCCAGGAAAGAAAAGGTTGCAGTCACCAGCTAGAACAGTCTGTAGGGGAGAAGACCAGGACCAGTAGAGGAAAATGGAGAGCCAGAAATGTGCCTCAGTTCCCTGCCACAGCACATGCTCTATTTAGGGCAGCATCCATGTCCTTAGTCAGAAGGGACAGCTGTGTTCAGAATTACATCTTGTGTTGCTGCTAATGGACTGCCCTGCCCTGCCCTTTAGCCCTGTCCTCAAGGCACTGCACGACCTGTGCCAAACTAGCCCTAAATTCCAAGGCTGCTGCTCAGCATGCTCAAAATTCTGCATCAACTTCATTTCAATGCAAAACCAAAACATTTTCCTATCCATTTCAATACTGTGAATGACACATTCCAGCTGGATTATTTATCCTACTTCTGTCCAGTTATTTCAGTCTGCTGCTAAATGTTCACTGTGCCTCAGATTTTTATACTGACAATACACAAAGTGCACTGCAAAGGCCGGAAGAGCTCCTCAGCCAGTATGAATCAGCATAGTTCAATTGAAGTCATTTGAGATACACTGTTTTACACCAGCAAAGGAGCTGGCACCAGGTGACTCAGGACTGCGGACAAGAACTGAACTCGATATTTCTATTAAAATAATTAGTGGTGAAATTGTTAACTATGTTGAGACAAACGGCTATTGTTAAGTTTCAGAGTTAATTCCTAGATGAAATGATTTGGGCAGTTCACCCAGCAGAGGTATGAATTTGGGCTGCCTGGAGACTCGGGCACACCACAGGGTCTCCTTTATACTCAGTTCACCTTTTAATGGTGCAAACACACAGGCTAGAAATGTGTGTGCGCGTGTGGTGGGGGTGTTAAATGTATATTCAGGTTCAGGCACACACGCCTGTGCCAAGTGGTGGATCCAGTGGCCAATTTGGTGGCTAAACAATTGAGGAGAATATAGCGCCAATGGGAAGATGGGTTTCTGTAAGTTGGACAATTCACTAGTAGCTGGCTTGGATTCAAACCACTAATGCACTTCACTGAATGGCTATCCGATTAAAAACTCTGGGTCACTGCCAGCGTGGCCTGAATTCAGAACTCGAAAGCACAGTATTACCAGTTCCCTATACCATGACTGTTATCAAGCCCAGATTGGGTGGAAAGGCTTTTTGTTTTGTATTTTGTGCTATGAATAGTTATTACCAAATTTTCTGCTACTATACTGCAAAAAGTCTTCTCTTTTGATTGCAAAACACTGAGCTGGGCTAGACACTTCATTGCTGTGGGGCAGGGAAACGTCCAACTCATGCCAATAGTTGCTTCTCTATTGTATTTGTACAATACATAATGTACAAATGCCAAATATAGTCCTATTCAGACCGCACTGGATTGAAGAGTAATAGCAATAATGTGTAATTCTCAAGGGTGGAGGGGAGATAAGTAGGGGGGGAGGGGAGGGAGAAAAAATTCTGCTGTGACTGTTTACTTTTACTCCATAGCATGAAATTCTTCTTATAAGATGCTCTGTTTCATCTACATTTTTCTATTTCTTATGCATTTCCTACCATTTGACTTTCTAAGACACAGAAAGGCTTCCTAACCCAACTCTAAAGTGATTGCAAATGGAAACATTGCTTGAGTTGAGTAAGTGCTTTTCCCAACATGTGAGATCATATTTATTGAAAAGACAAAGAAAATGGCTGATTCATCTGCTATCTATGCAGGAGAGGTTGAGCACAGGGTTTCCTGGAGCTAGTAGAAAAAGAAATAATCATAAACAAAGAGCAGGGGATCCATGGAAGGTTGCAAGAGCAGGGAACTAGCACACTGTGTCCAAAGAAAAGTTCAACAATTTTCCCAGCTCACTGAATTGTGGGAACTCGGCTTTTCCAGGGAAGAGCTTACTATTTTTAGCATATTTATTACAGTTTGTCACAAGCTGCCTCAGGAGACTATCAACAATCAGTTTCAAATAGAATCCGGCAACAAACACTGCTGCACATGTGATTTAGAACATCTGGACTGAAGGAACACGCTTTGAAAGCATGCCGGGACTGCACTGGCTGTAAAGCTTTTTCTGTGCTTCTGTCTTCATGTCAGTTGTCACTGTCGCCACGTAAAGCCAATTCAAAAACTAAAATTAAAAAGCTGCTAAGCATTCCCTAATTGCATATCTGCCCCGATGGAATGGGAGAGCACACGCTTTGTTCTTTTGAGAGCGCTCAGTTTTGGCTCACGTTCCAGGCATTGCAGCAGTTCAGCGATTTAGACGTCATTTTCCCTAAAGGGAGGCTATGAAATTCTTGGCCTGGAAGGATGCCAGCACAAGAGCCCATGCCAAAGTATTCACATCACACATCGCATCTACTGATCTGAAAAGGAGGTCTCTACTGCGTCCAGCGAGGTTCCTGCTGCTCACGGTGGCAGCATATGGATTTTTGACATATGTAGAGGGAATGTTTCCAACACAGAATATAGAAGGTGAATTGTGATCTCTTCAAAGTGGTTTTCAGGAATGCTAAAAGGAGTACAGGTTGAACCTCTCTAGTCTGGCACACTCTCATCCAGCAACATCTGTAATCCAGCATGGATTTTAGTTAGCTGAATGACCGCTTATCATGGGTGTGGCCACGTTTCCCATGGTCCCATAAAGTTTGTTTCCAGGCACCAGCCCTGGCTCTCAGTGTTCTGTGCTGTTACTCAGCTGTAATTTACCCCAATTGTCTTCTAAGAGCCCAGTAAGAAGTGGAAGTGTTGGTGATGCTGACATTTCGGCTCGGGAGGTATGCTGCCTGCCTGGGGCCTGTATCCGAGATGTTACAAAGGCATTGTCGAGGATTGTCCGACCCTCAGACTACTATCCCATGCTTCTCATCCATGTGGGCACTAATGATACTGTGAGGTGTAATGCTGAGCAGGTCAAGAGTGACTACAGGGCTCTGGGGGCACGGGTGAAGAGGTTTGGGGCGCAGGTGGTATTCTCTTCAATCCTTCCTGTTGTGGGTAGGGGCCCGGGCAGAGACAGGTGCATCCTAGAGGTGAATGCCTGGCTGCGTGGATGGTGTCGCCAGGAAGGCTTCGGTTTCTTCGACCACGGGATGCTATTTCAGAAAGGACTGCTAGGCAGAGAGGGCGTTCACCTTTCGAGGAGGGGAAAGACTATATTCGGACACAGATTTGCTAACCTGGTGAGGATGGCTTTAAACTAGGTTTGCTGGGGACAGGGGAGCAAAGCCCGCAGGTAAGTGGAGAACATGGAAACCTGGGAGATGGGTCGGAAGTAGGAGGGAGCATGGGCAACAATGTCAGAGTAAAAAGAGGGCCAGGAAAAAACTGGGGGGCAAGTTCAAATCAATATCTGAGATGCCTATATACCAATGCAAGAAGTATGGGTAATAAGCAGGAAGAACTGGAAGTGCTAATAAATAAATACAACTATGATATCATTGGCATCACAGAAACTTGGTGGGATAATACACGATTGGAATGTTGGTATTGAAGGCTACAGCCTGGTTAGGAAAGACAGACAGGGAAAAAAGGGGGGAGGTGTTGCCTTATATATAAAAAATGTACACACTTGGACTGAGGTGGAGATGGACATAGGAGATGGATGTGTTGAAGTCTGTGGGTTAGTTTAAGAGGGGTAAAAAACAAGGGTGATGTCCTGTTAGGAGTCTACTACAGGCCACCTAACCAGGTGGAAGAGGTGGGTGATGCTTTTTTTAAGCAACTAACAAAATCATCCAGAGCCCAGGATTTGGTGGTGATGGGGGACTTTAACTATCCAGATATATGCTGGGACACTAATACAGCGGGGCACAGACTATCCAGTAAGTTCTTAGACTGCATTGGAGACAATTTTTTATTCCAAAAAGTTGAAAAAGCCACCAGGGGAGAAACTGTTCTGGATTTGATTTTGACAAATAAGGAGCACTTGGTCGAGAATTTGAAGGTGGGAGGCTGCTTGGGTGAAAGTGATCATGAAATCATAGAATTCACAATTCTAAGGACTGGTAGGAGAGAAAATAGCAAAATAGAGATGATGGATTTCAGGAAGGCAGATTTTGGTAAACTCAGAGAGCTGGTAGGTAAGATCCCATGGGAGGAAAAACTGAGGGGAAAAACAACTGAGGAGAGTTGGCAGTTTTTCAAAGAGACATTATTAAGGGCCCAAAAACAAGCTATTCCCCTATGTAGGAAAGATAGTAAATATGGGCAAAGACCGCCTTGGCTTAACAAGGAGATCCTGCATGATCTCAAACTAAAAAAGGAATCCTATAAAAAATGGAAACTGGGACAAATTACAAAGAATGAACACAGGCAAATAACACAGGAATGCAGGAGTAAAATTAGAAGGGCTAAGGCACAAAATGAGCTCCAACTAGCTACAGGCATAAAGGGTAACAAGAAGGCCTTTTACAAATATATTAGAAACAAGAGGAAGACCAAGGACAGGGTAGGGCCATTGCTCAGTGAGGAGGGAGAAACAGTAATGGGGAACTTGGAAATTGCAGAGTTGCTTAATGACTTCTTTGTTTCAGTCTTCACAGAGAAATCTGAAGGAATGCCTGACATAGTGAATGCTGGTGGAAAAGGGGTAGAGTTAGTTTTTGAAATAAAAAAAGAACAAGTTAAAAACCATTTGGAAAAATTAGATGTCTGCAAGTCACCAGGGCCTGATGAAATGCATCCTAGAATCCTCAAGGAGCTGATAGAAGAGGTAGCTGAGCCGTTAGCTCTCATTTTTGGAAAGTCATGGGAGACAGGAGAGATTGCAGAAGACTGGAAGAGGGCAAATATAGTGCCCATCTACAAAAAGGGGAATAAGAACAACCCAGGAAATTACAGGCCAGTCAGCTTAACTTCTGTGCCAGGAAAGATAATGGAGCAGGTAGTTAAGGAAGTCATCTGCAAGCACTTGGAAGGTAGTAAAGTGATAGGGAACAGCCAGCATGGTTTTGTAAAAAATAAATCATGTCAAACCAACCTGATAGCTTTTTTTGACACGATAACGAGACTCGTAGATAAGGGAGAAGCAGTGGATGTGGTATACCTAGACTTTAGTAAAGCATTTGATACTGTCTCGCATAATATTCTTATCGACAAACTAGGCAAGTCCAACTTAAATCGCGCTGCAATAAGATGGGTGCATAACTGGCTGGCTAATCGCACCCAGAGAGTAGTAGTTAATGGTGCTCAGTCCAGCTGGAAAAGCATAACAAGTGGGGTTCTGCAGGGGTCTGGTTTGGGACCAGTTCTGTTCAATATCTTCATTAATGATTTGGATATTGGCATAGAAAGTACGCTTATTAAGTTTGCAGATGATACCAAGCTGGGAGGGGTTGCAACTACCTTGGAGGATAGGGTCATAATTCAGAATGATCTAGATAAATTAGAGAAATGGTCTGAAGTAAACAGGATGAAGTTTAATAAAGATAAGTGTAAGGTGCTGCACTTAGGAAGGAATAATCTGTTTCACACATACAGAATGGGAAAAGACTGTCTAGGAAGGAGTACAGCAGAAAGGGACCTAGGGGTTCTAGTAGATCACAAGTTAAATATGAGTCAACAGTGTGATGCTGTTGTAAAAAAAGCAAACATGATTCTGGGATGCATTAGCAGGTGTGTTGTGAACAAGACACGAGAAATCATTCTACCGCTCTACTCTGCGCTGGTTAGACATCAGCTGGAATATTGTGTCCAGTTCTGGGCACCCCAATTCAAGAAAGATGTGAAGAAATTAGAGAAGGTCCAGAGAAGAGCAACTAGAATGATAAAGGTCTGGAGAACATGACTTATGAAGAAAGGCTGAAAGAATTGGGCTTGTTTAGCTTGGAAAAAAGAAGATTGAGGGGGGGACATGATAGTGGTTTTCAGATATCTTAAAGGGTGTCATAAGGAGGAGGGAGAAAACTTGTTCTTGGCCTCTGAGGAGAGAACAAGAGGCAATGGACTTAAACTGCAGCAAGGGAAGTTTAGGTTGGACATTAGGAAAAAGTTCCTAACTGTCAGGGTGGTCAAGTACTGGAATAAGTTGCCAAGGGAGGTTGTGGAATCTCCCTCGCTGGAGATATTTAAGAACAGATTAGATAGATGTCTATCAGGGATGGTGTAGATAGTGGTCGGTCCTGCCATCGGGGCAGGGGACTGGACTCGATGGCCTCTCGAGGCCCCTTCCGGTCCTAGTGTTCTACGATTCTATGCTGCTATGCAATATTTACCTCCTGTGATGCAGCAAATTCTCTTGTCTGGCAGGAGTAAGGCCCCAAAGGTGCTGGATTAGAGGGGTCCAACCTGTAGAGGAAGAGAGTAGAGTAGACAAAGTCAAGGTAGGATCCCACCGGAGTCTGTAACAATCTATTTGGTGCCTGCACAGCAGACTGTAAACTGCATGAGACTGGGGTGAAATCCTGGCCCCACTCAAGTCCACGGAAGTTCTGCCATGGACTTCAGTAGAACCAGGACATAACCCCAGGACTTGGCTTTTATTGCCTCTGTACAGTGTATGCATGTGTGTGATCCAATATATTAAATACCAACTTACTTGCAGGCTTGGCTTGCCCACTCTCAAGCCTGTATTCATTGAGACATAACATTCATAACAGACCCAATATCATGCAATAATGGGTGCAGTCTTGTTTATATTCTTATTACATTTGTATATTTTAGTAGGGAAAGGCAACCATAAAACGCACTTCTTACAGAGCCAATGTTAAGAAATTTAGGCTCCAAATTTTCTTTTATTTTGTTTAAGGAAAAGATAAGGCTGGTAATTCAGAATAGTTTCTCTTTTTCAGCTAAATACCTTTATATTTCAGCCTGTAATTCCTTTTAAGACTCTTTATGAAATCCTACAACTCCATTTCACCTGTGGAAAGCATAATTGTTCAACCAAGTGCCATTTTTACCAACTGGGTCAGAAAAAAAATTAAACAGCATTTGCCTAATGATATATCCACCTTCTCTATACTTATGAATCCGTATTTTTCCTCTTTTTAAAACAAATTAAATGATTTCACATTTTTACTAAGTGGCCCTTTGACTTTTTTAAAATTAAGCTTTACTAGAGGATCTCTTTACTTTTCCTCTTCTGAGATCTTCGTTTTGCATCCCCACACATTGCCAACAATCTTATGCTTCTCCGTAAAATGCCAGCAGATATGTTGTGTCAATGGCCTTTGTTATATTATGAATATAACTGCACAATATGTAAAACCAAAGTTAAGTTTCCATGAGCAAGCACTTATCTCTCATCCAACAATATGCACTGAAAGCCAAGAACAAAATGATTTCTGAATTCTTCCCCAGACATCTTAGAATTTAAAGGGAACAGTACATAAAAAGGTATATCATTACCACACATATTTAGGCATCCTCAAGGATTCTTCTTTTAAAATCTCATATTTGGTAAATGCTTCTGTTCAATGAAAGCAAAGAACATACCAAATGGAACAATAAGGAAACCATATTTGGGCTGTAATAGCAGAGGATTGGACTTGATGATCCAGGATGTCCCCTCCACTCCTACGTCCTCAATCTCATTGTTTCTGAGCACAGATTATTTAAAGAAATCACAGTGCAACCAATAATCTTTCTGACTCAACAAATTCCAAAACAATTGAATTCCAGTCCTTTTGTCTCAGATGTAGAAATTACAGCCCCGCATCTGAGACCACCACCAACTTGGCCAACCGGGGACTTCCTGAGGTAAAAACACAAGTTGTTACAGCATCTCACAGAATCATAGGGATGGAAGGGACCTTAGGAGGTCATCTAGTCCAGCCCCCTGGCTTCAAGCAGGATCAACTCCCACTAAGTCATCCCAGCCAGGACCTTGTCAAGCTGGGACTTAAAAACCTTGAGGGATGGAGAATCCACCACTTCTCTAGACAACATATTCCAATGCTTCACCACCCTCCTGGTGAAGTAGTTTTTCCTAATAGCTAACCTCCACCTCTCCCTCTTCAACTTCAGACCATTACTTCTTGTTCTGCCATCTGACACCACTGAGAACAGTTTCTCACCCTCCTCTTTAGAGCTTCCCTCCAGTAAGTTGAAGGCTGCTATTAAATCACCCTTAAGTCTTCTGTAAACTAAACAAGCCCAAATCCCTCGGCCTATCCTCATAGGTCTTGTGCTCCAGTCCCTTAATCATTTTTGTTGCCCTCCGCTAAACCTGCTCCAGCAAATCCACATCCTTTTTATACTTGGGGGCCCAAAACTGGACACAATATTCAAGATGTGGCCTTACCAGTGCCGAACAGAGAGGAATAACTGCTTCTCTAGATCTGTTCGAAACGCTCCTCCTAATGCACCCTAGTATGCCATTAGCCTTCTTGACTACAAGGGCACACTGTTTACTCATATCCAGCTTTTCATCCACCGTAACTCCTAGGTCCCTTTCCCTCATACTGCTGCTCAGCCAGTTGGTCCCCAACCTATAACAAAGCTTGGGATTCTTCTACCCCAGGTGCAGGACTCTACACTTCTCCTTGTTGAACTGCATCAGATTTCTTTTCGCCCAGTCCTCCAATTTATCCAGGTCACTCTAGATTCTCTCTCTACCCTCCAACGTATCTACCTCTCCCCCTAGTTTTGTGTCATCTGCAAACTTGCTGAGGGTGCAATCCAGTCCCTCATCCAGGTCATTAATAAAGATGTTGAATAACAGCAACCCCAGAACCAAGCCTTGTGGCGCTCCACTTGAAACCGACTACCATCCAGATATTGAGCCATTACACCAATTCAATCCAGTTCCATCATTTCAGCCACAGCAGGGCAGGGAGCTCCCAGAAGAGTCAGCAGCTGCAGTATCTGCCTATGCCCAGGGGCTCCTAGAGTCTTGTATTTGAGGGGGCACCTCATCTTCCATTTGTGACAATACTTTCTAGCCCATGTTTGGGGGAACCCTGTGAAAATGTGACTGGCCTGTAACCAGTGACCAGCAGTGACATCTGGCTGAGACAGCTTGAAGCTATTGCGGGGTGTGAAGTGCCCCCTTCATTTCCCATCACCCCGCACAGGTCATTGTGCTTCTCCCACCTTCCTCCAGCACTAGTGTAAATATAGGGAGATCCCCTGTTGGATCCCTACCTCTCCCAGGAGGGGATCACTGCTGCTCCCAAGGAATAGAGAGATTCCTGCTTCCGTCCCTTGGGACATCCAAGTTGATGCCCTCTGTCTATCTGAGAAGCTCATGAAACCCCACATGGAAGCAGGGCTTCCAGGGTGACCCTGTGCCATGGAATGCACAGGAATCTGGTGAGACAGTGATGGGCACCGCAGAGTTCCAGTTCACAGCCTCCATGATATTGCTGAAGGAAAAACCTGCAAGGCAAAGGGCTGATGCTCTCCTGTGACTGAGCACTGGTCTGTCCCAAGCCCAGTCTGAAGGCAGCTGTGGAGATGCTCTAACTTTAGGGGCACATAGTTGCCGTTGATTTGCTTAATGTGCACAAAGACACTGGCTCATACTCGGGGAGCCGACCCCACATTTTGTCACCCCTCTCTGCACGAGGATTTATAATAAAGAAAGGAATCAAAAACTGACATCTGTAAAATGAGCAGGGGTGCCCTGACCTGGTGGAACACAATTTTTTTCCCCTAGGACTTTTATTGCCTAATGTCAACATAGGATTTACAAGATTTTCCTCTCTCCCTCCCCAGTCTTACACTGAACCAAGAAGAACAGCAAAACAAAGTGACATTCCCATGAATCCTACCTTCTCCTGGATAGAAATAAGGACTGGTGGGGAGGACAGAGTGAAGTCACCTCTGACTATATCTCATTCCTAAGCAGTGCTTTTCTTGGTCCTGGTACTTGACAGTACTGAGTACCGGCAACTCAGCAGCTCTAACCATGGGATTGGCTGGGGGAGGGGAGGGCAGGGGTGGGGAGCTGCCTGAGTATTGGCCCCTCAAGGAGGGCTGGGGGGTACCGCTCCTAAGGATTAGTATAAACTTGAAACATGCTCTGCATTGTCAATAAAAGACAATACTTCATAACTTTGCCAAAATAAAAACTAGTGACTACATAAACCACTCTTTCGGTAACAAAGACAGGACAAGTTTCATGCCTAAGTTGAAGGACTGTTTGAAGGGAATGAGCATGTTGCAAGTAGCTTTTAAATCAGTTTAAAACAAATTCTTTCCTAGACTGATCAGTGAATATTGATAACATTTATTTCATTTTCCACTGGTTTACTTCTTCCATTATCTACAGGTTGTAACTCAGAGCTGCTTTTAGACCCCTTCACATGCAGCCTAAGGCGGTGTCTACACTTGCATTACTCTTTCAAAAAGAGGTATGCAAATGAGGGGAATAAAAAAGCAAATGAGGTGCAGATTTGCATAGCTGGCCTCTCATTTGCATATTCTTATTTCAAAAGAGCTTTTTTTGAAAGAAGAAAACCAGTATAGACACTGCACTTTCAAAAGTAAACCCCATCTTCGAAAGAATCCTTCTTCCCTTTTTTTTTTTTTTTAATGGGAAGAAGGATTCTTTCAAAGATGGGGTTTACTTTCATAAGTGCAGTGTCTACACGGGTGGTCTTCTTTCGAAAGCAGCTCTTTTGAAATAAGAATATGCAAATGAGGGGCCACATATGCAAATCTGCAATTCATTTGCATTTTGATTCCCCTCATTTGCATACCTCTTTCAAAAGAGGAACACAAGTATAGACACAGCCTTAGTGCAAGAGTCCAGTCGGGGACTGTCTTCATTTGAAAGCCACCTTTCATATGTCTCCATTTTCCTTCTTTTAGCCAAATGCAAGTTTTCAGTCCTGAAGACTGGAAGAAAGGAATTTAACATAGGATTTGCAAGAGGATCAGCTCACGTGGTTGTGAAAATCTCTTGTGGTAACAAGAGAGAAAGCTTGACGAAAGATGCACCGAGAGCTACAGAATGTTTTCATGTCTCTTCAACTGTGCTGAAGGTTTGCCATTTGCTTAAGTTCTGGGAAATAACTGGGATGTAGATATGGTTAGCAATCTGGCCCTGCCAGGGAAAAAGTGTTTCAAGGCGGTCAGCTCTTAATCAGAAACTGAATTTAAAATGAAAAGGAAGAGCAAATTCTCACCACATGCTTAATTAAATCCAGAACAAGACAAGACAAAGCAGCATAGGGAATCTTTACAAATACACAACAAGCAAAAAATAGATTACAATTTTATTCTTTATCCTCATAGTGCATACGAGCCTCTCCAATATCACTGAGCGATGCAAAGAGCAGCAAATGCCAATGGAAAAGGGAGTGACTTCTGTGATATAAGCCCGCAGAGAAGGATCAGGGTTAAGCAGGTACTCTTCCCCTGAGCCTCTCTTCTCTCCACCAAACATCAATACCCTAATTGGTCTTAATTGAAAATGCAGGTGAGACAGGAAGTAGAATAACCCTTAGTGACATTCAAATCTGCCAGGCCTGCAAAACTGAGCAGCTCTTGCAGCAATAAGTATGAGCTCCTACCTGCCTTCTACAGATGGACAGAAGGCAGTTGAATTCAGTACGTGGAGCATAGCTACCAGGCCTACTATGGCAGAAGAGCTGCTATGGGGTGCAAGGCAGTGTGGCGGAAGATTCCATGTACACTGCTGGGCATGGTCCACAAGTTCGTGGGCCAGGATTCCACAAATCCCCAGCTCTCCATTTCATTTTCCAGCTCAGAGGATTTTGCACCCACAGGAGGCAGAAGAGTCGCTGAATGTGCAGACTCCATCTGCTTTGCTCAAACATTTTGCAGAGGGAGTAGTTGGAAGGGATCCTTAGCTATATGCCAAATTAAACCACAATGTAATTAGACCTTTCCTGATCCCTTAAGCTGTTTTAACCATTAAGCTGTCCTCCTGAGTTCCAGCCTGTTCAGTGTTATGATGGCCTAAGACTTCAGGAAGTCTTGAGCCAAGTTTCTTCACCTACCTGCATGTTTACATTACACTCACACCTCCCTTCAGGTTTTGTATTAATCATTTGCTAAATGGAACTACTTGCTCTTTCACTCCTCTAGAGACTTAAAAATTGGTTTTGGAGCTTCAGGTTCTATTCCCAGTTCTGAGAGTGCATTGGAATGTGAACTTAGGCAAGCTCATCTGACCTCTGAGCTTCAGCTTCTCCATCTATAGAACTTGATTTATCCCAATGAACTCTGCCATGATGCCCCTGGCTTACAGGTCTCCTGTAGAGAGTGTTGAAAAAATTAAAATATTCATTGGCCACCTTCTAGAACAGATGTTAGATCACACAGCTACCAATGGCAACCATGTCACACTTAGCCAGCTCAACCTGTCTCCCTTTATACCTGGAGTGGCCGCAGAAGAATTTGGCTTGTTTCTTGTCTCCATCTGTGGGTACAAGGATTGGTACACGCCCAGGCTAATGGACGTTGGAGAATGTGTTTGAAGTAGATGGGTGGATTTGTTTCAACCATCACTTGTTTCTTTGAACATTTACTATTTCTATTTTAGATTTAGTTTTCAGAGATTCACTTAAGTGCCAAATGGCTAAAAGCCACAAATGGGAGAAAGGTAAAAGCAGACAGAGTATATAAATACGGTATGACTTTTAGAAATCATGTCTCCGTTTCTCTTTTTGTTATGTCAACTGTTTTGTGAAGCTTTCGTTTGTATTTTACTGTACATTTTGTCCTGTCACCGTAATACTTTGACATTTGACAGTAAGTGTTGGTGGAAGAGTCTGTTGCAAAAAGCTTTGACGCATACTTCACCAGATGACAAGAATATTGGTCTCCACATCCATTTCTAACATCCATTTTTGCATTGATTTAATGTTGAACAAGTAAGAGTTGGTTTCAGCTGATGGTGGAGTTGGGATGTAGCTCGATGTTCTCTTCACAGCCATTGTTTGGGCAGTGTTAGTCCAGGCAAGAACTGCAAGACATATGGGCCATGTCTACACTAGCCCAAAACTTCGAAATACCCATGCAAATGGCCATTTTGAAGTTTACTAATGAAGTGCTGAAGTACATATTCAGCACCTCATTAGAATGCTAGCAGCCGTGGCACTTCGAAATTGATGTGGCTCGGCCAGATAGGGCTCCTTTTCGAAAGGACCCCAGCCACTTCAAAATCCCCTTATTCCTAACAGCAGATAGGAATAAGGGGATTTAGAAGCTGACGGTGTCCTTTCGAAAAGGACCCCGTCTGGACAAGCTGCGCGGCGGCAAGCCGTGTTAATTTCAAAGTGCCATAGCTGCTGGCATTCTAATGAGGCGCTGAATATGTACTTCAGCACATCATTAGTAAACTTCAAAATGGCCATTTGCATGGACATTTCAAAGTTTTGGGCTAGTGTAGATGTAGCCATGGAGCATTATCTGTGGATTTCAATACTGGAAAAATCAAGTTGTGCTGTCCTTCCCTTTTACTTTCAGCTTCCAACTACTTTCCACTAAATCGTCCCAGAATGCCTGATCCTTACCCATCCCAGCATACAAGGATGTTTTTTCCAGTGTTATTAGCAGCAGTTCAAAATTATCAAGATCCCTACTTATCCTCATCCTCCATGTTGTCCTTGTAAGACGCTGAGGGCTAAAGAGAGCCCACCTTATTAATCCTCAATCTAATGCATATGGTAAATGCCAAAGTTAATGCTCTACAGTTTCTCTCAATCACAGAATACAGTACAGCTTGTGTGTATATATGTAGAGAGAAAACAAGCACCTCTATTGATGTTTTTAGCAGAAGGAAGTGCTGTGGCCCAAACACAGGCTTTGCCAATAATGTTTTTCCATGTATTAAGCAGCCTTTAACACAATGTCTGGAAGAAGCTCTCTGACTTAACAAATGGGAAAAATGGAAAAGGTTTCCATAATTGGAAGTGATGCAATTATGTTATTGTCCTCTTGTAGGAGAATGGGACCCCTAGGGCCCAATGCTGTAGAAACTCAGGCATTTATGTAACTTTACTCACACAAAGTCCACAGTATTACTCACGTAAGTAAAGTTATGTATCTGCTTCACTGAATGCAGGATCAGAACTCATGTCTTTTATCTGAATTACAAAACTCTATGACATTGAAAGAACCCTATCAATGTGAAAAGTAAAAAGTAGATTTAAAAGTAATTTTATGTACTACAATCTGTGCCAGAGGTCTTTGCTTATATAGGGAATATTTCAATCACATTTTTAAAAAGTTTCTTTCTCGCTTATTGTTGTTTGCTAAATCCCAGGGGAAAATGACTATACAATAGAAACTGTGAAATTGACTATATACAGAATATAGTCAAATGCACAGAAATAAAGGTGCAGAAGGAACAAAGAATAGAGGAATTAGAGTATTTTCTTGTTACAACAAGAAACTTGAAACATATATGCGTGCGAATTTTAAGTTGATGATATACCTTTAAACTTTTTTTCTGCCTGTGCTTGAGACATTCATGTTTGTTTTAATGTCCAGAGAACCTTAATTTATGTTGTCCTTCCTCTCCTCTTAAAATAGTATCATACTACAGTGCAATTTGCAGAAACAATGCATCACGTCCTATAAAATATGCAAATATGTTTTTCAAAAGTAAGGGATGTTTAACTATTAAACAGGGAAAATTCAGCAAAGGCACAAAAGATCTCAAAGTATCAATATGAAATGAGTTTAGGCTTTTTAAGTGTTTCTAGGAGTGTTTAGAAAAATCAATCCTTTCACTTCTGGCAGAAGCAAAAGAAAACACAAAACCAGTCCTACAACTAACTCTGTTCTTTAATGCTTTATATTTTAGTTTACTAATGCCATGATTTGTACAATAAAACAAATCAATTATATAATTCAGTATACAACTTTAAAAAAGAAAAAAGGAAAATCTTTTTTTCTTCTCTTCCATAAAACACCATATGTACAAAGTGATAGGGGTGTGGCTTGATGTCATTTTATAACATCAGTTCATCTGGCCTATTTACACCATTCGCTCAGGCAGCCAATCCAAATCCTGACAACAGGACTGCTGAATTTGCAGAATGTCCAAAGAAAACAATGTCTAAAGAAAGGTTTAATTCAGTCACATCACATTGCACACACTAGAATGCCACCGGAACAAATTTTATCATGCAATCACTTGGAAAGAGATGTTGCTTCACAAGAAAACTAAACAAAAATACAGATTTTATATTTTCCACTCATCAATATCCGGTATCATTAACCTGAAATGTGAACTTGTTGCAAGTTTTAGCTGTATGGGATTGGAAAGGAGTACAACCAGCGGCATACAGATTTGGGGAGGATATGGGTCTAGGAACAGAATTTTATTTTTGACTGGTGAAGTTCCACACAGGGAAGTCCCCCCAAGAACAAGAGCAAGGAAGCAAAATGATAGATCAAGGGATGTATAAGTTCATCACCAGCAAGTTGTTGCCCCTTTTTACAGTTGCACCAGTAAGATTAACATAAGAAGGCTAAGACAGCAAATGGTGGGAAAGGAAATAGACCGGGTGACATTGCAGGTTTTTCCCCCAACACCATGGATACTTATTCGAAACATCAAAATACCATGACCAAACTAACACATCCAAATAACGTATGCTCAAAACACATTCTGTACATTTAGAATACAATAATTTTTAGGTGTCCAATGGCAATATATGACAAAACATGAACTTCTTCAGATGTTAGAAATTACCAAGGTGCCTGAAAACAAGTAGAAACCAAGGTAAAAAGACATTAATTTTCTTTAATTATCTATACTATCCTTTCAGTATGAACATTTTACATAAATACAGAGGACGCAAAGGAAGTACTTTATATAGCGACTTGACACAAAAGTGAAGAAGTAGCATTGATTCCATTAGTCAAGAGTTCAGATGCTCCTGAACTTCACCAATAATTTTCCACGTTTAAACAACTGTACAATGATAGAATTTAAACATCTACCTTATTTCCCAGTTTTGTTTTGTTTTTGTTTTTTAAATCTGGCCCTAAAGGGTTCCTACTAAACACAGTTTGAAAGCTAAAGCACCTTTACCAGACCTTCTATATAGCAGGGGTTAGCAAATTTGACCTTTTGACTTTTAAGTATGGTCCCAGTGCTGGTGATACTTTTTAGAGTCATGAATAGTCCTACTTATGACAGCTTCATTAATAAATACAGATACAGATCTTTACCATTTAGGTGGTGGTTGGTAGCATTAGCTGTTCTTTCATTAATCCACAACTGGCCTGGCTTTGCACAACCTCCTGGATGCATAGGAAAGGAAGGGTGGGACTGAACTTCCACCTTGCATGCCAATGAAAATCAGCTCACATGCCACCCTTGGCACCTGTGCTGGGGGTTGCTGATCCCTGCATTATAGCTTTAATTGGGCTACACTTTGCCAAGAGAAAATTTTAATTTACTTTATTTAAAAAAATGGAGATCGGAACTTCAGTTACTTCAATAACTTTGTGTTATGGTCTAAAGGAAATGACATCACAATCTCACTGCACCCCAGTATTGCTCTAGAAATTAATACCATACTTTATTTGGCAAACTTCTCCAGGTATAGTATGGCTGTGATGTTTTAAAATTTCCAGTTCATTAATCAGACCACACAGATGTACTTTGTGCCTTCAGATATTAGCCATTGTCACATTTAAGAGACGTTTAACAGAAAATTTTCACCCCAATTCCTATAAACCCCCCGCCCCCAAAACCATTCTTTAGTAGTACTGAAGAGAAAAGTGAAAGCAACCATTTTGTGTCCCACCCGCAGCTAAATCCTTTTCTCTCATTTTAACCCAACCAAAATAGGATAAAAAATTCACAAGTAGAATAACAGTTTTTCTGGGACATGTAAGGAGTCTGTCTGAAGCGCTCGTCATTGTGCTGCCATAACCAGTGGGGTTTTAATACTGATAATCTACGTCACACCAGAACATGAAACGACGTTTTCATAAACCTTACAGAACGTCACCAGGAAAATAAGGAGACTCTGCGCTTTATCTTCACTTTATTTATGCTTAGGCTTCTGGCATTGAATATCTGGTGTCTTAACCCGTCTTTGAAGGCAGGTACTTGCATCATACTGCAAGTACACAATAATACTTAATTGTCTGTCCTTGTATCGACAAAAGAAACAATTGCATTCAACAAACCATCTCGAGTAGTTATCTCCATCTAACAACTCAAAAACGTCCCTGTAAATCCCATGCTTTCAGCAAATGCTCCTGGCTTAGAAAAGACTAACTGCAATCAGTTACACTGAAAGTTTGTAATGCAGTTTTCGATTGTAAATTGTTTCTGTGCACACATTACATCAGGCACAAAAAAACCTACACAAAACAGTTTTGAAATACAAAAATATCCTTATAACATAAGTGTACCAAACAGCACAGAATTAGAACAATTTTATTATAATATCAATTTATGTACATCACCCCCCAGAATTATGAAAAACTTTTTAATTCTAAGTATTTTTTCCCCAAATTGACAATTGTAGCATACATTCTTAAAAACTGCAAATTAAAACCAAACTTTCATCTCTACATCATCTGCAGGCTGTACCTGTCATCTCTCTCTTACACACAAATGTGTATTATAAATAATTTTCTCACAAAATGTCATGTTTTATTGCACATTGTACATGCCCATATCTGAAAAAAGACTAACTGCTCAGATAATAACTAAACAGTTTAAATACTTCGCAATTTCCATTATTATAACTACTGCATTTTTTTCAGGATCTAACGTTAACCAGTAATTTAAGGGGAAAAAACAGAACAGAAAATATACTTTGAATCATATAGCTGTTATGAATGAAAAATACGTTCTTGCCTCCTCAGTAATTCTACGCTGCTTCCTACTGTATGGTCATTAAAAATACCTGATCTAATTAGAATGCCTGTTTCAACACACGAGCTTCATACTGCAAATAAGAACCATATGCACATGCTTCATAGGCAATTGTACATTCCTTCTGCTTCGCAGAATTAGGTTTGCCTGCACTATATTCCGTTAAAGATCAAGTTACATACCTTTTAGAGTGGATTACAATTAAAATTGCTGTTTCAGTCTCATAATTTTGCCAGTCTCTCCAATGGTAGCAAACAATTAACCCTTTATATTACCAGCAAAAATTGGTATCAAAATGCAATGGGCAAAAGTTACCAAAAGCATCAATGTCTTTTATGATGCAACCTATATAGCTTCTGTGAGACAGATTCCTAGTCCAATGAGTAGTAATAGATTTACATTAATATACGGGTTTATGGTAAGCTGTACTAAAACGTGATGGCTAAAACAAAGAGCACGTATCATGTGTAAACAGATATTGGCCAGTTCATACAATGGTGCCACTGGACAAATCTGCATTCTGAGAGTTAAAACTACTGCATTAAGAAAGATTTAAAAGCTTATTACTCAAAGGGTTTCTAAAGCTATTAGCCACTGGCAGCCCAAAAAACTAAAAATTGCACTATAATAAACAAACGAGTCCATGAAAGGTAGAGGGACCAGCTGCAGTTAAGGTACAGCCACTTCAAGGAGCCGGTTGTTTTTTCGTTTGCAAGTTGGGATGTTGCCATTTTTCTGGTTGCCCTGTATAAACTTCACACATACTTTGTCTTGTCTGAATTGAACCAGGAACCTAGGAGACAGACAAAATGGGCTTTAATTTAGGGCGAAAAAACCACAAGTACAGTAAATAGTCCTTTGTGCAAGACTCTCTTTCATCAGGTATTGTAGCAAGAAAAACATACGTGATATTACCTCATTAAATTGTTCATGATATTACCAATAGTAGACTGCTGGAAACTTGAACATTTTAATGTTATATAGCGTATTTCACCATTTATACTTCCCCGTGTTCAATTATCTTCCACTGTCAGTGATTAAGGAACCTTGAAACTCTCGATTTTTGCAGTACCAATTTAGAAGGGGAACATTCTGAATGGACTATTTGAAAAAGAGTGATTAATACATAAAAAATACAAAATGACAAGTAATAACACGTAGCCTCATTCAACACTCTTGTTAATACACATCTGAAAAACATCAGTCAAGAATGATCTAGATATATTTAATCCTGCCTCAGTGGTAAAGGAGGGACTAGACTGGGGCAGGCAAAACATGACCCATGGCCAGAACCAGTCTGACAAACTGCCTGCTCTGCCTGCCATTGTCCTGCAGCCTGGCGGGACCCTCAGGTAGACTCTGCCTGCTGCACCTGCTGCTCAAAGCAGCTAGCTATAGGGGCTGTGTGGGTCTCAGCACCACATGCCCTGGGTGGGGGCACTTCACTTCCTGCCCCTCCACCTCAGCACAATCTCACAGCTCATTTGCTGGAAACTGGCCAATAGGAGCTGCCTGGGCCATGCTGTGGGTGCATGCAAAGCCCCACCCGCTGCCCAAATGGCATGCAGAGACCCACATAACACCTGAAGCCAGCTTCTTTGAGTGGCATGTGAGGGTGGGGCATGCAGGGAACCTTCCTGAAGGTCCTGCTGGCTGGGAGTCACCTCTCAGTCAGAGCACCTGGCACCCTCCTCTCTCCTGCCCCAGGTCACAACTCAAACCCCTACACCTCCTTCCACACTCCTGCCCCAGGTCACAACCCAGGCCCACTACACTCCAAATCCCTGCACCCTTTCCTGCATTCTTCCT
The DNA here is from genome assembly GCF_033958435.1 of Carettochelys insculpta. Classification (NCBI taxonomy): domain Eukaryota; kingdom Metazoa; phylum Chordata; order Testudines; family Carettochelyidae; genus Carettochelys; species Carettochelys insculpta. Next base: position 19,958,426 of record NC_134144.1, read on the forward strand.
CCGGGTCAGAATCCTCTCCTGCACCCACACCTACTCCCAGATCCTGCATCCTCATCCAAGCTTCCTCCTGCACTCAACCTCCACCCCAGGCTTCCTCTATTAATATCATAGAAGAGTGTGGCCATTGACCAATTATTATTAAATTGCTGGAAAGGCCATTCATCAAAAATTATTGCCCCCCCTTGAGTAGATGACCTCTTAAGATCTAAACTTAAAGGACCATGCCAATATAACCAATTAATCCTCAATATGCCTCATTGGAAGGTGGGTGAATAAGAACTGCAATTTACAAATGCGGATACTGAGACAAATGTGGAAGGAATCTAACAAAACTACAGGTTGAGTAAGTGGCAAAACCAAGACCTGCCTGCACCTCCCCCAGCCCCAGCCCACCCCACACTCCTCCAGATACCACGTGATGGTTTACCAATGGTCATGTGTATACTATAACTGCTCCATAACCTAGGCACCACTACCTGTCAATCCACAGAAGTTTTTTTTTCATCCCCTTTCTAGCTGCCATTTAGATCTGGCACGGCAACCACCTATAGGCATGATTCGTACTATAGTGATGGATATTAGTTTATTACACCCAACATAAAATCTAAGCACAGCTAAGGCATCATGTTTGATTGGGCTATGGCAGCAGATTCAGCAGGATCCAGAGCCTCAAGAAAAGAAAGACCATCGAATCACAGGGAACTGTAGATGTCATCAAGTCCAGTCCCCTCACTCATGGCAGGACTAAGCACCATCTAGGACCATGCCTGGCTGACTAAGTTCTTCCTAACAACCATTTCAAATAGACAAAAATGTAAAATTACACCTTCTGAATTGAGGGTTACCTACTACGAAGGGTTTTTATAATCTGCTGAAGAGCAGCTTGCTTTTCCCTGTTAAAGCTCATCTTTGTGATAGCAAAAAAACATGGGAATTTTGCCTGCCTGCATTGAACATAATGTCAGAGATTCAAACCTCACTTATCAATCTACCAAAGGTTAACATCCAGAGAATATGAACCAAATTAAGAAACAAAGTCCTGTGAGGAGGCAGCACTTTGTAAACGAAGATTTTAAGAATTAAAACAGGGTATATAGAGAGGTCATCAATCCCATTCTTTGAAAATTTCTTGTCTGCATGGTTACTTGAGAAAACTTTCAAAAATAAATATGCACTGCCACCCTCCAATGCTAGAAGTTTTAGGGTCCATAATTATACACCCATTAACATTTGCTGAGGCTGGGTCTCAAGGCTAACACAGAGAAATTTTAGTTTAAGGTACAATTGATGTGAGAATGAATGTAGGGCAATGAGATCTTACGTTTGAGACTTAAATTGGTCCCCACTTACTTCAGCAGTTCTAATTATATACATGGCTATAAATGCTAAAATATCAAATTTCCACTGCCTGAAGACTGTTTTAAAGATGACAATGTTGTTCAAGTGGCAAATATTTATAGTTAAGTATTCTGTGGCATAAAACTACCTTGCATAACAACTATAGAATAGAATAACACAGCAGAAATGTAGCTCTTTAAAGACTAACAAAATGATTTATTCAGTGATGAGCTCTCATGGGACAGACCCACTTCATCAGATCAATCTCATTTCCAATACAAACTATAGAATAAAATACTGTCTGGGGAAAAGCGGAATAAAGACTATGTGACTCTAACAGTCAGTACACATAATGGTTCCAGAAGTTTTGCCCAACAATACTGCAAGTGGCCAGTAAGACTGAATTTAATACAGACAAGGCTCTTTCTCATTTTATACCTGAGTGTAATGGTAACACTCTTTGGCTGATTCTGTGACCTACAGAAGGTTTCTAAACTGCAGCTTATTTAAAGAAAAAATGTTTTTACTGGGTATAATGAAACAATCTGGAATGCTCATTTGATCGGAAAACTATTCGATACGTGCAGAATTTATGATTTCTGGAGAAGTTCACTTGTAAAATAGTTAGGTACTTTTATGGCCATCATAACTGAAGTAATGGAGTGCCTCACAATTTAATGGTGTAACCACAACACCTGTGAGGTAGAGAATTGCTAATATACCCATTTTACAGTCAGGGAATGGAAACAGAACTTCTGAATGACATTCACCTGTCATATACAGCAAATTTGTGGCAAAGGAGGTTTCCTACAACCCAGGTCCTGGGCTGATGCCCTAAACACTGAGCGACCTTTCCAGAATTTATTATAATAAAGACTATATCCAGCTGCTTCATTATCAAGAGGGACTGTTCTTTATATGAAATCAAATGGACTACTTCTATGCTTTGTGCCACAGAGAGGTAAGGCGCTAGAACTATACTACTCGGAGCAGTCTTGTTCTGGATTCCTTCCACTCAACGTTTCTGGGGGTTGAATAACCCTCTACTCGCAGTCGGTTTTCACAATTCTCTTTTTAGTGAGTCTAAATTTCACAGCCCATCTCAGACACGTGTATGTTCCTGATAGCAGCTTCCTACAGTCCAATTCAATAACCCTAACTCTCCATTTTCTCCTGAGAGTATGAAAACCTGCCTTCCAACCAGTAGCCTTAAAACATCAATACACCCTTATCAGGCCCTTCTGAATGGCTCCACCACCACATCCAGTGAAGGAGTATCTGAAGCAGTAAACAAGATAGCACCACCTCATTGTTTGGCTCTCCTACAATTCCCTCTGACCTAAAATAGGTCTTTTGTAATAGGCAGCTCTTCCTTTCAATGTCTTTAAGAAGCATTTCAGTGGAGCTCAAAAACTTCAAAGAATTTTTCCCTTCAGCTGGAAGTCTCAAAAACCAAGCTGACTGGAAAGCCCCCCCCCCCGGGAGGAAGCAGCTTGTGCTTTGCAGAGCTTCCACGCAGTGCACTTTTCCTGCTGTACAATACCACATGCTGCCAAGAGTCACTTGCTCAGAGCTCTCAGCCATGTCGCAAGCAGAAAGTGCCACTAGGTACCTCTGTCCATAGGTTGCCACTAGTGCTGCACTTTTGATGTTCTGACCACTTGAAACAACCCCCAAGCAGCTGGCTCACCAAGTCCGGTGAGGGTTTTGCTGATGAAAATGACAACACAGGAGACAGATTACCCCATTCCAGCACATCAGATTCACTTAGCATTCAGCCCCCTCCTGCGACAATAAATAAACCCAAATGCACTGCAGTGGAAAAACTATTCCCCCTGGGTTGGGAAAAATAAAAATTACTGACTAAGCATAATCACAGGTCAATGGTACCCTTGCCTGCTGGTGTCTCTTCCCATGGAGTGGTGCACCACAGAGAGCCAGGCCAAGGATGCAGCATAGTTTTCCCTCAATTCCTAAGCCTGCAGCTGTGTTTAGATCTCCATGACTAATCATGCTGCCACGAAGACGTTCTGTACATGAATTGGTGTGGATAAATTAAAGGACAACATATGCCTGGTGATGCATTTTAATTTCCAAGACAACACATCCACAAGTAAAAATGTAAGCCTCTGTAAAGATTTAGATGGCTAGCAGGAAAGAGGACAAGATCTCAGACAGACAGTCCACACAAGTGCACTAAATATTCTAACATGCATGCTGAAATGTGATTGATCGCCTATGCCTCTCCACCGAGCATTAAACGAGATCCTTATTAGGAACTGCCTCAACTTCTTAAGATGCTACGAGCATCTCTACTTATGACCGAATAAATAAAATTGCATTTTTTCATAGTACTAACAAAAAATGAGAATTGATATTTTTAGATGAAGAGCAACACTGCCTTCTCAAGTTAACCCCACACTTCAGCATCTTTCAGCTCCACAAACTGTACTTCACTAATACTACAGGACAGATTCTGCCTTCTTTATTAAAGATGACCAGTAGCTTATTCAATGAGCAATCCCACTGCAATCAGCATTAATTCAAAGAGTATGTGTTTACCTCACATGAACAAAGGTGGCAAAATTAGGCCCTATGTGACAAAACTGTTTGTGCTCTATTTCTTAACAAAATTTGCACTTAACCAATAAAAGTTAATTCACAGGGGAACTCTACTCTACACTTATCCCATTGAGAATCTGAACCTTCCTCAAGAGGCCAAAACATGAAACAAAACCCATTGGATGCAATTTATAATTGGTGATTTCAATCTTCCACTTAAGCCACAAATAACTGATTAAACATCAACAGAAATTTTAAGAGTGCATTGTAGGTACTATATGATGAAAAGAAGGTAAAAGGACCTTTCAGAGGTACTGACATCCTATTTATTTTTTGTCTGTCACATTCAGCCTGTATTGTTTCCTGTTCATGATCTCCACGATTCATTTATTAAGTCACACATAAGTAAAGCTACGTATGTATATGTGTATGTGTTACACAATGTGAAAATATAAATATATAAAAATAAGATGGTTTTAATTTGTATTTAATTTCACTAATAATATGATTTCAGATCAAACATACAGTCTCATTTCAAGTAAATGTAGAGTGAGAGAGAGGGAGGGAGAGAGAGAATTTTTCTGCTAGGTTTCAAGGCTCTGAAACAGCCAAAAACAAATACTGGAAATGAGCACAGACAGAAAAACTGGAATCCCCAATTACAAATTATTTTTCTACCTTCAGAAAAAAAATCCCAGTTATGCAACAGCCCTTTTGTTTATCCAAGGTTAGATTTTTGACTGATGAACCTATCAGCATGTCCTTTCAAAATCAAGCACAAAAACATACTCATCAGAAATCTCAATGTTGAGCTTCTGGTTGGTCTGGCTGAGAGTGGTGCGGTAAAGCTTGGTGGCCATTTCAATAAGATGATCACTGCTGAACAGGAAATCCCCTTTACCAGCTGCTCCGGAGCCCTGAAACAGAAAGAAGTTTAGTATCACTGCAACTATTCAGAGGAATACTGTTGAGTTTTATATGGGCAAACAGCTGCCAGAAACTCTCCTTCCCATGCCAGCCCCCAAAATCCAAAACACAAGTACCAGTCTTTGATACAGCACACCACTGGGCAAGACCAAGTAAAAAGGAGGTTGCAGTCACCATCACTGGACTTCTAAGTTAACTAGGAACACCATTCAGGTTTTGGACTTCAAATATGACCAATCTTAAAATGGTTAGATTCTAAGGAGAAGCTTCTATGAGTCTAAATATCAAGGGAGGTTCCCCCCACGGGCCAAAGAAAAGCCACTGAACACAGCAGACCCACAGAAATATAGTGCATTAATCTCACTTTGGTGGCTACGTCATAGCAAATTCACAGTAGTATCATAGTGGAACTGAAACCAACTGTTCGTACTACCACAAAAGATATTTTCCTCCTGGGGACACATGGTAAAGTTTGTGACAATGAATGCAGAGAGTAAGAGGAAGTGAACAATAAAAATGTGGTAAAAACGTTATTGAAGACTTTTTAGATGCCTACATAGAAGTGAATAGATTTATTCAGAAATGAAAAAGGAATAACGTTTAATCTAAAACTTCCCACTGCTCCCGAAGAGCAGAAACACATCTAGTAATCTGTTTGTTATCCTTCAGTTACACCAAGAGTGGGGGAAAGCTATCCAACCGTTTAAGAAAGCTAACGATAAGGTTTCACTATGAATAAAAGCCAGATTAAAGGACCTTTTATAAATGGAAAAATGTCTAATCCTGAAAAGGCTGAAGCAAATCACTAGATCTTATTTTCACAAGCAAATTGTCACCCATTATTTAACAGCTCCACTACCTGGTCTTTAGTAATCTGAAACTACGACATCACAGATGTGGGAAAGGTTTATGATTAGCTCTCTTAACTGTACATGCTAGCAACAAGGGAATTAATATTCTAAGATCATTTCTGTACTTCTCATACAGCATAAATGTGCTTTATAAATTATTACAGATTTAAACTCTACCTCTTTGAGGTGCACAGCAAAAAAGCCATCATTCTGTGAGCTCATGGACACTTTAGTAACATCCCCCAGAGGGACCAATGATTTGATATGTCCAGATTTTTGATCAGCCAGCAAGACATTATTTTTTGTTAGCAAGAAAATCCTGGATGCACACTGAAAAACATGAAAATGAAAAAACATTATCTATCCAAACATACAGAGGAGATGACTCCATGACACAGAAACTTTTAAGAAAGCAGTTCATACAGATAAGCACATGGGTTCTAATTTTGAAACTTCAGTGTCTCACTTTTTGGGGGAGCTCCAGTTTGATCAACATCTCTGAAAATGTTAAGTGCCTTCTTAGGGATTCAAAAGTCTAATGAACCCCAGTTCTTTTTTGCCCTGCATGTTTACATGTGTAAATACCACTTTTTAAACTGTATGTTTATAGACGCACAATCTGAAAACGGAACGTAAGAGCACATATGTAAATGAGAGTGATCCTGATTTGTACAAATTTGATGTCTATTGAAATTAATGTGAACTAGGGGTGCAGAAAAATGCATCAAGTATGTGTGTGTGAACATATGTATCAAAAGCATTTGTATCTTATATACTATGTTGTCCTCTGATATCGTCTCCCCACGCTATTCTAATACACAGCTAAGTATTAATTTGTAAACTATAAAAACATACTTCTCCAGAAAGAATCCCACACTTCCTCCTTCTCAAATGAATAATTTTAACTAAAACACGGTTATGAAAGAAATCACCATCAATTAAAAACGCCTACTTCTCACAAAGCATTCTCACCAATAGATTTCAAAGTGCTTTACAATACAGATAAGCATCATTATCCCCATTTTACAGATGTGGGGTGAGGAAGAAATGAATAAATAAGGATTTCCTCACCTTCAGAATAATGGAATGGAAAAAATAAAATTGCCATATATGTTAATTTACAGCAAACCTTGCTACATCAGAAGGCCCTTTGGAATCAAACGGAGCCATTTTATTACCTTCCCATTAGCTCTATTGATTTTATTCACAACTTCAGCAATAATGATCTTTTCTTCCACTGCTTCTTTGAGTTTTTTGTACTTGGGGTTCTTGCTGATTTCCAGGTAAGCCCCGTGGAATGGCTGCCCAACACTACAGGAGGACAAAACAACACAAAAATGCTCAAGTTAAATTTGAGTTCTGAGCAAAAATAAAAATCCCAGATCTATCACATACTGGTGCAAGCTTTACAATGGTGCCAATGACAATCCCCCCATGACCTTATTCACTGTATTGATTTCAGGAGGTGCCTATTGGCCCTCTGTGTGTCTTGTCTCCCTCAATATATGGCAGATTTGGATTTCTCCCCTCTCCTTGGTCCTATCTGACAGTATTCTGACTTCAGAAACCTCAGCTGTGCATTCTAATGAATATTACCCTCTTCAGTCTACAACTCTTCCTACATGAGAAGCACCACAACCAGAGAGACAGAGAACCTGCTACTCTTCCTTTCTGAAGCACAAAAGGGATTCAGGAGTTCCACAGACAGATGCCGACTGGCTGAAGAGAGGAATAAAATGGATGTGCCAGCCAGGGTCTGGGTCAGCCCCATCACAGAAATCTGGACGACTCCAATTTTTTCAGCAGGGAGAAGACTGTAAACCTATAGAGGAGACTGAAAAACAATGTAGAGAGCGAGCACACAGCACACCACATGACTGTTTTTTTGTTTTATGAAGACACTGGTATAGACACAAACTGACACGCCAAAATCTGTTATTTGAAAGAAAGGAGAAAGAGGAAGCCTGGAAAGGAAAATATAAGGCAAGCAAGAGATATTGTAATTAACATACTTTATTAAATAGCAAGATGTTGGCTGCTGCTAACCTTGTCCATCAACATACAACTGCTGTAGGCCTATAAAATGCAGACAGTGGGGGCCTTCAAAGACTACATTTTCTCACTGTGCCTAGGAGACTGTCTGGCATCTTAAAATAATAAGTACTGGTAATTTTTTCAAGCTTTGCATCAGGCGACAGTGCTGCATGACAGAAGATTCAGCCAAATAAGTTTTCAAGAAACATCAGCACCTCCCTCTTTCAATTGCCACACAAACAAGTTAGCTGAAAATGTTCTGTAACCCTTTAATCAGAGTGATTTAATTTCATTCTGAATTCAGGAAGTTTTTTGATTGAAAATATAGATTGCGACAAACATGATTTGAAGATTGAATTATAATGAGTATTGGCTTTTATTTAACCAATTCCCCATTGCTCAAACAAGAAATCTCTTCGAATTTAGATTCTGACTAGCAGCCTGGAGAGAAAAATCTAACACGGGTTACTTTTATATTTAAAAAAAAAATAGATGCTCTATTATGTTTGCTTCCACTGAAACCTGCACTTAAGGCTTCACTTGGTGCAGTCAGATCAGAAATTCCCTGGTATTTTCAGGTCTCTACCTGCCTCAAAAATTGATACAGAATATTTGCACAGCGATGTAAGATGTTAAAGAGCACAGCCACTATCACTGATTAGACAGTCTCTGAAACAAAAACAATTACCAAACAAGCTGGCCTTGGGAAGATAAAAGGCTTCAACAAGTTTCATTATTTAAAGGCTTTTCTTAATGCTTAACTCCAAAATTGCCTAATCCTCACATTTCAACACTAGTCACTATTTTCATGAATATTTTGGCATCAATTCAGCTTTAATACTGACCACAACAGATATGCTAGCAGCAATTATTTGTTTGCTTCTTATTCTCCAACCCCCAAACAAGGGATAATGATTTTTGCAGCAGCATATAGGCCTCTTCCCTAACTGGCTGCTTTGACCTTTTCACTCCTCTCTTTGCAACCCTCCACTGGACATACACCACTTGTCTTTACTTTCTGTGTCCTTCACAAGCTATCCCCACCAGAACAGCAGTCATTAAAACACAAAGGCCAGAATGCAGGGCTGTGGGCTGCAGGAAGGAGCGGTGGTGATCAGAGGGCTATTAGGAGGAACTCCCAGGAAGATGGGACAGTGGTGGAAGTTTGAGAGCTCTGCAGGGGGTGGCTCTCTGCAGACACTTGTCCCCACCATTCTCTGTGCGTCTCTTCTTCTCCTGCTCATTTGCCACAGGTTCCCACAACAGAGATCCCTCCTTCTGGCTCCCAGGATCTGCTCCCTGTTGAGTCTCTGCAGTCCAACTCCCTACATTGCCTGGCTCCCGTTTTGCCTCAGGCTCCATGTGCATCTCCTGTGTCTCCCTGCCCTCCTGTGCATGCCTGGCTACCACCCTGCTGAGTGCCTAACCATGCCTCAGCACCTGACAAGTTAGATGACTGCCTACAGCCGGAGAGCAAAAGGAGCCGCTTGGCACAGGACCAGAGGCAGTAGTGGAATGCCTCTTGTACACAACTCACGAGTTGATACGCATCCCCTCCCTATCACCTGACACTGGCTGTCAAAAGGTTGACAGCTGTCTGAGCAGACCATCCCCACCTGTTAGACTCTCAAACAGCCACTCTCATGTTGTCATGTTGTCCCAAATGCTGGGGAGGAGATCCCTATAATATCCACAAAGCCATCTAATTACCCTTCCACCAGCACTGCTTTGTGTGGTACCTCCACAAAACTTCAGCTAGGCTGTGAGTGGGCAGAGGAATGCTGCTTATTAAGCTACCAATACCATCTCCTTGTTCTCTCCACTGGATCAGCCTACAACCAGCTGTCGTCTCTTGTCTTACACTTAGATTGTCGACTATCCAGAGGAACGACTGGGTTTTTAGACTGTACTTCTACAGCACCTAGAACAAGCCAGCTTCTGCTCTATGACTGGCACTGACATGCTGGGGCACTGCTTTTCAAACTTCACAGCCCTAGGGCCCCAATGTGATATTAAAAATTTTCAGACTCCCAGGCTCACAGATGCTGGGTTCTAATTTTCCCTGGGGGTGCTCAACCCCTGTCTGGCCTCAGGCCCTGCCCCCACATCCCTTCCCAGGCCCTGTCCTTACTCCACCTCCTCCTGCTCCCACTCCACCTTTTCCCCTCCTCTTTCCCATCTCCTTCTGCCCCTTCCTCAGCATTCCCGAACCCCTGTTCCCACAGTGTGCAGGAAACGGGGGGGTGAGAGAGGGGTTGTTTCATCATTGGAACCAGCAGCCCCAGAATCCCTGGAATACTCACATGAACCTCAAGAGCTCCCTGGACTTCAGTTTTACAACCCCTGTGCTAAGATAATAAACATAATTCATAATAATAAATCTGTGCCATGTGACTGCAGGCCTGTCAGTGGGATCCTTAGATCCCATCTGTATTGCAGGCACAGATTTGGAGCAGGCACACCATGGCTGGGGCTGAAGGTGGCAAGCAATGGACTCTACTGGTTGTTTTCTTCCATGCTGAATTTAGGCTACTTAGCTCCATGCAGAGCATGGCTGTTGTCTCATTTATGAGTGAGATTGTTAATTTTACCCCTTCACCTTATTCTGTGGCTATCTGTCACTCACTGACACATCAGCAAGGCAAGAGAAGGCAGTATCCAGTCAGGTTCGCTAATGGTTCCCTTTGCACAGAAACAACCCTCTTGCTGTGCTTGGGGTCTTGCCACACGAAAACAAGTTCTCAAAGTTTACAGTGACAAAATCCATGGTACTTGATGAGTATGAAGATTCTAAGATTATACATAAATAAAAGTCAGCAGTTCAACACTTAATTTAGAGGCAAGCTGATTTCACTTTGTAGTGAAACGAAAAAGCAGTCATGTAGCACTTTAAAGACTAACAAAGTAATTTATTAGGTGATGAGATTTTGTGGGACAGAAAGCTCATCACCTAATAATTTTATTAGTCTTTAAAGTGCTACGTGACTGCTTTTTTGTTCTGACAGAATACAGATTAACACAGCTCTCTCTGTTACTTTGTAGCAGCAAAATAACCCATGACCTCTACATGACTTTTATAAAGCAACAAAAAAAAACCCCAACATCCTCAATGTAGGCATTTAGCACTCTCAAACTGGTCCACACAGAAAGTCCACAAGCAGCTGTTTTCTACTGGTTAATATAAACAAGGCTTTGCTTTTTAACTTCCTTACTTCGGTAAAGGCGCAGAATGTGTTGTTGTTTTACACTGTGATATCAGAACAAGTCATTACCTGGCTGGATATAAAGCCTTCTTGTCCTTGAAAAGTTCACTGGCTTCCAATTTTTCTTCGTATATAAGCTTCTGTTGATCTGTAAACTGGTCTCTGTACTTTTTACACTATAAAACACAAGATTTTAGGTGAATCATAAATTATTCTTGGAAACCTCCTTTAAAGCACCAGCCAACAGTGATTACTATTCACTACTGCTTAAGATACACATTCTTAGCAAATTTCTGGAGTGAGTCAAATCCATCCCACGTCACTGTAACACAGCAACCTTTAGCTGGGACGCTTTAGCCTTTGCCTGCTTTAGATGCTTCTGAATCATATTAGACAAATTAGCAATGATTTTAAACCAAGTATTTTGTTTAATTACATGTGGGTAGCTAGCATCGGAGGGGTAGCTGTGTTAGTCTGGATCTGTAACAGCAACGAAGGGTCCTGTGGCACCTTATAGACTAACAGAAAAGTTTTGAGCATGAGCTTTCGTGAGCACAGACTCACTTCATCAGATGCTGGACATCATCAGATTCATCATCACCACTTCATCAGATGTGGGTAGCTGACTCCTTTGCAGGAGTTCACAAGAACAAAGCTTCACAGGTGCAAGGATTTTATTTTGCTTTGTGTTGGAACTCCCCGCCCCCATTTGGTATTGATAAAATAATCAGAATTCTGCTGTTCCTTTTAAGCTGGCAGACAAATATTTTTGTAAATGATTCATCTTGGAGTTGCTTTGAGTGGGGCCCCCCTTTTCTCAGAATTCACTTCACTTCCAGACCACAAACAATTTAGAATATAAACAAAATTAAATAATTACCAATAGAGATTAATACAAATACACAGATACACAAACCCATCCAAGTGGGGCTGAAGAATTTAGATGCTCACAGAATTCAGCATGTTCTCGATTTACCATGTTAAAAATTTATAAGAGAATCTTTGTCGTGGACAGGCTGCAGAAAATGGCAGAGTTGAAAAGATATCATCACAGATGCTGAGTGTTCACCAGCACTTAAACAGATTCTCACCATTTTCTCCATGAACAGGTCCAAAACAAATTTCAGCTAGCCACAGTTCACATGCACAATATTCCACTGAGTATTTCCAGTGTTAGCCTAAGAGCTAACGCCAGCCCTGGACATGAACGTAAGTATTATAAACCACCAATTAAGAGGGAACATGCATATTCACTTAATATTACATTAAGAGCTGACTGGGGAGAGCGGAGGAAGCAATATATTTTAGTCTTCTTTTCCAATCACTAAAAGGACTAGATAATGTATGGTTATGTCTGGAAGGCCATACAGAATAATCAAAACAAACAGTCCAAGCAAACAAATTAGTGATCAACACTATAGCATATATTGCCTAAAAATACTCCCTCTCTGAGCGAGAGAGATGCAGTCAAATCACATGATCAAATTTTGTAGCATTGCAGCCAAAACGCATCCTACCCTCCACAGATGGAAAATCCTTTTCAGTTCCTTGTGAGTTGCATCCAAGAAGAGATAAGGCCTTGCTGGCCAGTTTGCGTCTATTGGTGATAAAGAAGGCATCTTAGTCTTCATTTCCAAGAAGTACTTTTGCATCTGTGATAAATATAAAGCAAGACATTATATTAATTTTAACCATTAAAGCTATTGAAACAAATGAGAGCTGACACATGCTCTCCAAAATTGAGTGTTGCTACTCAGCAGCAATTCCGATTGTCTGGGTATACTGAAAGGAGGAGATGACACTTGATACAGGTACTAATCAGGACACAACTTTATTATATAGCTATCTGGGACTACCTGGTAGATAAAATATTCAGTGCAGGTCAATCCATGTTATTTTAAACCATTATTCGGGGCTCCACCAGCCTCCACTGATTTCCAGGCAGGTCCCCCAGCCAGCCCATGGCTTGGATCTTACATCCACTACCCTTGTAGGAGGGTTAAGGTGGGCAATGAAAATGGGGTACAGGGCAGTATTCCCTGCAAGCTGAGCGCTTGGGTGGCCATCCAGGAGAGAGTCAGATGATGTCCAGCTGACTAGCAGGGCACCCACAGCGAGACACATGTGTTTCTATTGGGGGTGCACATCCACACATGCCTTGGTGTACATAACAAAATTTATTCTGCCCATGGATGGAAACATTTGGCAGGAACACTGCTGTGGAGGGAGGGATGTTTGACTCCCTGTCACACCAATCAAAAGAGTCCCCAAACCTCTGCCCCAGTTCTGGTCCTTTATCCAGTACTTCCTTTTAAGTCCTTTACCAGGTCATTTATTTGGCCCCTGGACACAATCCCTATGGAGTACCTACACTGGACATCCTCCCAACCCTCTGAAGTAAATGGTTACATCTGGCCTATCCTCGTTTCTTCCTATCCAAAAAGATTCTCCCTGACCCCCTTGCTGTGGGAAAGACAAAAAAACCTCATTCCACCAAAGCCAAAAAAATTCCTTCTCTGTCCTCCTTAAAAGGGAGTGACTAGCATGATGCCCACAGCAGGTCCTAGCCCAGTCTGATGTTTGCCTCAAGGAGGAAGGGTGCTGGCCTTCTTGCTATATGGAACAAAGTCTTCCTCTGTCCATGACCTGCACCTCTAGATCGTCCTGAGGCAAGGCAGTACTGCAAAAGGCCTGCCCTCTACTTCTTTATAGCAGTCTCTGAAATCATATCACCCCTCCTCCCTGTCCAGGAGCCATAAAGCAGAGCCCAACCACCACACAACTTAAGTGTGGTGCAGTAACACTTCTTAAGCCAGCTCACACGCTTGGGAGGCTAAATGTATTGAGAAATGCTGATGCTGCTTTAGGTATAGGCTGTCTGTGTCCTTAACTTCAAAATGTTCCTTCTTTACAACAAAGAGTACAATGGTCGTGCTGTCATCTGTAAGGTATGATGAGCCCTTTGCAAATATTAAAACATTCCTTAACTCTCACAAAATTTTAAAATTAATGTGCAATGTAAATGTATACTTACAATTTTCTGAAGTGTAAATTCGTAAATTTTTCTTCCAGCATTGGCTCGAAAGAATTTCCGGTATTCTCTACGGACCTGAAAAATTAAACAAGCCTTCAGAGTGAACATGTAAAAGCAGTATCTATCCATGAATGGTTTTCACAAAGCATTCTACATTAAGAAAATGAAGTGTCAAGTTGCAAGAATGACCCAGGAAAGCAAAAGAAAAAAATCAGACAGAAGCAGGGAATAGGTCACAGACAAACATCAAAATTATCTAAAGCTGCAAAGAACTAGATTAAAAATGATAATGTAATGTAAAGTCCTCTCCTTTTTCACAGTATCTTTACCACTGTCAAGCCTGATTGAGTTTATCACGGATTTGGAATATTTTCAAAGCTTTTGTGTCCTGACGCTGGGTTGAAGAAAATGGATCTCTTTTAGCGACAAGGATTTTATTGACTCTTAATTGCCACTAAGCCAATCTGTGGTTTATTCTGTTAACTGATTTTTTTTCTCTGTACACGTACTTAAGTTTTTGATCTGTGTAGTCTGTAAATTTAATTAAACTTAAATATTAACGGAGAAGCAAATTCAGAAGAAAGTTACTATAAATCCTTTTGTCATACACATGCTCTTAGAAAAATGACTTACTGGTGTTTGATCGTAGCAAACAAAATACATTAATTTTGCTTAGACCCAGCCATTTAGCAACCCTCCTCACATGAACTAATAATTAAAAGGCACTTTTAGGAGTTGATTTCTGATACTGCTTTATATACCTGATTTTAATAGCAACTCTAAATGTAGAAAACTGAGCAATGTCTACCTACCCCTGTTATTTCTACTAATAACCACTCCCATGATAACTAATTTCTTCAACTGTTACAAACTTGAAACTGATATCGGACTTTTGCGAAATGCCCAAAACTCAGGACAAGTTAGTTGAAATTTGTGAACTTTTCTGCGAGCTTTGGCTGAGTTAAAAGCAAATCGGTTTAAGTTTTTAGAGGAAATCAGGAAAAAGGACTATAGTCTTGTGTACTTTTCTCTACAACAAGCTCAGTGGTTTTGGCTGATTTTGCACGCTGTTCTTGGGTTCATCAGAACCAGAAACCAAGCGTAATCCAATGGGTAAACACCCACCTGTGTTAAAATGCAAAAGGTTTACACCACCTCATGCTAACAGCCCTCTCTCATATGCTGAGCGCTATTTTAAGCCATCATTTTGAAGGAAGAATTTCTCAAATGTTCTCATAAAAAAATCAAGAGTGGGAATAAACCCTCTTTAAATCACACATTACTGAGCTATATTAACTGTATTTAAATTACCTCACTCTCACCAAACTTTCTCCATTCAATTTCTTTCCCCTTTATTTAATACGAAATATGCTTTGAGTTTTCAATAAGTTTTCTATGCAGAAATTTTCAGTAAAACCTATATCTTCCTTATACTGTTAGACCTCTCTAATTAGCACACAGGCACCATCAGCATGTTAGCAATGCTTACTGTGCACCTATAAATATAGTAATATCTCCAATCCCACTCTGACAATATCCACTGAAAAATATTAAAAAGGTGACTTTCCAGTATACACAGCCCCCATATTTCAAGTTCTCATTGGCACGCTTTGAAAACAAAGTGACTATTACTTAAGCAGCAGTCTGTGAGCTTTTTTACTAGCATTATTAAAAAAAAGGAGACTATTCCCCACCCCACCACCCTCCACATACACACACTGAGTAAGCAAGCCAGCAACAACTTAATTCCTTGGTAGATCGGTACTAGAGAGCCCCAAATCTCGAAAGTACTGTCCATGCTACTGAAATTCAATTTATTTACAGTAAATAGAAAAATAAATAAATAAATTTAGAAAGTCTTGGTCCAGCTCTGTTCTTCAAGATATTAATGACCATGACTGAAACAGGTGAAAGTGCTTTGATTTAAAAAGCTAGTAACTCAAAAGCTTCTCCCTACACATATTCAGGAAGAAAACAGCCATTGAAGCAGACCCAAAAAAAAAAATTACAGAGTGTTGGTGTAGAAATGATTACACACAGCTAGGATCTTGCTATAGAACTCGGTGTGTATTCATATTCTGAAGAACTGTATGATTTAACTGAGTGAGAAGAGCATTACCGCTAGAAATAAAACCACAGAATATGCAGACAAAGGCATAGCCTTGCCACATAAAATGTTCAACATTTTCATGTTATTAAAGGTAGCTTTCACCAAAAATAATGTTCAATCTATAGCAATGTTCTTGACTTCTAGGAAAGGACACTATCCTGGTTTCCAATAATAAAAACTGACTGACTTTGACAGGAGTAAAGTATGATTCTGATCTGAAGAGTGACTTAAGAAACGGCACCTTTATATCCCTTGCTCACTTTCTCATACATATACTGACTCACATTAATGTAATTTATTGACTAGGTTTTCGTTACATTTTATCCATGTTAGCTTATGAGTACAGAACATATTTGAAGGTTTATAGCTTATGCATTGTCAACAGAACTGTCAAAGTTCCAGCTGTAAAACCAAGTGCTGTACCCATTTACACCTGTGCAACCCCCGTTTGGCCCAGAGAATCTCTGTAGGCAGTGATGATGATCAAGACAAAAAGCACTCTGCAGGTCTCTCAGATCTCAGTGCTCAAAAGACAGCAGTTTAAAAATATTCCTTGTAAATTAAGCAAAGGTGGTATGCAGGTACGGTGACACACAGATGGTGGCCCATAAGATGCCATTTGCACAGGCTATTTAAAAAGACTAGAACTATACTTTACAGATTGTAAATGTGTTTTTCTTTTGCAAACCAATCCTTAATGTAGAGGACTATGGAAAAAATACAGAGTTGGCAGACTCAATTTTCCTAAGTAGTCCTGGCTGTCACTGAACAGATGTCACAACATGCAGTGCCGCTTCATCAAAGCAACTCAAAAGAGTGACTGAACTCTACACTTGAGTCTAGGCCACACTTTGGCCATCCCACATGCATCCGTAGGTCTAAAATGAGCAGCAGTGAAAGTCAAATAATCACATCCTACTTCCCACTGGAACAAGAACTGGTCAAGAAAAGAAAATACTTCTTTGTAATCTTTCCAGCTGGGTTCCTCGCCAACATGTGTCAAATTTTAAGTAAAAAACCATGATAGCATCCCTTTAATTGAAAACATTTTTGGCAATTTTGTCTTCCATTTGAAAATGCAAATGGCTAATAAAAGAGCGATCTCTTCAAATTAAAGACAGCTGTAAATGTAACACAATTGTTAAAAATGTTTACAAACGTCATTTAACAAACATTTTTGGATTAAGGATTTTTCAGTGAAGAAGTCCATGTAAAAGCTAAGCAAAACTAAGATCATGCTCACTAGTGATCCCACACAATCAACAGTTTATTATGTGTTAGTAGATGCCACGCTTTATTGAGTTCATTGTTGACACAAGGGAGTGTTTGAGAAAGTACCTTCAGTCCAAGCCAGTAAGCCCAAATGACTGCAACAGCATGCTTACGCCTAGCCTCCTCCTTCAAGCGTTTCAATTCCCTTCGAGCCTAAAATGTTTAGATAGTGAATAAAAGAGACAGCCCGATGCAGATAGCACAATGACCAGGAAAAAAGATCCTCCCAGACAGAACAGCTGATTTAATGAATAAGATATAGGAAGATGGAAGAACAGCATATAACCATTAAAACCCAATGCATCAGTGTGGAAATGATGTTAAGGCACAAATATGGTCAATACAAGCCTCTAAACTGCTTCCCTATTAGAAAAGATAATTACACAGGCTCTATTATTAGTCATGAATGCTCATGTAATATCTGCCATGCACGTCTGCCAATCAAAGATGAGTATCTGATACTTGATTTTAATAGAAAGCTCTCTATTCAGTTACAACACCATAGTGATATTTAGGAAAGTGAAAAATAATTGAAGTCACACTATGTACTCAACTCCTCCAATGACAAGTGCCTAAGCACGGCACGTGTAACTAACAATTTAAATTATGAATTATTTTTTGTTCCAGTTACAAATTCAAATAAAACAATACTTCTCCCACAATTTCACACCATATTTAAAACTTTCATTTTGGGAACTTAGTGAAGATTACAGTATATACTCTTCTACAATCTGGCAACGATCTCTTTCTCTGATTCTCCACATGATGAAGACAGATGACATAGCACTAAAAAGCATGACTTCATCAGGGCAAACAAGGAGACAGGTACCTATATTTTATCTATAGTCTTTAAGAAAACAAATTCCAAAAGAACTCTACACAAAGATGTGAGATTCTGTTAAGTTACTCTTTTTACATTTTAGAAAGTATTAGTAGGTTTATTTGTTCAACTATTTAAAGACACGAGACCAACAAATAAGTAGCTTCAATTGCTTTGGGTAGGACACAACAGTAATAGTAGTTATAGCAATGTACTTGCAGTATTCATATCTTATCCATTATACTGAGGTAACTGTGAATCCACTTCCAATTTTGCCACTTGTGTGGGGTTTTTTTTTTTTTGGGTAGTCTTGCATTTTTAACAATAAAGGCTATTTTCCATTAATTTAGTTCATTTGGGATGATACACAAATTCAAGTTTTCAGACACGCGGATGCTAAGGATGCTGCAATATGTGCCTGAATTTTGAAGATGAAGGAATTTGAGTAGTGAAAGATGGATACTGAAGCCTTCACTTTAATTTCCCTCTCAGGAAAAGAGAGTTTCTTAAGATGAGAGGAAGTTGTCAGACTTGGGACATTTCTAACAAAGCAAATGAACCAAATTAGAGTGTTTACAATTAAAAGTATTGAGGGTAGGGTAGGCAACCTGTTATTTAAATATATTTGATTTATGTTTACCAAAAATACTAATAAAAACAGAAACCAATATGCAACATATTTTAATTTGGTACCATGCTATATAATTAATGTTAAATTTTCATTTGTCTTGTCCTTTTATAATGGCAAGACACATCTTTACTTTGAAAAGCTCTACATCCGTTTGCCAACACTGCTATTGAGGTATTAGTTGGCACAAAGGGTTTATCAGGAAGACATTAAATATTTCATCGTTTTTATCTGTTGGATACCAAGCACCATAATAAATATACCCCTAGTTAAGGACAACATAGTGAGACTTTAAAAAGTTACATAACATAAATGGAGAAAAATTGTGTCTTATAATGAAAGGTTGTTTTTTTTTGTTTGTTTGTTTTTTTTAAATAACAGTTTACCCTGACACCTGGAAACCAAACTAGAAATAAAGATCTCAAAAGCTAAGTTCTGTAGAGTTCATATGTTGATTCCCAGAGTTACTTTTCCATTCTAAAAGATTTATTTCTTAGACAAACCAACATGGCTAAGATTAAGCTCAGCACTGCACTTCTGTATTTTAGCATGTTATTGATGGGAATCAGAGATATTTCTTTACTCATTTAACATACAGAAAGCAGGATCCTAATAATAATTGGGCTATAACAACATTTTAACTGAGTAACTGAATAAAATATTCTCAGTCAATAGAGTTTTTGTTAAATAAAACAATCATTTCAATGTTATTCTCACATATACAACATTTCAAATGTTCACATAACCCACAACTGCAGCTTGGAATTAGCAAGAATCTTTCAGTGGGATTTCACTTCTGAAAACAAACAGCTGATGCTGAAATTCTTGGGATTTTTCTAGGGCCATAAATTGAGAACTGCATGCTAACATCCTTTTCGCCTAAAATTTGGGCCATAATATTGTACTTCCCTTGCAATGCTTGACTTCCCTTATACGGATTTAACTTACCACCAAAGAAACAGTTAAAACTGATTTTAAAATTTGTACAAATTATAAATAAATGAGATTTATGGTTTTTAAAACATATCTGCAATTTAAAAGGAGCCTGTTTAATTTAGGTCACAGAATATACAATCCAATTACAAGAAATCTAGAAAAGCAACACTGCAAGCACTTAACAGAGAAACACATGCTTGGCACATTTAAAATTTAGTTTGAGTGCATTTTCTAGCTTGATCTTACTACACTCTAATAGTTTTTAATCTAGCCTAATGGGCTTGTTAGTAAGCAATCAGTATTATTTTTCTGCACATGCTTAGAATTTCCTGCTAGACAAGACTACTATTTAGGATGCTGTCAGGTTATTGAACAAGATATAAATAGAAATGAAAGAAATCAAGCATCATGCTTTAATATCTACTAGGTCACAACTATTAGTTATTAATCCTCACTATTTACTACTGATTAAAGTTGGGTGTTGTGGGGGTAATGAAGGGATCATGGAATGTGTGCATGAAGTACCTTATATCCAAGCCAGAAAGCCCAAATAACAGCAATAGCATGTTTATTTCTAGCCTCCTCCTTCAGTCGTCTCAGTTCCCTTCGCGCCTGTGGTGTATTTGAAAATGAGTTATAGAAAAGTTTAGGGCAGAAAAGGTTACTGCAGATTCCCAATGGAGAGAGAGAGAGAAAGAAAGAAACCAGTCACTACAAAACAATAAATATAAAAGTGTGTCCTGGTTTTCCAGATTGCAACAGTTAAAATATGTGCAGCAAAGAGAAATGCAACTTAAGTGGTTGAAGTCATTGAAAACATTTCTCTCCATCTTTTCTGGAAGGCCTTTGCTCTACACAGTGACTCTGAAACACTGAATGTTTGCTGGCACACTCTTACCTGGGTACCATGCCAATAAGCTGCAATGGTTGTGGCAGCTTCCTTACAGCGCTTCTGATGCTTAAGTTCTCGAAGAAGTTTTCGAGCCTGTTATAAAAAAAAAATTAATACTCATACTTCTACCCCGACTTTAATTTCAAAATGATTTACAATCTACCAAACACCCCTACATTTGCAAGTCTCGTGCTTACAGCACTGGACTGGGAATTATCTCAATTTCTGGCTCTGCCACAGACTCAACAGGTGTTAGCTCCAACAAGCTAATTACAACTGAGAGTGTCAGTTCTAAAACCAGATAATAACATCACAGTGTCAACTTAAAACAATCAAACATGAAGCAGGTAAAGTGGATGGAAAAGGAAAGGAGGTGGGATCACAAACCTGGAAGGGAAGAGGCGGAGCTGCTGCAAGAACAAGACAGGAGACATTCAGAGGGTACAGAATCAGAAAAACCAAGGGCAGAGACAGCAGTAGACTAAAGGGGAGCAGATTTTCTCACTGAGAAACACTGAATGAGACAATAAAGGTGCTGGATAAATAATACCATTGCTACAAAAAAGCCATATTCTCTAGATCTCTGCAAACCCTCCCATAGATATGATTGAGAAATCCACTGTGTATGAAGCCCTAAAACTATTTCCTGACCCAAACACCGTAAGAACCAAAACACCCTTCTCTGAATGAGCTTGATACCCCCATGGTTTTACATCAGGTTTACCAAAATCATCATCATGAGTAATATCCTTCAGTTCTTCATAATCTATTCTTTATAAACACACCAGAAAGAGAAACACTAGTGAGAGGAGTTATTTAAGGTAATGGCCAATTTTGGCACAAGAGCAAATGAATATAAATTGCCCATCAATAAGTACACACTTAAAATTAGACAAAATTCTCTACCTACCAGAGGACTGAAGCTCTGGAATGTCCATCCACAGTGAATAGCAGGAGAAAAATCCTGTTTCAAAACTCATCTTGATAAATGTATAAAGGGGATGGTACAATAAGAATGCCTAGACTGGCATATAAGCCATCCACATACTGCTAATAGCAAGTATACCCAATGGATAGAAATGGGACAGTGTATGGGAGGACTCTACATTACTGCAGAGAATTCTCTTCCAGGTGTCCGGCTAGTGGGTCTTGGCCAAATGCTCAGGGGCTAACTGATCACTTTTATCAAGGGTCAGGAAGGAAGTTTCCCTCAGATCAGATTGGAAGAGACCCTGGATTTTTCTTCTCCTTCCTCTACAGAGTGGGGCACAGGCCACTGGCTGATTTGAATTCAAGTAAATAGTGGATTCTCTATAAGACTGAAGACTTTAAATCATTATTTGAGGACTTCAGTAACTCAGTCAGAGGTTACAGGCCTTTAAAATATAGATCAAAAAGCTTTTCTGATTAGCTTTAGCACATCTGTGTTCTAAAAACAGGATTTTTCAGCCTGTGGACTGGGAACCAAAATTGGGTTGCCAGCACTTTTTAACGGGTCACATGGAAACTCCTTTGGCTCCTGTCCCAGAACCAGTCAGGCTTGGCCCAGCTATCACAATGACCGAGTTCAGAAAGGCCAAATTTGAGTGACACTGCATCCCCATGATGCAGATCACAACTCCACTCACACCAATTTGGTCCAGTCCAGAGGGCAGGGCCAAACCTGAATGGCACCGAGCTGAATGCCGCAGAGCTGAAAACCACCCCAGCCAGCCCCACAGCACAGGAGCCACCACTGTGGCATGAATAAGGGGCAGGACTCAACATGTCCGCTCACCACACCTCCCCCACACCACCACTCCCAGACTGCTGGGTCACCACAGGCAATAAACATTCACAAATGGATCTTGAGGTCAAAAAGGTTGACAACCACTGTTTGAAAGCATTCAGTGGCTTCATGCAGAGTGTTATTTTCACTGGCACTGAACAAAGGCAAACAAAATCTTTCAGAGGTACTTCATAAATATCAGCTAAGTAAATGTAAAGCAGCAATGTTTTATCGGGATTGCCAAACTGCTGTGAATCCAAGTTTGCACTTATAATTTCATGTTTTCAGTTCTTTTCAGACATGCAATAGCGTAAGATGTCACCTGTCCTACAACTGGTGGCACTACCCTTGTAGCAATGAGAAGTTTATTTTGTGAATGATGTAACTGTACTGTGAAACCAAGATTTTTTTTTTTTGGTCCACAAAGTTTGAAAAAAAAAAAAAGAAAAATACGTTAGGGTTACCCCTCTCTGGAAACTAGGTTTTAGGTGCATAGTTTTAGATTCCCTCCATTCCGTGTCTGAACACTAAGGAAATCTCATTTTTGTCTCTTTTTACAGCCTGGCTCCTTGAAGTCTCTATCATGGTCACAATTCTACCTGCAAGAGCAGTGGGCAGCATTTTTTGAAAACAGGCAGTGCCGCAAGCTGGTGACAAACATAGGATGGGGGTAACAATACATACATTCTCTAAGGACCAAGTATGAATCGCTAGAAGGAACATAAGACCAAATCCAAAACCTTTTGACCCAGGGCCTGGCTGATCCATAGGTTTTATAACCACCATAGTCAGTTTTGGCTATAGTCTGTAAATTGGATAGTGAATTTTCTACTTACACTAATCTCTCCTCAGCTGAGGCCAACATGCTTATCTTTTACTAGCTAGGCTAGGAGAACCCAAGAGAGTCAATGCTCAGAGATGTCCAACTCACCTTCCATCCTCTGGTGTATGACTGTACTATAATGGCTGAACCCTTTATCCTCTGATACTTCCTTTGTTGCTGTAGTTAAAAAACAAACAAACAAAAAACAAAACAAAACCAGTTCAGCAAGTAAGCCATGATTTCAAGACTGCTTTACATCAAAAAATTCTTTGGAAACATCTTACAAATATAGTCAAAATACAATTTAATCCAAAAGTAATGGAGAAGAGTGGGTTAATTTCTGAACACACAAAGAAGTGCATGAATTCCACATCTAACTGAGGAGGAAAACAAACACACAGGTAGCAAAGTACATGGACAAGGCCATTTCACAGGCAGAAACGACCAACCTCCTGGAAAACAGAGGAAAGGTGTGTGAATGAAATACGAACTGCCCCTGTTTTGTTATTTTTCCCCACTGACAAAACCATTTAGACTGTCACAAACACGCTGCACCAGTTTATCAGCTGTGCCTGCCATGGACAGTCATCAGACTTCTGTTGTTCTTCACGCCCTCTGCTGTATTTTAGTATCAGTACTGAAGATAATTTTTAAAAATGGTTTGATGGAAGCCAGACTGGAATGCTATCCACCTAAGTCAATTGGACATAAACCATCTTGACAATTCCCTTAACAGCTGAACAGTCTCCTCTTAAGAGCAGAGAGATGCCAATATTTCTAGCAAGCTACTGTGTAGTCTCATACCTTACCAACAAGTGGCAGGTTCTGCAGTGCAACATGAAGGGCCAAATACTCAGCTCAGCAGCCAGTCCAAAAAACGTGGGCTGGTCTGATCTGCCAAGGGGCTCATGCATGTATGGATGTTAGCAGCTTTTCCCTACATGCTAAGCAACTATGGAGCCACTCCATGGCCACTACCGTAGCTTTGACCCCCTCCAAACAACACTTTGTGATGGGAGGGTTCAGTTTTTTGAAGGTGTTAATTCCCCCAGACATATCCTAAGAACATGGAATTGTCACAGAGTTCGTCTCTCAGGCAGCCTTCCAAATCCTGGCCCTCTGTGCCTCCAATCACACTGATGCAAGAGTACTCTTCACATCGGAAAAGAGAGGCAGAATTGCCCCTAGGTATTTTTTTAGTTGATTTCAAGGAAACCAAAGACTGCATTCTAACAAAATGCCTGCAGTAGGTGTCTGGTCAGCCAATGCATAGGAAATCACGTTAAGACATTTGGTCAGGTCAAATATTGGTTTTTCATTTGTTCTCATTTTCTTATAATTAACAGATCTGAAAACTACACCTGACAACTCTATTTGAAACCGTTAAAGCTCTACCATTATACTCAGTAATGTAGATACACAGTTGCAATAGAATCCAATCCAAATATTGCCTGAAGAAAGGACAGTGAATGCAACTGGATAAGTTTGTATTGGAAATGAATTTTTACATGACAGTAAATGTGTTATTTTGCGATACAGCTGAACCCCAAGACATGTGCACTCAAGTGGCATGTATCTCAGTTTAATGAGACTCAAGGTGGTGAGGAGCTGGCACCAGGCTCCACCTCCCCACCACACACAGGAGCGGGGAAACTGACCAGCACTGCTGCGCTGGTCAGTGGCCTAGCTCTCCCAAGTAATGCAAAATGTCACTTGTGTGGGGTTGCGCAAGAACATAACCTCCGCATAAGTCGGGGTCTACAATATCTAAAGCCACTGATTTCCCAGAACAAATTAATCTTTACCTCAACTCCATGTTTGAATTTAATGCTCAATTAAGGCCACATATAAGATCATCAAAAATTATACATCCTCTTGAATACAGTAATTACCCATTATCATAACATCTATTTTAAGAATAGCTCTGTTTCAGTATGATACACTATTTCAAACCTTTTCTTGGGCTTTTAAAAGTCTTGATAATGTATACTTATTTACAAAGAGAAATTAAAAACACCCCTCACTAGCTATAAAAAAGATTGAAAACTATACATAATTTAAGTTCAGTTCATAATAATGTGGAAAATCCTGTCTACAACAAAATCTAAAACTGTTTTAGAATTACATTAGTAAGGATAATTTAAACACAGGTCTTTACGAACTGCAACTAATGAGATAAATCATTGATACCCTTCCAAGCAATCTTGTGCCTAAAAATTTAAAGGCTTCAAATAAGGCAAAAGACAGAACATACCTTAGGGTGACCAAATTTCACAAACAAGAAAACATACTCCTCACTAAACTTTTGTCTGCATTGGTTGCATATTGGTATAGGCTACAAAGTTTTACCTGGTGCCTGGTTCTATTGAACAGAGAACTCCTGCTAGTTTTGTTGAGAAACCTTGTCTCAAAATGACTGAACTAACCAGGATACCCTGACAATCCTTATCGCAGAGATCTAGTACTTGAGTGTGAGACTATTTATTTCACTTTATTTGTGTGCATACATTTGGTGCCAAACCACAAACATAAAATTGAATACTTTCCTCAAGGTGACAGAGAAAAAAAATTAATAAGAAACCTCTGTTTAATAAAAGTGCATCTTACAGCATATCTCCTGTACCAGGAAGCAATCACAATTTGGCTCCTTTTCATTAGGAGGAAACGTGTACGACATTTCCAGCCCCTGTAAATCTTCTGAATGAGCGTGGCCAAGTCCTCTAGGCGTTGTTTTCGCAGGTCTTCTAATTTGAAGAGCTGAGTCACAAATAAATAAAGACAGCAAAACACAAAAGCATAAAACTTTTATGACAAAATGATATCAATTTCCTGAGTCTCATTCTTTCACCTCTTGAGAAATCTTCAGCTGACTCACAGACCATGACCTCTGAACATGGCCACGTAAATGTGGTGTTGATTAATAAATGTCTTGCATCCTGAGGTTATTCAGTGGATGAAGTCTACATTAGATGCTGGACTGTGCCAGACATTTACTTACATCCTTTAAATTTCCACCCAGCCTCCTTTAGATTTTTAATGTGTCCTTAAAAACCTGAAATTAAATTCCTTTTATTTCTATATAATGTTTATCTGTATAGGATCAGAACCCACTGTTTGGAGAAACCTGAGCAAGTCATCCAGCAACAACTTTTTCAGCATTACTGTTGGGCAACCTTCATGAAAGTGGCTCTTTGATTAAAGCTTAAAGTAGTCTGAAAAAAGTGGTCACTTTATCATAATCACTGGGGCAAAAGCTTTGGAAAGTGTTTAAAGCCCACCTTTGAATTTTACTTATTCCGTGCCGGGTCTGACACCTCATAAGTATGTTCCTTGTTTCTAGGAAGGACAGTGGGTAGGAATGGTGTCTCTGGCCTCTGTTTGTCAGAGACTAGAGATTGATGGTAGGAGACAAGTTGTCTGATCATTGTCTTCGCTCCACCCACTCTGGGGCACCCGGCTTCTGGCCATTGTCGGCAGATGGGATGCTGAGCTAGATGGACCTTTGGTGTGACTCAGTAATGGCCATTCTTATGTTCTTATGGTTGTTCACGTACCGTTCTTGGGTTGCGGATGAATATCTTTGATCTGCCAAAGGAATATTCCTCCTCAGGGATTTCCAATTCATTGAACAGTACTTCTACACCAGCCCTAAGAGAAGAAAATGAGCGTTTTGAAAGCTGTATTTAAAACTCTTCACCCAGACCAAAGACTGCTTAGATATGCACACAGCCCACATTAGTTAATAAGAAGCATGTTAAAGTGTATTTTAAATCCTTAGGGTTTGATATCAGAAAAGTACAAAGGTATTTAGCTACAGACAAAGGAATCATATTTGGCAAGACAGCATTGACCTAGTTTTGACAGCACTACTGTTTTTATATTGAAAAGGAAGCGAGACAGGTTCTCACACGAATGTTGAAACGTAATACAGGACTTTAGATAGCACTGTTGGAAGGTTTTTGGCCAAATACCGCATCTGTACTTGTAAACAGTTTGCTCTAAATACCACAAAATACTAGCCACATAGAGAATGCTGAATTAATTAATTGTTTAAAAAAAGATAATGTTTTAAACTATAGAATCAAGCCAAAACTGCAACAACACTATGCAACAATGCCTAAAGAATCCAAATTATTTTGGGAGCAACTGTAAATATTGCACTTTTAACATTATCTTGGAGAGAAGAAGCAGAAATTTTGTACCTGGGCCAATATTTAGATCTATTTTCAGGGTTCTGTACAATTTTAAGTTACACATGTACCATAAATAATAAATGAGAAGTCCTGTGGTACCTTATAAACTAACAGATATATTGGAGCATAAACTTTCACAGGCAAAGACCCACTTTGTCAGATGCATGCACCTGATGAAGTGGGTTTTTCCCACGAAAGCTTATGCTCCAATATATCTGCTAGTCTATAAGATGCCACAGGACTTCTCATTGTTTTTAAAGGATACAGACTAACGTGACTACAATATTTATAAATAATCAATTTGTCTTAGGCATTTAAGTACTTCCTGAGTCTTTATGGCAATTGTTGCCTTAAAATCATTATAAAAAGGAAAGAGGAAAGACTGTTTAAGTATAGTTGAAGGAGCAGGGTGTAACAGAAAGTTTTTTGTTATTTCTTAAAGAAAAGTTTTGTCCAAATCACTTCTTTATGCCTAGGCGGGGGAAGGCGCGACAAATGAGAAAGTTGCACCAGCGTCTGGCATGGCCAGAGCTCTGGGCCCCTTTGAAATGTTGTGATGTGACAGCAGTGCTCGGCCACACCACACAGCTCTCAGGAGGAGGGGGCAGCACCAGTAAGGGCTGAGTGCCCTAGGCTACACCCCTCTTTCACATGGCCCCAGGACTAGTGGTGGCTGTCCACCCTGCCGACTTCACAGATTAGCTGATCTTCTGATTATCTGATTTTCATTCTATTTGAGAGAGCGGTTTCTCTCTTGATCAATAAAAGTTTTAGGGCCTACCTGCCCTCTTTGCTATAATAAAAGCTTTGTTCCACTATGAAATTTAAAAGGCACGAAAACCCTTTCCAGTGTAAGTGACAGTAACTTTTAGATTTTGAATTGAAAAATGTAGATTTACCAATAACAGGGAGCACAAAGAGTCCGACATAGAAATGAGAGGTTGAAACAGAGTGAGGAACGAAAAATAATCCAGGATATCTAGAAAGCAATTATGAAGGAATAGGAATACCAATGTTCTTCTTACCTAGCAGGTCCTTTCCAATGAGGCCAGGTCTGCTTACAAAGCATCTTGTACCTTTCCAGACAAAGTTCATAAGGCTGCCTGAATGCGTAGCCTGCCCTTCTAACCCGGACATTCTCCAAGAGACCTAAGTACCGGACTTGGTGACACACTAGTGCTTCATTGAAGCTATGTGCAGCTTTTTTGTCATTGGGTTTGATGCATCTGGAAATTGAAACAATGCTCTGTATTGTGCAGGAATACTTGTGTGCTGCATTGTACGAGTCAAGCTGTTTTGTTACTTTAAATTATACAGGTTATCAGATGTTACTGTTTAGTTTAATATGTGCATCAGATCTGAAAAAGTACCCATTTTCAAATTTCATTTTCTAAAAACCTAGAACAGAAAATAAACTTGCCATTCTAAACTATTAGCTATGTGCATATTAAATTCTAAGTATCAAATTCAACAGCTATATTAGTACAAGCCAGTGAGATATGCAGGCGATGACCCAGCAAAACGTTTAAGCATGTAACAAACTTTAACCACATAAATAACCCCACTGAAGTCAACATCACTAACTCAATTTCTTAAAACTTGCGTATGAACTTAGGTACTTTGCTAGACTGGAACCACAATTTTATTCACTGTTTCTCTACTTTGTTTCCTTTTTCACATTTTTAATGGCCTGCTTGTGGAAGATGTTGGAATGAAGTCCTATTTATCCACAATTATGTGGTGGCATGGGTAAGAGCAATGCAAGCTGTCTTACACTGCCTCTACCAATGTACCTCACCCTGACTCTACAAGCGAGCACATGAATTTCTTGGCCATTTCATCCTATGAACTCAAGGTCTGGAGAACTGCACTAAAACCACCAACTCATTTCATACAGGCAACTGAACAAGCAGAAGAGAGTACCAATTCTGAGTCACTGCTCATTTGGACTGAATTACCCCACTGAACTATAAGAGAAAGGTTTTATTATCTCTTGAACTACTCAATCCCTGGAGCCATCCATTCCCAAATTTTCTGTGATAAATTTGGTTCAAGGCAAGCATATCCTTAAGAAAAAGCTTTATCACAGAGAAACTTACCTAATATAGTTTGGATTTTTTGTCTGCAAGTTCTTCATCAGAGTAGCTACAGATGCCTTGAATTGCGAACCTGCAGTTGGGGGTCTCTTTAAATTAATCTTGGCAGGGTTACCTTCTGGGAATAATGCTTTAATGAGGGAGTGGTTGGCTTTCCACATGGCCTGGGAGAGGTCACGGTAGAGTAGATCATTGTTCTTGTCAACAAATCCTTCTACCTGGTACATAACCTAAACAACATACAAGAATCTCATTGATATTTTGGGATCCAGTACAGGTCAAAATTAGAATTGGTCATGAAATCCCTCTTTTCCATACAATTGTATGAATACACCCCCCCAAAAAAAAATCTACGAATATTTTCATTTAAATTTTCTCAACATTTTTAGACTATTCATAAAATAGACAACTTTTTTCATGTGGTGTACTTTTTTAACAAAAGCCTGAAATGTTTTGAACGAAACCAGATGTTTTTCCATAAAGATTCCTGACTTGTCTCCCCGCCAGCACCCCAAAAAAAGTTATAATAAATTTTCAGACCATGCTCATCAAACTATTTAACAGATAGTAACACTGTTGTCTTCAGTAATAGCCAGGCACCTTGATAAGCCTCCTTACCCAAGTAACACACCAACATGCCTTCCTTACTCCAGCCAAATTGTTAATTTCTCCCCATAGGAAAGCAAAAAAAAGGGACTATTTAAAAATCACTACACCAAAAAAAATTTCCAAAATAACTCATCAGCTTCATTTATATAAATTTACCTAAATAAATCAGAAAGTTATAAAGAAGTATTAAAAGTTACCCTAGGAACTTTTTAAAACTCAGCTGATACATGTACTGGCTTGTTTACAACCCCCAAAGGCAGACATTTTAAAGATAATCCTTACATGAAAATCAGTCTGATAACATGCATGGACAGAAAGACTTGGGCTGCAATTGCAGACTTAGGAAGCCTCCAGCAGAGATTTAGCCAGCTCTCCATAAACGAGCACTCTAGTTTTCTGGGTTGGCCTTCCTTTTTAGTTATTAATATCTTGGCATATGATTAACTTTGAAAATACAGATGACTTCAGATACATTATTTAATTTTTCGGTCTACAGTACATTTAGTACCTCCTGCTCTCCGGATTGTCAACCTGTTGTGGTGAATGGGCTTGTGTGTTCCCATGAACCCAAGAGAGATGCCACAGGGAGTCTTGTGCTCCTAGCAGGGTCACCCATGGCGGCAAGATCAAGGGGGAGGGTCCAGACAAAGAATGATCTTAAAAGTCCTCAATGGCAGAACAGGTGGAAGGTAGCAAAGGTAATGCTACGATGGCTGTGAAGGAGGATGAAGGCTGCAGTGGACAGGAGAGTCACAGATGTTGTGGATTTCATGCATTTGGATCTGAGTTTTCTATCACTCAAGAACTGTGAGGTGGGTGCAGTGCAACAGTCCTCTCATGTTAAACAAAGTCACGCACAGGCATCTTCCCCTATATTACCCTCCTAAACTTAAGCCCTATAGAGACTGGTAAACGGGATTGTGAAATCTAGATACTTTTAGTCATGAACCAGCACATAGGTGGTGGATGTATGTATCAGTCATTCCACTTTGAGGAATGAAGCAGTAGAACCATCCGGCTGCTGCATCCATGACTAAGCAGCCCTATTTAGGATCCACTCTACCCACCCCACATGGGGAGGAATCTAGAAAAGGTGCCTTGAATAATAGTCCACCTCCAGCCCCAAGTGGATAACCTTCTCCAATGGGTTCACCTCCATGCAGTCAAAACTAAACAGTAAACTTTGCAACATGGAATATTCAGACTCTAATGGACAACCCAGACAGTGAGTAACCCAAATGATGCACGGCAATCACCACCCGGGAGCTGTGACGATTCAACATCAATCGCTGCCCTCCCAGAAACACATAGACCAGAAGGAGGACACCTAAGAGAAGAAGGCAGAGGGCACACATTTTTCTGGGAAGGAGCCCAAAAGGAAGAAAAACAAATTCATGGAGTAGGATTTGCCATCAAGTATGAACTGACATAGATCCTATCTGAAGTCCTTGTGAGCATCAGTGAGCGTTTCATGACTCTCTGCTTGAAGCTGTCTAAAACCCAACCGGCAACTGTCATCAGTGCTTATGTACCAATTCTAGACGCCGAAGATGATGTGAAGGAAAAGTTCTGTACCCACTGGACACAGTCCTGAAAGACATCCCCAAAGACAAGATTATTCCCTTGGGGGATTTCAGTGCCAGGGTTGGAAGTGACGCAGATCTCTGGCAGACTATGACTGGGAAAGGAGGAGTCAGCAAAAGAAACTCCACTGGAGTGATCCTCCTTACAACATGAACATGAGCTAGGTCATCACAAACACCCTGATCTGCCAGAAAAACAAATTTAACAAATGTCCCTCATGGCAACATCCTCAATCAAAGCACTGGCACCTCATAGACCATACTTTCCCAAACCGGGTCGCATGCCCCTTTGTGGGGGCATGTACAGAAATTCCTGGGGAGGGGGTATGCGAGGTGACCCAGCCCCCTCATCATTTCCCCCTACCCAAAGAAAGGGCTGGCCTTTGCTTTCGGATCTCAGCCCCTGCCATTTTACATGGGTCACCCAGTGCAGCCCCTGTAAAAAGCAGGCAGCTGGTGAAAACCCACGTGCAAAGGTGAGTGTGGGTTGTGGGGGAGAGAGGAGGAGGAGGAGGAGGAGGATAGGGTTAGATGAGGGGCTGCGGTGCCTGGCTTGGGTATGCGGGATGGGGATGGTGTAAGAATGGGGGGCTCGTGGTACTTGGCTTTGTGGGAGAGGACGGGCTCGGGTGGGTGGCT
This sequence comes from Carettochelys insculpta, assembly GCF_033958435.1. Lineage (NCBI taxonomy): Eukaryota > Metazoa > Chordata > Testudines > Carettochelyidae > Carettochelys > Carettochelys insculpta. The sequence continues at coordinate 19,990,744 of NC_134144.1, forward strand.
CGAGGGGCTTGCAGAACTCGGGCAGCTGGTCACCTTGCAGGACTCATGGGGCTTGGGCAGCTGACCCTGGCATCACAGGTGGGTGGGCAGCTGACCCCAGAAACGCAGAGCTCAGGTAGCTCAAGCTGGCAAGTGACCAGCTGGCCCTGGTAGCCTGGGGTTTGGGGGCAGCTTGGGTTTGCTGGCGGTCAGGTGGCCCGGGCAGTGTGGGGCTCAGGTGGGGGTTTGGGTGGCTGGCCCCAGTGGTACAGGGCTCTGGAAGTGCAGGTCTCAGGCAGGTAGGCTCAGCCAACTGGCCAGCTAGGGCTGCACCAGGCACCTGCAAGGGGCCAAGAAAAACTATTTGTGCTTATGTTTAATTTTAAATAAATTAAAATTTTAATAAAATAAAATTTAAATAAATTTTAAATTTATATGAGTTTCATTGATCTGACCAAAGCATTGAGTTCAGTCACTCGCAGCACCCTGTGGACCAGATTGACTGCCCAAAAAATTCATTAGCATTTTAAGGCAGCTTCATGACAACATGACTGCCACAGTATTGAGCAACAGTGGATCCCAAAGTGTCCCCTTTGAGGTCAAAACGAGAGAGTCAGCAAAGGCTGTGTCACTGCCCCGTCACCGTGCTGTGTCTTCATCGCCATGACCCTTACTTCATTGATGGCAAGCTTCCAGATGGTGTGAAGACTGTCTATAGAATGAATGGGAAGCTTTTCAATCTCAGGAGACAAAGCTAAAGGCAAGACCTCCACCACCTTGATCATGGCACTCCAGTACATGGATGACAACATGGCTATAGCTCTTTCTCCCATCGGCCTTCAGACCATTTTAAGTGCCTTTGCTGAAGCATACAAGAATCTCGGCTTCACGCTGAACATAAATAAGACCAAGGTACTCCACCAACCTTCATCGATAGGACAGTCACATGCACCTTCTATTCAAGTCAATGGACAACTGCTGGAAAATGTAGAGCACCTCCCATACCTTGAAAGTCATCTGTCCACGAAAATCGACACTGATGCAGAAATCCAGCATTGTCTGAGCCACGCAAGCTCTGCTTTCTCCTGCCTGAGACAAAGGGTCTTAAAGAACTGGGACATCTACCCCAGGACAAAGCTCCTTGTATACTGTGCAGTGGCTGTTCCAACTCTACTATATGCATGTGAAACCTGCACAACATACAATATTATTTGAAGGCACTTGAACAATATCATCAATGCTGCCTTAGAAGAATCCTAAATATCTCTTGGGAGAATAAGCGCACAAACACTAGCGTCCTGGAAGAGTCGAACACGACTAGCATTGAAGCCATTATCATTCATCAACAACTTCACTGGACTGGTCAAGTGGTTCAGATGTCTGATCAGAGCCTCCCAAAACAAATTCTGTTTTCTGAATTGGAGGAAGGAGAGAGGAGTGTTGGGGGCCAGCAGAAGCAATATAAGGACATGCTGAAGGCACACATGAAAAAGTGCAGCATCAGTGTTGACACGAGAGAACTTTGCCCAAGACCATCCCCAGTGGAGAATGGTAATCCATGAGATGATAGTGCAATTTGAGAGGTCCCACCACAGTGCAGATGAGGAGAGGTGGAGAAGAACAAAAGAACATCAAAAACTGCCCTACGCCCCTGGAACAGCTACTAACACCTGTACCTTCTGAAATAAGATCTGTGGCTCCAGAATTGGACTCATCAGCCATCAACGCTCAGAAATAGGAGGGTGACACGAAGATATCCTACTTGTTATTGGGTGACCGCCAAGAAGGAGAACTAAATATTAATCATGTAGTCCTATTTTGCTGTGGCTCAAAATGATTGAAAACATTTCTTTACAAAATGCATTTCTAAATTTAATTGATATGAGAAATACTGAAAAGGCATTACTACTGAAAAGCACACATAGCTTAAATAATTATATTCTGAGTGACAAGACCAAACCATCTTCAATCAGATATGGAAAAACAAAGCCAAAACAGTACGTACTAACAGAACGCTCTGCCCAGTTAGTTAAATGTCAGAACAAGTTGGGTCTCGTTGGCTGCTAGTACAGAAAGATTATCTGCCCTAATCCCATTCTGAGTATTGACGATTATCTTCAGTTTATTTTAATTTTAACAATCAATGTCTTAAACTGGAGCCCAGGCTAGTTTACGCTATGACCATTAGACACAAAACAAACATCATTAGGCCAGCGACCATCTGTCCCCTATTAGGTGGGACGGTTCTGTACCTGGGATGCAAAAAAGGCATCCCCACATTTTTTAAAAGGGAAAAACTGACCTGTAGTTGAGCCCTCCCCCCTCACACCTTTTCTGCCAGCAGCTGCACAGGCACAGCTGCTGGTGGAAGTCGCTTCCCCGAGCCTCGGGGAAGCGGGGGGAGTGTGGGCAGCTGCTGCTTGCCCGGGACTCCAGTGGTTCAGCAGGGACTGCCACTTCCCAGGGGCTCCCAGGAAGCACCAGGGGATGCTACTTCCCCAGGGAGCACTGACAGCTGTGGCTTCCCTGGGGCTCTGGGGCAGCTGATGCCTCCTTCCTGGCTCCCCGGTGCTTGACTGAGCTGGGAGGAGCTGCCTCTCCCCCTATAAGTCCCTGTCCCGTAGTTGGGACAGGGAGAAATGGTCACCTTATCTTTTATGCTAGTCTGGGGAAACCCCATTCCCAGCAACTTTACTGCCATGGACTAAAAGACAGAACTGTGGTATCAAATTGGTGATATGCTAACTGGTAAGAAGTTAAAATAATACTGAAAGGACTGATATATTTTTCTAAATAATTGAGTGACTTCATCTTAAATCTGTCCAATCATTCGCTCATGACCTGAACTGAAAAATTTTTCAGGTTCACATCAGTAGTCTACTCTCTGTCTTGTCTTAGCTCATTTAACAATCATCATTTCTTATTTTTAAAAAGAAAGTTAGACAGAAAATTTCAAGAACTTCAGACTCTGAGGCCTATATTTATTTATCCTTTCTTAGTAAAAAGCACAATACAAGCTTCCATCTGTCCAAACACACGTGATTTCAAAATAAACTCCGCCCCCCTCAAATTTATAAGAGCTCTGCTTTCTCAGAGTATTAGCCATTTCAGTGATAGAAAACCCATTTTCAAGACAAATGTTCACCCTCAAATGTGTGTTAATCTTTGCATCTCTAAAACAGAACATTTTTTGGCTTCACCACTTATACACTTTGGCTATGTCTACACTAGCCAAAAACTTCAAAATGGCCATGCAAATGAGCATTTCGAAGTTTACTTATGAAGCGCTGAAATACATATTCAGCGCCTCATTAGCATGCAGGTGGCTGTGGCACTTCGAAATAGATGCAGCTCGCCGCTGCGCGGCTTGTCGAGACGGGGCTCCTTTTCGAAAGGACCCTGCCTACTTCGAAGTCCCCTTATTCCTATGAGCAGATGGGAATAAGGGGACTTTGAAATAGGCAGGGTACTTTCGAAAAGGAGCCCCGTCTGGACGAGCCACGTCAATTTCGAAGCGCCGCAGCCGCCCGCATGCTAATGAGGCGCTGAATATGTATTTCAGCACTTCATTAGTAAACTTCAAAATGGCCATTTGCATGGCCATTTCCAAGTTTGGGGCTAGTGTAAACACGGCCTTTCAGTGATCAAGTCAACAGGAGTTTGCCATTGACAAGAGTGTGCAGGATGAATCCTCTCAAATTAAAATTCTTCTCAGTTAACTAACTTAGCACTGGATTTATGACTAGAAACAGTAATGAACAGAAGAAATTTTACTTCATAGTCTGCATTTCACAGGGGCACTTTAAAGCTTCCCCATCATTCCTTCATTGTATCCTCATTTAGTATGTACAGGTAGATGCGTTTATTTCACTTACCAAACCTGAAGCACATGAAGTTTGGCCTCACATGGAAACAACACACAGGAAACCATGGGGATGTTCTGTCAGTACAGTACCTTGCCAGCATAATGCTGAATTCTGAAGCAGCTGTGAGGCAGTGATGTATCATTCAGGAAACGAGAACACTTGCTCATCCTACTCTCAAAGTGCTGATGAGTGGCACAGACTTGGTTCAGTTTCTCCAAAAAGGTGTCGTCAGTAACAGTGCCTGGCCTCAGACACTCTTCATCTAACATAGCTAGAATTCCAGTTTGATTCTGTGGTTTAAAAACAAAGTTTTCTTCGTTCATCAAGGCATCGTTTCTATCTTTTATGGAAATAAATACAATTTTGCTACCTTACACAAACAGTAAATAAAACTGAATTTTATTTAATCAAAATACAGTAACGCGCCCCCCCACCTCCGCCCGCCAAGATACGCACAACCAAGCTGCATGTGTCTTAGGTTAATGCAACTGCCACCCCTGACAGGAGCAGGGAAACCTCTCCTCTCAGGGATGCTAACCACTCCTTTCAATAGCAGCAGCAAGACAGGCTGCTGTCCATGACAGGAGTGGGGAAACGGCTCCTGACTCTTGGCTGCTGCCCATGACAGGAGCAGTTTTCCCATTAGTACCAGGAGTGGTGGGGTGCTGGGAGCCAGACAGCAGCCTGGCTCCTAGCTCTCCTTTGCTTGCAGAGCTGGAAACTAACCAGGGCAGCAGCCCAAGTCAGCTTCCTGGCTCCTAGAAGCAGAAGGGAGCCAGGATGCCCCTGGTTCCTGGTTCCCCTCCACTGGCTGGAGCCAGGAAACTGACCAAGGCTGCTGTCCTGGTCAATTTCCTGGCTCTGCAAGGTTCCTGGCTGCCCTGCACTGGCAGGAACTGGAAAACTGACTAGCCACAAGCTGGTTAGTTTCACGGGTCCCCCAGGCTGCTGCCTGGCTCCCCACCACTTGGGGGACCTGGGAAACTGACCAGCCATAAGCAGTGGGGAGCTGGGAGCCAAGTGGCATCCTGGTTCCTGGCTGCCCTGCACTGGAAGGAACTGGAAAACTGATCAGCTGTGAGCTGGTCAGTTTCTCGGGTCCCACAAGCAGCAGGGAGCTGGGAATGAGGCTGTCATTTGGTTCCCATATCCCCACTGTTTGAGGACCTGGAAAACTGATCAGCACGTGGCTCCTCACAAGCAGCACAGAGACTGGAATCAGGCTGCCTTTTGGTTCCTGGCTCCCCACTACTCTGGGAGCCAGGAAACTGACCAGGCCCTGGTGGGATGGTCAGTTTCCCAGCTCCTGCAAGCCCAGGGGAGCCAGGAACCAGGGAGCAGCTTAGTTCCCCCCAGCCCAAGTTGTGCAAAAATTTGAGTTACACAGGGGTTACAGGAATGCAATCGCCATGTAACTCGAGGGCTCACTGTATACTTAGAAGTGCAGAAGTCAGGTGTGAAGATCAGCCATATTAGTATATTTTCTGCCACTGTTCACATTCAAGTCGGAACTTGGAAATTAGCCTGCCATATTGACAAACATTCAGAACAGAGTTGCGTTCTAATTAAGATCAAAGAACCAATTCTATTCTGAAACCCTCTTTTTAGCCATTTGTTACTTTCTCAACATTGTTATTTTGGGGCACACAGTCCGCAAACTCGGTATCAGCTCAAACATGAATTTTTATTTTGAAACGGACGAGAACGTCGTTGTCAAGATACCTGAGTATATGGAGGAGGGTAGGGATTTCTCCTTGAAGGAAAAAAATAGTTTTTGTATTTTTTTCAAAATGATTTCATGTCTGATCCTTCACTGAGAACTACCTTCAGCTCTTACATCTTACCCAGCCTAAACAACAAGACTCTGGTGGAGCAAAACCTATAAAAGCCAACTGTGAACAGACCTCAGCTTGAAAGGGTTTTTAAATGAAATGATAACAACAACAAGCTACTATATAGTGCTCAAAACACTTCATAAGAGGGGTAACTCCTGGATCTGGGAATGGAATAGAGAGTTCAAAGTCATAATAAGTCAGCAACAGAGCTAGGGAGAGAAGCCCAGCCACCCCCTGCTACTCCCAGGACAGTGACTTATTCCACATGATTAGAATGTGCAATCTCTACTTTCATACACATTTTTAACCATTCACATTATCTTCACCGTCGTTTAACGTGAGCAACCTAGAAAAGGGTGCTTCTTCACAGCAACTCAAACCACCCCAGTTCTCATTTCCCTCACCCCTTTGCCCCAACACGCACTTGGTTTGGGTTTCTGCACGTGCATTCTTCTGACTTGTGCTATTGATTTTCAACCTAAACTGCACTTTTTCTCCTATTTAGCCACGGTGTCCAATAGACTCACTGTTCACCACACACGACGAAGGGGGCAGCGCAATGTGGTGAAGTGCGGCTCAAGAGAGCCGCACTTGTGGGCCACCTGTCCAGCTCCTCCACACATGCTCCCCACCAGATGGTGGGACAAGTACTTGGTGGCAGCAGTGGAGATGGCTCCTCTGGCCCCAGCGGGCTCCAGCCACGGGGCAGCTAGAGCGGTGTGGCTTCAGCCCTGGGCACCTTGTGTGGTGGCAGTTCCAGCTGCAGCGTGGCTTCAGCCCCAGCCAACTCCTGCCATGGCAGCAGTTCCAGCCGGGGGCTCAGCTTCAGCTACAGCAGCACCTTTGGCCCCGGGCAGCTCACACCATGTGAGTAGCCTGGTGTAAGGGGGAGAAATGAGTCTGGCTGGGGGTGGGACAGGTTGCAGGCCCATGGTGACTGGATAAATTTCAATTGGACACCACTGATTTATAGGAAAGCCTAATCCGGAGCCTTCTTCTCAAGAGAAGGTAAAGTAATCAATTTACTGGCAAAGCTAACATACGTTTTGTACCATAGGTTAAACAATGTTGCAGTTTGCATTGTTTTTAAGGACGTAGTGAGACATAAAACATAATGAGTGTTAAATCAATAGGAACTACTGTGATTGAGTACAAGTACATGCCGTATCAGAAGCTTACAGCGACTCAATAACTGAGTTGCTTGGTTACCATTCAATAGAAATGTAATTTACAGCATGGCTGGTAGCTGCTTGTGATATCTTCTAATAAAAACAGCAATGCATTGAACATGGATTACATGGAAAAAACTGATCATGTATTCTTCTTACCTCGCTAACATGTGTGACACATCTATAAGAGAAAAATACAACTCTGTATGTATAATAAAATGTGAACTGTGATTTAATAAAAAGTCAGACATTGGCCAGCTAAACCCAGGGCTGTGAGCTCAATCCTTGAGGAGACCATTTAGGGACTGGGGCAAATAGATGTCAGGGATGATGCTTGGTCCTGCCAAGGGGGCAGGGGACTGGACTAGATGACCTCCAGTTCTAGGAGATGTGTGTGTGTGTAAATCAATGTGTGTAAAAAGCTCTCATTACAAATTAATTCTATTCAATGCAGTAATGGCATCATTTCATTTTATAAATCTTAATTTTCAAATTTTAGAAGAAGAATTAACAAAAGCAAAAATCTTTAAAGTAATTGCAACTTACATTTTCTATTAGGTCACAAATTATGGCATTGTTGAAGTATTCAATGTGAGTCCATTCAATACCCTATGAAAACAAAACACACATAATATGTGAATGGAGAGAATTAACTGCAGAATTCCTCTCTACTGGCATGTTTTTACTGCATTCCTATTTATTGAAGTACCCTTTTAAAAGCGAGCCCTATCTACACAGAATTTTGCACTCTAGTATTTAATTTAAAAAAAACCCCACGATCTACCACGAATGTTATCTGGCCAAACTGAACATCCTTGAACAGCTTCCAGACTTGCTTTCCATTCCCTTCTTCAATCTGTGTCAATTTCCCATGCACTTCATTGGAAACGAGCCAAAATTTTATACTGAAAGGCCTTGGGTCAGTAATGCTGTATGTACACTGCAGTGTTTACAAGGAAATAAGCACAGGAATCTAAGATGAAGATTCTTCTGGTCTTAATTTTTGTTCAGGACAAAAGGGAAAAAAAAGAGCTAATTTTGGTGCGATCATCTGACAAATCCACTGAGGGTGTTATTCAGATATTTGGAAAAAATTAAAAATTAAAAATCAACAGTAGAACTTCCAAGCATGGAATAAAGCTATACCAGATGGCAATGAATGACATAAAAAACCATGACAAGCTTCAGATTGTGAGGGATATAGTTAAATTTATAAAAGTAAAAATGCAATCATTTCAATTCCATGCTGAACCTGTATTCCAGAGTATTATCATCTAATTTTTAGCTTCTTCAGGGAGGCTGAAATTTAGCTCATGAAGCAAATTGCAGAAATTATCTTTTCAAGTGCTTGACCAATGAAGAAAAGAAGAGATGAAAAAAAGAGAAAAAGAAAGAGAAAAAGCTTTGCCACGTTGCCTTCATTACTAGAGGGCAGGAAGAAAGTCTACCAAATTTCAAAAATTTACACCACACAACAGTGCCAATCAGAATACAGATCACACACACAAGTTTCTTCAGTTCTGAATGTATTTTCTCTGACCTCTATATACCGACACACACACACACACAAATGCATGCATGCTAGGGGGGAAATATTAGAATCTGTGGAAATGTTGTAACTTTAGGCAAACCACTATACACCATCAAAGCGCAGTAATTTCAGCTCCAAAACTCAATTTCACTGTATATTCTTAAAATAGCATGCATCTCACAGCCTAGCTCTTTGTGAGACCTCACTGCAGAAAATGAAGGGCTTCTCTAAGAGCTCCTATTAGAGAACCACTGATTTAGCCACACCTCAGAGAAATCTATGCACAACTACTTCCGCCACACTTGACCTCATTTATCTACCTTACTGACCTTAGAACTATCTCTCATGTGTCAGTAACAATGCACCCTAGCTGAAAATTAATTCTATTTTATACAGCATAAGACTGTACTGTCAAGTAAAAAAGTAAGTTTTCTTCTGTATCCTAGCTCCATGAGGGAGCTAAAAAGGGTTTCCTGAAGAAACTAAATTCACCAGGGAGTAATTAATACAAATCTATTGACAGGGTATCAAGTTTCGACATGCTACCCCAGGGAAAACTGCACAGGCTGGTTCACGATGTGCCCAGGCCTAGTGAGAAGACATTAAGATCACTGAACCTGCACCAGGGTCTGTAATGTGGAAGACGGATGATACTTGGCAAGATAGACCTGCATAAAAGTTGTTTAGTGTTTTTAAGATCTATTTTCTCTGCAACACTTTTATTCTAAATAAATAATACTTTGTTTTATGAAGGGTGGTTGGCCACTGTATAACCCTGTCGTTACTCAGAGAACAGTGCTGACGTACCATTAGACCCACTAACATGATCACAGCTTAAATTCCCACTCTAGGAGTGTGACTCGGGTCTCTGCCCTGAAAAGGGTAACAGAGGTTTGAGACCTAAGGATGGATCACAGGTGCAGTTACCTTGGGAACTATGACAGCCAGTGGCAACAGACAGAGCTCCTCTCTCTGAAAGGCTCAGGTTCAGAAAGAGCTCCGAGTATTGGCCCTAGGAAAGGTATGTATTGACAAGCAGGTCAGAAGTGAGCATACAGACAAATGAATTCAAAACTTTACCTCTCGTATATATTCCTCCTGCTCTTCTTTGAGGGTGAGTTCAATGAAGATCTGCTGCAGCTTCTCATTACAATAGTTAATAATGAATTGCTCAAAGCTGTTGTCCTGAAAAACAAACACATTTCTCTTTCTTGCATGTTATCATGCTCCAGAATTCATCTGGAATATGTTATTCCAAAGGCCTTCAGTCTACAGGCACCTTTATTGGTTACTTTTCTGGTTTTAAAGATGGCATTTCCAGGTATGCATTGTTAAAAATGGATTAGAAATTCAAAATTCAGGATCAAATTTTCTCACATGATATTCCACACTGCGAGGGACTGGAAACTCTACAAATTTCATTTATGTTGTTTCCTCAAAGTGGGCTGTTAAAATGGGGCTATTATAATCTGATGTGGCAATCTCCCATAAGGGCAGGAGAGAGACCAAGAAAGAAGACTCCCCTGGCTCATATGGTACAGTGTCCCTGCAGGGATGTTTCTGCAGGCTCTGAGACACAAAACCGTGAAACCCCTATGCCCCGCATAGACTGACTTTTTAAAAAACCTTGCTCTCTAACACAGGTTTTTTTTATACACACAACTGATATTGCAGTCATTGATTAACCAGTACTGTTTGACACTGTTCGACAGAGTGGATACAAAAAAGAAAAAAGTGCACCATCGGTGTCATGTTAAGATCCAGAGTAAATGAAGTATTACCTTTCCCACTGGACTTGGACTAGCAGGGCCTGTGGCTATTCTGAGCAGCACTGTTGTGCATATCAAAACTATGGAATGTCATATTTTGGATTTTACCACAGTATACTCCCAAAATAATGCAGTTCAGACTCTGTGCCGCTGTTGCTGGGACAGCGTCCTAAATACTATGGACAAAATTGTGAAATTGCAACCCCACTGAAGGCATTGGTATAACCGCTATAGAATTCCAAGGGACGCAGATTTCACTCTAATATCTTTTTATTTCAACTATCTTAAATCAAGGCACACAGTGTCCAGCTAGCTATTTTCTGACACTCGCTTAAAATGGTGTTTATCAACAAAAGGACATGTTAGGCTCTATTTTCTTGTTGGCAAGTGTACATAACTCATTAACACCATTTATATGCATACCTATAAGAATAATTTTACTTACACTTATGTAAAAGTAAGTTTAGTTATTACTATTTTTCTTTCCTTCTTAAATGAAAACATCCTAATGTTTTACCTTGGCACTAGCTAGCATGGCTATGTCTGGTTATGTTGGAGGACTGATGAGGTTTGTATCGCAAAACTAAACTGTGAAGAGTTGCCAACCTTCTGCTTACAGAAAACTGAACACCCTTACTCGCGCTCTTCCCTGAAGACTCACCCCTGCTCACTCTATGCCCTCCTCCCACATTGTTTACTCTTCCCCACGCTCACTTTCACTGGGCTGGGGCAGGGGCACTGGGGTACAGGGTGGGACAGAGGGCTCTGGCTGGGGGTGCAGGCTCTAGGATGGGGCTAGGGACGAGGGGATTGTGGTATGGGAGGAAGTTCAGAGTTGGGGAAGAGGGTTAGGGAATGGGATGGGGTTCAGGTTGCAGGCTCCACGTGATGTTGGCCTTAGGAGGAACCCAGAAACAGCTTTATGTCTGGCTCCTATGTGGAGGGGACAAGGGACTCTGTGCACTGCCCATGCCCACAGGCATCACCTCCACACCTACCACTAGCCATGCTTCCTGGCCAATGGGAGCTGTAGAGCCAGTGCTCAAGGTTGGGGCAGTGTGCAGAGCCTCTTTGTCCCCCACTACCTCGGATCTAGACATGCCAGCCACTTCTAGGAGCCATGGAAGGCAAACAGCCTGCCTTAGCCCCACTGCACCACCCACCAAACTTGTGCAGTCTGGTCAGTGGTGTTAACCGGAGCCACTAGGGTCCCTTCTAAGCTGGGTGTTCTGGTTGAAAACTGGACCCCTGGCAACCCTGGGCACACAATTCCTCTGAAGCTGAATTAGACTGATGCATTTCTTGATAATTAAAAACCTGACAATTTTTAAACATAGGTTTAATCAACTAGCTGCTAAAGTACTAAAACCATGATTAGGAACACACTCAAGCAGATCAGGAAAAGCTGAAGTTGCACAGGCACCTGTACCAACTTGGGTTTAAGATAAAGCAAAATCAAAGCGGATCTCTAAGGCTAGTCCACACAGTAACTGGACGCTTGTCGCTGTCAAAGGCAGCCAACTCCAGCTTGCAGAGTTCAGGCTGTGGGGCTGTTCTATTTCTGTGTAGCTTCCTGGGATGGAGCCTGCACTCCAGTTCCGGAAGTTTAGAAAACAAACAGCCCTACACCCTGAGCTCTGTGACTCGAAGTCAGCTGGCACAGGCCAGACGTGGGCGCCTAGTTGCTGTGTGGACATATCCAAAAATTTTCTGCTGCCCTTTCGGATCCTGCCCCTTCTTCAAAGCTTAATTACAGGTGAGGGTTTGCAAAATTTGTACAGCTCTGCACAAGGTGGTTAACAATATAGCCTGCCTCAAAACTGCACTGCAAAAGTCCTACTTCCTGCATTCTGTTCCAAAAAGGCAAATTACATAAACTGCAATCAGTCCTCATACAATTTCTGAAGCACTGCAGTATACAAAAATATACTGAATGAACACTGACTGATATAAACAGTAGTACACTGGTATCTTTTAGTCTACTCTTCCATAGCATGATATAGATTCGTATTTGTACATTACGCTGAAGATGTAAAATGCAACATTGTCACATATGATACTCTATTATGGCTATTAATAGACCTTGCTACTGCTATTAATATTAATGTTAAATTGCTATTAATAAACCTTGCTACAGGGCCAGATGCTACAGCATATTTAAGAAAGGATGGATAAAAGTTTGACTTGTATAGGCAAACTGGATCTATCTAGAGCGATGGCCCTGAGGAGAACAGAGTCAAACTGACACATCTCCTTGGCGAGGTAGAGATCTTGACGTCAGGTACATCCTGCACCACCAAAATAATGTTCTTCTGTGTTCCTATAACCAAAATAGGAATAAGGGGATTTTGGAGTATGCAGGGTCCTTTTGAAAAAGACCCCATGTAGACAAGCCGTGCATGATTGAAAGCGACACTTTCGAAGCGCCACAGCCACCGTTATGCTAATGAGGCATTGCATATTCATGAAAGTGCCTCATTAGCATATCCCAGTGGCCATGTCTACACTAGCCCCAAACTTCGAAATGGCCACGCAAATGGCCATTTCGAAGTTTACTAATGAAGCGCTGAAATGCATATCCAGCGCTTCATTAGCATGCGGGCATCCGCGGCACTTTGAAATTGACGCGCCTCACCGCCGCGCGGCTCGTCCTGACAGGGCTCCTTTTCGAAAGGACCCCGCCTACTTCGAAGTCCCCTTATTCCCATCTGCTCATGGGAATAAGGGGACTTCGAAGTAGGCAGGGTCCTTTCGAAAAGGAGCCCGTCAGGACGAGCCGCGCGGCAGCGAGGCGCATCAATTTCGAAGTGCCGTGGCTGCCCGCATGCTAATGAAGCACTGAATATGCATTTTAGTGCTTCATTGGTAAACTTCGAAATGGCCATTTGTGTGGCCATTTCGAAGTTTGGGGCTAGTGTAGACGTAGCCAGTGTGTCTCATTTGCATCCCCCTTTTGCAGGGGGAGGGTAGTGTAGACATAGCGTAAAGAATACAAAAGAAAGCATATTTGAACTTCCACAAGCATTAGTGGCTATTAATACAGAACAAGTGCAACAGACACACACCAAGTTTTTTTCAAGTTAAACTAAGTTGTACTTCGAGGAAAAACTTACATTTCTTGCCACAGCTGTCTGAAATTCTACTCAAACCAAGTGAAATTTTAATTCCAGACACATACTGAATTGAAAAATAATATTGCTTTTTCTGAACATATAAATCTAGAGACAGTCAGTGCTTTAATTATAATTAGGGCTCATACAGGGGGAGAAGGAACAGAACAAAGTTTCTCTATAAAAGCTGTTGAATTTGAAATATTGTAGGAAAAATTAGGAAAAAAACCTCAATGATCAGAAGCCTTGCCCCTTTCCAAGCCTAACCAGTGATGCTTCCTTTCTGTGATGTAGTCTGTTCCTTTAATGCTGAAAACGTCCACCTGGCCACCGTATTGTACAGCAGTACTATGCTAGCCGTGCCTGACAAGCCACTGCAAAGCAACGTGACCTTCACAGGGGTAAGGAACACTCAAGTTAAATAAAAGATCGTAACAAATGAAACTGGGATAGATGTAAACGCACATCCAAATGTATAGATGCAGATGGTCAACCAACCAACAATCT